>NC_090277.1:14007000-14692500 GCF_040414725.1 Anabrus simplex | reverse complement strand
GAGAAAACGGTTGAAGAGAATTTTATTAAAACTGGTATGTAAAGTCGGGTAATAAGGCCATAAAGTTTTATTCACGCTGGGTGAAATGGTAGTTTAGGAGATACCTCAAATTTATATTCGCGAATATCTATACTACTTTACAAAATTTAATTTCCGATCATTTATGTCTTCTGGTTATATATGTCTCATTTTACATGAATTATTAAACTATTGTATTTACGAGATTTATTACGGATGTTTGTAATTCTGTGCTATGCTGTGCTACACTATAAACAATGAACATCCACATTCCAAACGCCTGCAGTTGGTTCGACTCCGTACAGCGCCACCGGTATCAGACAACACAAACACACTCCTTGGATTCCTGTGCCAACCACCATCCTAGGTAGGCCTACTTTCCGTCCGAGGTGAGGACAGCGTTACTGATCAGTGATCACCGTGAATTTTCTTTTCTGGGCGCTAATTTTAAGGCCAAACTCCGTGCTTATTTCGTTGATGCTGTTGGAAAAGCATTACAGACGTTCCGAAATAGCAAGTGTTCTGGTGTTAATCTACTTCCCATCGATTCATCATCAACTGGTCAAGAAAATTCGAAAAACAGCGAACATGAAGTTCGTTATTCAGGATGTAAAAGGTGAACTTGTGTTGAGACGTGTTGCTTTCTGCGGCATGTCGTTCACCTGCCGGCGGTTGGAGTTGAGCCAGGTAAGTTCATGTCTGATCACAGTTGTAGGTTTGTGTCACCAACTACAACTCATTTTGTGTCACCAACTACAACTCATTCCGCTGTAGAAAACATCCTCGCCTGTTGGAAGTGGCCACTGCAGGGCATTTAGCTGAGTCTGTCAGTCTCGTCACCTACACTCCTCCTGTCCGACCTCCCTTGGCGACGTCTTGTTCCCCTCTAACGCGCCGGTATTAGCTTTCGCAAGCCACCGTGGTTGTTGAGAAGAAGCCGTATCAGTTCTCCTTGACATTTGACTGCTCCTAATGGCGTCATAAAATGTTTCATTCGGGCGATATTGTCGATTGACGGTAGCAGCGTTCGCGGTAGGGTTCCAGTACTGCCGACAGTTTGGTCTGCACCCTGAAAGGCTCCATATCCACCTTCAGGAACCAGTTGTATGGTTTAGAACAAGTGTTCACGTAACCATTTTGATATACATTTTAATAAGGATTGTAACCAAACCCCTTGGGGCACAGCACAACGGGCCTTGACCTGCCTGCAGAGTGCGGGGTGTCATGGGGTCAGCACGACGAATCCTCTCGGCCGTTATTCTTGGGTCTCTAGATCGTGACCGCCATTTCACCGTCAGATAACTCCTCAATTTTAATCACGTAGGCTGAGTGGACTTCGAACCAGCCCTCAGATCCAGGTAAAAATCCCTGAGCTGGCCGGGAATCGAGCTCGGGGCCTCCGGGTAAGGGCCAAGCACGGTACCCCTACACCGCGGGACCGGCTTAAATACTTTGTTTTTTGTTTTTTGCAAGTTGCTTTACGTCGCACCGACACAGATAGGTCTTATGGCGACGATGGGACAGGAAAGGGCTGGAAGTGGGAAGGAAGCGGCCGTGGTCTTATTTAAGGTACAGTCCCAGCATTTACCTGGTGTGAAAATGGGAAACCACGGAAAACCATTTTCAGGGCTGCCGACAGTGGGGCTCGAACCCACTATCTTCCGAATACTGGATACTGGTCGCACTTAAACTTGTTTTTTTGTAATAAGGCGGTATGTTTAATTCATTTTAAAACTGTTTTATATACCAGTATATACCAGTATGTTTAGTCGGACCAATTTGTTTTTCGAACAATAAAAGTTCTGTCTTAAAAGCACGAATTCTGTCCTGAGTAATACCGATGAATACCAAAGAAATATTTAAATTACTCCAGTGGTTTTTAATGTCAACTAAATGAAATTAAATGGCGTATGGCTTTTAGTGCCGGGAGTGGCCGAGGACATGTTTGGCTCGCCAGATGTAGGTCTTTCGATTTGACTCCCGTAGGCGACCTGCGCGTCGTGGTGGTGATGAAATTATGATGAAGACGACAAATAGACCCAGCCCCCGAGAGACATTAACCAGTGATGGTTAAAATTCCCGACCCTGCCGGGAATCGAACTCGGGACCCCTGTGACCAAAGGCCAGCACGCTAACCATTTAGCCATGGAGCCGAACAATGTCAAGGTCAACAAGCCACCGCCACGGTCGCAGCGACAGCCGACGGTGTCTGTCATTTTCGTGTCCTTCGAGACTCTTGTCTTTCTTTCGCCGATACCCCCATTGTTTTCTATGTTTTGCTGAATTTTTTGTTAAGAGAGGTTGGTTACGTCCCTGTACTTTCACTTAAAACTACCACTATCACTGGTTGTTCGCTGTTTCCATTAAATTGATCTGTCCGACTCGTTGGCTGAACGGTCAGCGTACTGTCCTTCGGTTCAGAGGGTCCCGGGTTCGATTCCCGGCCGGGTCGGGGATTTTAACCTTAATTGGTTAATTCCAATGGCACGGGGGCTGAGTGTGTGTGTTGTCTTCATCATCATTTCATCCTCACCACGACGCGCAGGTCACCTACGGGTGTCAAGTAGAAAGATCTGCACCTGGCGAGCCGAATCCGTCCTGGGATATCCCGGCACTAAAAGCCATACGACATTTCATTTTCATAGAATTGATCTGAGACCGTTATCTTTCTTCTCCGCGAACGATAGTGTAGTCACTAATGTTCAAGTACTGCTACTGTACTTCCTGCATTTACAGGCCTAAATGCACAGACCACAGGAACACACTTCACATCCTCCTAATTTGACGGCGCTGTTCCTTGTTTACTAACAAAAACTAACATTACCAATAATTTTATGTGTGCTGTAATTCTGACATTGTATTTATCTTTGTTCCAGGTGAGTGCTGGTGACTCCTAGCTGTGAGGTGAGGCGTGAGTAGAGAGCGCTACTGTACACCAGTTCATGGTTTTAAACTTTGTTCTTAAAACAACTTCGTCTTGCCTTGGCACCGACGTTACCGGGCGAGTTGGCCGTGCGGTTAGGAGCGCGCAGGTATGAGCTCGCATCCGGGAGATAGTGGGTTCGAACCCTACTGTCGGCAGCCCTGAAGATGGTTTTTCGTGGTTTCCCATTTTCACACCAGGCAAATGCTGGGGCTGTACCTTAATTAAGGCCACGGCCGCTTCCTTCCCATTCGTAGCCCTTTCCTATCCCATCGTCGCCAGACGACCTATCTGTATCGGTGCGACGTAAAGCAATTAAAGTTACCATAGGGATAACTGGCTTGTGGCGCCAAGCGTTCATAGCGACGTCGCTTTCTGATCCTTCGATGTCGGCTCTTCCTATCATTGCGAAGCAGAATTCGCCAAGCGTTGGATTGTTCACCCACTAATAGGGAACGTGAGCTGGGTTTAGACCGTCGTGAGACAGGTTAGTTTTACCCTACTGATGACTGGTCGTTGCGATAGTAATCCTGCTCAGTACGAGAGGAACCGCATTTGGTTCACGCACTCGGTCGAGCGGCCGGTGGTGCGAAGCTACCATCCGTGGGATTGAGCCTGAACGCCTCTAAGGCCGAATCCCTTCTTGCCAATGTTGGCAACGATATCTCTCGGGAGTCGCGTGAGTCGAAAGGCTCCGAACAGTGTGACTTTTCTAGGCGCGTCTCGTCAATGGGGCGCGCCGTACAGGCCCTGTCACTTTGCCGAATGGAGCAAATCTGGCGGTCGTGTCGGGATTTATCCGTTCCGTCCGCCTGCTCCTACGATGTCGGGACTCGGAATCGTCTGTAGACGAATTAGGTACCGGGCGGGGTGTTGTACTCGGTAGAGCAGTTGCCACGGTGCGATCTGTACCGACGTTACTTTGTGAGAGCCAAATTTGTATGCTGTCAGAATAACTTATACCTAGTGGGGGAAAAGTAAGCGATCATCTGCCTCCGTTGACTCCCAGTACTGAGAAAACGTTTCTTTACTAAATAAGATATCAACGATTTTTAAATACAGATGAAAGTCTGGACGTGTGATGCTGCTGGCTTTCCACCCGGAAGCGTGAGGTCTGAATTCCAGGCGATCCTGGGTTGAGATGTTCATCTCAGAAATCATGCGGCCAGATATCCTTTACGTACTTCTGCACTAAAAAAAAAGAATCAATGTCATCTCTGTACAGGTCATGAAGGCCCTTGGAGGGGCGGAAGGTAAAGGCTTCCACTATCCGTAACCTCGCTACTTGGTGGGGTAGAGTGGTCAGCTCATCCCCCGGCCGCCTTTGCAATAAGAATTAACCTGGTACTTGTAGGCTGAGTGAACCTCAGGGCCTATGCACATCCGGAAGTGGAAATCACGTTTCCTAAATTTTTCCACTTCTGCAGTTGTAAACTTTTACACTTTCTTTCTTCAGCTCACCCCGCCCCAAAACTAAAACGAGTTTGTGTAACTTTAGCGACCCAGAAATAGAAAGAAAGTGTAGAAGTTTATAATTTCTGAAACACGTTAAGAATTATTGAGGCTAGTCTGTGTTCAAATTCGGTTACGATCACTTGGCGAGGTTTAACGGTACGTGACTTTTAAATGGAGATGTGTCCATGGAAGGTCGCAAATCATGTTCTATTTGTAATCCCGTAAATATATGAAGCGCTATACACGCGAAGAAATATTCCATCTATATTATATAAAATAAGAGTTTTGTTTGTACATTGCTCAGAATTTAAAAATAATGGCATTTCTGCATCAGTCGTGTCCACAGTAACAAGGATGTGCACTTTTTAATTTTCCGTCTTCTCGTGCATCACGAGAAAACGGCCGAAGAGAATTTTATGAAAATCGGAATGTAAAGCCGGGGAATGAGGCATTACAATCTAGGCTATAAGTAACTTCATTCACGCCGGGTGAAATGTTAGTTTAGGGGAAGACCTAAAATTTAATTCTCAAATATTTATGTTATTAATGGTTCTATCGATATATACCACATAACTAAAGTCATATATAGAATTAAATTTCCGATCGTGTATGTCTTATACATTTTTACTGTACCGGCTGTGATAACAGAGATATTCATGAATTTGTATGTTTGTTGCCAAGTCCATACCAACACGCAATCAGAGAGAATGGGAGAACAGAATTTAATGAAAACTGGTATGTAAAGTCTGGGAATAAGGTACTGCAGTGCAGGCTATAAATAATTGTATTCACTCTGGATAAACTGGTAGTTTAGAGAAAGGGGGCTAAAATCATTTTTTAAAATATCTACCTATGTTATTTGTCCTATCGAAAAGTTGTAGAGATTACGAGTTACAATCATTTATGTCTTATACAGTTTTACCGTACCGAATATGACGATACTGTAGAATTCATGAATTTAAACTTGTGTTGCTTAGTCCATATCAAGGCCGACCATTGTTAAGATGGAAATATTGTTTAATATTGTTAACAGGCAATGTTTTTGTCATGATTGTCTTCAGGTGTAAAACCATGTGGTCATCGGTCCGTATCGGCAAGGGAAATTGTTAAGGTGATTATAAAAAATGTCGTAAAGGAACGATAGCTTTAAAAATAAGACAAGAGGGAGTTATGAGAGAAGGATGACTCCCTGTACACGCATGCACAGAAATAGTGTCCACATATGAACAAATAAAAGCATGGTCCTCCCGCCTCCTCACTTAACGTACTGCTGCAGTAGACAGCCCGCTACAAGACTGTTGTGAATGAAATGGGCACAATGGTGGATATATACACACACTCCCTCCCCTCCTATTCAGTACTCGAGTGGGGCAGTGTTGATTGTTTACGTCGCGACACCATTTCTGTTGATGCGTGTACATTAGATACCCTAATATCCCCGAGTCGGAAGAAAACTAAATGTGAAGGTCTACAATATCGAAAACTTATAATCAACAATAGCATTACATTGACCATTGTTGTGATGTGCTTTGTCTCTTCTGCTGCCACTCATCTCTAATAGATGGGATTACTGCTAAGTCCCGAGTAAACCATTTTGTCTGAATATTGGTGGAAAGTAGCTGTGGGGTTCGATAACTGAGCACGTTCTAAATGATTGTCGTATATTTCAAGTTGAAAACGGCCCTCCCGTTCACTATTTACACAGAGCGCCCGGGGGGGGGGGGGTTTAGGGAAGTCGCGTCACACTAGCCCATGATGAAATATAATTTCACACGTTTTAAGAGAACAATAATAACGGCATATGGTGCAGGTCTTTCGGGGTGACACCGTATGGGTGACGTGCTCTACACATCCAACCCTCGAGCCATTGGAATTAACCAATGAAAGTTAAAATCCCCTACTCGACCGGAAATCGAACCCAGGACCTTGTGGACCAAAGGCCACCACGTTAACCATTTAGCCAAGGAGCGGGACATTTTTCACAACAATGTTCTTTTCCCTGGTGTGAAAATAGGAAACCACGGAAAAACCATCTTCAGCGCTGCCGACATTGGGGTGATTATTCTTTTAAGAGGAAGTTCCTCTACCAACACTAAACATAAGGAATATGCAAGGCTTTCGTAATCTTAAAACGCAGACTTTCACGACAACTAAATAACATTCTTCTTCTTCTTGCGTTCCGGCCTTCTAAGGACCACGTTACAATTTCAATTGTTCGTCCTTAGTTGTTCTTTCCTTTTCTTCCACTATTCTTTCATTGTTTCACTGTGTTTCTTTTTCCTATCTTCAGTCCACTTTGTGCCTGTTTTCTTTTCCTTCCTCCCTTGGAATCCTTCCATTTGTAAGACTTTCTTCCTAAAAATCTTTCTTTCCAATAATTCTTCTTCTCGTATGTTGTTCCTTTCCAGGTCTTTCTTGACTTCTTGAATCCAGGTGGTAGTTGATTTCTTTTCCCAAAGGTACTTGAAGATTCGTTTAGTTAGTCTATTGTCATCCATTCTGTAAATGTGTCCAAGAAATAGCAATCTCCTTTTTCTTATGGTTTCTGATATGTTTTCTACGTTCTGGTAAATTTCATTGTTACTTCTTAATTTCCAAAACTCTGCAATTCTTGGAGGACCTAATATTTTCCTTATAATTCTTCTTTCTAATATTTCTAATTTATCAAGCTTGTAGTTCAGTGCTAGACATTCGCTGGGATAAAGGCATTCTGGTTTCACTACTGTGTTGTAGTGCTTTATTTTAAGTTTCCTTGATAAGCACTTTTTGTTGTAAGTATTCTTAGTTATATCGTAAGATCTTTCCATCTTTTGTATCTTCTCCTCTATAGCAGATTTATCTAAACCATTTTCTTGAATTGTCGCACCCAAGTATTTGAATTTCTTTACCTTTTCTATTCGACCAATATCCGTTGCTAAAAACTTTGGGGCATTTTTTATATTCGTCAAAAATTTTGTTTTCTCGGCAGAGATTCTCAAGCCTGTCATGTTGGCTGTCTTTTCAAGGAGATTGACTTGCATTGCTGCATCTGTAAGGCTTTCTGAAAGTATGGCAAAGTCATCTGCAAATGCTAGGCAATTTATTGCAACACCTTTGTTCTTCTTCCCCAGCATGAGTGGCAATATTTTAGATTCTTTCAGTTTTTCATTCCAAATTCTTACAATTTTCTCCATGACACAATTGAAAAGGAGTGGAGATAGACCATCGCCCTGCCTGACACCTGTATTTATTTTGAAAGGTCGAGATACTTCACCCATAAATTTTACTTTCGAGATAGTGTCTGTAAATAACATTATATTATATAATTTTGGGGATGTTATGTCGTGTACGCTGATGCGTTTCAAACCTGCAATCAGGATCGTGTTCAGAGCAGTAACAAAGCTTTTAGTGGAAATTGTCACTCCATAGTAACTAAACTCAAGATAGAAAGACCCCGTCAGAAATGTAGCTCATGCCAGGACCTCCAGAGTCAACGAGAAAGACGTGACTTAACTATCGAAGGAAGCCATCATCTACTCGGCATATAGCCGTCACCTTTTTTACAATGATTGGGGTGTTTAGTAATTTCAATCGTCTCACGAATAATTCTAGGTGTAAAACGTTTCTCTTTTCAAATGACATGTGCTGCATCAAAAATGATTTAATGTGTATGGCATGCTCTGGCACAAGAGACAGTTCCTTGCTCGTGGATAGGTATATGTTAGCCATACACGTAAGAAGGTAGCAGCGAGGGTTAGGGAACATCGCAGGCAATTACGTCTTTTGCCCGCCAGACATTCTCCAGATGTTCGTGTATTCACCGTGCGGCGAAACCAGGAGGGGAACTTGAGTTATCTGACCGGTTCCTACAGGCGGCTCTGAATGAGCGAAAGACAGCGCCCACGACCTTCAACTCTCTGGCCCCAACAGGAAATGGTCCGTATCATGTAATCTAGGGAGTCTTACGTGACTGCTGCACGTTTCACTTCTTTTAAGCTAAATTCATTATTTCTGATGCCTGTTGTACACTCATCAAATTCGTCTTTCAAATCAATACTTCACAAGAAAAAATGTCAAACAATGCTGGAAGTTTGACAAGATTTGAAAAGACTTGCCAGGGTTTGATATTATTTGGTTTTACAATGGAGGGAAAGACAAGCAGCATTTATCGTCCTTGACTAGCAGCGGGATATACTCTTAAAAAGAAGAGAAACGCGCAACAAAGCATAATTCGCACATTAATGTGGTTATCTTCAACATCATTTTTGCAATGAATTTAGTGCCATAACATAATTTGCGGTTGTTATATGTTGCATTTACTCACATGCATTGAATACCATGTTATCCGTGCAAAGGAAATGCGTATGTTATTACATGGAAACATAAATTCCATAATAATGCCCGCCTCTGTGGTGTAGTGGTTAGTGAGATTAGCTGCCACCCCCGAGTTCGATTTTCGGCTCTGCCACGAAATTTGAAAAATTGTGCGAGGTCTGGAACGGGCCCCTCTCAGCCTCGGGAGGTCAACAGGCAAATGCCGGATGGTACCTAACCTGATGCTTGTTGTTTAAAACAGCCTAACATCTAAGGTCATCGGCCCCAGGTACCTAAATTAAGGCCATGGCCGCTTACTTCCCTCTCTATCCCTTCCAATCTTCCCATCCCCTCACAAGGCCTCTGTTCAGAATACCAACTGAGGGCGCCTGGGCGAGGAACTGGTCCTCCTTCCCAGTTGTATCCCCGCGACCCAAAGTCGCAGACTCCAGGACACTGCCCTTGAGGCGGTAGAGGTGGGATCCCTCGCTGAGTCCGAGGGAAAAACAAACCCTGGAGAGTAAATAAATTAAGAAAGAAAGAAAGAAAGGAAGAAATAATAATAATAATAATAATAATAATAATAATAATAATAATAATAATAATAATAATAATAGGTACATCCCCAGCATTTGCCTGGTGTGAAAATGGGAAACCATGGAAAACCATCTTCAGGGCGGCCGACTTTGGGGGTCGAACCCACTATCTTCCGGATGCAAGCTCACAACTGCGCGCCCCTAACCGCACGGCCAGCTCGCCCAGTGGTTTCTCATTTTCACACGAGGTAAATGCTGGCGCTGTACCTTACTTAAGGCCAAGGCCGCTTCCTTCGCACTCGTAACACTTTGCTGTGCCATCGTCGCCATAAGACCTGTCTGTGTAGGTGCGACGTTAGGCAAATTGTAAAAAAGAAAAAAAAACGACTTAATTATGAATATGTTGATTCATCATTTAGTTGGGTAAGGGGACGTCCATTCTTGATGCTTGCATTGAGATTATAGATCGTTATGGTTATATCTCGTGATTTCAATATGTAACTAGTCAAGTTGGCAGCAGTGATGAGCCATTATAAAAACGATAAAAGGGCGGCCACGTTTGCTTTTTAGTGTATATCGTTACGTGCCGAGTGCTGTGCTTAGTCGAGCCCTGGTTGGTGTCAGGAAACTGATGTCGCACGGTACCTACACGCGGAAGACTTACGGCCATGACCTCAACTTAGCCCCGTTCGTATTATTTCAAGTTTCGAAATGCAGCAGGCGTTAGAAAGTCAGTTCTCACATCAAATTATTGCTCAATTTTCTGGTCGAGTGCGCTCAACTTTATTAGCTGAAGGCAACAGATATGAAATAGTGAACTGTAGAAAATATATTACCACTGATCTGTTTATCTGCTGGCAGACTCCTTATCATTTCTTAAATGATTTCAGAAAATTTTGAAGTTCTAAATTTATCGAACAGCTCACATGGTAATCGCTAATATCTCTTCCTATAAACGAGTTTTTTTTACAATTACTTAACGTCGCAACGACACAGACAGGTCTTATGGCAACAATGGGATAGGAAAGGCCTAGGAGTTGGAAGGAAGCGGCAGTGGCCTTAATTAAGGTACAGCCCCAGCATTTGCCTGGTGTGAACATGGGAAACCACGGACAACCATCTTCAGGACTGCCGAGAGTGAGGTTCAAACCTCCTATCTCCCGAATACTGGATACTGGCCACACTTAAGCGACTGCGGCTACCGAGGTCGGTCCTATAAAGGACTATTTTCCTCAGTTTATCCTTTTGAATTTCATTTTTTTTTTCATATTATGATCTTTCTTACCTTTAAAATCTGAAATCAAGTTTATTTGTCTACCAAAGTCATTTCACGCCATCTCTCCGCTGACAACTCGGAACAGCAGCTTGCCTCCTTACATCCAAGTATTCCCAGCGCAAAGATTGCAATTGGACCACTGCTGTTTTGTTGGAAAACACGCAGAACAAATCTTAGATCTTTTCGAGTTCTTTAATCAAGTAATCCTCGTGAAGGTCCCATACATTGTGCCCATACTGTAATATTGTGGTCTTACCAGAGACTTGTATGCCCCCTTACTACAACCCCTAAACACCGCCATAACCAAATGAAGATATCTCCAATCTTTATTTACAATCCTGTTTATGTGATTATGGTAACACTTATAGTGATCTCCCATGGCTTATCGCATCACGGCAGTCATTAAAACTGAGAGGACTTTTCCTTTGGTGAAACTTACAACTTGACTTTTCACCCCATTTCCTATCATTCCATTGTCTGCTCTCCATGTCATACACAGCTGTTAGCTGCGGCTTGGCTAGGCTATGTTCAGGAGTTGATTATCAATGTACAGAGGATGATTCACGTTGAATGCTACGACGCTATGGCCGAAAATGTACGCTTCGGGCGCTTGAGGCGCGGAAGTGTGACAATTGGGGTGCGTTCCACATTTTGTCGAGAATCCTCCTTCATCCTAAGAAGAGCATATTAAATTACTTGATTACACAGCCTTCATTGGTGGAGCACATGTATGGCATGTAGGTCAGTGCGTGGGTTCTTGCGATGATTCAGGACTCTTTGACCTACCAACAGACCGAATTAAAAGACTTTAAGAAGTAACACTGGATTGTTGAATCATTAAATGTAGCCGTGCTATGATTATAATAACAATCCATGTCTCCTGATTGTGTATTTAATTGAATAAATCTAGTTTTGAACTGTGTTTCTGTACAAAGCCGAATATACAACAAATGGAGCCAGATAAGCTTTATGGGAGGAGTGACATGTGGTAAATGTGGATACAAATTAGCTAATGCGCTAATTGTCAAATGTATTGACTGGAATGCACTGCAGCTTTATGGAAGCTACGAATATTTTTCTGGTTGGGTTACTTTTTTGCCCTTCAGAACTTGAATTGTATATCAACGTTCATTGGCAGAAAGAGGCAATGGGAGCCTGAAGCACACGAATCTTATGACCTGTCTAAAGCTTATCGCAGCAGCCTCCCCCTGTGCTGTGGGAATGACATCCCCTGCCTATCACAACAGGGGAACCCAGAGCACAGAGATCACAGATCTCCTAGCCGAGTCTTTCCTTCCTTGGTCAACACTTGTTTATTACGTGTGCGAGTTTTAAGCAGTCTTTCATTATCAGGGCCTTCCTTTTACCGCTATACCTTCATTCTTACAAGACTCGGGCCTGTTCCGTATTAGTCAACCTGTAGCTGTAGCACGTTGATTAGTATTACGTAACTGAAGCAGGAGGATCCTCAGAAGCGATCGCTTTGACAGAAAAAAAAGAAACTAGTGACCATTTCGTAAACTTTGCTACAATAAAGTCACAATAATTTTAGAACAGATTCAGTTCAGAGTCACATTTTCTTCACGGAAAGATAGTATAGAGGTTGATAAATACTGAAACCTCATTCATTCTGAAATCTGTCTCAAACTTTAGGCGTTTGGATGTTCAGTCTACGAAAAGTGTGTGATGCTTTCGTGTATATCGGCTAACGACAAGTGTAGCTTCTTCAAGCTCTAAATCGGTATCCGTATTGACTTCTCAAGTAACGTTAATAGCAATAATATTACTAAAGGCAATAATCACAACAGTTAGTGTAAATAGAGGATGATTGTTCAGTTGCACTTCCTTTTAAAACAATCATCACCACCACGAACGCCATTCTCACGCTTGCATACTTTTAGCACGCATTATTTACAGAAAAAATGGAAAGATGCGTTCAAGCTGAGTTGGGAGTAGATCACTTCGGCTTCAGAAGAAATGTAGGACACGTGAAACAATCTTGACTTTACGTCTGATCATAGAGGTTCGAATTAAGAAGGACAGGATCCAGAAGAGG
Source organism: Anabrus simplex (assembly GCF_040414725.1). Lineage (NCBI taxonomy): Eukaryota > Metazoa > Arthropoda > Insecta > Orthoptera > Tettigoniidae > Anabrus > Anabrus simplex. The sequence goes on along the minus strand of NC_090277.1, from coordinate 14,679,943 downwards.
CATTGGATAAAGTTCTTTGAGATTCTGAAGGTTATGGGGATCAGATACGTAGAAAGAAGAATCATCTACAATGTACACAAATCAATCTGCAGTGGTAGTGGTAGTAAGTGGTGCGTGCAGCTGCCATTATATGGTGAAATCTTAGTTCTACGTCTGTAATAATATTTGTGGGAGAACTTGATTAGGTAGTGAAACTTTGACAATATTAAAAATGTGATGCCGAGCTCGATAGCTGCAGTCGCTTAAGTGCGGCCAGTATCCAGTATTCGGGAGATAGTAGATTCGAACCTTCGCAAAAGAAGAATCTAGGAATGAAACCTTCTAAACCTAAATTGCGTGCGTTCACTACTTCACTTGCTTCTAACATGTACGCGAACTGTTCCAGCCGCAGTCCTCGCCAGTTTTTAATACGATGTTAGCAAGTAACTTGTGTAACAACTGTCTAGCTTGAGTGGCGAACTTCCGAGTGCGGCGCAATCAATATGACTGTTTTAATTTGTATCAGTGTTGCGGTAGATTGGTTCATTGTCTGTCCGCTCCCTGTAGATCTCCGGTATTCATACAGCGTTTAATATTTAACTCGTTTTATTGTACTCTGGGGACGCACTGCTTGCTTGCGTGCCAGCGATGCGTCATATCTGTACGCGTGTCTCTAGCGTCGCGACGTAAACAGATCGTGTGTGACGGGGGATGTTCATTGCACGAGGTTTAACAGAGTCGGAAATGCTTTTTGTTCACGCATACATCGATTTTGTGTGTGTTGTGGTTAATTAGCCTGAAGGTTGCTTGAATCCTCAGCATGCCTCTCTAGGTGATCGAGTGGTAGGCGAACTAACCTTATGTATGCTCTGGGTCACTGTTTAAGTCCCGCCGGTCTTATTTATTTAGTGTATGACTTACATAAAGCACTAAAGAATGAGGAATAAACAAAGAAAATAAAAAGTTCATGAAGCACTCTTATAAATTGCAATCCAGGTTCTTCATGCATTCAATTACATTAGGGGTCGCATCAATAACATGTTATGTCTCCCCTGCGCAACAACTGACATGACACTCAAAAGGCGATTTGGTAGAGCGCTGGTATTCCGACCCTAACATGCCAGGTTCGATACTGACTCAGTTCGGTAGTAGTTCAAGGTGCTGAAATAGGCTACGTCAGCCTCGTGTCGATAGTTTTGCTGGCACGTAAAATGACTTTTGCGGGACTAAATTCCGGCCCTTCGATGGCTCCGAAAGCGGTAAAGTAATTAGGTCCGTTTCCATCAGAGCAAGTAAAAGCTTTCATCTCGGTTTAAAATTGTATCAAATATTGGTTGGCTGGTAAAATGGGAAATATACAGTAAGATAATAGCCTACCAAGATGGCAGCTCGCAGACGGTTGGAAGATCTGATAAAAGAGAAAATGACAGTGGCGAGGAATATGATCAAGATTATGCAATTAATAAACGTTCTAGGTGCGACATACTCCGAGGACTACGACGACACTTATTTCCAGACACGTCTGTAGCTTCGACACTTGCGGTGTTATCCATGATCGAACATAACCTGGAATTGTCAACGCATAGGTAGGCCTAAGATGAATTCTTGGTTATATCAAATACAGTAGAGACAATACGCGACACTTCCGGATTTAGCCATGTTGAAATGGGAGACAAGTCGCAAGTGGCGCTCCTAGTGGCTTGACCTGAAAATTCGCGCTAAATTCAAATATCAATGGAAATGTATACACGGAAATGGATAAATTAATTACGTCTAGAAAAAAACTGTTACTAAGATATTAACTTCAAAGTTGCTAAAGCAACTCTGGATAAATGAATGAGGAATTATTTAACAGGTTATTATTTAAAGACTGAAATTAGACATATAATCAAGATGTGAATGGACTGCTGTGAAAGGGCTTGATCTTTCATTTATGCATTGCTTTTTTAGTTTCAGAATTCCTCCCTGAACGTTCAAGGCTAGATTTTTCTTTTTTCTCATTTAAAAGCTTTGTATCATCATATTAAAACACTTGTCAACAAAAATATCGGCACATTCCTTACATACATGATTCAATGAATTTACATTTAAGAGCTGGACAATTTTCCTTTTAACTTGAAGCCTACTAACAGAAAGAAAATCTATAAATTTAGCCTCAAAAACATTCAAACTTTCCCTATAAGCAATACTTGCCATAATGCCATTAAATAAGGTAAAGCAAATTTGCATCATCGTATTGTACAGTGAACTCTAAAGTGTGGAGAAGATAACTGGTTTATACGGTCTTTTTAGCGCGTGCAGAAGGACTTATCCTTGTGAATTTACTCAAGAAATACCCTCCAAGAAGGGGTTCTTCAATATCCTGCTTGGTCACAATAAGATATAAATGGTTCATTTTTTTCCAAGATTTTAAAATCATCATGTTTGTCCTTCATTCCCCGCTACTTACACACTCCAAGCACATTATGTAGGGCAGATATGAGGTACCTGGGGTGCCTAGAATGAATTCCCAAACTTTTTTCAGCTATTTCTTGACTTCGATTTTATAGATTTTTGCCGGCTAGAATCGGTGTTTAGACCACTGTGAGGCGTCACCGTCCACCTTCAGAGAAGGAATGAAAACATGTTACTAGTAGTAGTTGTCATCTTTGATGAAGACACACAGTATGTCGAGCTGTGCGGGATGAAACTGTAATTCTTCTCCAGGAAATTTGACTTTTACAGTTTTAAAGCCCGCGTTCCTGTGCCTCTAAAGGTACATTACACCGACTGTTTAGCGCTCATCTCCGATAACCTGTATTTGGATGGTCCGGAAAAAATACAGCTATATTTTTGTTCACTTTTTAGGCTGGGCGAATTCACGAAAAGGAAGTGACAAAGATAAAAATAGTCTTGTAAACTGTGAGTAAATGTTTACCGATGTTGCTTATCAGACGGACAATATCTACGATACACATATAAACAACTAACACAAGATTTTGAGTTCAGATTAACAGCTTTCATCTCTCGCGTCTTCCTGTCTGATAAGACAGTTTGCCCAGGCTGTTTTCTGACGACTGTGCTTCCTCGATTCTCAGACGTACACTCACCCCGACAAACGTAAAATCGCTCAGTGATGTATCTACGACACTACGAAACTAAATCGATGCACGTTTCTTGAATGCAATGTGAAGTGTTATTGGACAAAGAACTGGAGTGATGACTTTGGTCTACTTGGCTGTGGTAATACAGCGCCATACACTATCTGCATGGAAGTGGGAAAGCATGTGTTCAGTGCACGCCAAGCAAATGCCAAGTACAGAACAAATATGGCCAACCAGACACCGATTCAAGAAGTTTTTGGCCGTGCGGTTAGGGGCGCGCAGCTGTGAGCTTGCATCCGGGAGATAGTGGGTTCGAGCCCCACTGTCGCCAGCCCTGAAGATGGTTTTCCATGGTTCCCCATTTTCACACCAGGCAAATGCTGGGACTGTATCTTAATTAAGGTCACGGCCGCTTCCTTCTCAGTCCTACGCCTTTGCTATCCCATCGCCGCCATAAGACCTTCTGTGTCAGTGCGACGTAAAGCCAAAAAAAAAGTTTCTATTGCAGTTCTCAACTTAATCATGACACCAGAAATATTGTACCATAATATTTTATTTCATGCTGTGTCTTAATTGCCTTCTTTCCATACTCAAAATAATACAGAAAATACCATCCGGCTCCATGGCTAAATGGTTAGCGTGCTGGCGTTTGGTCGCGGGTCCCGGCTTCGGCAGGGCCGGGGATTTTAACCATAATTGGTTAATTCCGCTGGCACAGGGGCTGGGTGTATGTGTCGTCTTCATCATCATTTCATCCTCATCACGATGCGCAGGTCGCCTACGGGAATCAAATCAAAAGTCCTGCATCTGGCGAGCCGAACTTGTCCTCAGACGCTAGCGGATGCCTTTTTTTTTTTTTTTTTTTTTTTTTGCAGAAAATGCCACTTTACCGTACTGCAATTACTTTCTGCACTGTTTAGTCTCTGATTGGTTGAACTCTGCTTCACAGTAATCTAAACACGGATAGTCAGAGAGATCATGAGTCAAGGAACGCCATATCGCAGCACCGTGGCCCCTCTGCACTCTCAGCCGCCATCACAGTATTGACTAATGTATAGGTTAATTCATGTCCTGCAGATAAATATCGCATATGTTACAATATGCCATGAAGTTCGTATTACCTTCACTAATCCCGGACCAGAGGACCACGTTTATGGCTCCGGTAGCTTAGTGGAGTGTTCACTGTTTCAAATAACATTAATATTTATGTTCTGTTACCACAAAACTCTGTGTTCACACCTCTCATATCTTTCACTCTCTCTCTCTCTGCGGCAGGCACGGGCATTTTCCGACGGGACATGTCAAAATTATTTATAGTTACTGTACCAGTTATATTTTAAATAGGTAAATTCACCGGAGTACGACATAAAATATTGAATACAACAGCCACTAAAGTGATAAGTTCACGTTACTTTCTTCGTTCTTTATTTCTTTATCTTTATCCTCGAGGGTTGGTTTTTCCCTCGAACTCAACGAGGGATCCCACCTCTACCGCCTCAAGGCAGTAACCTGGAGCTTGAGACTTTGGGTTGGGGGATACAACTGCGAAGGACGACCAGTACTTCGCCCAGGCGGCCTCACCTGCTATGCTGAACAGGGGCGTTGTGGGGAGATGGGAAGATTGGAAGGGATAGGCAAGGAAGAGGGAAGAAAGCGGCCGTGGCCTTAAGTTAGGTACAAACCCGTATTTACCTGCAGGAGGAGCCCTTCACGGATGCAGATATCCGCGAAGTTATTGTCTTGGCGGATGCGAACTGTATGGCAGTCCTCTAGTCGGAAACCACAGAAAACCACTTCGAGGATGGCTGAGGTCAGAATCCAAACCCCTCCCGAGGCTGAGTGGACCCCGTTCCCGCCCTCGTAATACTTTTCCATTTTCGTGGTAGAGCCGGGAATCGAACCCGGTTCTCCGACGGTGGCACCTAAACTCACTAACCATTACACCACAGAGGCGAACTAGTTTACGTTACTCGTTTCGAAATTCACTCAGAACATCTCACAGAACAGCACGTTCCGTGGTAATTACAGTGTCCTCAGGAGATAAGTTTCGTCCACAGTTGGAAAGAATGTTCTTACACACCGAAAACCTTCATGCTCTGAGCCGAAAAGGATCTTTCCTCGTCGCATGAGTTCACAGCTGCATACTTCAACTCGCGGATGTCTTCCGGAGAGTTCCGCGTTTATCCGCTGCGGATCAGGTTGAGTTATTTTGACATATATATGTCTCACACCTGGAGATTATCCGAAAATTTGTTTCGATCTGGGTGACCCTAGCAACTGTGCAGACTGTGATGTAAAGTGTGGATGGATGGCCAGACATTGTTACCTAGCAATGGTGCAGACTGTGATGTAAGGTGTAGATGAATGGCCAGACCTTGTTACCTAACAATCGTGCAGACTGTGATGTAAGGTGTGGATGGATAGCCAGACATTGTTACCTAACAATCGTGCAGGCAGTGATGTAGGGTGTGGATGAATGGCCAGACAATGTTACCTAACAACCGTGCAGACTGTGATGTAAGGTGTAGATGAATGGCCAGACATTGTTACCTATCAGTCGTGCAGACTGTGATGTAAGGTGTGGATGGATAGCCAGACATTGTTACCTAACAACCGTGCAGGCTGTGATGTAAGGTATGGATGGATGGCCAGACATTGTTACCTAACAATCGTGCAGGCAGTGATGTTGGGTGTGGATGAATGGCCAGACAATTTTACCTAACAACCGTGCAGCCTGTGATGTAAGGTGTGGATGGATGGCCAGACATTGTTACCTAACAATCGTGCAGGCAGTGATGTAAGATATGGATGGATGGATGGATGGATGGATGGATGGATGGATGGATGGATGGATGGATGGATGGATGGATGGATGGATGGATGGACGGATGGACGGACGGACGGACGGACGGACGGACGGACGGACGGACGGACGGACATTGTTACCTAACAGTCGTGCAGGCTGTGATGTAAGGTATGGATGGATGGCAAGACAATGTTACCTAGCAACCGTGCAGGCAGTGATGCCTATATATATAAAAGCAAGTCGGGCTGGAGCGATGTATATATAAATATTTAAAAATGAAAATAGACGTGAATTAATGAGGCACTTCCAGAAATCTCAGAAATTTGAAACTTGGTACGAGGGAAACTGATGACCCCAGGATCCCTAGAAAAATCGGAAATTCTCAAAATTCCCTGAAGGGGGCACGCTGGGGGGGAGGGCTCAAATTTTGGGCTCAGCATAAGAACACAGTCGTATAGTATATCCAAAACGATAACCTATAGGTTTCGTGGGCTTAAAAATTTTCGGGAATTTCCTCATTTTTATCCCTTATCCCCCCAAATCAAGATGGCGGCACAACCTGCCAGACGAGGTACGACAATTGAAATTTGGTGAATATATAGCTTTTGGTCCCTAACCGACGGGAAAATTCCAAGATGTTCAAATTTTTCACTTTTTACCCCCAAAGATATCGAAATATGGAGGCAATTTTAATGACTGTGCAGACATTCCTTTTGAGCTATTTTTTGGCTAAACGGTAAGTCGTATCACAAAACGGATGGCACAACGTCGCTTCAATTCGGAGTGATCTACAACTTTGGTCCTGTGACATTTTGTCGTATCTCTCTCCCTTATACGTTAAATTTGGCCGTATTTCTGGATTGTTCGTAAATTTGGTGATTTTTACAAGTAAATTTCAATGTTTTACACACTTATAAGAATGATAGGATGATCGCGTTAGGTGTGCACATTGGTACGACTAAGGGACATATGTGTACCAAATTTCATGATTCTAGCTTATACATAAGTAGGCAAAATGTAATGTAAAATGTTAAAAATGCACCCAAATTTCACCCTATTCAACATTTGAACTCAATTTACCCCCTTAATATGGGAGATACGAGGATATGGTTTAGAAACAAACATTTAGAGCGATAAATGAGGCGTCTGATGGCGCAAACCGTTTCTTAATATCATAAACCGTTTAGGAGATATGAATCTCGAAGTGGAAGTCTGCACTTTTCAACGTGCTCATGCTTATCCGTCATCTATCTATCTATATATATAAAAGCAAGTCGGGCTGGAGCGATGTATATATAAATATTTAAAAATGAAAATAGACGTGAATTAATGAGGCACTTTCAGAAATCTCAGAATTTTGAAACTTGGTACGAGGGAAACTGATGACCCCAGGATCCCTAGAAAAATCGGAAATTCTCAAAATTCCCTGAAGGGGGCACGCTGGGGGGGCTCAAATTTTGGGCTCAGCATAAGAACACAGTCGTATAGTATATCCAAAACGATAACCTATAGGTTTCGTGGGCTTAAAAATTTTCGGGAATTTCCTCATTTTTATCCCTTATCCCCCCAAATCAAGATGGCGGCACAACCTGCCAGACGAGGTACGACAATTGAAATTTGGTGAATATATAGCTTTTGGTCCCTAACCGACGGGAAAATTCCAAGATGTTCAAATTTTTCACTTTTTACCCCCAAAGATATCGAAATATGGAGGCAATTTTAATGACTGTGCAGACATTCCTTTTGAGCTATTTTTTGGCTAAACGGTAAGTCGTATCACAAAACGGATGGCACAATGTCGCTTCAATTCGGAGTGATCTACAACTTTGGTCCTGTGACATTTTGTCGTATCTCTCTCCCTTATACGTTAAATTTGGCCGTATTTCTGGATTGTTCGTAAATTTGGTGATTTTTACAAGTAAATTTCAATGTTTGACACACGTATAAGAATGATAGGATGATCGCGTTAGGTGTGCACATTGGCACGATTAAGGGACATATGTGTACCAAATTTCATGATTCTAGCTTATACATAAGTAGGCAAAATGTAATGTAAAATGTTAAAAATGCACCCAAATTTCACCCTATTCAATATTTGAACTCAATTTACCCCCTTAATATGGGAGATACGAGGATATGGTTTAGAAACAAACATTTAGAACGATAAATGAGGCGTCTGATGGCGCAAACCGTTTCTTAATATCATAAACCGTTTAGGAGATATGAATCTCGAAGTGGAAGTCTGCACTTTTCAACGTGCTCATGCTTATCCGTCATCTATATATATAAAAGCAAGTCGGGCTGGAGCGATGTATATATAAATATTTAAAAATGAAAATAGACGTGAATTAATGAGGCACTTCCAGAAATCTCAGAAATTTGAAACTTGGTACGAGGGAAACTGATGACCCCAGGATCCCTAGAAAAATCGGAAATTCTCAAAATTCCCTGAAGGGGGCACGCTGGGGGGGGGGCTCAAATTTTGGGCTCAGCATAAGAACACAGTCGTATAGTATATCCAAAACGAAAACCTATAGGTTTCGTGGGCTTAAAAATTTTCGGGAATTTCCTCATTTTTATCCCCTATCCCCCAAATCAAGATGGCGGCACAACCTGCCAGACGAGGTAGACAATTGAAATTTGGTGAAATTATAGCTTTTGGTCCCTAACCGACGGGAAAATTCTAAGATGTTCAAATTTTTCACTTTTTACCCCCAAAGATATAGAAATATGGAGGCAATTATAATGACTGTGCAGACATTCCTTTTGAGCTATTTTTTGGCTAAACGGTAAGTCGTATCACAAAACGGATGGCACAATGTCGCTTCAATTCGGAGTGATCTACAACTTTGGTCCTGTGACATTTTGTCGTATCTCTCTCCCTTATACGTTAAATTTGGCCTTATTTCTGGATTGTTCGTAAATTTGGTGATTTTTATAAATATATTTCATTGTTTCACACACTTATAAGAATGGTAGGATCATCGCGTTAGGGGCGCACATTGGCACGATTAAGAGACATATGTGTACCAAATTTCATGATTCTAGCTTATACATAAGTAGGCAAAAAGTAATGTAAAATGTTAAAAATCCACCCTTAATTTCACCCTATTCAAAACTTGAACTCAATTTACCCCGTTAATATGGGAGATACGAGGATATGGTTTAGAAACAAACATATGGAGCGATAAATGAGGCGTCTGATGGCGCAAACCGTTTCTTAATATCATAAACCGTTTAGGGGATATGAATCTCGAAGTGGAAGTCTGCACGTTTCAACGTGCCCATGCTTATCCGTCATATATATAAATAAAATCGTAACGACCGTGTGTCTGTACATTGATTATTTTGGCGAAATTTCCGTACAGTTATCCGCTTCAGGTGTAATAATGACCATCTGCATCCTTTTTAGCTTTGGTGTCTGTTTGTCTGTCTGTTTGTCTGTTTGTCTGTTTGTCTGTCCTTCTATAATTTGAAAACTACTAAATATATATTTCCACCAAACTTCATATTTAGTATCCACCTGTCCTTGGGTAGGTTTTAGCGCAAATATCGTTTCTAAATCCCTGAACTGAGTGGGGATTTTTACGAAACCGAAACCGTGATTTTGCACTCCCTCAAAGTATACACAACCGAACTTAATGGAAATCAACCTGCCTTAATGAAAATTAATTTCTAAACCTTTTTTTCTCATGTGCATCATTTCGATAACAGGATTTAGTAAGGGAGATATCATTAACGGACCGTTTTTCGGTACAAATCCCAGCGGACTTAACGCAAGAGCGGGTGCATGTAAAGCGTACTTCTTACAACTTGAAAACTAACAAGATATTTGAACCAAACTTTATATATAGCATCCATCTGTCCGAGGGTAGGTTTCCTTGGTGTCTGTTAGTTAGTTAGTTTGTTTGTTTGTTTGTTGGTCTGTTTGTTTTTCTCTAACTTGAAAACTACTGGATATATTTCCACCAAACTTCATATTTAGAATCCACCTGGCCTTTGGGGAGGTTTTAGGGCAAATATTGTTTCTAAATCCCTGAACTAATTGGGGGTTTATACGAAACCGAAACCGTGATTTTGCACTCCCTCAAAATACACACAACAAAACTTAATGGAAATCTACCTGCCTTAATGGAAATTAATTTCCAAACCTTTTCTTCTCATGTGCATCATTTCAATCACTTACAGGAAAGATAGTATGATCAAACTCTACACGAACATTGGCCCGCCCAGTACCCATATGTGAGCCAAATGCTATGTCACATAATTATCCGAAAAGTAATGCAATGTAAGATATTCTTACACAAATTTCAACCTATTCAACGTTTCTGATTCAATCTGACCCATGAATAGATTAGATGCGAGAAAATATCATAGGACCAGCCATTTAGATCGCTAAATACTGCTCCTTACGGTACGATCCTTTGTCGATATGACGTACCGTTTAGCAGCAGTTAATCTGTAAATGAAGGTCCGCAATATTGTAAACATTCATATACTTTCAGATGTCCATCTGTATATATTCATTGATGTCGATTTGTAGCGATCGAGAAAGGATGTGTCTGCTATTGTAATCAGTACTCCCTACAACGACTTTGACTGCTGGCAGTAGGAATGGGGTCCTTCTCCAACTCCTGTGTAACTGGCATTAGTAAGGAGGGCCTACCATTTTAATGAATAATTCACTTTTCGATTTGTCTTGCAGAAGGCAAGGGATCATGCAGTTTTGTTCGAAAGTCCCCTACTCTATTGTGTTTGGCTCTAGGCCAGGGTGCCCGCCATTATAAACAAATGTTCCAATCTAAAATTTGACTAGCATTAGGCATAGTGGCCTGCTATTTTCATGGAAACTCACTAATTCTGTGTGACTGGCAGTAAGCTGGCTAGCAGCAGTAAAAAGGGACTGTCATTATAATGATAACTGCACAACTCAATTTTGACTGGTGGTAGGGAAGTTGCCTGGTATTATAATAAAAACTCCTCAACTGTAACCTGTCTGAAAGTAGGAAATGGGTCTGCCATTGTAACTAAAACTCCCCAAAACGATTGTGACCGCGCAGTAGGCATTGGGGCCTGCAATTATAATGTAAACTTGCCAACTCGATTGTGAATGGATGTAGGCAAGTGAGCCTGCCGCTATCATCACAACTCCGCAACCCTCACTTTACATTGGAAACAACGTATGTGGACCTCCCCATGCTATTTCTCGGATAAGGCTAAGAGACATGCAATTTTAAAACAATCTCATTTGATGAACGCACAGTATTTACGTCGATATCCGTATACAATGTAGAATACCGTAGCGAAGCACGGGTACATTTGCTAGTAAGGTATGGATGGATAGCCATGACCGAGAAACATGAAAGACATGATGATTTGATTTTTTTCCGTATGGAAACTTCACACTATTTTTAGCGCATCGCAGTTGATAGGACGAGGGAGAGTCCGATAGTTGGTAGTAATCCAGCCGAACTTGCAGTCGATATACAACCACTTTACGTACATTTTGTAAAATTATTCTGGAAGAAACGTTGTGCATCAATCACGGACATTATATGAATATCTTTTTAAATATAATTATCTCTACAATGTGTTTAATTAATCAACATTTGTCGGCCTAATTTGCCTACATTTTATGTTTTCAGCCAGCCATGTAGTAAGGAAATAATGTAGAGTCCAGTAATTAGTTTCGATGTCTATGTAAGTAAGGTTGCTGGTGGGAGTGTTCGAAGTTTGCCACATCGCTAGCTCATCTCCACCTGACAGCTGTCTTGAATTGCATGCGCTGCTCTACTTTCGTGTGTACGACACATAAAGCTTTCTATTCATACAAGATCTGTAATTGATGTATTTTTGAGACCAGTAAATTAGGGAAGGAATAAGAAGGATGTGGCCAGAGATATTAAAGGTTTGAATTGAGACTTTATAGTGCGTGCGTCGTGGTCAGTGGATGTCAGGAAGAAATCTGGTATTGTCGGAAAGTGGTTGTTTGATGTATCTATTTGCAGGAACAAAGTGACTAGGTACGGTTTTGCCATAAATTCGCCCAGAATTCCCAGCATCGGTTATTCGGTTTATTGGCGCAGATGTTGTTAGCGGAACCGATATTTACCGGCGTATGAAGGAAATGAATGTACAATGGTTCTCGGAAGTAAGGACATGCCAAAATTAGGCCAGGAGGAAACAAACAACACGCCGAGACGCCGTTAAAGATTGGTTCCGCGGTGTTCGCTCGTTAAGGGGACAGTAAGGGGACTCTCTCTCTCTTTTTTTTCTTTTTTCTTGCTAGTTGCTTTACGTCGCACCGACACAGATAGGTCTTATGGCGACGATGGGACAGGGAAGGGCTAGGAGTGGGAAGGAAGCGACCGTGGCCTTAATTAAGGTACAGCCCCAGCATTTGCCTGGTGTGAAAATGGGAAAGCACGGAAAACCATTTTGAGGGCTGCCCACTATCTCCCGAATACTGGCACTGGTCGCACTTACGCGACTGCAGTTATCGAGCTCGTTAAGGCGACTCTTTACTTGCTGTGTGTTCACGAATTTAAACAATAAATCATCACCCTTACGTTACTCGTTGGTGCCAACTATTACGGATTGTTCGTAATTGTTACGAATTTCACCTTACGATTACGGCAAATTATTACGGAGAAGCTAACATTGTCATGAAAAAATCTACAGAGAGAAGGGAAGGAAGAAAGTTCAATCCTGCTAAACCCTCCTCGTTTCATTGCTTGTGAGTTGGCAACGATACTTATCCGATCGTCACTTCCTTTTACTACTGGTATGCGGTGTGAAGTGTGAATTTCATCATCATTAGAGGAGCTGTACTCTGCTCTTGTCCGCTATAAATCCATAAGTAATGCTGTATTTACAAAATAAAGTGTACCTGACAGTTGATAGAAAGAATGAAATGGAATTGATGCCAACATTAAGCACAACTACACTGGAATCGCTTATGGTTCAGAAGGCGAAAATGTGATCACAGGGGGGAACGCTTCAAGAAAACCGTCACTGAAAAGCGAAGCGAAACAGGCTACATGGAATGTTTTATCTTCGAATTAACAGGTAGTATGCAAATGTTATTGTGTAATATGATATACTTCAAAATCAATTGCTGTCGAGAAGGGGAAAGGAGGTGTCATTATCGAGAAGGGAATAGCATGGTTCGAACATGGTTTCTATCTCCCAACATGTCCCACAGGTTGAATTCCTAAAGACAAATTGTTGTTTTACTATTTTTTAAATTTCATTTTTGGCTTTTGGTCAAGTGACGATACAGCCAACTGTACAACGTTAACAAGTATGACATTGATTAATCTTTGTATAAAGAATGATATAAGTAGTGTGAGGGTACCGGCAGTTGGAGGCACTGTCTCACACTATGCCCAGATCACTGGGAACTTGTGGAAATTAAGCGCCCTGCCACTTTCCGTAATGTGCGTGTTTGTCAGAAAAGAATATTTTGAAGAAAGAATGAGGACCTTGAGATTTGCAGAGGTTTCAAGCCGGTGCATTACGCGAACTAAATAAGCATTTGCCTAAAGAAGGAGCACGTGGCTTGTGGCCTCTGTTCACTTCTTTGAGAGCGTAGGCTAATTCCTTGGACCGCCTACATCTCATTAGAATGCAGGGTTCCCATTTAACACCGCGCACAAGAGGCGAGCAGAGCCTTGTGCCGTTATAAAGAAGAACACCAGGAAGTTGTGCTCATTGTCTAGCAACAGAGCTTGCCCTTGTAATACATCGTAACGAAGAAACAAGCTCTCCAATAATAATTATAATTGTAAATAATCTTATTTTTCTCTTTCTTCAGCCGCAGCAAACAAAATATCTCCCGAAATTTCTTCCAATCCAAATTTAAGAAAACTGAATGGTAATGATGAATGGTTCATAATAGAATGTATTTGTGCTCAAAAACTCTTTCCCTGTCTCACTGTGTGACGTATTCGTTAGGTACTTTCCCGCATTCGTTTTAGGCTCGATTTACGTAATGTCTCCCCTCCTATTGAACTCAGAACTACCCTTCACTGCGTCATTCGAAGGGAAATCCCCGACCCGCTTATGATCAGACCAGGATGTTAAGTCCAGTCAGTTGATCAGACCATTTCTAGCTGCGGGTTAAAAATTACCTCGTATATTCAAGAACTTGACACTCAGTGATGGATATTAAGAAGCACGGAGGTGAATGTTGGCAGTACAGATCCAATGGAAGTTTGGAATGCAGTATGTAAAGTAAAACAGGGAGATGGATCACAAATGTTTCCTTCGCTATCACTCCTGATGTTGTCACTCTTGTGTTTGCCCCATTCATCTGCCACTGTTGAAAGAATTTTTCTGCTGTCAATCGAATGAAAACATAAACCAGAAACGATCTCCGGACTTCTGCATTCAAAAAGGAATACAAAATCTGCATCCTGCTACGACGTCAAAATTGGCAAACGATTTCTACGCCTGATGAATAACGACATCTACAGGAAGAGTGGGGAGAAAGAATAAGAGGCATAGATCGGCCAGAGAGTAAGGGTGAGTGAAATTGTATATTTTTCTCACAATAACTTCACATTACTATCAGGTTATTCTGCCCGAAGGCAGGTCCGAACCTCCGCAGAGGTGTTCCTGAGCCGGAGTTTACGTGCGGTAGGGTGGCCAGTTCCTTTCCGCTCCTCCATTCCCTAACCCCCCACCAACAGCGCGTGGCAACCCATCCAACTCCTGACCATGCCCAATGTTGCTCAGTTTCGGAAATCTCACGGGATCCGGTGTTTGAATACGGCTACGGCCGTTGGCACATTACTATTGCATTCTTTAATTTAGTTATATTATACAATTTCAGTGGTCGAGAAATTAACAACTTGTTTGTTTGTTTGTTTGTTTGTTTGTTTGTTTGTTTGTTTGTTTGTCCAACCCTTGTCCCATTTCCCTACGGCGTCGGGTATGAGGTGAGATGAATCTGTCGTGGCGGGTTTTTATGATAGGATGCCCTTCCTGACGTCAACCTCATCAGGGGAGTTAATGAGATGAAATGAATGACGTCATGTATGATAGTAGGGAGAGGGTGAAACCTTGTACCGGCACATAGCCTACTCCTGTCGAATAGCACTAAGGGGTCTGCTCAAGGCTTAACGTCTCCATCCGACGGTCTGTTCGCCATTAACAGCGCCATTCGCTCACTCCACATGAACAGTGCGGAGAGGTTTGGAATTGAACCCAGACCTTTGGCAGGCAATTTAGTGTTGTATACCATCCCGTACAAGGTAACACCATAAAGTAAATAACCAACGCTGGACGAATCTGCACCTAGTCACTTCGCTTCCACACGTACAAACAGCGGGCTAATTCTTTCCGACGTACGTGGTGCTTGAATAACGACGCTCGTATTTGAGTATACAGTATATTTTATATTTTACGGCTCATAATTTGTCGCCATGGTTCTATAGTAAGCACCTTGCCAGTTTATAATTCTATTGATTTTAAATCAGATGCAGACATCCGCCAAATAGTAATGCACCGAGAGCCATTTTCATGCAAACACTCGGTGGAGACAAATATGGAGTCTTAACACCAGCTCTCAACTTTGGGTTCTGCACCTGGTGTTGGTGTGCCGAGGAAGCGTTGAGCTGTATGTTTCATAACGGGCACACTGAAGGTACTTTTCTTTATAGAGCTGATGTATGTGTGATGTTTATGAGTTACTTGTATAACTTTATTAATTTCAGGGTCAGGTGTGAGCATGCATTCGGGAGATAGTGGGTTCGAACCCCACTGTCGGCAGCTGTGTAGATGGTTTTCCCTGATTTCCCATTTTCACACCAGGCAAATGCTGGAGCTGTACCTTAATTAAGGCCACGGCCGCTTCCTTCCCACTCCTAGGCCTTTCCTATCCTATCGTCGCCATAAGACCTATCTGTGTCGGTGCGACGTAAAGCCAATTACAAATCTATATATATAAAAGAACTTGTCCTGACTGACTGACTGACTGACTGACTGACTGACTGACTGATTTATCATCGCCGATCCAAAACTACTGGACATAAAGAAATGAAATTTTGGGGATACATTCATATTAAGATGTAAGTGCTCGCTAAGAGAGGATTTTTGGATATTCCGTCGCTAAGGGGGTGAAAAGGGGAGTGAAATTTTAAAATGAGTGTATCTATATCTCAAAACTTTAAAAGTTTACAGATGTAAAAATGGGTATCTAGAATATTCTTTAAAAATGAGGAAACACGTATTTTTTTTTTGTTTTCGGAAAATCCCAATAGGAGAGGTGAAAAAGGGTGAAAAAGGGGTTGAATGCCTTTAATGAGGATACTTATATCTCAGAAACAGAAGATATTACAGAGCTGAAAATTGGTATTTGGGATCTCCTTTGAAAATAAAGAAACACGTATTTTGTTTTTTGTTTTTTGGAAAATCTAATTAATGGGGAGTTAAACAGGAATGACAGGTTGGGGTGAATTTTTACAAATACTATATCTACAGTACATCTCAGAAACGTAAAATGTTACAGACGTAAAAATTGGTATTTGGAATCTCCTGTAAAAGTAAAGAAACATAGGTAATTTGTTTTTGCAAACTCCACTTAAGGCGAGCTAAAAAGGGGGTGAAATTTTAAAATGAGCATTTCTACAGTATATCTCAAAAACTTAACATGTTACCGAAGTGAAAAATAGTATTTTTATCTCTATTGAAAATAAACGTGTATTTTTTGTTTTCTGAAAAGCCACTTGGGTGGAGGGGTAAAAGTGACTGAAAATGGGGTTGAATTCTTTTAATTCAGGTACTGATATCTCAAAAGCTGAAGATGTTACAGACGTGAAATTTGGCATTTGGAATTTCCTTTAAAAAGAAAGCAATCCCAATTTTTTGTTTTCGGAAATCCACCTAAAGGGAGGAGGGAAATTGAAAAATTAGTTGAATTATTTGTATGAGCATACTATTATTTCAAAAACGAAAGATTTTGCAGACGTGAAAATAGGTATTTGGAACCTGCTTTAAAATTAAACAAACACTTATTCTCGGAAAATTCAATGAAAGGTGTGTGTGTGTGTGTGTGTGTGTGTGTGTGTGTGTGTGAAAAACTCACAAAATTAATTGAATTAATTTTATGAGGATAATTACATCTAATAAAAACTAAAGTTGTTACAGACGTAAAAATTGATATTTGGATCTCGTATAAAAACAAAGAAAAAAAGCGTTTTTGGGCGAAATCATTTTTGGGGGTGGGGGTAAAAAAGAGTTGAATTCCTTTTATGTGGACACATATCTCAAAAACTGAAGGTGTTAGAGTCGTGATAATTGGTATTTAGAAGATCCTTTACTATTAACGGGAAATTCACTTAAGGGAAGGGTTGGGGGGGAGTGTGAAAGGAAGTGAAAAAAAGTGAATTCTCTTTGTGGGGATACTTATATCTCAGAACTGAAGGTAACAGACGTGAACATTGGTATTTGGAATCTCCTTTAAACATAAGGAAACACGTCTTCTTTCTTTTTTTTCTGGGGGGGGGGGTAAATCAACTTAAGGCCAGTGGGATGAAAAAGGAGTTGAGACCAATTGATTTTATTGTTCATAATGAACTTATTCTGATCATAAACTGATCATTTTTAAATCTTTCCTGGGTTCGTTTTCAAGAACTATCTTTTCCTTTGGAGTACATAAAGTTAGATTACAGTAGATTCTCCTGGCATATAAATAAAAATTTAAACACATTGAAATAAACGATATGAATTATATTGACTGTGCAGTTGTTCACCTCTATAATAAGGTCAACAAATTCACGGAAGTATATCGTTCGTGTCGCCAGAAATCTCGCGCACTTGCCTACGCGCGACGATGGTGCTGGTCACATTGTCAGCTGGCAGAGGATGTAATTTACCGCCAAGTAGCGGTCTTGCGTCTTGCTGTGGGTTCCAGACCATCAATAATAATAATAATAATAATAATGTTCTGGATCGTCGTCAAAATGTGCGGACTGCGCGGGAAACGGCTCCTGGTCGGGTATTGACTACGAATGCAGTCCGGCCGCGGGTTCAGTACCGCCAAGGCACCCAAGACGACACACGCCGGATCTCCTCAAGGATTTGATCCATATTAAAATGCTTATAGGAAAAGATGGCAAAGATTTAAGGACCCAACTGGCCGGGTGGAATCCCTGGACCTTTCCCGGGAAGTACGAAATCGATTGCTGGAAAGAAAGATTGAAAATGGGAGGAACTTTGCCGTAATCTCTCAGAAAACGAGTCAGATCACGAATTTTGGCGGATTCTCTCAGAAAACGAGTTAGATCGCGAATTTCGGCGGATTATATATAAAACGTTAAGCATTCAGTTATAAATTTCATTATATGCCGTAGTGCTAGTATATATATATTTGGTCCTCGTTTATACGGTCAACTACCGGACTGAGTGGCGGTAGCACGTAAACGAACTCGCGCGGGACTAAATTCCCGCATCGCGACGTTTCCGAAAACCGAAAAAGTAGTTGGTGGGACGCAAAAGCGATGAACTTGTAGGAAATGTCCACGTTTTGTCTCAGTTGCTATGGAAGAGGTTCGCTTCAACACTAGTGTTCGATCCGACCCGAACGAGATTTACAACTGTTGGTGTTTGCTGCTCGGTGTGTAAACATGTTTGCCGCCACGGACGTATTTAATGGGCCCTCAGCCTTCTGTATCGATCTACAAAAGACACTGGAAGAGAACAATTATTCAGCGTGTGATTTCTCCATTTGCCACATCAGTGGTGAATAAGTAAACGTTATCGCCTGCACAGGCCATACATTATCATTATTATTATTATTATTATTATTATTATTATTATTATTATTATTATTATTTTAAATAATAAATAATACCGAATGCAATTTTTACTAAATGGTAAGATTTTAATGCCGTCTCAGCTAATTTCGCCAGAGGGGGAAAAGTTGACAGTTAACCAATTTAACTGCGGTAATAATAGTGTTTTGAGATTTTGACTCAATACTATAGAATAAAACTTTCGACAAAGTGGCAGTATTACACATTTATTACAATTAAAAAGAAGTACGACGTGATTGTACAATTAAAATAATTTAGTATTTGATTGCACAGTAAGAAACGAACAGACATTACAGAGACGAATGCGCGCTGTGTCCATGACCTTGGCTGCTATCCTTCCTCCACAGCACATGCACTGCTTGCTGTGTCGCTATACAAATCGGTTAAACGGGACGAACGACATTTTTGTGTGTATTTCCGGCAATAATTTTGTTAGTAATTAAAAAATGTAAGAAAAGACCATTGATAAGACAACAGGGTTAGTACAGATTGCTTTGTTTAATAATTCCTAGTTAGAGCCGGCTAAAATGGAATGAAAATATAATGCTGTATTTTCTCCACAAAGTGTGGGGGAGGGGGGAATCCCCGCTACTGCTAGTAAAAATGTTTCTGCCAGCTCCAACTGCGGTGTCAGACTTGACGTTTTAACGAACGGCTGTACTGTAAATAGCGCCTCTGTGGTGTGATTAGCTGCCACCCCCGCATGCCTGGGTTCGATTCTCTGTTCTGCCACGAAATTTGAAAAGTAGTACCAGGGTCGGAATGGGGTCCACTCAGCCTCGGGAGATCAACTGAGTAGACTGGAGTCTGATTCCCACCTCAGCCGTCCTCGAAGTGGTTTTCCGTGTTTTCTCACTACTCCAGGCAAATGCCACGATGGTACCTAACCTAAGACCACGGTCCCTTCCTTCCCTCTTCCTCATCTATCCGTTCCATTCCATTCCTTCCATCTCCCAACAAGGCCCCTGTTCAACATAGCAGGTGAGGCTGCCTGGGCGATATACTGGTCCTCCTCCCCACTTGTATCCCCCGATCCAAAGTCTCACGCTCCAGGTCACTGGCCTTGAGGCAGTAGAGGTGGGATCCCTCGCTGAGTCCGAGGAAAACCTAACCCTTGAGGATTACGTAATTTATTGTTGTTGCTAATTTCCTTTTATCCTCGTGCCCTGAAAATGAAAATAAGTTAGTAAATAAAGTTAATATTCTCTTCGAATAATAATATGAGAACCCCATTTCATTTTCAGTTGTCTACAAGTAAAGAATCCGGGCCCTAGTCATGGCACGGTCACACATGTTATGTTCATTTGATCTTCCCCGAGGGAGCTATTGACATGTTCGGATTGCGGGCCTATCAGTTCCATGGCAACCAGTCTTCTCACTGTGCGCTTTCTAGGAGCTTGACATGAACCCCGTTCTAATCCTTAGACGAGAATTACATTTCTGTATTGACCGGAAAACGAACCCAGAGACTTGGAATAAGAGACAAACGAGCTACCTCCACACTAGATAGTTGGCTGATAATCATAATAATGTATGTTCAGAGCTCAGCTCTAAGGCTGGTTGCATCCTCAACAGCTCCGTCATCAGCTGTCATAGATGACCTAGGCATCACTGAAGAGGCGTACTAGGGACATGAGGAGTGAGGTAGTTTCCCGTTGCTTTCCTCACCGAGCTAGAAGTTGGTATTGCATATCAGTCTGTCAAAGCCAACGATGAGACAGACCAATGAAAGTAACAAAATTGCTCTAGCCCATACCAGAAGACTTGGTGCACCGTAAACACTAGGTCCCGCCTGTCGTAGTCGTGTTGTTCTGCGTGCCCTTTTCATTGGTTTTATGAACATGTAGTAAGAAGCGCGTTGTGATATGCCGCAGTTCGCAGTCAGAATTCATCCGTTCTGTCATCATGGCGTCTGTTTGTTAAAAATCTATCCATATATTCGCTTTTTTATCCTGAAGTTCTTGATGTAAGGCTTTCTATTCAGTCGTAGAAGGCATTGTATTTTTGATCGCAGTTGTGTTATTAGGTCGTAAGTTAGTCTCGACGGAGCGTTATTTGCCAGGCAGAGAACTTTTTAAAATATACATATCACTCTTTCTCCTGTAGCTAGCTTATCCTTCGATAGGTGTTCCAAGGTAATGTCTAAGGCGTATGTCATGATGAGGTCTGTTTTCGTAGACTCTCCGTGATCAGAGGAAGTGTATACTCTCTGGCTTGACAGGTAGTAATCAAACATGGCTGCATGCAATGGCATTAATGAAAGTGTCAGTCGCTTAGCAAGCTGCTAAGTACAGAATGTATTGCGGGTTGCGGTAAGCCTTCGCCTGCAATTATTGCAGTGATCATTTAATGATTGGATTTTATGATTAAAGTTGGGTGAACCTAGAGACTTATCAATATCACATGATTCACCGGCGGGTAATTCCGGAGACAATAAAACAGACATGAAGCAAATTGGTCCAGTAGAACGGACGGGCGAATTTGTCAAAGCTGTTTTTAGTAAACTCTTTTAATATACTTATTCGAAGCTCTCTGTCATGATATTAGTGAAAACTTCTTACCCAGAAACATATACAGTTTTTAGTTAAGTGTCGTTTCCTTTTACTTGCATACGACCCGTTAATCATGGCATAAAGATGGCTAGAGGAAAGCATATCGATCTATCATAGTATCGTCTCAGTGCACAGTAATACATTTAATTGTGTCATGAACGCCAAATATACATAGTTTTAAGGCATGTGGCCACATTTTGCACTCATCCCCATTGCGAAAATCGACCATCTCGGCGGTCGGATGGCCAGTTTCCAATACTGTTCCATAACTTCCTATCTAAGAAATTGAAGTTCTTAGTGCATTTTTTCCTGGTGCATCTTGTCACGTGTGTTGTCCTTGGAAAGAGCTAATTGCCTACTGCTTGAGAACAGGTTTGTTCGTCAGCTGAGTCAGACTTTTAAACGAGTTAAAGCACCTTGTGTTTCAACGGTCGGCCGGGCTGACGGTTGGGCCGGAAGATGGCCGGCTCACCAACGCCCCCTGCTCGCACCTAACAGGTGTGGCTCGTAACTTGGCAACGGACCGTAACGGTTCAGTCAACGGAAATTCCACAACTTCGTCTTGGTTCATTTGAAACTGATCAGAAATGCTTTGTAAAGCGATCATGTTACAAACTGCCCTTGTTCTCTGTAGCGAGAGAATCTCTTTAATGACCAGAAAATTATTATTATTATTATTATTATTATTATTATTATTATTATTATTATTATTATTTCTCCGTTAAGGTCTTCTAGGGACGATGTGACAAATTCATTGTTTCATCCTTTGTTGTTCCTTTTTCCTCCAGTACTCCATCTGCTCACTATGCCTTGTTTTTCTCTTCTCTTTCTCTTTCTTGACTTCATGAATCCAGGATGTTGTTGACTTCTTGTTCCAAAGACATTTGAAGATCTGTTTGGTATAAATCTCCAAGAAATATCAATCGGCTCTAACGTATTTTATCTGTTCGATATATTTCGTCATTACTTCTTGATTTCCCAAGTTCTGTAGTTCTTAGCAGACCGAGTATTTTCCGTATAATTTTTATTTCCAGTACTTCTAATTCAGTACTATAGGCATTCCGGTTTACTACTATGTTGTAGTTTTGTATTTTGAGGTGTTGAGATAAACACTTTTTCTTTTAGATATTCCTAATTATTATTAGGGGCTGCCTGGCCGAGGCGGTAAAGACGTGCTCGGTTCACCCGGAAGGACATGGGTTCGATTCTCCGTCAGTAAGTCGTAAAATTTAAGAAACGAGATTTCCACTTCCGGAGGTGCACATGGCCCTGAGGTTCACTCAGCCTACACCAAAAATGAGTACCTGGTTAATTCCTGGGGGCAAAGGCGGCTGGGCGTAGAGATAACCACTCTACCACATCAAGTGCCAACCGAGCTTGATAGCCGCAGTCGCTTAGATGCGGCCAGTATCCAGTAATCGGGAAATAGTGGGTATGAACCCCACTGTCAGCAGTCCTGAAGATGGTTTCCCATTTTCACACCAGGCAAGTGCTGAGGCTGTACCTTAATTAAGACCACGGTCGCTTCCTTCCCATTTCTAGGTCTTTCCTATCCCATCGTCGCCGTAAGACCTATCTATGCCCGTGCGACGTAAAGCAGCTAGCAAAAAGAAAAGAAATAATAATAATAATAATAATAATAATAATAATAATAATCTAGTGCCGAGGTTACGGATATTGGAAGCCTTTACCTTCCACCCCTCCAAGGGTCTTCATGGCCTGTACGGAAATGACTTTGCTTTGCTTTTTATTATTATTATTATTAAATGAGTTTACCGTCCAGGGTTCGTTTCTCCGTCGGGCTCAGCCAGGGATCCCACTTCTACCGCCTCAAGGGCAGTGTCCTGCAGCGTGAGACTTTGGGTCGGGGTGATACAACTGAGGAGGAGGAGCAGTACCTCGCCCAGGCAGCCTCACCTGCTATGCTGAACAGGGGCGTTGTGGGGATGGGAAGATTGGGAGGGAAGAGGGAAGAAAGTGGTCGTGGCCTGAGGTAATATCCCGGCATTTGCCTGGAGAAGTGGCACTTCCAGGATGGCTGAGGCGGCATTCGAATCCCGTCTACTCAGTTGACGTGCCCAGGCCTCGTATCACTTTTCAAATTTCGTGGCAGAGCCGGGAATCGAACACTAACCACTACACCACAGGAGCGGACTGGAATTTCATTTCACGTGTTGAAAAAATAATTAGTAAATATAATTGAGTGAAATATTTCTCAGTTAATTCAGCCCACTGCGTTAATATTGGACCATTACGAAATTCATACTTCGTTTGTTTTCAGTTCGAACACAGTCAAAGAGTTTCTAAAGTGAAATGCAACATGTAAATAACATAACCCCACAAGGTGCCAGCATACTTACATATGTGTTTAACTGATCCATCCGGAGGAAGTGCTGAACGGTAGGGATACAGTCTTGAAGAAGGAGTAAGTTACAAGATGAAAATAAATGAATAACAAATGTAAATAAACGTAATGGAATGTAGTCAAGGCCATGGAGGTAATGCAGTCTTGATTAATGTTGTTATTTGAACATCGCAATAACTGATGGTAATCGAAGTAAGGAGGGGATAAAAAACAAGGAAGACATATTTTATGAAGATTAATTGCTCGCTTCAAACATACGTACAGTGAAACAACTGTAAGTTGGACACCTACGGTTCCTTAAAAATGTGTCCAGTGTAGTAGGGTGTCCAATGTACAGCGTGAGTGTACAGTATTTGAAAAGTAGAGTGACAGTGCAGGAAAGGAAAATCTCAGAGCTACTGTACATAACAAATACAGTGGTTCTTTGAGTTTATATGCAGTACAATGGGCCTACTCTGAAGTTCATGCCTACTAAAAGTTTTTAAAAAAGCTCGACAGTATTGTCTTACGTTTTATTTTGCATATTGTATTATGTATTTTTTTGTTTTACTTTTCGAGTTTTGTACGTGCTCATTCTGATTCTATTTTCCTACGTAATCCAAATAGAGACTCAATCATTTCTGGTTAGTTGTACACAAACGCGTAACATTCCAATTGATCATTTACTGCAGTGCACCGCTTTTTGATGTGTAGGTTGTTCCTTGGGGCAGAAACTTCTTCTGAAGAAATGACTTTTTGTAACAACCCATCCTGCCTGCTGTCATTTCTTGATGGATACAGTACTTTTGCATCCATCTCTTGGCACAGGCCAGTAAAGTGTAGCTTCCACTGAAGTCCTAGTCTCATCCATGGCTGTGACAATATGGAAGCTGCTGGGGTGGTGCTGAGTAATGACATTCAGAGCACGACCAGTGTGTCTGAGTGTCATGAAAGGTGTTGCTCATAATGTTAGTTAGTTGTGCTACAATAGCACTGTCTGGCCCAGTGAAGAAAGCAATGGCAAACTACCTCACTCCTCATCTTGCCTAGTACGCCTCATTTTGGTGCTGCCATTGGTTTTTGTGGTTTCCCTATTACTGCGTAGCCTTTGGTGATGCTATTTGAGGATCCAACCAGCCTAACAGACAGACAACAACCCATCAATTGTTCCAGGAATGATCGTGGACTTCCAATACATTATAGAAATCATTAAAATCACCAACGTTTCACAGTTTACTGCGAACGACCTCAGGGAGACATGTCAGTTCCTCAGTTAACACATTTCACAATTGTTTCTTTAGACACGTCCATCCAAACGCCATGGATCCAGCAAATTGCGTTCAGGACCGTCACACTTATCAGCCAAATTACTCTCTGCCTTGCAATATTTGTTTTTAATTGCTCTTGAACAAGGCATCATTTCCAATGACAGTTTTAAGCTTGGCACTAAACCCTTGCGAAACAGAATAGTTTTGAAGCTGTCTTTTAATGGCTGTCCAATGTCCAGAGTTGAGAGGTGTCCACTGTACAGAGGACTTTTAACATGTAAATGTACAGGAAATTGAACGGTGCATTCAATATATGTCCAATCAAAAGGGGTGTCCAAAGTGTGTGTGTATGTGGTGCTTTTGAAAACATTTTTGTGGGTTGTGGCAGAAAGAAATAAAATAGAAGCTTTTGAAATGTGGTGTAACACAGTGGGAAGATCGGATTACAAATACTGAATCGAGTTGATGAGAGGAGAACGAGAGATAGTGATAGGACACCCAGGGCTTTTGACGGAGGTGTAGGAATAAGAACAGTACGGTGGAGGATGTAGTAGTTACGTACAAGTGAGGATAGCGCAGCAAGGACTGATGACCCAAACACGACGTGTATTCACAGAGCTAGACAAGGACTAACTGGGCACAGCTGACTCATCTCTTGGCACCTGGAGCCAACTAGTGAAGATGTACACCTCCTGTCGCTATTGTTCATGGCCCGCTAGTTGTTAACACCTTGTTAACGAACTTGCCTGTCATCATAGCCCGGAGCCTTGCGGAACCCCTCTTCGTGCAAGAAGAACAAATTAATGAAGTGATCAGTGGATCATGATCTAAGCAGCTGATGTTATCATCATTCAAAGGCGTACGCGTGCTGCATTAAGGACAGTTCTGAAGAAAAATAAATACCACGTAAGTAAAAAATATTTACTTCAAAAACGCAGAGGTAGTAGACAGCCGGTACAATGATATCGTGCATTATAATAGAAAATAATAAGCAAGTTGAAATTTTCACAGTTTTATTTGTACACCGAAATGTTCCATTGCAGCAATTGTGAGCATTTTATTGAACAGCGATGAATGAGTGAGAAATACATTCGTGTTTCCTATAAACGTTCGGCTGTGAACTGCTGATACCTAGCTGCAGCGCTTACGTGCTTTACGTCCTTTGTTCACATGTCATATGGCTAGGGGTGATGTGAAATTCGCGATGCACATGTGTGTGAAGTGATGTTACCTAGCAACCGTGCAGGTTGGGGTCATCTGAAATTCGCGATACACATGTGTGTGAAGTGATGTTACCTAGCAACCGTGCAGGTTGGGGTCATCTGAAATTCGCGATGCACATGTGTGTGAAGTGATGTTACCTAGCAACCGTGCAGGCGGGAGTCATCTGAAATTCGCGATACACATGTGTGTGAAGTGATGTTACCTAGCAACCGTGCAGGTTGGGGTCATCTGAAATTCGCGATACACATGTGTGTGAAGTGATGTTACCTAGCAACCGTGCAGGCGGGAGTCATCTGAAATTCGCGATACACATGTGTGTGAAGTGATGTTACCTAGCAACCGTGCAGGCGGGAGTCATCTGAAATTCGCGATACACGTGTGTGTGAAGTGATGTTACCTAGCAACCGTGCAGGTTGGGATCATCTGAAATTCGCGATGCACATGTGTGTGAAGTGATGTTACCTAGCAACCGTGCAGGCTGGAGTCATCTGAAATTCGCGATACACATGTGTGTGAAGTGATGTTACCTAGCAACCGTGCAGGCTGGAGTCATCTGAAATTCGCGAGTCTGTCACGAATAAAACTGCGTCTGTTGTATTACTCCAATTTATTTCAGGATGACCCGATGGAAAATGTGGTTTATTTTCATTTGCATAGTATCGAAAAATGTATGTTGTTAATCCATCTTTGTCCATTCTGTACTGGTACTTTGTCCATTCTTTTCTGAAAGCGTGACCTAATTTTCTGATGATTTGTATAAATCTTGTTCTGGTCTCAGTTTGTATATGCCATTCTCACAAACCTTTTCTATTGCTCTTTATATATATTCGTTTACGGCCATTAGAGACCACGTTAGGTAACAATTACATGTTTCTGGAAGCCTTCCTCACAGCCCAGAACTTTAGCATCCTTTCTCTGGCAGCCTGTCTTCTTTCTTCCGTCCACCCATGGTTAAGTTTTGGTTCGTCATGGAATCCCTGAAATCTGTCGATCACTGACCTAAACTTTGTTCGGTTTGAGATGTCTTCTGAATTTAGTCCCACCTGTTTGAGATCCTTTCTCACCTCCCTGAACTATTTGTCCGACACTTTAGGTCTGCTGTCTAGTATTGTGAAAATCCTTTTCGTTAGTCTCTTCTCATCATTTTTATTTTTACAATTGGCTTTATGTCATACCGATACCGACAGGAAGGGCGTAGGAGTGGGAAGGAAGCGGCCGTGGCCTTAATTAAGGTATAGCCTCAGCATTTGCCTGGTGTGAAAATGGGTAACCGCGGAAAATCATCTTCAGTGCAGTCCACAATGGGGTTCGAATGCAAGCTCACAGCTGCGCGTCCCTAACCGCACGGCTAACTTGCCCCGTTTCTCCCAAATAGATCCCATAATTCTCCTTAGGATTCGCTTTTCTGTTTGGTTATTCTTCTTCTGACAAACTATTCATATACTCCGTTGTATATAAAGCTGCTGGACCACGTTCGCTGCCGGTGTTGCTCTTTTCTTTCCTCCGCCCACGTCTCTCCCGTCTTCAACTTTGGCCTTTCTTGAAAACCCTGGTGGTCTTTTAGTTTCCTCCTGAGTGGGTTGCGTTCTTGTGACCCCCATCCCCTGTAGGTCCCTTTCCACCTCCAAGTTGGCTGGGTCTTCTTTAAATAAAAAATCTCGTTCCATAATCGTGTTGGTTTTATTCTTAGAGAGTGGCTATACAATGCAATTCTCCTCCGCATGACATCAGAGATCTTCAGCTGTCCATGACTATTATTATTTACAATATGGCGATGTGCGCACGCACAAGTGTGGACAGTGCCGTGGAAAGCGAAGACAGGTGTGATGAAAGTGGTAGTGCACATTAGTGCGGGTGGTGAAGACATCCTTACCTTGGCTCTAATGGCAGGGACCAACCCCGCTGTCGTCCTGCCGAGCTCAAATAATGCGCGTACCGCACTCTTTGTCGGCTTTTTTTTGCTCGACAGCAGATTCCCAGAAGTTACTTTTAAAAAGGAGCTGGTTTGTAACTCCCGTGTCCGTTATATGTGTGTCTTCTTGGGATCAACTGTAAATGTAAAGAGCAATTAGCAGCAGTACAATTGCTGACCCCTGCTGCTTGTCTGGGAAAGTATGTCTCAGTAGACAGGTAGACCAAGGACGAGGCTGCTATTCTGGGATAAAATGTAGCCCGACCGCTTGACACCAGCTGTCAACCATCCCTTATTAAGACTAATTGAGGCGCTGAGATCAAAAACGGGACTAGTCGTCATTTTGGTGGTATATGAGTTATTACTGTAGTTCATATCTTTATATGCTTCTGCATCTGTTGATTCTAACTCTTTCCCTGTCTAAACCAGTGTTGAAATTTTGTGTCGTGCGAAAATGAAGTTTGGGACAGTGATCAATAGTGAAATCCGGCGTCCAAATCAAATATGAAATTCTTGTATGTCTGGGTTGTTCAGTAAAAAACATACATTGTAGGTAACGTGACACAATTTCGAAGAAATGTCCCAGTTCTGAAATTACTCTTTTGTAAGACAATAAATATTCTGAATCACTCTTGAAAGATGAAAATGAAATGTACTAACATTTAAACTCATAATGAAAGTGAAATAGTACACCTAATTAGAAGATAAAACAAAAAAGTGCTGTTGATCGCAATTATTCTAATAATTTTCACACCTCTGTACATATCCTTACTGGATTTGGTCTACATCGGAAACTTGTTAATCTTATTGCGGTCACTCTGAGAAACACAAAGTCTAAAGTTAGGTTCAGAAATGAAATCTCTGAACCATTTGAAATTCATACTGGTCTTCGACAGGGAGATGGATCATCCCCATTGATATTGAATTGTGTACAGGAAAAAATTATGCGTGAATGGAGAAAGCTATGTCCTCTGACTGTTAAGATTGGAAGAAATATTAGACTAAATGGTCTTGCATTTGCTGATGATCTGGCGCTATTAGCAAATAGTATAGAAGATGCAAAATTCCAAGTAGAGGAACTGGGAAGATTAGGAGCGAAGGTTAGGTTGAAAATATCTTTTGAGAAAACAAAAGTGATGCCATGCTTTAAAGTTGACACTCCACATATTATATTAAATAATACTCAGCAAATTTAAGTTGTAAATAAATTCAAATATCTTGGTGAAATTGTCAGTTGGAATGCTAATGAAAAAGCATCTATAGATAATAGAACTCTGAAACTGAGACGAGCACTACAAATTACATGGCCGAGATACAAAAACCACTCTTTCAATTAATGCTAAATTTCGCCATTATAACTCCGTCATCAAACCAGAAGCAACGTATGCAAGTGAAACATTATTCAAACTTAATACACAAACAACAACATACAAAGTACAGAAAGTGGATAAAAAAATTCTCCGGACTGTTATTAATAAAAAACATCAGGTTGATGGGCAGTGGAGACTTTTACCCAATTCAGTTATTTACAAGGAAAGTTAATCGATTATTGACACGATGAGAAAACGGAGGATTGCATTTTTTTGGACACAACTACCGTTTGCCAAATTTTAGACTCCTAAAACAGCTGTTTGATTTCTTTTGGAATACCGGTAGTAAAACAAAATACACTTGGTTTAAAGAAATACAAATGGATTTGGATGAATTGAAAATGACTAAAGAGCAAATTGAAAATAGAGAAGAGAAATAGATTCTAAACAACAAATATACAAAACTATCCCTTAAAAAAACATCAAAACGTAATCAGTATGTCATACTGGCAGAAGAACGGGCTGTAAGATCGTCTAGAGTGAAGCAGTTTTGGGAAATTATCAAGTGCTTAAAAGGAACTTATTTTTTATGTGCTTATTTTTTGAAGATTTTATTGTATAAGGTTGGTTTTGGTGTTCCAATGTGGGCGTAAACAGTGTAAATAAATAAATTCGTTCCATGATTTTGAAATGTATATTTTGTTATATGAAGCATGTTTATACACATCTTTGGAATGATTAAAACACGTTTTACTATAAAATTGTACGAATTTTGAACTAAATTTTATTTTTGGTCAAATGAATGTTGTTTAAGTATATCAATTTCCTGGTATGTGTCTATTGTTTGATTACCTATTTTGGTACATGACTTTAATCTTCCCAATGAACATGTAGGGTTAACTGTAAGGTGTAGGGATATTATTATATAGAGAATTCTATACAAAAATTGATATATCACAAAACTGCTGTTCCGGCACCTCAGTTGTGGCGGACAACATGCACATCACGCGCGGTTTACCAGAATCACTCACTTTACTGAGGAGGTGAAGATGAAAGTTTATCTCGGAATCTTTCTTTTCTAATCTCCATTAATGGAGCTGATAAGGTCAATAGAGCCCTAGTTATAAATATTCGCAAAATATGACAACAATTTGGCTACGTTACCGTGTGTGTGGCGTAGACGAAGACAGTGGAAAGTCGTATTTTAACAAATTTGAAGAAAATTTACAAAAAATAATCCATGGCTTGTTCAAAAATGTATACCCAAGTCATAACCAGTTCATTCTTTAATATTATTTCCTCTTTTTAAGTATTTACTTGGTCTGAATAGATTACTTTTGATTTAAAAAATATAATCCCAACATCGGTGGAAAATGATCCCTCACAAATGCCAGCCTTAACTATTATAAAAATGGCTATGTGATTCATACCAACTCTTGAACTCCATGCCAACCTCACTGTGGGCATTTTATGCAATGTAGCATACAATGAAATTAAGAAATAATTTAATTGCCATTGGCGTAAGATGCGGTTTCAATTCTTCGTTCTTCTCTCATTGGTACAAAGTGCTGCACACTCGAAGAAATTTACAGGGAAGTGCTCTTGGAAGTACATTGCTGGTATTGTATGCTCTTACAACTGTATGTCGTTGTTCCCTTCACAATATTCCCTCTAAATTGTCCTTCTTTAAGTTTGGTTTTGACTACATTATTAATTTCAGTTTGTCTTTAGGTATTTTTTAATTTTACTCATTTATGTAATTGTAAAATAGTATTTTAAGCAAATAAAATATTAAAGCGCTCATTTCAATTGAACTGTGTATATTATTGAATGCTGGTTCCTCTGTTCTGTACACAGAATTTTACGAAAATGACCTTTTTTTAAAGAGCAGCCCGTACTATGCCTAACGTTTCCAATGTGGCCGTCTAGCCCTTACAAATTGGAAACCCGTGGTCTAAACATTTTTAAACTGACGCCAAGTCGTTCCACGTATGATTACCGTTTCCGAAGTCACACTCAGTTTGACTCACAAATCGTCTATTGTCCTCGATACTTTGGTGCGTAGATTTCTTTGAAACACTGTCTGAGTGAGGGAGTGTATCGACTATCAGCTCCATGACACCCCAGGGTGCGTGTTGCTTCAACCCTCTCCTATTATCATTAATAATTGCCTGACCTCCGAAATCGACGTGTGCCATAAATATCAACATCCGTCTGGCGAAAATAGACTAGGGGATGTGGAAGTCTGTACTTGGTAGACTTGTGTGTCGTTATCGATACCGGTAGCTTATACATCTGTTCTATATAAACGTTGTTTATGATAAACAATATAAATGGCCTACAGTCTCGTTTCACAGCTTTTTTATACTATATGTTTTGATACTGCCAACGGCCGTAGCCGTGTTGAAACAATGGATCCCGTGAGATTTCCGAAGTTAAACAACATTGGGCGTGGTCAAGATTGAATGGGTTGTCACGCGCTGTTGGTGGGGGTGGGGGTAAGGGAATGGAGGAGCGGAAAGGAACTGGCCACCCTACCGTACGTAAACTCCAGCTCAGGCACACCTCTGCGGAGGTTCAGACCTGCCTTCCGGCAGAATACACTACCTCGTTTATCTGCTACGACGGGAAGTGGAGTTAAGTAAAATTTTCTTTTATTAGATCAGAGTGTCAGATATGCTGTACGTCCATCAGTATGGCTGCTTTGTATTATTATACTACATAGACTGGCAGCGCTCCTAGGTGAAGGAAGTTGCAACACGTCCGCCATTTTGCTGGTGGCACTCGTCAGCAGTCGTTGTCTGCGAGAAATAAACACACATAAGCATACGACAGTCATGTTTGCGATGCAAGTGGTGACCCATTCAACGTTGGTCCGCCACCTTTCTTCTGCCCCCAGGAAACATGGCGGAGCAGCTTTAAACCTCTTCAAATATGGCAGGTCATCCGCTAGTCTGTGTAGTTGTATTAATTCAGTCATGGCTGCATTTCCTTTCCGACAGTTGTTTCCACAGTTCCGCTAAAATGAGAGTGCTCTAAAGTAACCCATTACAACACGCTTTTTTTTTTTTTTTTTTTTTTTTTTTTTTTTTTTTTTGGTGTCGCAGTGTGACCCGAAAGTAGATAAAAATTATAACTTTTTGTACACTTGAGATTTTTGCCATGAATGTATTCTCCCGCCCCCACCGACAATGAACATGATTCTTGCGCAATCGTCATAATATTGGGATAGGTTATGCTTCTATCGTGGATGACTGTGGCTCCGTCTGGAATTAGCGGAGACAGTTTTGCGTGTCTATACTAAATCTTCGCCGTCTTCTTCCTCACGGTATTACCGTCTGCCAGAACTCTGTCTCCGCCCCTTACGCACTGTAACGTCACCGAGGTAGCTGAATTTTTCTCATATTTTGCGAATATTAATAACTAGGGCTCGGATGTTCATGACATGTCATATTTTTTCTTTGTATTATCTCGATGGAAAATACAAGCATGATTTTATCTACGGTCACTAAAACTGTGCAATTTTCACTGGTCAAAGTCATATTTTGGCTTTTTTACCGGTTTGTCAATTTCCGGCAATTTTTCTTATTATGATCACATTTCCCCGCGAATTTTCGTATTTTTGTCATATTTATATCTTCTTATTCCGTTGGCGCATACCTGCTTGCAGTCGTCTCAAAGACGGATTTTTGATATCTCCTAATTATTGTCTGTAATTTCTTACAATTATCTTTGTTAGAAATATATGTTATGTGAATTAGGAGGGTAAGCTGTACAGAAAGGTGAGCCCCAATTGAACTCTAATGACTTGACGTATTTCAGATATGCCCCAATAATATCCTGCGATTGGGGCCGACGACCTTCGATGTTAGGCCTCTTAAAACAACAAGCATCAGCATCATACATTGCGATCTTCAGCGGCCTTTTTCCCGTTACAAGTCAATGTTGCATGAAAATAGAAGATCGTTCCCATTCAAAAACTTTAAAATATATGCAATTTGCTCCTGTAATTCTTCCTTATCGCCCATCAAAATGTGACATTTATTTCACTCTGTGTAGAGTCGAGAGTTGCCTCTGGATTGAGTAACTGAATAAATTCAATATCTATCTATATAAAAAGCAAACGCGTATGTTTCACAAAACTCAACCTCTTAAACCAGAGGGAGTTAAAAGGTGCGGTTTGTACCAGAATCTTCCCAATCGTCTCAATAGCACAGGGAAAAACTTGCATTTCTTGAAAAAGTCCACGGAAATCAAATGACCACTCCAGTAATACCAGGCGAAGGCTTACCCTAACCCGCGATACATTCTGTACTTAACAGGTTGCTAAGCGACTAACAGTGACCTTCCCCAGCTTCTGAATATACTCAACAGATGGGAGAACGCTCCTAATAACTTACATGATGTTAAGAGGAAACAGTCTATGTACGCACAGACGGGAAGGTATCAGATCGACTAGCCTTCTGCAGGAACAACCTCTTGAAAAAGTGGATGTCTACTTACCCGAACCAGTATTCAGCCACGACCAATTGTATGTTACACCATCTCGGGCGAGATCGTTTGAAAATGTTAAGATCCAGATACGGCCGAATGGTCGAAGCACAGAGAATAAGAACTACATTACCTACCGGTATGAAATGTTCATAAAACTATTGAAAAGTGCAGGAAAAACAATATGACTGCGATAGGCAGTCCACACCTGCGGATTTGACCCTGTTTTACGACCGGATGCCCTTTCTGACGCCAACCTTATATGGAGGGATATAATCACTATTGCGTATTGCTGTGGTGGTTGGTAGTGTAGCGTGTTGTCTGAATATGAAGAGGTGTGGGGACAAACACAAACGCCCAGTTCTCGGGCCAGAAGAATTCATCAAAGGCCGGGAATCGAACCGGGGACTCTCTGAAACGAACGCCTGAACCCTGACCATTCAGCCAAGGAGCCGGACATATCAAGACGAGTTATCTGGCCTATTTGTAAGGAATGCTCCGGAGCAGCGCGGGTCCCCTAGTAATAATAACATCAATATTATTATTTATTATTGAATGTTCTAGATTGTAAAAGTATATTTTCAATATAATGTCAATTTAAACAGCGGCGAGAAGATTTCGAAAATGTGACCAAAAATCTTTTAAGACAAACTTATTGTAATATTTTAATACTTTTTATGTCATCAACATCAGGAACAATTTTGTTAAACGTAGATCTTGATAGTGTGACAGCTGCCATATTGTTGGACGTACGTCATGGGGATACTTATTCCTTTCGATTTGTCGGAACTCTATTTAATCTCCGCTGTGGGTGGAGTCTGTACCCACTGCATGTCGCACTCGCTCTCTGGTCTAAAACGTATCTGTGATTCTCTGTGTATATCAGTCCAGCAGTCGCGGTACGTGTGTGCAGGAGCTCGCTGGCGATGGAAAGCACAGATGTTTACTTGGGAAACATTCGCACAGGGTTCATAAACAAGAGAGAAATTAAATGATAATTCATTTCCCAGCCTTTCTCGGAGGCTATGTGAACACCACAAAGACTAGTTTAATTTAGTGTCTTGAGGAATGGGTAATGAAGCTAAGAACAAGATGACGAACACAGATAGCGCTGGCTGCCGAACAATGGAGCCGCTCATCTGGAGAACAAAACAGATACAGTAACACCCCGGCCGAGGGAAGTGGCCCGCTTATTCTTGTCTCATTGTCGTTTACATGGTTTTTACAAAGAAGGAGTTTTTGGAAGTTGTAAAGAACTACACCGAGTATCATGTGAAGACAAAAATGTATCAGTAGGGGAGAAACTTAAAGGGGCCCATTCGCATGCAAGCGGGTTCGCCAACCGGTGTGTGACCTCGCCGCACTCTCCGGGGTGGTTCGTAGGAACTGGCGAACCCGACCGGCTAGTCGTCCTTTTGTCTTAGCTTCATCTAGTTTTCAAGTTAATGAATTACCTCGAATAACAATGTGATTTTTGAGGAGAATAAGGAGTTCTGGGAAGGAGTCCTTGTGTCCTCCGGGGGGTAAAATCAAACGATGAAGCAAATATTATATTTAACACTATTGAATATTTCAAATTTATTTATTTTGCAGTCTTCCTCCTTTAGAGAGCTGGGATCCCATTTGCAGAGTAATGACAATCTGAATGGCGTATGGCCTCCTAAGAGGCCTGGTGCGGGTCTTTTTCTCATAGACGGCCTGTCAGGCGACCTGCATGTCTGTGAGGATGAGGGTCCTACCTTGGATGATTTCTAATACTGAATACGTCACACACACACCCAGCCCCCGAGCCATTGGAATTAACCAATTAAGATTAAAATCCCCCATCCGGCCGGGAATGGAACCCGGGACCCTCTGGACCAAAGGGCAGCCATGGAGCTGAATGAGACTGGTAAGAGGTCAGTAGTGTTTAGCTTTATAAATATCTTTGTTATCATTGGTATATTTCAGTACTTCCCCTCCTCTACCTGGACATTATCCTTATGTCCAACTATCTTTACATACTTGTGATTAAATATTTCGGTTTTCTGTAAATCCTCACATACACACTCACCTTGTCCATTAATGATCGCTGGAACCTATTTCTGCCTTAAAGTACGTACAGATACCCTTCCATTTTTCGCTAAAATTAATATGGCTAGCAATTAGGTACTTGCCATCATGTTATCCTTAGCTGACTTCTTATCTAAGTTCAGCTTCCTTCAGTCCTTTCATGACCTATTCCTAATTCTATCCTTTCCTGCCAGCATCTCGTCCTTAGTCTCTTTATTTCTCTGTTGTAATATAGTGGGTTTTAGCATTCCTTACCACTTTTAAGGAACATATCTGTTTTCACTTTTTTTAACGATTGCTTTAAAACCTTCCCGTAAGCTGTTTACATTTACCACTTTCCGCCAAGCAGGGTTGTCCCATACCTGAATCAAAATACGGGAGAGATGTGCGATGGAGGAAAACAACGGGCTCGTATTCTACAAGTTATAACTCATGTTGACATCATAGTGCAGTTTATGCCTTAACATTTATACACAGACTGAAACTTACAGTACGGAGCAAATTTGCCGCGCGTAGCTATGAGCTTGTATTCGGGAGACGAAGGGTTCGAACCCCACTGTCAGCAGCCTTCCGCAGTTTGCCATTTTACACCAGGTGATAGCTCGGGCTGTAGACTGTCTTAAGGCCACGGTCTATTCCAATCCTAGCCCTGTCGGTGCGACGTAAAACAAATAGAAAAAACGTTATTCATACAAGTTCTGTCAATTTCAGTATATTTTCATTTCTCTGAAGTGCTATTTTTTTGTCATTCTTAGCAATTTCATAAAAATCTCTGCATGACATTCAAGAAACATTTACAGAAATAAACAGCTCAGACCTAATCAAGTCAACAGAACATAATATTTTTCACAGCTAACAATTTCACATGAACATCCGGTGGACTCGGACTACGTCAGGGAGCTGTCCGCTATTACGCGTCTTATTCGCCAGGATGAACAACTCGAGAATTGAAAAAAAAGGAATTTTTTAAAAAAATATACGAACTCACACGAGATAAAGAAACCAATGAATGAATAAATCTATCCTCTTTCAAAGAAAAAAATAAAAGCTCTTGGTACTATCAGAGGTGGAAAAGTGGCGTATTTCTCTCGAGGTTCAAAATACGGGACAACTGCCGTCCCGAATAGGAGCTACGCGGGACATACGGTACCGATACTGGCCCGTAAAATCCGGGACAAATAGTTCTACTTTCACACTGTTTCTTTATACATCATTTAATTTTCACTACGACAAAAACAGCTTTGTGCTCACATATACTTTCTTTTTAACTTCGGTCGTTAACTGAAAATAATAGTAAATTTGCAACTTGCTCGACATACTTTCTCAGTAACCCAAAGCTAGTGATGTTACATGCGTTGCCCTCTGCTTGACGAATTCCATGGTAGGAGCTTTGTAGGCTATTAGCGCTGAATCTCGGTGAGAGATCTTGTGAAGTGTACTGCGAGGATAAACATGAGAACGAAATTCCTTCACTTAACAAAAGCCTCTTTATCAGGAACTCATATGACCTAAATATGGCCCTGAATTAAAATGACTATGTACATGTTATAATGATTATTTTAATAGTGGTAGCGAGATTGTTAACCCACTTTGCTACCCAGAAGGTGAGTAACGGATTTTCTCCCATCGCAGGTCACCTGCTACTACACAACTTTTCTTTCTTTCTTTCTTTCTTTCTTTCTTTCTTTCTTTCTTTCTTTCTTTCTTTCTTTCTTCTTCGTCTTTCGTTTTGGCCGGCGATGGACCACGTTAATTCGAATTCAGCATCGTCTATTTCCTCGTCCAGTACTCTTTCACTCTGCAATTTCCTCCTTTCTTGTATTCGTGGCGCTTTGGTATGGGACGGAATTTAACTTTTTCTTGAAACTTCTTGATGGCCTTGATCCTCGACTTGTAAACATCCCTGTTGCTGATTTCCGTTCCTTGTATTCCCATTTCTTCCAGGCCCTTCTTCACCTCCTGGTATCAGCGCACCGTAGTTTTCCTAATCTCAAGAAATCTTATTATCTGGTTGGTCAGTCTCGGGCTCATTCTCTAGATATGTCCGAAGAACATGGCTCCCCTCTTCCGGATGGTATCTGTGATCTTTCCCCTCTTGAGATACAATTCTTGGTTTCCTTTCTTTCTCTTTTTGGTGTCCCAGTATCTTTCTCAGAATCTTTCTTCCCAGCAGTTCCAACCTTTTGACCAATCCCATTTTTACCAGGTTCAAACATTCAGCTGCATATAAAGCCTCCGGGCGGATGACTGTGTGGTAGTGTCTGAGTTTTGCATTGATCGAGATATTCTTCTTGTTGTAAGTGTTCATAGTTTGTTTCCTAATGGTATTTATTTCACGTCGCACTGACACAGTTAGGTCTTGTACCTAGTCAGTAGAGTCATCTCTATGTTGATATCAGAACACTAGCTCTCAGTTCGATTGCAGACGGTAACAAATTTCTACATGCGTTGCTTCTCGCTAAGCAAGTCACAAGTATTTAGATATCTCACAGAAACAAATCAATTTGTTCTGCGACGAACAGGCCAAATACCTTTCGTTCCTAAATATCTGTCTTATGACGGCTACGTGTGGAACTCGTAGACGACGCAGAGGCCGAGTGAAGCCTGAGTGTATCCCTACGTGGCGATGCGTATTAGACTGTGCAAAGTTATCGAACTCCCCCAGCTACTTCCCGCCAATATTCAGGCAGACAGTTTTTTAATCGGGGTGCAACAGTAATCCCATCTATCGGAGATGAGTGGCAGCAGAAGAGACAAGCACATCACAACAATGGTCAATATAATGTTATTGTTGATCTTTCGGTATTGCAGGTCTTAAAATTTAGTTTTCTTCTGACTCTGTGCTATTAGGGCATCTGATGTTTGATTCTCGGCTCCGTGATGAAAAATTGAAAAGTGGTATGAGGACTGGAACGCGGTCCATTCAGCTGAGTGCAGGCGGTTCGATTCCCGCCTCAGGCATCCTCGAAGTGGTTTTCCGTGGTTTCCTACTTCTTGTCCAGACAAGGCCACGGCTCATTCCTTCCCTCTTTCTTGCCGATTCCTTCCAGTCTTCTCATCTTCTACAAGACTTGTTTAGCATAGCAGGTGAGGCCGCCTGGGCGAGGTACTGGTCCTTCTCTGCTGTTGTTTCCCCGACCTAATGTATCATGTCCATGACACTGCTCTTGAGGCGGGGGACGTTGGATCCCTCGCTCAGTCCGAGGGAAAATCGAACCCTGGACGGAAATAATAATAATAATAATAATAATAATAATAATAATAATAATAATAATAATAATAATAATAATAATAATAATAACGTGGTCGGTACACAAACTCCCAACCATATGAGCTCCATACCGGATCTTTAATGGAGGGAATGACACAAAGAGAGACAGACAAGTACCTTGGATTTGCTTA
This sequence comes from Anabrus simplex, assembly GCF_040414725.1. Lineage (NCBI taxonomy): Eukaryota > Metazoa > Arthropoda > Insecta > Orthoptera > Tettigoniidae > Anabrus > Anabrus simplex. Next base: position 14,640,702 of record NC_090277.1, on the reverse strand, counting down.
GAATGCAACTCTGGAGCACAAGAAAATCAAACAGGAACTCATTGATAAACATACATCGAGGTTGCATCAGATTTTGCGCAGCTACCTAAATGCCAAGAACAAAATTAAAGCAATGAACACGTACGCTATTCCAAGACTTGTTTATTCATTCGGAATTCTGAAATGGTCTGCTATAGAAATAAACAGCATACAAAGAAAAACGAGAACTTTGCTCACCACCTATAAGATTACATCATCCAAATTCATGCATGGAAAGGGTCATTCTCCCACGAAAATCGGGAGGCCGAGGAGTACTGGATCTTCAAGTCATGCTCCTGAATCAGATAAAGAACCTACGGAGATACTTCCATAAAAAGCAAGAAAACAGCCTGCTCCATAAAGCTGTAGTACTTGCTGACAAGTACACTGTTCTGTATCCATACAATGCCTCTGACCCACATACAAATCACCAAGTATCCCTGCAGGAGAAAGAAAGGGCATGGCGAGAGAAGACCCTCCACGGAAAATACTACAGCAATCTAAACCAACAGAGCATAGACAAGAATGCATCGTGTATGTGGTTACAAAGTGGGCGCTTATTTGGGGAGATAGAGGGATTTGCAGTTGCTATACAAGACCAAGTAATAGCTACAAACAATTACAAAACGTACATCATCAAAGACATCAGCGTACTCTCCGACAAATGCAGACGATGCTCCGTTCATCTCGAGACCATCGACCATATCACTGCGGGCTGCCCAGTACTTGCCCCCGCAGAATACACGAGACGACACAATCATGTCTCGGGAATTATACACCAGGCGCTTGCTCAGGAAAACCAATTAATTCAGGAGCGTATCCCTTATTACAAGTACCATCCAACACCACTTCTGGAGAACGAGTCGATTAAGCTTTATTGGGACACTGCTGTAGTGACAGACAAAACAGAAACGAGTCGATTAAGCTTTATTGGGACACTGCTGTAGTGACAGACAAAACAGTCAACCATAACAGACCAGACATACTCGTAAACAAGAAAACTGGGACAACTTTCATTATTGACATCGCTATCCCCAATGACACCAACATTGACAGGAAGTACAGTGAAAAATCTCCAAGTACAAAGAACTTGCAGAAGAGATAAAGAGGATCTGGAAGATGAAACTGGTACGGATAGTCCCTGTGATTCTGTCAGTCAACGTCCTCATTCCACACACACACTTCACAAGAGTCTGCGAGAACTGGATCTTCCACCGAACATCTACAAAATTATGCAACATTCTGTCCTCCTGTCAACATGCAGCATTGTGCGATCGTTCCTCTCGCGAGAATGAAGATCCCGTGATCTACCGTTTTGTATATACCTGTACATCAACGTTTGTATTACAATGTGTAAATACTTTAATTATTGTAAGGCACTTGGTGCATCCCGTGCCCCATTACTACCCATATTTCCTGTGGAGGAGTGTACGAATAATAATAATAATAATAATAATAATAATAATAATAATAATAATAATAATAATAACAACTAGATGACCCGCGCTGCTTCGTCAGGTCAGATAACTCGTCTTTATGCCCGTCGTAGTCATATTGTATTCCTGTCCTTTTCAGTGGTTATATGAACATTTAATAATAAGAAGCGCACCGAGCTCGATAGCTGCAGTCGCTTAAGTGCGGCCAGTATCCAGTATTCGGGAGATAGTGAGTTCGAATCCCACTGTCGGCAGCCCTGAAGATGGTTTTCCGTGGTTTCCCATTTTCACACCAGGCAAATGCTGGGGTTGTACCTTAATTAAGGCCCCGGCCGCTTCCTTCCCAGTCCTAGCCCTTTTCTGTCCCATCGTCGCCGTAAAACCTATGTGTGTCGGTGCGGCGTAAAGTCAATAGCAAAAAAAAAGAAGAAGAAGAAGAAGAAGAAGCACGTTATGATATGCCGCAATTCGTAGTCAGAATTCATCCATTGTGACGTCGTCATGCTGTCTGTTTAATAAAAATTTACTCATATATTTGCTTTTTTTTTTTTATCCCGCAGTTTTTGATGTAAAGGTTGGTATTGTGTCGTAGAAGGAATGGTATTTTTTATCGTAGTTCTTCTATATAGAACGGTTGTCTTTGAGCTTATAGGTTAGTCTCGAAGAAGTTTTTTTTTTTTTTTTTTCAAGCAAATAACTTAAAATACATGGGCTTCACTCTTTCTAGTGAAGCTAGCTTATCTTTCGATAGCTGTTCCCGGATATTGATGAGCTCTGTTTGTACTCTTAGCAGCATGTAAGTTATTAGGAACACTGTGTCATCTGTTGAATAGCCTATATCTGGAAGCTGGGAAAGGTTAGAGAATCAAGGAGTGTCTAGCAGGAAATAGTATTCTTCCGTGATCTGAGGAAGTGTATTCTCTCTGGCTTGACAGGTGGTAATCAAACATGGCTGCATGGAATGGCATTACTAAGGATGAAAATCACATAGGCTGTATCAGAATATTAATGGAAGTGTTAGTGCTAATTACAGAATGTATTGCGGGCTAGGGTAAGCCTTCGCATGCAGTTATTGGAGTGATTTTTGATTTCATGATTACTCAAAGTTGGCTGCTCCGGCAGGTAATTCCAGAGAGAATAAAGCAGAAATGAAGCAGATCGGTCCAGTAGAACGGACGGACGGATTTGCCAAAGCTCTCTTTGGTAAACTCTTTTAATATATGAGCTTAGAATGGTTACCTGCCACTCCCGGGGGCCCTGAAGTTCGATTCTCGCCTCAGCGTTCCTCGAAGTGGTTTTCCGTGTTTTCCTCACTTCTCCTCCAGGCAAATACCGGGATGGTACTTAACTTATGACCACGGTCGCTTTCTTCTAATCTTCCACAAGATTATTGTTTAGCATAGCCGGTTGAGGCCGCCTGGAGCGAGGTACTGGTCCTCCTTCCATGTTGTCTCCCCGACGAAATGTCTGACGCTCCAGGACACTGTCCTTGAGCGTTAGAGGTGGATTCCTGGCAGAGTCCGAGGGAAAAAAAACAACCTTGGATAATAAAGTGTTAATAATAATAATAATAATAATAATAAGGTGGTTAACTTAATGATTTAGTGAACGAGACTTGATGGTGTTTCTGAAATAAGTTGTACAGTGTGGCCGCAGTGAACGAACTCCGTAGTTATAGAACAAGAGCAGCGATGCGTGAATGTTACGAGATGACCGCAGCTCGACACATTGTGCTCATCGGCTTCACTACGCATTCCGATGACAGCCCGTGCCTCTTAGAATACAATACGCAAGCCCCTTAGCAGTCATCCAACAGGCAAGGTTTGATCCTGGCTCAGTTCGGTCGTATTTGAAGGTGCTCAAATGCGTCAGCCTGAAAGAACTTACGTGAAACAAACTTCCCGCACCTCGGCTTCTCTGAAAATCGTAAAAGTGGTTAGAGAAAACAAGTAACATTATTATTATTATTATTATTATTATTATTATTATTATTATTATTATTATTATTATTATTATTATTATTGTTGTTGTTGTTGTTGTTTATTGTTTAATGGTTGCTGCAAAGACAACTGATAGTGAAACTCTTCTAGTACGTGAAAGAAAACCAGCCTCAAATACACGAATTCGGCCAAATTTAAATTAATTTTGTTATGAACTATACGGCATTGGTAGGATTTCTTACCATTAAGGAAATATTTTATAATCTGGAGTGTTTCTTGTATAGACCGGCGTTGCCAATTCTAGCAGAATTAATTGAGGTCTTGGAGGGAAGGGCATTGTATACTTCCTGCCGTGTGAACGCAAGGCCGTACGTAGTGGGGAGGAGGTTCAAACCCCCTCCGAAATAAAAGTAAACGTGACATGTTTAAACTGTATATACGGGGTTTGAAATAGGCTACAGTAAATTAGAAATATTAGGCAAACAAATTGCAAAATAAACAATTGAATTTAACCTGTAAAAGTTTCCCTATGAATATAGTTAACAGATTTGCTGAAAACATAGTCTAAATGTAAATTTTAATTTTGGAGATATACAGATTGTTAAGTTTTTTGTTCTTAATACATTTTGCACCATGAAAATCAATTTCAATAAACATATAGAAATATAAATATTTTGATGTTACTGAGTGAGCCGCTACAAGATTTTAAAAAAACTGAATCGAACCTCTAATAAATATTTTGAATACTTCCAGTGAAACATATTGTTACCTCCATTTTTAAACAAATGAGAGAAATGTTTGTTCGCACTGCACGCACCTGTTAACGCGTGTTCTGCCCACAAGACCGCTATAATTTACTTTTCTACTTCACCCGTTGAGTTACAAAAGGTGCCGCTGTGAAACTAAAACTATTTCAAACTGTTCTTTCTGTAAAACCTATTTGAAAGGAAAAAATAGCATAGTTTTTTTCGAAGCCCCGCTCCCTCCCACGTCCCAAATCATAAATCCCTCCGAAAACGTTCCTGGGTACACCCTTACTCTTTCTCACTGTTAATACTGCCCGACTCGTTGGCTGAATGGTCAGCGTACTCGCCTTCGGTTCAGAGGGCCCCGGGTTCGATTCCCGGCCGGGTCGCGGATTTTAACCTTCATTGGTTAATTCCAATGGCCCGGGGGCTGGGTGTTTGTGCTGTCCCCAACATCCCTGCAACTCACACACCACACATAACACTATCCTTCACCACAATAACACGCAGTTACCTGCACATGGCAGATGCCGCCCACCCTCATCGGAGGGTCTGCCTTACAAGGGCTAGGGATAGCCACACTGTTAATACTGAAGGTAGGAATTTTAGTTATTTGCTAAGTGTTGGGTTCGATTCAGTGTCGCCAACCACACAGTTGCCGATACGACGTCTTACAGTTACTGTTGATCTGGCACGTTGGCACTATAGTCTTTTTTTTTTTCTTTTCTGCCACTACCGTATTGTGAAAATCACTAGTCCTGCATTTGCGGGTATAAGTAAAGCATATTTTCATTTTCTGTAGCATTGTATATCTGTTTGTGTAAGTAGAATTGTGACATGTTACAATAATGCATTTAGTAACCTGGCTGGTGTGAAATGACGAACGCAGCATTTTATTAATACGGTCTTATTTCGTCCCTTTCATGTGTCTAGCATTCAACTAGGATGTATAAGGAGAAAGAAAAATCTGCAAGAGCTCCTCCGAAATGAAATGAAATCGCGTATGGCTTTTAGTGCCGGGAGAGTCCGAGGACAAGTTCGGCTCGTCAGATGCAGGTCTTTTGATCTGACTCCCGTAGGCAACCTGCGCGTCGTGATGAGGATGAAATGATGATGAAGACGACACATACACCCAGCCCCCGTACCAGCGAAATTAACCAATTATGGTTGAAATTCCCGACCCTGCCGGGAATCGAACCCTGGACCCTGTGACCAAAGGCTAGCACGCTAACCATTTAGGCATGGAGCCGGACAACTCCTCTGAAACGGAAAGCAACGTCACCTCTTCGATAAAGATCAGATCACTTGAAATGGAAGAAAATTTCGACATCAAACTAAGCTTGTCTTGTCACCACTTTGGTGCGGCCCCTTCGTGTATTCTTATCGACTTACGACATATGTATTTGCCTGTGTGTATTATTGCAGCGCGGTTTGACTTCACTCCGACAAGTAACAGCAGATGTCAAGAAGGGAGCTGAATTATTTACAACTGGCAAACACTGAAAAATACGGTTACAGTAATGCGTATATCAAAATAAAGTTAAAAGTATATAACATTAAATCGAGTGAGGTTGAGAGAGTGTGTATTTCCTCAATTCCTCACTGAGTTTGAAAACCAACTTCATTACGTATCGATTGATCACGTGTTATCATTTACTTATATAAGGGAACCTCCATTATTGTACATGGAGGTTAGTTTGATGGCCATGTCTCGTGATTTCAATATGTAACTGTCCGGCTCCATGTGCTGGCCTTTGGTCACAGGGGTCCCGGGTTCGATTCCCGACTGGGTCGGGAATTTTAACCATCATTGGTTAATTTCGCTGGCACGGGGGCTGGGTGTATGTGTCGTCTTCATCATCATTTCATCCTCGTGACGACGCGCAGGTCGCCTACGGACGTCAATTCAAAAGACATGCACCCGGCGAGCCAAACCTGTCCTCGGACACTCCCCGCACTAAAAGCCATACGCCCTTTCATTTCAATATGTAACTAATCAAGTTGGCAGCAGTGATGATAATAGGGCGGCGATATTTACATTTTAGTGTATAGCCTTACATGACGCGTGCTATAACAGTCCTGAAACATAACAGAACTTCATATTTAAAGAGCGGTCTTCACGGCACAGTTTTCAAATTTCTTAAATTAATCATTGAAGGAGTTTTACTGTGGCCAGTCTCTTTGAACCTCAGCACTGAAGCGTCGTAGGCCTGATTCGTTTTGTCCCGGTCACTATATTCTTCTGATTTAACACGGCACAAGCACGGGAAGTTCTTGTATAAATCAAGGAACTCCGAAAGAAACTCACGTGTACATTGACGAAGATCTGCCGTAGAAACCAGTAATCTGATAGTGTTCATACACAAAAACTAGGCATGTTCAACAAGATTTGTGGTCATGTTTGAACTGGACCGTCCACATGCGACGATCTCATTTGTTTTTGTTTTTCTTTATTATGACCTTCATCCTTAGAACATTTGGCCATCAAAACGATCTAATTTGTGCAGACGAGCAAGTCGAGGCCTTCGTAGACATAATAGTCGAGAAATATTTACAGTTTCTTGTAGTTTATATCAACTTTTCTTTACAATTATTCAGGTTTAAGGGAATGTATACCTGCAATGAACAGCACCGACCATGGACAGTGGTTGAGAAAGGAAGTGGTCTGTCAAGAGTACCAACACAACAGATGTTCAGTTCCCTACACTAAAAACAACATACTTTCTGCGTGGTGAATCAGAAGATCTCGTGCACTTCCGCTCGTGAGTGCATTAAACATAATTTAACAAATTGACAGCAATTATTGTAGCACGTTATCGATACAGTGTGGTGTGTGCAAGTTCACAAATTGGTGGTAGTAAATGTTTCGTTTCATTATAAACATCATCAGCTACATATATTTTTGTTTAGGTAAAAACGTTAAAGATATAGTCTTCTCAAGTTGATCTTAGAAACATACTTGACTGCTTAAAAATATGGGAAGAAAAGTAATGATTGGCTAAGGGGGAGGAGGTTAAAGAGGGGGCTTAAAAACAATTAGACCTACTAACTACGAACTGTAAAAAACTTACGTAAAGTATGACAATTTGTCATAATGTTCATCTAAAAAATGGCAGGGGACCGCTCCAAGACTAGCAAATTAATGTTTGACACTTTAACTATGACGTCACAATTGCAAAATGTCAACTCCATAATGACCATTCAATTATGGAATTTCACTTTCCTTTTCTACAAAGAAATACTACGACTCTCATCAGTTTTGAGTTCTGCTAATGAATTTTTCAAGAACACAGTGCTGTAACCCTTATAGACTCTGCCCGCCCATTTGTGTAGATAACGAATACTGTATATTTCTTTCTAGGTTCATATTTCCATCCAGACACTTCAAACCTGTACCACAGTAATGTTTGTACTCAATAATAACGAGGGAGTTGCAGCGTTTGGTTGTGAAATGTGTCTTTCCCTTTCAAGGGATGCAAATGGTTTCAGAAAATTTCATGAAGCAGAATATGCAATTTACGCCATTTAAGTGTTTATGTGCGTAAAATAATTAGTGTTTGTTCGGGTATTTTAAAGAATGGAAACTGGTTTGTAAATCTCATGGAGTGAAGTTGTGTATCACCATTAAAACTGAAAGACTTGAGGCAATCTGTGTCACTAAATTGTTCAAATATTGTGCAGATACGGGTAAAATTAAGCTGTTATAAAAAGAAAGAAATTAAGTACAATTAACAGCTCCTACACATGCCACAAATTTGTAGGTAATAAATTTGTGTAAAATAAATGTTAAAAATCAGCATTTTTCCTGCAGTTTTTCATTATTTTCCAGCATGAAAAAATATGTGACAATATTTTTTGTACAAATTGTACCCTTGAATCTGAAAGAGTTACGAAGACACATTTTACCCTCGTTTTTATTGATCACGGTATACAAGTGTATACAAAGAGTTTATAGATGAACATTATGACAAACTGTCACAGTTTACGTAAGTTAAGTTCGTAGTTAGTAATTGTTTTTAGCCCCCTTTTTCACCACCTCCCCCTTAACCAATCATTACTTTTTCTTCATATTTTAAGTAGTCAAGTATGTTTCTAAGATCATCTTGAGAAGACTATGTCTTTGTTTTTACCTAAACAAAGATATCTGTAGCTGATGATGATTGTAATAAAACGAAAGATGTACTGCTACTAATTTGTGAAATTGCTTAAGGCACACAACATATTGTATCGATAAGATGGAACAACAGTTACTATCAATTTGTTAAATTACGCTACACATCGATACGGATCATGAAGTTGATTACTTGTAATACATTAAGTGTTAAGCGTCGTTTGAGAATTTGGTTTAATTTCATTTTCTTTTACGGGTAGGAGTAACTGAATTGATTACATTACATTTACCATATCTTGAATCAATTAATAGGAAGGAGCAGAATAGTTTCGGTATAGCAGAATTATGTGAGGATAAAAAGCAGAATTGGCTACACTGGTCTGGATCATCAAGAAAAATCTCTTTGTAGTACGTAAAAACATTCCCGAATGTAAGAGTGGAAGCAATGCCAGGCAGGTCCTTACTAAATTGTCCACGTCTTTCTTGCTGCGATGGAAGAGAATTGCCGTGTAGGGGGAAGGCAAGGATTCCTGCGCGTATACCACCCACTTGTCCGAACACGTGTATTCAGCTCTATTGTGTTACACAGGAAGTGCCCCCCCCCCTTACCGCTGTGAGTTTGTGGGCTTCGAGGGGAATAGCCAACTTCAAATCTCTCGCCTTTTAATATATTGGATGTTAATTTACTTTCGAGTTTTATTCTGCTATCATTCTGCTGTATTTCTTTGTCAGGTTACATTAACACTACATATTATTTAGACAATGAAGCTGAATCTAGGAAAAGAATAAATAACAAGTTAGTTCGTATTTGACCGAACGTTAGGTCACCGTTATAAACACCACCATTCCTTCACGTACGGTACGATGTACTTACACCATCCTATTGAAAAATAAACTCTTTCTTCTTGTCTTGTTGCAGTTATGGCATTACATAGTTTTGCAACATATCAAGATAATCCATTCCAATTACAGTACCTACTATTATTAGCAAATACATCGCAGTTGGGAAATATTTCCATGGCAACGATCACTTACGGTAGCGTGATCATAATGTAAAGTTAAAACATAATTACAACTACAACAACAAGCAATTCCCTGGAAATAATATATTACAAGAAATACTGCTAGTTTAACATTCTAAATCCAGCATCATAATATACAAAGTCACATACAGCGCAAGTATTTCCAGTGCTTAACACTACGGCTTACTCAACTTACTACTAGCTTAACATTACAACACCGTCGTATACAAATTCACACGTACCTTAAGTATTTCAAAATTTTACACTATATCCTACAGTAGATTACTATTATCTTAGCATTGTAAATACAGCACGTTCACATACAAACTCACAAATACCTTAAATAACTCAGATGCCTTATTACCACAGTTTACAGTACATTAAAACATGACACCATCACATAGAAAATTACATACAATTTACAGAATGCTGGAGTCTGTTCTTGAAGCATCTTACATTTTTGGGAAAAGGTTTTACAGTAAGACAGGTGCAGCTAATGCATTCCAGTCATCAATTCCCTGATTTACGAATGAATATTTACCATAGTTAGTTTTCTACGGTGTTCCTTTTACTTTATGCGGATGATCTGTCCTGCTTTTCTAGTCGACTCTTACACCCTCCCCAAGCTGGCTTATTCATGTAGGCATTGTACATGGCACATAACCGTATTCGTTTCCTTCTGGTCCTCAGTGTCTACCACTCAAGTTTTTCTACCATACTTGTCACACTACTTAAAAGAAGAATGGACTTTGGTAGATCTTAGTGCACGAAATACAACCTGTGACAATAAAGTTCGGTGAATGAAGTCAGAACGGTCGATCCGGCAACACTGGCGACACGCAACGCTGCACTTGCGTAGCAGCAGGTTTTGACCACCTGCTCCCAACGTTGTTCAGTTGAGCATCGTGTGTGTGCCGTGTAGACTTGTTTGACATAGTGCGTGTTAAGTGCGTTGGTTCTGAACTGCGAACTGGAGCATGAACGACCAAAAGATCAATGTACAGTTTTGTTTTAAGCTTGGCAAGACGCCAAAAGAAACGCATGCGATGCTGGTACGTGTTTATGAAGACCAAGCACTGTCCTTGAAGTGTGTGTACGAGTGGTTCGCCCGTTTCCGAGGAGGCCGGGAAAGTGTTTCCGAAACCTTCGTAGCGGAAGACCGGCGACCGCCGTCAGTGATGAAAACATTGAGAAGGTGAGGATATTATTCACGAACGATCGGCGATTAACTCTGCGCATGATAGTGGATGAACTGCAGATTAATCGGGAATCCGTGCGACAGATCGTTACCCAGAAGTTAGGGAAGAGGAAAACGTGTTCTCCTGTTGTGCCACATCACTTGACAGGCGATCAGATCTCAATCCTCCAGACTTCTTCCTATTCCCACGACTCAGATTCGCTTTGAAAGGAAAGAGATTTGACGATATTCCTGATATGCAACGAAACATGACGAGGCTTTTGAACACCATCCCAAAGGAAGCCTTCTTGCAAAGTTTCCAGGACATGTATCCGATCTCAGCAGTATTTAGTTATGGGAGGGAACTATTTCGAAGGACAGTAAGATCACTGTCGTGCATTGTTCATCTATGTTGATAGTACAGGACTATTCATCGAACTTTATTGTCACAGGTTGTATATTTAAATTTAGCAACTCTCTTACATGTTCAATATGGTCGCTGATATGAAATGGCGTATGGCTTTTAGTGCCGGGAGTGTCCGAGGACATGTTCGGCTCGCCAGGTGCAGGTCTTTTGATTTGACGCTCTTAGGCGACCTGCGCGTCGTGATGAGGATGAAATGATGATGAAGACAACACCTACACCCAGCCCCAGTGCCAACGAAATTAACCGATGAAGGTTAAAATTCCCGACCCTGCCGGGAATCGAACTCGGGACCCCTGTGACCAATGGCCAGCACTCTAACCATTTAGCTATGGAGCCGGACAATATGGCCGCTAAGATCATCGGATCTAACGCCCTTGGAGTGTGACGAAGAGTTACTTGGATCTCTTTCTGGAAGCCTGAATGAACTGCGAGTTGGATAAGTGTAGTAGTAGCAACCTTTGGCCGTGATATCGTAATACGCTATGATTCGTAGAATTTGGGACGAAATCACTTACAGGTTAGGTATATGCCATGTTAAACACTTGCAATACAGTACTAGTACTAGACACAGAGTGTCTTGCTGATTATTCAGTTAAAGCCTACAGTATTTATACTTTTTCACAATTCACTAATATGGGGAGACTCCGTACAAAGGACTCTAGGAAAGTTTTGCAATACGCAGAAACGGTTGGCTGGACGCACCTGTTATGTTGAGGGATGAAAAGAGGGGTGGAAACCGGTCTAGAAGACAGCAAGGCGCGACCTTCACACTAGTTACCAAGCAGTTGGATTGAAAGCAAGTTAAGATGTCAGTGTGGTCTAAAGGTGAATATCGCGCAATTATCCGCTACAGTTTTGCTCGTGGATTGCTCGTGGATTAACTGTTGACCAGTGTCTGGAGGAAATGACTCCTGTGCTGGGGAAAGACTGTCCACATCGAACAACAATTTTCCGCTGGTACAAAGAGTTCCAGGGGGGAAATTTTGGGGTTGAAGACGATCCTCGTTCTGGGCGACCGTCTCAATCAGTGACTGAGGAAAACATTGAAACTGTGAGGAAAATGTTGCAGGAAAATAGGTGGTTGCCATATCGACAAGTAGAAGAGACACTCCCCATCCCTGCACCAGCTATTCATTCAATTCTACACGACCATCTCCATGTTAGAAAGGTTTGTTCCCTTTGGGTCTCCCATTCACTTTCAGAGGAACAAAGGGCACATCGAGTGAAATGGTACGGAGAAATGCGAAAACAGTTTGAAAATGGGACTTCGCGTAACGTCAATAGCATCATTACAGGTGACGAAACTTGGCTTTATTATTACGATGTCCCAACAAAATCTCAGAACAAGGTGTGGCTCTTTGAAGATGAGGGTACTCCTCTGACTGTGCGAAAGTCAAGGTCAGTGAAGAAAAGGATGATTGCAGTATTCTTCACTAAACGGGGCATCTTGATTCGGGTTGTGCTAGAAACAAAGGACAGTTACTGCGAAGTGGTACAGTGAGACTTGTCTGCCTCAGGTTATCCAGGCGGTCAAGTAGCTCCGTCCAAGGTCATGGCTCAACACTTGGCTCTTGCATCACGACAATGGATTTTCTTGCCAGAACAGGGTTGACTGTGCTTGATCACCCTCCATACAGTCCTGATCTCGCCCCATGTGACTTCGCACTCTTCCCAGAAGTGAAGATGAAGCTGAAAGGGGGGCGTTTTGCATCCGACGAGGTGCTTCTGGCAGCATGGGATCAAGAGTGTGAAAATGTAACCGAAGAAAAGTGGCAGAGTTGGTTCAGTGACTGGTTTCGACGTATGGAGAAGTGTATTGAGTGTGGTGGAAAAAAAAGCGTTCACTCACATTGCAAAACTTTCCTAGTGCCCTCTGTACTGGCAAGAAAGAAAAAGAAAACGCCCGTGGATTAAATAATTGATTTCAGCCGTGACAAGAAAGCCACCCATCAACACTTACTGAAACAACTGAACTTTTACGAACGGTCTTAGACAAATTTATTTGTTGGTGTAAAAGCAGCTTAAGAACACGATATATAAGATGGTGTCAAATTTCCGTTTGGGAAAACATGTCTTCCAGTAACTGAAACTGATAACGATTGATTTGTTTGCATCTACCGAATCGTTTTGTAATTTGGAGTCGACAAGTGTACAGGGCTTTTGAATATCACGAATGGATTTTTTTTTTTTTTTTTTTTTTTTTTTTTTTTTTTTTTTTTTTTGCTAGTTGCTTTACGTGACACCGACACAGATAGGTCTTATGGCGACAATGGGGCAGGAAAGGGTTAGGAGTGGGAAGGAAGCGGCCGTGGCCTTAATTAAGGTACAGCCCCAGCATTTGCCTGGTGTGAAAATGGGAAACCACGGAAAACCATTTTCAGGGCTGCCGACAGTGGGGTTCGAACCTACTATCTCCCGAATACTGGATACTGGCCGCACTTAACGAATGGAATAATCAGTACTTCACATCACAGCCTGCACGGTTGTGAGGTAACGTGGCATCACACAGACATGTGTCGCATTAGGCTGCGGTAGGTGCACGTCGTGTGTGCGCTTATCGCGCGCAGTTTCCTGTCACCCACCTGACATGGCGGCACGCGGCCTCTTATCTCTATTGTGTCTTCCCTTACCTTATTCTGCTTATCGCTAATCCTTCTCGTTCTTCCGCTAGGTTATGGTAATGTGCACACCCCACGTCTTCAGATTATGTAGGTTGCACATTCATTTAACGAAGCTTCCTGCTTTGAATTGCTGAGAGGTCATACCCTAAGATGTTTCAGAATAAGGAATGAAAATAAATAGGAAGGGAAAAGGTGTAAGTAATGAAGAAGCGCAGTCTTCAGTGGTATGATTATGAGAAAGAAGAGCGAAAAACCTACCTGACCTACTGTCCCAAGGAAACGGCGGATAGAGACATTGAAATCAGATGTGGAGGAGAGAATATGTCCTGGAAGAGAAAATGTATGCAGACAGGAGAAGAGCGCTGGTGCAGCATATCCGGGAAACTGGATTAGGAAAATGATTGTGATGAGGACCTAAACATGGCAAATTTAACACTGTGAGCATAAGTTTAGTGCGTATCACCTCCCCTCAAAATGTTATTTAAAAAAAAAAACACAGTGTGATAAACGTTGTGTAAATTTAATGAAACTGATTGGTATCCCGGGTCGAGCAGATAATAATTTAAATACATTTCTGTCGGGCTTACAGTTTTACGAATTTAATTATAATAACGAGTCTAGCACACTCGCATTCTGTAGGCTAGTGAAGAAGAGTGGCTTTCTGCAGTGGAGTATGTGGACTGTATGAAGTGCATGTTAGAATCTCGTGAGTTTTACGTATTACACTCGTTTCACGAACGAAATACTGTTACTAGTCCCTGAGAGAGATGTAGATAATTTGGTTCTGGAACATGAAGAGGCTGTTGATGCTGATGAAATGGGAGACCCAATTTTGAGGTCAGAGTTTGACAGAGCTGTGAGTGACCTCAATAGGAACAAGGCACCTGGAATTGATGATATTCCCTCTGAATTACTGACTGCCTTAGGAGAAACCAGCATGGCAAGGTTATTTCATTTTGTGTGCAAGATGTATGAGACAGGTGAAGTCCCATCCGATTTTCGGCAGAATGTTGTTATACCCATTCCCAAGAAAGCCGGTGCTGACAGGTGTGAAAACTACTGCACCATTAGTTTAGTATCTCATGCCTACAAAATTTTAACACGTATTATTTACAGAAGAATGGAAAAACAAGTTGAAGCTGAGTTGGGAGAAGATCAATTTGGCTTCAGAAGAAATGTAGGAACACGTGAAGCTATCCTGACTTTACGTCTGATCTTAGAGGATCGAATCACGAAGGACAAGCCCACGTACATGGCATTCGTAGATCTAGAAAAGGCATTCGATAATGTTGATTGGACCAGGCTATTTATGATTCTGAAGATGATAGGGATCAGATACCGAGAACGAAGAATTATCTACAATCTGTATAAAAATCAGTCTGCAGTGATAAGAATCGAGGGCTTTGAAAAAGAAGCAGCAATCCAGAAAGGAGTGAGGCAAGGCTGCAGTTTGTTCCCTCTCCTTTTCGATGTTTACATAGAACAGGCAGTAAAGGAAATCAAAGAGAAATTTGGAAAGGGAATCACAGTCCAAGGAGCGGAAATCAAAACCTTGAGATTTGCCAATGATATTGTTATTTTATCTGAGACTGCAGAAGATCTCGAGAAGTTGCTGAATGGTATGGATGAATTCTTGGGTAAGGAGTACAAGATGAAAATAAATAAGTCCAAAATAAGTCGAACGAAGGCAGGTGATGTAGGAAATATTAGATTAGGAAATGAAGTCTTAAAGGAAGTAGGTGAATATTGTTACTTGGGTAGTAAAATAACTAACGATGGCAGAAGTAAAGAGGATATAAAATGCAGACTAGCACAAGCAAGGAAGAGCTTTGTTAAGAAAAGAAATTTGCTCACTTGAAACATTGATATCGGAATTAGAAAGATGATTTTGAAGACTTTCGTGTGGAGCGTGGCATTGTATGGAAGTGAAACATGGACGATGACTAGCTCAGAAAGAAAAGAAGAATGTTGAAGTTGAGATGGATAGATCAAATCACGAATGAAGAGATGCTGAATCCAATTGGTGAGAGGAGATCGATTTGGCTAAATTTAACGAGAAGAAGAGATAGAATGATAGGACACATCTTAAGACACCCAGGACTTGTTCAGTTGGTTTTTGAAGAAAGTGTAGGTGGTAAGAACGGTAGAGGTATGAATATGACAAGCAGATATAGGATGCAGTAGTTACGTAGAAATGAAAAGGTTAGCACAGGATAGGGGGGCGTGGAGAGCTGCATCAAACCAGTCTATGGACTGATGACTCAAACACAACAGTCCCTGAGACCCTGACAGCGAATTCATCAACAGTCGGGAAAAGCCGACACGTCGGTATTCTCCGCTTATGTTCGACTGTCAGCGAGGATATTGTCCTACTACATATAAATGCATGAGAACTTTAACTTCCGGTCACATGAAGGAAAAACTTGGTATTATTATCACTTTTTGATCAATCCTGTATTGTGACGAATGGCGACCCAACCTTAAATAATTCTTCAGTAGTTTCTGTTTTTCGTATGAATATGTCTTATGGCTGGGGGAGCCCGCCTGGTGGCCATGATCGTTAAAGCGCTGAAGTCTAAACGGTCTGACACTGAGGTTACCCGTTCGAGTCCCGGCAGGTTAGGGGAGGTGGTGGTATACAATTTCTAATCATTACATTGCGTGCCAAAAGCCTGGATTAAATTCCAAACCTCTCCGCAGTGGTCATATGGAGTGAGGGTATGTGACGCTGTTGATGGTGATTCGTCCGTCGGATGGAGACGTTAAGCCTTGAGCAGACCCCTTAGTGCTATTCGACAGGAGTAGGAGTAGTATAATACAGGGATTCGGCCGCCACCTCCACCTCAGGCTCCCAGAGGCCACCTCCACCTCCACCTCAGCCAGAGGCCTCCCAGATGCCTCCTCCACCTCCACCTCAGCCAGAGGCCTCCCAGAGGTCTCCTCCACCTCCCGCGGGAAATTTGAATTTGTAAACAAAGCCACGTGCTTTTTGACAGCTGTCATCGACAACAACGCATCGCTAACCTCAGTACTGCCATCTTGACGGGCCTAAACCTCAGTAGTGCCAACTTAACCTAACTAGCGCGTGGTAAACAAAGCCACGTGCTTTTTGACAGCCACGTGCTTTTTGACAGATTTGTAAACAAAGCCACGTGCTTTTTGACAGCTGTCATCGACAACAACGCATCGCAAACCTCAGTACTACCATCTTGACAGGCCTAAACCTCAGTAGTGCCACCTTAACCTAACTAGCATGAGGTAAACAAAGCCACGTGTTTGTTGACAGCCACGTGCTTTTTGACAGATTTGTAAACAAAGCCACGTGCTTTTTGACAGACGACAACGCATCCCTAACCTCAGTACTGCCATCTTGACGGGCCTAAACCTCAGTAGTACCAACTTAACCTAACTAGCGCGAGATAAACAAAGCCACGTGCTTTTTGACAGCCACGTGCTTTTTTGACAGCTGTCATCCGCCATCTTTGAGCACCGTGCTGCCGTCTTTCGTCACCTGTCATCGGCAGTGCTGCCATCTTGACGGGCCTAAACCTTAGTGCTACCAACTTAACCTCACTAGCTCGAGATAAACAAATCCACGTGCTTTTTGACAGCCACGTGCTTTTTTGATAGCTGTCATCCGCCATCTTTAATCTATAGAGCACAGTGCTGCCCTCTTTAGCTACTTACCTTTGAAATGTGGTGGCGGATAATTTGAAAAATGCTTTTCGACAAGCAGCCATCTTTAATCCAGAGAGAACAGTGCTACCCTCTATGTGGTGGCGGCAAATTGAAAAATTCCACGTGCTCTTGTTTGAAAACAAACTCACGTGCTTTTTTGACAGCTGTCATCTGCCATCTTTGAGCACAGTGCTGCCCTCTTTAGTTTGAAATGTGGTAGCGGTAAATTCCACGTGCTCTTGTTTGGAAACAAAGCCATGTGCTTTTTTGACAGCTGTCATCCGCCATCTTTAATCAACAGAGCACCGTGCTGCTATCATGCGGGCAATTTCATCACCTATCACCCGCCATCTTTAATCTACAGAACACCGTGCTGCCCTCTTTATGGCTACTACCTTAAGCATGTAGTAGCGGGCAATTTGAAAAGTTCTGTTAGCTATCATCCACCATCTTTAATCGAGAGAGCACCGTGCTGCCATCTTTAGTTGAAATGCGGTGGCGGCAAATTCCACGTGCTCTTGTTTGGAAACAAAGCCATGTGCTTTTTTGACAGCTGTCGTCCGCCATCTTTAATCAACAGAGCACCGTGCTGCTATCATGCGGGCAATTTCATCACCTATCACCCGCCATCTTTAATCTACAGAACACCGTGCTGCCCTCTTTATGGCTACTACCTTAAGCATGTAGTAGCGGGCAATTTGAAAAGTTCTGTTAGCTATCATCCACCATCTTTAATCAAGAGAGAACCGTGCTGCCATCTTTAGCTAGATACCTTTGAAATGTGGAGGCGGCAAATTGAAAAATTCCACGTGCTCTTGTTTGGAAACAAACTCACGTGCTTTTTTGACAGCTACCATCCGCCATCTTTAATCAACAGAGCATAGTGCTGCCCTCTTTAGTTTGAAATGTGGTGGCGGCAAATTCCACATGCTCTTGTTTGGTAAACATAGCCACGTGCTTTTTTGACAGTTATCATCCGCCATCTTTAATCCAGAGAGCACCGTGCTGCCCTCTTTATCGCAGTAGATGTAAATTCGTCACCTGTCATACGCAGTGCTGCTATCTTTAGCTAGATACCTTTGAAATGTGGTGGTGGATAATTTAAAAAGAAAAATTCTACAGCAGTCCTCTCTCGACGCTAATTGCATAAGATGGCGGCTATACATGACTCCTTAAGGGTGCTTACGCAAGATGGCTGCTATACACAGGTTCTTATGAGACGCCCTTGGGATGCTTGCGCAAGATGGTGGTTATACAAGGCTCCTTATGAGACGCCCTAGTGATGCTTGCGCAAGATGGCGGTTGCTCTTATGAGGCGGCTTAAGGGTCCTTGCACAAGATGACTAGAGACGCCCTAAGGATGCTTGCGCAAAATGGCGGACGCAAGATGGCGGCTATACACGACTCCTTATGAGACACCTTAAGGGTGCTTGCGCAAGATGGCTGCGGCTCTTAGCTTAGAGGCTAACGTGTCATGCTAGTTCGATTCATTAAATTTGGGGCTTAAATGCAAAATGTTAAATATCTCGAAAACGGTGCATCGTAGAGCAAAACGGACAAAATTTTTCCGCCCAATACCTCGGTTCGCAGTACGAGGAACATGATAGCATAAGTCTAATGATGAGATCGACGGTTCGGTTCCTACTTAGGCCCTATGGCATTCACTCTGTTTTAGCTTGTATTGAAGCAAGTCTTCGTAACATGATCAGGTCTAGCTATGGTAGAGAGTATAACGTGCCGTGCAGGTTCGATTCATTAAATTTCGGGCTTAAATGCAAAATGTTAAATATCTCGAAAACGGATAAAATTTTTCTACCTGATACTTAGGTTTGCAGTATCAGGAGCATAAGAAAAACATAGTCTAATGATGAGATCGACGGTTCGATCCCTACTTAGGCCCTTTGGCATTGGCAGCTATCTAATTCTACAAGATGGCGGCTATACATAGCTTCTTATGAGACAGCTTAAGAGCGCTTGCACAAGATGGCTGCTGCTCTTATGAGACGCCCTAGGGGTGCTTGCGCAAGGTAGCAGTGACAAGACGGTGACTATACACAGCTGCTTATGATACGGCCTAGAGGTGCTCACACAAGATGGTGGCTGCTCTGATGAAGAAAGTTAGCTTTGCATCGTGCAGGTATCATTACAGAGCACTAAACCTCATACCTTTGAAATGTGGTGGCAGGTAATTTGAAAAATTCGACGTGCTTTTTCATAAGCTGTTAAGGCCTCCTCTTATGTCAAGGCATAGCTCTATCGAACGAGTTTAAACCTGCATCGGGATAGCTAGAGTAAGCGCGTGCTGCAGTGATGACGTCATTATGCATGTTTAGACTTGCAAATCACAGAAGAAACGTAACAAGGCTGGAATCGAAAACTGCACTCTATGCTTTTAACTTTATCAGGTGATCGAAACATTGATTGAAGTATTTAGAACACGCAATAAGTAGAACCAAACACTGTACTCGATACAACATGTGTTTAGAAAATGTCAGGGGATATCTTTGTTCTAAGAAGATTAGTTTACCGCACATTCCTTGGCTAATGGGCTAATGGGCTAAAGGGCTAAAGGGCTAAAGGTGCAACAACCTCATCGATCGCTATCAGCAAGAACGCTTGTACTTTGTTAAGTGTAGAAAATTAATCTTTATTGGTAAATGGTTTTATGTTCTGAACAAGGAATGGAACCTAGGGGTTACGTCTTACCTAATAAAATCCCCGAGGTGCGATGAGTTACGTTTTTCGAACTAGTGTTTGGAACACTGAACTTTTCAAGATGGCAAGAGTGAGGTTAGCAATGTTCTGTTGTTGGATTTTAAATTCCGCGCTACAACAGGCATAAGGTGGTAGCCCTTGAGGTTTACCGCCGTAAAGATGGCAAGAGTGAGGTTAGCAATGTTCCGTTGTTGGATTTTAAATTCCGCGCTATAACATGCATAAGGTGGCAGCCTTAAGGTTAACCGCCGTCAAGATGGCAGCAGTGAGGTTAGCGACGCTCTATTGTCCTTCAAAGTGAGGTTAGGGTTCGTCAAGAAGACAGCTGTCAAAAAAGCACGTGGCTATGTTTACCAAACAAGAGCACGTGGCTGTGACGTCACGGTCACGTAGTATGCTGCCTCAGCATGCAAAGTTCAATGTCTACACCTACGTAGTTAACACTCGGCTATGTTCAGAATATTTTTATACATCACTATTCTTTATGCTTTAAGTTCATTCACATAGGCTATGCTAAGATAGCAGCACAAACACATGCGAACTTTGTACATTCTAATGGAATAAGTTTAGTACTGTGTGCGTCATGGATACATGATGCGTGCACGCATTTAATCTTGACTATACGTAATGCTGCTGCTTTGTTTACAAGATTTTTTTACATTGCTATTCTTTATGCTTTAAGTTCGTGCACGCACAAGCGATACTCGTACGTTCTAGCAGGAGAAGTTTAGTATGATATTCGATACATACATTATCGATAGGTGATGTGTACACGCTTTAGAACATAGCTCATCTTTATGCTTTAAGTTCATGCACATGGGTTAGGGATACACAAAAGCGATTGCTACATGCTCTAGCGGAAGAAGTCTAGTACGATAGTCGATGCATGTAAAATCGATAGCTTATGCTAAGATAGCAGCGCACTTACACGATTTTAGCACAATCTAGTAGGAAAAGTTTAGTATGATAGTCGTTTCGTGCAAAATCATTAGGTAATGTGAAAACGCTTTGAAACAAGGCTATTCTTTGTACTTTAAGTTCATGCGTACAGGTTATGCTAAGATAGCAGCACAATCTAGCGCAAGAAGTTTAGTACGAGACATGCAAAATCGATAGTTGATGTGTACACGCTTTAAAACATGGTTATTCTTCGAACTTTAAGTTCATGCGTATAGGTTAGGCTAAGATAGCAGCACAGTCTAGCGTAAGAAGTTTAGTACGAGAGTCGATGCATGCAAAATCGATAGGTGATGTGTACACACTTTGAAACATGGCTATTCTTTGTACTTTCAGTTCATGCATCTTAGTTATGCTAATCTAGCGGGAGGAGATTAGTACGAGAGTCAATGCATGCAAAATCCATAGGTAATGTATACATGCTTTGAAACATGGCTATTCTTTGTACTTTTAAGTTCATGTATGTAAGTTATGCTAAGATGCCAGCACAATCTAGCGGAAGAAGTTTAGTACGAGAGTCAATGCATGCAAAATCGATAGGTAATGTGTACACGCTTTGAAACATGGCTATTCTTTGTACCTTAAGGCCATGCGTATAGGTTATGCTAAGATACCAGCACAATCTAGCGGAAGAAGTTTAGTACAATATTTGTTGCATGCAAAATCGATAGGTAATGTGTACATGCTTTGAGACATAGCTATTCTTTGTACTTTAAGTTCATGCGTCTTAGTTATGCTAAGATAGCAGCACAATCTACCTGCAGAAGTTTAGTACGAGAGTCGATACATGCAAATTCGATAGTTGATGTGTACACGCTTTGAAACATGACTAATCATTGTACTTTAAGTTCATTGGTATAGGTTATGCTAAGATAGCAGCACAAACTAGCGGAATAAATTTAGTACGAGATTTGATGCATGCAAAATCAATAAGTAATGTGTACACGCTTTGAAACATGGCTATTCTTTGTACTTTAAGTTCATGTGTATAAGTTATGCTAAGATAGCAGCACGACTTAGCGGAAGAAGTTTAGTACAATATTTGTTGCATGCAAAATCGATAGGTGATGTGTACATGCTTTGAGACATAGCTATTCTTTGTACTTTAAGTTCATGCGTCTTAGTTATGCTAAGATAGCAGCACAATCTACCTGCAGAAGTTTAGTACGAGAGTCGATACATGCAAATTCGATAGTTGATGTGTACACGGTTTGAAACATGACTAATCATTGTACTTTAAGTTCATTGGTATAGGTTATGCTAAGATAGCAGCACAATCTAGCGGAATAAATTTAGTACGAGATTTGATGCATGCAAAATCAATAAGTAATGTGTACACGCTTTGAAACATGGCTATTCTTTGTACTTTAAGTTCATGTGTATAAGTTATGCTAAGATAGCAGCACGACCTGGCGGAAGAAGTTTAGTACAATATTTGTTGCATGCAAAATCGATAGGTGATGTGTACACACTTTGAAAAATGGCTATTCTTTGTACTTTAAGGTCATGCGTATTGGTTATGCTAAGATAGCAGCACGATCTAGCGGAAGGAGTTTAGTACGAGAGTCAATGCATGCAAAATCGATAGGTAATGTGTACACGCTTTGAAACATGGCTATTCTTTGTACCTTAAGGTCATGCGTATAGGTTATGCTAAGATACCAGCACAATCTAGCGGAAGAAGTTCAGTATGAGATTCGATGAATGTAAAATCAATAAGTAATGTGTACACGCTTTGAAACATGGCTATTCTTTGTACTTTAAGTTCATGTGCATAAGTTATGCTAAGATACCAGCACAATCTAGCGGAAGAAGTTCAGTACAATATTTGTTGCATGCAAAATCGATAGGTGATGTGTACACACTTTGAAAAATGGCTATTCTTTGTACTTTAAGGTCATGCGTATTGGTTATGCTAAGATAGCAGCACGATCTAGCGGAAGGAGTTTAGTACGAGAGTCAATGCATGCAAAATCGATAGGTAATGTGTACACGCTTTGAAACATGGCTATTCTTTGTACCTTAAGGTCATGCGTATAGGTTATGCTAAGATACCAGCACAATCTAGCGGAAGAAGTTCAGTATGAGATTCGATGAATGTAAAATCAATAAGTAATGTGTACACGCTTTGAAACATGGCTATTCTTTGTACTTTAAGTTCATGTGCATAAGTTATGCTAAGATATCAGCACAATCTAGCGGAAGAAGTTCAGTACAATATTTGTTGCATGCAAAGTCGATAGGTAATGTGTACACGCTTTGAAACATGGCTATTCTTTGTACCTTAAGGTCATGCGTATAGGTTACGCTAAGATAGCAGCACAATCTAGCGGAAGAAGTTTAGTACGAGAGTCGATGCTTGCAAAATCGATAGGTAATGTGTACACGTTTTGAGACATAGCTATTCTTTGTTCTTTAAGTTCATGCGTCTTAGTTATGCTGAGATAGCAGCACAATCTACCTGCAGAAGTTTAGTACGAGAGTCGATACATGCAAATTCGATAGTTGATGTGTACACGCTTTGAAACATGACTATTCATTGTACTTTAAGTTCATGGGTATAGGTTATGCTAAGATAGCAGCACAATCTAGCGGAAGAAATTTAGTACGATATTTGACGCATGCAAAATCAATAAGTAATGTGTACCCGCTTTGAAACATGGCTATTCTTTGTACTTTAAGTTCATGTGTATAAGTTATGCTAAGATAGCAGCACAACCTAGCGGAAGAAGTTTAGTACGATATTTGTTGCATGCAAAGTCGATAGGTAATGTGTACACGCTTTGAAACATGGCTATTCTTTGTACCTTAAGGTCACGCGTATAGGTTATGCTAAGATAGCAGCACAATCTAGCGGAAGAAGTTTAGTACGAGAGTCGATGCATGCAAATTCGATAGGTGATGTGTACACGCTTTGAAACATGGCTATTCATTGTACTTTAATTTTATGGGTATAGGTTATAATAAGATAGCAGCACGATCTAGCGGATGAAGTTTAGTACGATGGTCGATGCATGTAAAATCGATAGGTGATGTGTACACGCTTTGAAACATGGCAATTCATACTGCTGCTCTGTTCCCAAGACTTTTAAGAATAGCTAATCCTAATACTGCTCTTAACGACGTCGAGCTAAGGATTGATTACGTGACCGTGACGTCACAGCCACGTGCTCTTGTTTGGTAAACATAGCCACGTGCTTTTTTGACAGCTGTCTTCTTGACGAACCCTAACCTCACTTTGAAGGACAATAGAGCGTCGCTAACCTCACTGCTGCCATCTTGACGGCGGTTAACCTTAAGGCTGCCACCTTATGCATGTTATAGCGCGGAATTTAAAATCCAACAACGGAACATTGCTAACCTCACTCTTGCCATCTTTACGGCGGTAAACCTCAAGGGCTACCACCTTATGCCTGTTGTAGCGCGGAATTTAAAATCCAACAACAGAACATTGCTAACCTCACTCTTGCCATCTTGAAAAGTTCAGTGTTCCAAACACTAGTTCGAAAAACGTAACTCATCGCACCTCGGGGATTTTATTAGGTAAGACGTAACCCCTAGGTTCCATTCCTTGTTCAGAACATAAAACCATTTACCAATAAAGATTAATTTTCTACACTTAACAAAGTACAAGCGTTCTTGCTGATAGCGATCGATGAGGTTGTTGCACCTTTAGCCCTTTAGCCCTTTAGCCCATTAGCCCTTTAGCCCATTAGCCCTTTAGCCAAGGAATGTGCGGTAAACTAATCTTCTTAGAACAAAGATATCCCCTGACATTTTCTAAACACATGTTGTATCGAGTACAGTGTTTGGTTCTACTTATTGCGTGTTCTAAATACTTCAATCAATGTTTCGATCACATGATAAAGTTAACAGCATAGAGTGCAGTTTTCGATTCCAGCCTTGTTACGTTTCTTCTGTGATTTGCAAGTCTAAACATGCATAATGACGTCATCACTGCAGCACGCGCTTACTCTAGCTATCCCGATGCAGGTTTAAACTCGTTCGATAGAGCTATGCCTTGACATAAGAGGAGGCCTTAACAGCTTATGAAAAAGCACGTCGAATTTTTCAAATTACCTGCCACCACATTTCAAAGGTATGAGGTTTAGTGCTCTGTAATGATACCTGCACGATGCAAAGCTAACTTTCTTCATCAGAGCAGCCACCATCTTGTGTGAGCACCTCTAGGCCGTATCATAAGCAGCTGTGTATAGTCACCGTCTTGTCACTGCTACCTTGCGCAAGCACCCCTAGGGCGTCTCATAAGAGCAGCAGCCATCTTGTGCAAGCGCTCTTAAGCTGTCTCATAAGAAGCTATGTATAGCCGCCATCTTGTAGAATTAGATAGCTGCCAATGCCAAAGGGCCTAAGTAGGGATCGAACCGTCGATCTCATCATTAGACTATGTTTTTCTTATGCTCCTGATACTGCAAACCTAAGTATCAGGTAGAAAAATTTTATCCGTTTTCGAGATATTTAACATTTTGCATTTAAGCCCGAAATTTAATGAATCGAACCTGCACGGCACGTTATACTCTCTACCATAGCTAGACCTGATCATGTTACGAAGACTTGCTTCAATACAAGCTAAAACAGAGTGAATGCCATAGGGCCTAAGTAGGAACCGAACCGTCGATCTCATCATTAGACTTATGCTATCATGTTCCTCGTACTGCGAACCGAGGTATTGGGCGGAAAAATTTTGTCCGTTTTGCTCTACGATGCACCGTTTTCGAGATATTTAACATTTTGCATTTAAGCCCCAAATTTAATGAATCGAACTAGCATGACACGTTAGCCTCTAAGCTAAGAGCCGCAGCCATCTTGCGCAAGCACCCTTAAGGCGTCTCATAAGGAGTCGTGTATAGCCGCCATCTTGCGTCCGCCATTTTGCGCAAGCATCCTTAGGGCGTCTCTAGTCATCTTGTGCAAGGACCCTTAAGCCGCCTCATAAGAGCAACCGCCATCTTGCGCAAGCATCACTAGGGCGTCTCATAAGGAGCCTTATATAACCACCATCTTGCGCAAGCATCCCAAGGGCGTCTCATAAGAACCTGTGTATAGCAGCCATCTTGCGTAAGCACCCTTAAGGAGTCATGTATAGCCGCCATCTTATGCAATTAGCGTCGAGAGAGGACTGCTGTAGAATTTTTCTTTTTAAATTATCCACCACCACATTTCAAAGGTATCTAGCTAAAGATAGCAGCACTGCGTATGACAGGTGACGAATTTACATCTACTGCGATAAAGAGGGCAGCACGGTGCTCTCTGGATTAAAGATGGCGGATGATAACTGTCAAAAAAGCACGTGGCTATGTTTACCAAACAAGAGCATGTGGAATTTGCCGCCACCACATTTCAAACTAAAGAGGGCAGCACTATGCTCTGTTGATTAAAGATGGCGGATGGTAGCTGTCAAAAAAGCACGTGAGTTTGTTTCCAAACAAGAGCACGTGGAATTTTTCAATTTGCCGCCTCCACATTTCAAAGGTATCTAGCTAAAGATGGCAGTACGGTTCTCTCTTGATTAAAGATGGTGGATGATAGCTAACAGAACTTTTCAAATTGCCCGCTACTACATGCTTAAGGTAGTAGCCATAAAGAGGGCAGCACGGTGTTCTGTAGATTAAAGATGGCGGGTGATAGGTGATGAAATTGCCCGCATGATAGCAGCACGGTGCTCTGTTGATTAAAGATGGCGGATGACAGCTGTCAAAAAAGCACATGGCTTTGTTTCCAAACAAGAGCACGTGGAATTTGCCGCCACGACATTTCAACTAAAGATGGCAGCACGGTGCTCTCTCGATTAAAGATGGTGGATGATAGCTAACAGAACTTTTCAAATTGCCCACTACTACATGCTTAAGGTAGTAGCCATAAAGAGGGCAGCACGGTGTTCTGTAGATTAAAGATGGCGGGTGATAGGTGATGAAATTGCCCGCATGATAGCAGCACGGTGCTCTGTTGATTAAAGATGGCGGATGACAGCTGTCAAAAAAGCACATGGCTTTGTTTCCAAACAAGAGCACGTGGAATTTACCGCTACCACATTTCAAACTAAAGAGGGCAGCACTGTGCTCAAAGATGGCAGATGACAGCTGTCAAAAAAGCACGTGAGTTTGTTTTCAAACAAGAGCACGTGGAATTTTTCAATTTGCCGCCACCACATAGAGGGTAGCACTGTTCTCTCTGGATTAAAGATGGCTGCTTGTCGAAAAGCATTTTTCAAATTATCCGCCACCACATTTCAAAGGTAAGTAGCTAAAGAGGGCAGCACTGTGCTCTATAGATTAAAGATGGCGGATGACAGCTATCAAAAAAGCACGTGGCTGTCAAAAAGCACGTGGATTTGTTTATCTCGAGCTAGTGAGGTTAAGTTGGTAGCACTAAGGTTTAGGCCCGTCAAGATGGCAGCACTGCCGATGACAGGTGACGAAAGACGGCAGCACGGTGCTCAAAGATGGCGGATGATAGCTGTCAAAAAAGCACGTGGCTTTGTTTATCTCGCGCTAGTTAGGTTAAGTTGGTACTACTGAGGTTTAGGCCCGTCAAGATGGCAGTACTGAGGTTAGCGATGCGTTGTTGTCTGTCAAAAAGCACGTGGCTTTGTTTACAAATCTGTCAAAAAGCACGTGGCTGTCAACAAACACGTGGCTTTGTTTACCTCATGCTAGTTAGGTTAAGTTGGCACTACTGAGGTTTAGGCCTGTCAAGATGGTAGTACTGAGGTTTGCGATGCGTTGTTGTCGATGCCAGCTGTCAAAAAGCACGTGGCTTTGTTTACAAATCTGTCAAAAAGCACGTGGCTGTCAAAAAGCACGTGGCTTTGTTTACCACGCGCTAGTTAGGTTAAGTTGGCACTACTGAGGTTTAGGCCCGTCAAGATGGCAGTACTGAGGTTAGCGATGCGTTGTTGTCGATGACAGCTGTCAAAAAGCACGTGGCTTTGTTTACAAATTCAAATTTCCCGCGGGAGGTGGAGGAGACCTCTGGGAGGCCTCTGGCTGAGGTGGAGGTGGAGGAGGCATCTGGGAGGCCTCTGGCTGAGGTGGAGGTGGAGGTGGCCTCTGGGAGCCTGAGGTGGAGGTGGCGGCCGAATCCCTGTATTATACTACTAGTAGGCTATGTGCCGGCACCGGGTTTCACCCTCTTCCTACTATCATATATCGCGTCATTCATTTCATCTCATTAACTCCTCTGATGAGGTTGACGTCAGGAAGGGCATCCGGTCATAAAAAACCGCCACAACAGATTCATCTCACCCCGTAGGGAAATGAGACATGTCTTATAGCTTGACGGCACCGCAAAGTTTGTGTGTGACGGAAATGACGTTACATTGGTCTTTGCTCGCCAGATCTCCTTCATATAACATTGAGTTTTATTTATTGAAGGACATGAACTTTTCGCAAAGAGAAACGTTTCTTTTAGTGTTGAAAACTTCTCTTAGCAGACGTCGCCATATTATGAAGAACGTAAAATTAAGCAATTTCTTCAGTCGCACCGATAATTGAAGGACTAAAGGGCCCGGACAGATTTCAAATCGTGGGTCTTGGATAGCTCTGTCAAATTAAAATAGAGAAATTTCGAAAATAGTTTCCGACCTAAATGCACTTCCGAAAAACCAGTCTAAAATCGCTCGTGTCTTTACTCGTTTCCATCCCAGCCAAATTAACTTATTTCTGTATCTTGGTTCATTTTTTAAATGTCCTCACCGAATGCAGTAGCCGCCATATTGGGACTAAGTCTGGGCGTTTTCCACAATGTTTCCGTGTTGGATACAGGCGAGTTTCGGATTTAAAAATGGATTTAAGAAGAAAAAATTGTTAAAGTCAGTTTTTGCCTTTGATTACATGTAATTAATAGTTTGACCATAACCTGCGAATTGTGAAATAATGCTAATTTATTTTGTCATCTATAAGCACTAAGTTTTCATATATTGTGAGCAGTTGCAATCGCATTGAGAACAGACTATATGACAAAATTATCATAAATTTTTCAGCCAGTAAGCCTAATTTAGGGTAGCTAAGCATGTACAAAGTAATATAATGAAGGGTTACAATTAAATAATTACGTATAGGCTAAGGCCTAACACAACAATAGGCCTATAAAGCCAGCAATTTAGGCTACATTTCTAGTAACAGGAATATGTCAGAGAACTACCTTCGTAGTATAACGGTTTAACTGCCGTCCTCGTGGTTCCGGTTCGATTCCCGGTACTGCGGGGAATTTAAGAATGGTATGTGGTCGAAATTGTACATGCAGCTCACGTCTGTTGCGGGTGTGCCGCACCGCCACGGATAGGTCATAATGGCCCCAGCTTTTGTCCGGTGTGAAAAAGGGAAACCACACAAAACCATCGTCAGGGCTGCCGACAATGTGGTTCGAACCCACTATCTTCCGAATGCTAACTGATAATTACGATACCCAAGACCCGCAGCCGCTTGCTCGGTGATGTACGTGTTACCTTATTATTCTCTCTTTGCCGTGCGGCGTTGGTTTTCCCCTCGGACTCACCAAGGATACCACCTCTACCGCCTCAAAGTTAGTATCCTCGAGCGTGAGACTTTGGGTCGGTGGACAGAACTGGCGAGGAGGACCAGTACTTCATCCAGGTGGCCTCACCTGCTATGCTGAACAGGGGCCTTGTCGGGGGATGGGAAGATCGGAGGGGATAGACAAGGAAGAGGGAACACTTGGGTACCAACCCGCCATTTCCCTGGAGAAGTGGAAAACCACTTCAAGGATGGCTGAGGCGGGAATCGAACAGCCTTTTTTACTCAGTTGACCTCCCGAGGCTAACTTTTCAAATTTCATGGCAGAGTCGGGAATCGATCCCGGGCCTCCAGAGGTGGCAGCTAATCACACTAACCATTACACCACAAAAGTAAATACCGTATAATTAAACTTGGTGATTATTTATTTTTATCTAGCACACAGCTGCGAGTGTTCTGTGTGGGCTGTCACGACGTCGGCAGTTTTGAATCCATTCTGCCCTCCTGTTCTTATCGTTCGGGAATCTAAATAACCTCGTCCCTTTACACGAATGACTTCTGCAATTTGGAGCGACACAATAATCCATGACAACTTATTCTCACTGCACTGTATAACACAGTGGAGGCTTTGGTCCCAATATGGCCGCTGCCGCATGACCAGACCTGTGTATACTGTAGACCTTGTCTGCATTGACTGACATTAGCGCTCGTACTGGTAGAAAGAAGGGAAACTGCTAACTAATCGACCGGATAACAATGATCAAGAAAGTATTGTAATTTTTAGGAGTAAATAAATAATATATTCTGGTACTTTATTATATTTTATTTAACTTACCTAAAATTCGTAGCTCATATCCCTAGTTGCTTGTCTGAAGTGGAAGTGTGGATTTTATGCACGCTCCGTGGACTTTTCATGTATAATTATCCTCACCCAAATCCAGGTTGCGCTCTTTTGCGGATCGGAAACGAACAAACGTTTCGTAGAAATCGTGAAACTTGAAATGTTTAAAAGCGGGGTTGTGTCTCGACATTGCACTTCATTGTCCCCTCTATCCAAAGAAACCCTCGGACCAACACCGTAACGGTACTTTCTTTGCCATGAATGGAATCAGCCCTCAAAGGAACCTCTCCCAGCGTGTTCCCACACGAAACGAAGCCCTTAGAGCAGTAAATGGTCTTCGAAAAACACATCAGTGTTGTTCTTAGCAAGTGATTGATGCCAAAGAAAATATCATTCATAATAGCAGTACACACGCGCGGCAATCAAGGACGTTTTTTCATAACAAATGAGATCGTTGTAACTAGGCCCTAGTTAATAATACAATTAATTTCCTATGAAGTCTTAATCGGAGCATATCAGAAGTCACGAAAAGGATGGCAATGGCAAATATACCCTTCCAAGAGAAAAAGCATCTGCTGGTCAACAAATAATAGATATTCAAACTCGGAAGGCCTCTGTAAAAACCTTGTACGCAGCGCGCTTCTGTACGGTTGCGAAACCTGGACGTTAGGAGAGACTAGAGGCAGGTGAGATTGCAGCGGATACGTCGGAGCGAAATGAAGAGCAATACTGAAGTCCTTAGAGAAAAAACGGAGTCTGGTAACTGAAATGGAAAAACGGACAATAATATTTATTGGTTATATTCTGCGACCGGGAGAAGGGGAAGAGTGTCTTATTCCAAGAACCTATTTCTGAAGATGAACTGCCGAGTTGAAATGACTGGCTCAAGATAGACATCTATGGCTGCCGCGAAGATGAATAGATTAGGGCTCGGAAATTGAACTATAAATTGCCTAAAAAATTATCCAAAATATCAAAAAAGGGCCTAAAACTGGCAAAATAAGACGTAAAATGCGATCCAAATTAATTCACAGTGTTAATGAAGGAATGTAATGTTTAAAAATGCAAAATTCTGGTGGTATGCAACGTACAGTGCAAAAATATGAGTAAAATACTTCTTCTTTCAGACAGTTTAGACTGACATTATTTAGAAAAAGCAATTCCGTACTTAAAAAAAATACTTGCAGAATTTAGAATGAAACGTTTCTTCCATGGATTCAGCGAACCTGCACTGGACATACTGTAGAATGAAAGTGAAATTAGTATAACTTGAATCATGTTTGGCTTAACCACACCAGGGTTACAGAAGTTGGAATTCGGAAACATTACCTCCGGGTTCTTACGTGTCAGTTTTCAGACAGCACGTTGAGAAACTTCTCTCCACAGCAACAATGTTAAGGGTTCATACTTGGAGCAAAAACACCCGCATCAAAATTTTCTCCTTTCAATATTTCACTTATCTTGCACATAGTTTTTCAAGCGTTAGTTTCAGTTTTCATTTAATTTCCTTTTCCATTTGTTTCTTACGACATGGAAAAACCTACATTGGTGACTCGATTTGAGTATTGCTGTAGTCGATAGAAGTTGCAAGAAAGCCAGTAAGACGTAAAAAAGTATAAAAAGGATCTATAAGACAAAAAATGCTGAAAAGGACAAATAAAACCCACCATTTTGTGGCCTACAGTGACTCAGAAGGAACAAATATTGTGCTGGGTCTCGTGTTCGGACACTCGAGAATAAAGAAACTTTTGAGCCTTAATGACGATGAAGTCGTGCCAGAAATGTGTTTTCCCCATTTCCCGTCTACGGCGGTGTCCCCCTTGTTAACGCCCCAGTGCCCCGAAGAGTGTATAAACGGGGTTTTACTTCTTCTGTGAATCTGTCTTGAGACGGGTATCAACTGGACATCCTCCATGATTCTCTGTCCTGAGCATCTTGCTTCAGTTGTTCTTTGTTTCTCCCTTGTTTGACTTTTGTTAACATAACAAACCTTCTTCTTCCTCTTCCTTTTCTTCCATCTATTTTTCACTCATCACCCTCTGTTGAAGACAATTTCTATGTAGTATGTGACCCAACCAGTACAGAATATTGTGAACATTTCCCAAGTGTCTCAAAATTTGAATATAGACAAAGTCCAACGAAGCCTACAGCACAAGTATAAATAATAAATCAAAAATGTTCTTTAGAGAACGAATAGACAAGGTAACAAGGCGGAGGCAGCTACAGGCCCCATATAGCTTGTGTGAGAGCTCGAATTCACTGAGAATATGTCACTGAGTCGCAAACAGTGTTGCCAACACCGCGCGCGACATAATATGAGTATTAGTTGAATGTCCCACTAACTTACTTTAACGGTTCTTGGAGACGCCGAGGTAAAAATTATGTTCTGTTGTTTTCAGGTGATGAAAAAAAAAAAACACACAGAGTGAAGTGTCACTGATATATGTTCGATTTTTGTGTCGTAATTCGAGATTGTTTATGTATCCATTACAATTATTGTGATGGTTAAGTTGTGCCTATCTCTGTGGTCAGGAACAATTTGAAAAACAATCACCAGCCAATCTTAGTGTTTCTGAATATGGCCTTTATTAATTTTTGACCTTCGTTGTTTTTCTCCATCAAATTGGAAAAGTATAAGTCTTTTATTAATTTCATTAAATTAAATATCCTACATAATTAAAGAAAATATCAATTTTATTATGATAGCAGGCCCAATCAACAGCCTTCTCCTTCAGTTAATTCGTTATACTAGGGTCCACGAGAGTCTGGCGTGCAGCGAGAAAAACTTGGCTTAACGCTGTCCGAAAATGGTGTGTCGCCATGGCAACGGTCCCAGCGATGCTATCGCCACATGGCTTGTTTTACTGTAAGTCGCTTTCTGATATTCGGAGTAATGCTATGTTCGCTTTATTGTTTTACATGGTTGTGTTTCAAATATTACTTTTGTTGTTGGTTTATTTTTATTAGTTGATTCTTCAATTGTACCTTGAACAATCTGTAATACAAATATCAGTGTGGGTAGTGTTCTAAACTTTATTGTAATAGCGTATGACTGGCTCATGTCCTGACTGCAATTTTTATATGTTGTGCATTTGTTGATGTTCTTATCAGCATTTTGATTATGAGATCTGCTGTTTATCGGCAATGACGTGTCATCATCATCATCATCTGTTTACCCTCCAGGTTCGGCTATTCCCTCGGACTCAGCGAGGGATCCCACCTCTACGGCCTCAAGGGCAGTGTCCTGGAGCTTCAGACTCTTGGTCGGGGATACAGCTGGGGAGAATGACCAGTACCTCTCCCAGGCGGCCTCACCTGCTATGCTGAACAGGGCCCTTGTGGAGGGATGGGAAGACCATCGAATTACCTGTCCGAGCTCTTACCGCTACGCCAACTACTGCTCGGCGTGCGCGCTAACAAGTGGCTTATACGGTGCGAGAGCCGCGTCAATATTTTTATTTTTATTTTCTATACGATTGGCCATCTGGAGTTCCCACTTTGGGTACTTTCCTTTCTATCCAAGCCCTGCATGTTCTATAAATTTGAGCGAAATCGGTGGTGATGAGTAGGGAATGCCCCCTTGTAAGCTGTCTGATATATCGCATGCGGAGGTAACTATGGCAGCGCACCGCTCAGAGTCCAGCTCTTGAACGGACCCAAAGGACGCATGAATTCCATAGCCTGCTCTTACAATTGTGGACATCATGTGAATCCATAATAACGTCTCATTTAGCTTCCTTGTTTTACAGATTTCTGTCTCAGTTCTTTGCTCTCTCGTGCCGAATAGTTAGGCGGTTCCATGCTAAAACAGTGCGGTATCGGGTGAGTTAGTACATTCATTGAGATAAGTACGTTCCCACGGTAGCCGCTAAGTGACCTGAGAAATTCGATCCCGTGCGTTTTCAGCGCGCCTCTCTTTCTGTGAATTGCCGCAGGTAAGCGTTTTTTTTTTTTTTCTCCTGGTGACACAACATCCCCCGTGAGATGTTCCACTCGTACCTCTCTGATAGCAATTCTAACCTGGGTTCACATTCTCCCAACTTTGGATAAAGACTAACACAGTGGTCATGCGGAAACTTTCCTCCCTGTCCGGTGCTCGCTGCTCATGTAGGTTCTTTTCCTTTAGGACTACGTCTTAAGACTTCCTTCTGGGTCTCCCTCTCTTCCGTTTATCCTCACTCTCCATCTTCATCATCACCCTTATGTTTTCTCGTGCCATGGTCAAACGATCGCATTATATTTTGAGTTTTGCCACTCTCGTTCTGTTGGATTTGTCCTTTGTTCAAAGAATTTCGATGTCATACATTATTGCTGGTCTCACCACTGTCTTGTTCTGGCTGGCGACTTTCCATCACAAATTATCCCTGTTGTCCCCTTCAGCTCTTCCAAGACTGACCCCAGGTACTTGAAGTGGCTCACTCTCTTATGCCTTCAGCATTCTGTTGTAGGTTTTATTTTCTTCTGCGACATAAAGAAACAGATGTTCTGATCTTTAGTCCTCTCTTCCAGTGCTGAGGCTCACTGCTTTAGTTTCATAAGAGCTCCTTCCTTCCGTTTAAGAGTTGGAGTCTGACATAAACATGTCATCTGCGTACACCATACACCATAATCCCTGATGCCGTCACATCCATTACTGTATTAAACATGAGTGGACCCAGTGCACGTCCCTGGGGCAACTCAAAGTCGCCTGTTTCTCCAATATATCTGCGGATGTGTGTACATCTTCTCTACCGGTGTTAACATATTCGTCAGGGGCACTTCTCCATACCTCTTGTCTGTATATAGGTCTTCCCTGAAACTGGCCAGGCGGGAACTTATCCCTTAATATCGGACGATACAATATTTTATCTTTCTTTGAGTTTTTAATCGTCTGTGGAGAAGCAAACATCGTGCCGCCTCTTCGACAGGTATGTTTGAACTAAGAACACTATGGAGATCTGAACTAAAGACTTGCAATTTCCGCCCGGATCAAACCGTGCCTTGGAAAGAAACAACATTCTGAGCGTGATCGGTGAAAATTCTGTGAAGCAGGATGCTACCCTTACTTACACATAGTCCGAGTGAAGATCTCTCCTCCAGCGGGTTAGGGACCACCGGTGGATTTTATAGTCCTAGCCGCCTGAGTACAAGAAGGACCATGAGATGCCCACTCCCATTTCATAGCAGCTGATATCTCGACTCTCAGGACCACTTACTATTATAGGCCACTCAATTGTTGCCCAGTACTACATAGCTTATTCATACATGAAAGTAGCGAGAATGATTGCTGGTACAAACAGGTGGGAGCAGTGGCAGGAGGATAATCGGAATGAGGAGATTAAGGCTTTGTTAGGAATGAACTCGATGGATAAAGCTTTGCGCAGAAACCGGCTTTGGTAGTGGGGTCAAGTGAAAGGAATGGAGGAGGATAGGTTACCTAGGAGAATAATGTTCTCTTGTTATGAACGGTAAGAGAAGTAGAGAGAGACCATGACGACGATGGTTAGACTCAGTTTCTAACGATTTAAAGATGAGAGGTAGAGAACTAAACATGGGCACATAACTACTAGTTCAGAGGGGCTTGCAGACTGATCACTGGAAGGCATAAGAGTCCATGGTGAAGACGTGTGTATGTATGTATGTATGTATGTATGTATGTATGTATGTATGTATGTATGTATGTATGTATGTCGAACTGTGCCGACGGAACCAAAACATCTGACCTAAGCCTTGGAGAGGTACTGCAAATTCATTTCCGAGCGTTTTTGTCGTGATACCAAATGTTAAATGTGGAATATAATTGTCGTGTCATTGAAGACGAGGAGAAGTCCGGTTTTTCTGAGCAAGCTATTAAGGACTCTGTAGCCGCCGGCCTGGCCAGGAACCATTAGAAAGCCATTAATTTGTTATTTTGTCTAACCAGTGCCTTGAAAGCAGTTAACAGAAGAGAGTTAATTGCGGTATTATGATCAGTTTCACGAAATTAGAGGTTTGTGGGGATGGAATTGTACCTGAAGAATAGTCCTTAATAGTTCGGTCTCCAATATTCTTCCTGTGTGTAAATTAATGGGACATTTTCAAATGCGGGCATTGTTCCCTTCTCGAGCGTGTGAAGCAGCTGGACGCGTGCCTGACTCAGTCTCTCAGAATGTTGCTGATACGCCCTCAAATTCGGGGTGACATGAGTATACTGTACTTTCTCCAGCTCGGTGCCTGCCACCTTTTGGAATTCGCTCCACGGTGGAGCTAAAAAGTTCACTTTTTCGAATCTGGCATTGCTTCCACTTGCTTGTGTCAGGCTCCTCACTTTCATCTTTCGTGTCCGACCTCCCTTGGTCAACTCCAGTTCTATCCCGACCCGGACGGTATTAGATTTGCAAAGTCCAGCGAATCTTTCATCTTCACTTCCTTCGTAATTCCTCCCTTGCTTTGGCCGATATCTTCGATTTCAAAGTGTCGGATTCGTCCATTCTCCGTCTAATTAGTGTTAATACAGGATAGTTGTCCAGTTGTACTTCCTCTTAAAACAATAATCACCACCACCATTAGTGTTAATAGAGGATGGTTGTGCAGTTGTACTTCTTCTTAAAACAATAATTTGCCGGGCTGATTGGCTCAGACGGTTGAGGCGCTGGCCTTCTGACCCCAACTTGGCAGGTTCGATCCTGGCTCAGTCCGGTGGTATTTGAAGGTACTCAAAGACGTCAGCCTCGGGTCGGTAGATTTGCTGGCACGTAAAAGAACTCCTGCGGGACTAAATCCCGCCACCTCGGCGTCTCCGAAAACCGTAAAAGAGTAGTTAGTGTGACGTAAAACAAATAACAAGAATCAATTCTTAAAACAATAATCACCACCACCATTAGTGTTAATAGAGGATGGTTGTGCATTGTTGTAGTTCCTCTTAAAACAATGATCACCATCACCACACCCTTGCTTTCAACGATCTTGGCACGTCCTTTACGGCCCGATAACTTGCGTAATGGCAGGTGTCAGCAAAGGGAGTTGTTCAGAAATGTAATACTCGTATTACTTCTCAAAAAAAAGTCGATTGCGTCTGTGAAACCAGTTGTTTGCTCATAGACGCACGTGAACTAGAACAGCACCCACTTGCTTCTAGGAGTTCGATTGTTAAATAAGGAGCGGCCTGAACGCACACAAAATATTGATCAAACAGTCGCGTGTTGTAACTCAGTCTAGTTGAAGTTTCCCTTCATTTCCTGCAGAACAGCACAAAAGTTGTGTTTGTAATGTAGACCTTTGTAGTCTACTGCTAACTGCTGCATTCATAAAGAGTGAATGTTTATTGGGTAGGAACGAAATGGATTTAGTCTGCAACTCGCAGCACGATGAACTCTGTAGCTTCTAATCGTGAACTAGCTGTTGCTGTTTAATTGTTAGTCAGTTGCATGAGCTGTAGACCGCCTTAATTTCTTTTTTCACCGCCAGTCGTTGTTTTACGTATTAACGTGGGATGTGTGTTTTTCCGAGATGGTAGCTTATTAAGATAATTTGAAGCAGGATGCAGCAAAGCTAATGCAGTGAGTACAGTATTCTGTAAAGTAAATAGGTTCTCAGATGGAACTATTCTTTACATCGATATGTTTTGCTGGCCGGAAGTGAAAGCTGGATAGACAAAGGGTATCTTATCAATAAGCTGTAGTAGCGGCGATTGTCTTATCAGCTACATCTTCCCTTTATTTTCTTTAATTAATACCAAATAGCGGACAAACTCACAAAATGTCGTTCGTCCCGGCTAACCTAATGTATACCGCCGCAGCAAGTAGTGGACAGGGCATGTGATGTGAGGAAGGTAGCAGGGTCATGGTTTTACTCTTCGTCAGTGGATAAATTTTAACACACGGTGGGCAGTGTGAAATCTAGTATTTTTCATGGTTGTGTCAGTGGATATTATGGTGGTTTTTCAATTACAGTTTTACATGCAGTATAACAGAGGATATAAAAATGTTGTAACTCCAGTTTAAATTCTTGACGTTTGTAATGCCAACAAAAGGCAAGCTAGAGAAGACATGGACTGTAGGCGGAGCTGAAGTGTGGGGGATTCCCTCCAGTCTTCTCCCCATGAATTTTCATGAGCCGTGTGTCAGGATTGAGTAGCTGGGCAGAAAATAGGGCGTAAGCAATGAATATGATAAAATTTCTTTTTATTCCCCCAGGGCGTTAATAATATCGGACAGCTAAACATTTTTAGTGTTATTACAAAGAAGACATAACAGAGTATTTTGAACTTATAGTGTTCTACTCTTCGTTCATAATCATGTAAGATGAGGGCTTACCATGTCGTTGCTGTCGGAATCGCATGCGATTCCTCGCTAATCCAGCACACGACACTATGCGGTAGTCAAGTTAAACATTCAAACTGGGATGTAATTGATCCAAATTATTCTAACAATAATTAAGATTTATCATTTAGATAAATAGTATTTAAATTTGGAACACCCCACGACTGAAGTATATATTAATATTATGGAACTAGCACATATGTAGTTTGTGTTAGTTGGGCGGTCTGTAAAACGACATGACGGTCCACCCATTAAAAAGCTTCACTGGTGTCAGAAATATGGAACCAAGGACCGCTTCAGAGCGTCTTTCTTTCATACTAAAGGGCCATTTTTTCCAGTGTCAAATGCATGTAAGGGTGTCGGATGAAACGGAAATCATGGAATCAGTTGATGTCCGGTGCAGAGAGGCTGCAAGTAACACTACTCCATTTCTGAAGCACTGTCGCTTCTAGTATTGCCATGCTCAAATGTGGAATTGGAGAGAATATTTCGTGAGCAAAACATTATTAAAACGAAAGCCGAAAATAGATTGAGGCGTGGAATGATAATTGTCTTTTTATTGTTTCGGGCAGGACTGAGGAGAAACAAACAGTGTTGCCACATGAGCTATCAGACGAAGTATCAGAGCACGTAGGGACTGCGAAAACATGTCGGACGTCTGTTTCTTCTTCTGTGCCTTCTGTCGAAGATATCGGTGATACTATCACGTAAGTTCATCGTGAAAGTATATTTCGAATACTTTTGAACTACAAGGATATACTTATATTTCTTGTCGGTATAGCGTAGTGTTTTCGTAACTCAGCAAAGCTAAGGAGGGGAGGCTAGAGGTTTTCAAGCAGCACTGTTGCCAGAGAGCAGACGTGTCACTCTTGAGCGAAGTTCTAGCTTGACTTTTTTATGAAACGATAAAATTGCGTGATATTGACAGCGGTGAGGCCTGTGTGTGTGTTAGACTCGCGGCTGGTGGACGAGGGTAAGAAATAAAATAGCCATAAGAGGCGGAGCCCTTGGTCACGCAAACTACAGTCCCAAGACGAGACGAGCAACATGAAACAGACAATTTAGCTGAACCTGCATCCCGGGATCGCCGTAGCTGAGTGGGGATGTATCAGAAATATTTGCAGAAACGAGGGCAAGTTCCTGAGGGTAAAACTAGGAAAAGTTATCCTACAAACATAAAGCTTGAAATGCGCACTAGTTGATAGAAGTTTCTTGCCTAAATGTGGAACGTCACACCTCGCAGTCGCTGAAGGAGGGTGAGAAAGTTCTGTTCCTGTGTGAGTCCTAACATGGAAATACAGAGTTTCCTGTCCATATAACATACAAGGAGTGTAAATAAAGCAGCGGCAGTATTGCATCATATTCCTTCACTGTAGTCGCCCGCAAAGTCAACATCTTTTGCCAAATGGCGGGAAGCCGTTGGTAAGGCGTTCTCTGTTGAACACAGATCGACGGAGCGCCTTGCTGCGCCCAGTACAGATGCGACGTGGTCGAAGTCACAAGGACTCATGTCTAGTGAGTAGGAAGACCTCCCAGTGTCTTGCAGTAAACGTGGAGGCAGATGTCGCTCCAGCAGTCACTGTTGATGGTTTGTCCTCAGGCACAACATGCCACAGTCAGCGTAAGCTTCACCTGACTGGGGAAATTCCTGTGGACGTGGCGAAAACTTGGCTGACTTCATTCATTCGATTGATGCTTTAATTCACGCTCATGCCCACATCTCATCAATACGCTGCAGAAATGCGTCTGCTTCGTTGCGGTATCTGTCCAGGTGCTGCCATTTCTGCACGTCGGTGAGTTGATATGGGACGCAATTTTCTTCATCTTAAGATATTTTCGTCAGTACGTGGACAATCCGCAGGCTCATTCCGACTCTGACGAAACGCCTTGACCCCTCGCGCAAAATGCTTTCTCGCCACAGGCTTCACGTAATCTTCGATAACATTCTGATGCCACGGGCAACGTCGATTTTAATCCACGAACGCAGATCACCTTTTGAAAACACGCTTTAGAGCGCTGAAATTCGCACTCTTACCTCAACCAACCCAGCAAGAACACTCCCAACTGGATGCACACTACAGCGCCACCTGACCGCGAGTGTCTGAACTAGTACTTTATTTACAGCCCTCGTATCATTTTCCTTCTTCTACATGAGGAATGTGTTCTTAAAGTTTGGCCACCTTCATTGTTACATTCTGCATATTTCGTTGTCCACGGCCCGTATAATTCTGGAACTTCTGTAATTGTCACATTGGCAACTTTGCATGCCAACCCTTAAAAAGCCATACGAACGTTGTTAATTCCTGCGTTAATTGCAATTAATAGCAAGCTAATTTTAAGAATTTCGTTCGGGATTTCTCCCATGTTTTGTACAACGGTAATGATCTTGTTTTATATTTTGCTCACAACATGCGTGGTTGGCACGTGAGGCTGTGATTGAGTCTCTCTGGTAGCTGATATAAGTCATTGCAGTAGGCATATTGGAAACATTAGCATACAAAACAGCACACAGCTGACAGACCCAGTTACAGTACGACACATTGTTGTGGTTCATTACATGTGAACCGTCCCTCTGGATAATAATAGCAATAATAACAATACCAGACAAAATGAAATGGATTGGCGAAATCAAAACTGTTCTGAAACAGCCAGGAATTAATAATAATTAATCATATTTTATTATTATTATTATTATTATTATTATTATTATTATTATTATTATTATTATTATTATTGCGTTCCGGCCTTCTAAGGACCACGTTACAATTTCAATTGTTCCTCCTTAGTTGTTCTTTCCTTTTCTTCCAGTATTCTTTCATTGTTTCACTATGTTTCTTTTTCCTGTCTTCAGTCCACTTTGTGCCGGTTTTCTTTTCCTTCCTCCCTTGGAATCCTTCCATTTGTAAGGCTTTCTTCCTAAAAATATTTCTTTCCAATAATTCTTGTTCTCGTATGTTGTTCCTTTCCAGGTCTTTCTTGACTTCTTGAATCCAGATGGTAGGTGATTTCTTTTCCCAAAGGTACTTGAAGATTCATTTAGTTAGTCTATTGTCATCCATTCTGTAAATGTGTCCAAGAAATAGCAATCTCCTTTTTCTTATTGTTTCTGATATGTTTTCTACGTTCTGGTAAATTTCATTGTTACTTCTTAATTTCCAAAACTCTGCAAATTCTTAGAGGACCTAATATTTTCCTTATAATTCTTCTTTCTAATATTTCTAATTTATCAAGCTTGTAGTTCAGTGGTAGACATTCGCTGGCATAAAGGCATTCACTACTGTGTTGTAGTGCTTTATTTTAAGTTTTCTTAATAAGCACTTTTTGTTGTAAGTATTCTTAGTTATACCGTACGCTCTTTCCATTATTATTATTATTATTATTATTATTATTATTATTATTATTATTATTATTATTATTATTATGAGAATGAATGAATGAAACTCACACGATTATCGAATCACATCTTTACGTAAAAAGACCCAGCCACCTTGGAGGTGGAAAGGGACCTACAGGAGATGGGGATCACTAATGAACCCACTCACAAGGAAACTAAAACATCACCAGGGTTTTCAAGAAAGACCAAAGTTGACGACGGGAAAGAAAAGAGCAGAAGGAGCAGTGGGCAGTGATCAAAGCCCAGAGAAGGCAGTGAAATAACGTGGTCCTTAGCAGGCCGATAGGGGTACTGTCCTCGTGGTCTGGACTGCCAGTCCCCCCTCCGCAACCGAGCAATTGACTGCGAGGTTTGTTTCACGTAGCTGTGAGATAGTGGGTTTGAACCCCACTGTTGGCAGCCCTGAATATGGTTTTCGATGGTTTCCTATTTTTACACCAGGCAAACCACTCCTTGCCCTTTCCTATCCCGTCGTCGCCATAAGACGTATCTGTATTGGTGCGACGAAAGCAAATTTAAAAAAAAAAGCTCCGTACACAAGGATCACTATCTCATTATCAGATAGCTTCTCGTATCTGGTCGGGTAAAACACATCCGTGGTATTACCTGCCTTCGTAAGAGGCCACTAAAAGGGACTGTCAACTTGAGACCGTGGGTTCGCGACCACGAGGCTGAGGTTGTCATTGCTTCCACTTGTGCCAAGCTCCTCTGACCTTCCTTGGTCAACTCTCCTTCTTCCGACCCTGGCGGTATTACGTTTCTGAGGTCTAGACTCTTAAACCACCGCCGTTAGTGTTAGAGGATGATTGCCCCGTTGTACTTCCTCTAGCACCCCCAGAATGCGGTACCGGCTGCAATCCCTAGCACGCAATGTTTCTAAAAATTCATAAATAGTCTACTGTATATCCCATAAATAGCTATCGAAGAGATAAAATTAATTCAATGCGCTATAATGTTATTTTGGTGGCAATGGCATTAAATGACCGAGTTGATAGTGAGATATTTATTACGCAATGTGTTCTTGAGCGCTATCATATCGCCACCCTTTATTTACCTTGCTGGTGTTGATAAGATATGGCGTAATGGATCGCCAGCTGTGGTACCAGCGCAACACTCTCGTGAACGTGTTGAATATTGTCTACTTTGAATTACCAACACGTTTTCTTGACATATTGGTTAAGGAGACCTGTAACCAGTCCATCGCTATGAATATTAGCCTCTCTTTAGTTAATAAGCCATGGATCTCAATATCAGTTCTGCGACGTCTAGTTTCATTAGGAGGCCATAAATCTGAATATCAGTTCTGGGACGTCT
The DNA here is from genome assembly GCF_040414725.1 of Anabrus simplex. NCBI lineage: Eukaryota > Metazoa > Arthropoda > Insecta > Orthoptera > Tettigoniidae > Anabrus > Anabrus simplex. The sequence goes on along the minus strand of NC_090277.1, from coordinate 14,597,531 downwards.
GGTTTAATCAGAGCTATGGATCTGAGTATTAGTAGTCCCAGCATCATTTTCCTGGTGTGAAAATGGGGAACCATGGAGAGCTTTCTTCAGGGCTGCCGACAGTGGAGTTCGAACGCACTATCTCCCGCATGCGAGCCGGCAGCTACCTGGCCGAAACTGCGTTGCCGACTCGGTCGGTAGCTGAAGTTTATTATTATTATTATTATTATTATTATTATTATTATTATTATTATAGTTCGCGTCGATGGCTAAATGGTTAGCGTCTGGCCTTTGGTCACAGGGGTCCCGGATTCGATTCCCGGTATGGTCGGGAATTTTAACCATAATTGGTTAATTCCTCTGGCAGGAGGACTGGGTGTATGTGCGGTGTTTTTATCATCATTTCATCGTCATCACGACGCGCAGGTCGCCTACTAGCGTCAGATTGAAAGACCTGCACCTGGCCTCTCCGGAGGCCACACAGCTTTTTAATTATTATTATTATTATTATTATTATTATTATTATTATTATTATTATTATTATTATTATTATTATTATTATTATTATTATTATTATTACATTGAAGTATTGTTTTCTGGCCTAATTCCAGGTTCATTGCAGCTAAGTCAACAGTTTATTTTGTATTGAAGTGAATACATGAGCCCTCCATGGACAGTTGCTGTGAAGTGCAGGTTATTTGTACATAATCCTTGAGGAAGCCGGTGAAATGGCAGCAGCCATTTTGTCTGTAAATTACAGTCATTAAGGCATTGATCGCTCACCGAGTGTGTTCTGTTTTTTGTTGCAGGTAAGAAGTCGAGGAAGTGAGCGAGACTATTTATAGAACAGCGGGGCCAGGTGAGTTCACTACTCCTCAAACGCTGAGTACTGTAGTTGCTGTTTGTCAACTCATGGCAGAGGTGCCAACTATACGGATTGTCCGTAATTATTACGAATTTCACCTCATGGTTACGGCATTGCGACCAAGGGGGAAATTATTACGGAAAAGCGACTTTAATTCGGGAAAAATAATTTTGTAGGGAAAAAGAGAAAGAAGGAAAGATGTTCAATCATTTCCAGCATTTCTGCAAAACCTTCATGATTTCAATGCTTGTCAGTTGGCAACGATTCTTATATTCGATCCTCACTTCTTTTTGCTATCCATAAGTGGTGGTGAATGAAGTTTCTCTAGTTTCCACTGTAAATGTTGTATGCAGAGAAAGCTACATTAAGCACATGGTTCAGAAGACGAAAATGTCATTGTAGGGGAAAGGATGCTTCAAGAAACTCTGAAAAGCAGCTGCTGGATGTGAAACAATTTACTGACTTAACCTCTGAGTGGTCGCACCGGGTCCCTCAGACCCATTTTTTGTCAGTGTTTTACTATTAGATTTTTATACGTTATTTCCAATTACAGTATACTGACTTAGCAAATATAATGGGACAGTCGCCTAAGAGCGTATGGGGCCTCCTCTGCCCCTGCGAACTGCAGTGGGACGCCGTGGAAGTGAGTCGACAAGTCCCTGGTAGTCCACTGGACGCAGCTGACACCAAATCGTTTGCAGAGCGGCCGCCAATGCTGGTCTGTTCGTGGGTGCAGGACCATGGCACCAGAACATCCCAGAAATGCTCGAAAGGGTTCATATCGGGGCTCCTGGGTGGCCATGGCAGTCGTTGGACCTCCGCTGCATGTTCCTGGAACCATTCCCGGGAGACGTGGGAGCGATGTGGCGGCGCGTTATCATCTTGGAACACCGCAGGACCGTCTGGGCGCAGGAAGGCCAAAAATGGGTGGAGATAGATCTCCGAGCAGCTCAACATACCGCGTACCATTCAAAGTCTCTTCCAGAACAACATACCAGGAACATTGCACCCCAGACCATAATATAGACACCAGCGCCCTGGACCACACCTTCGAGGCAGGCGGGATCCATCGCTTCATGTGGTCTGCGCCATACACGGTGCCTCCTATCGGCATGGTGCAGTTGAAATCGTGATTCGTCCGACCATATCACGTTACGCCATTGTTCCAGTATCCATCCCTGGTGACTGGCGACAAATGCGCGTCGTTGTGCCCGATGATGTTGGGTTAACAGTGGCACCCGTGTGCGGCCCCGGCTCCCATACCCCATAGAACCCATGTTGCTAGGGATTGTCCACTGGGAGACGTGTCTAGCACGGCCTGTGTTGAATTGAGCCGTGATTTGTTGCACGATTGCCCGTCTGTCACTATTGACAATCCATCTCAGATGTCGCCGGTCACGGTCATCGAGGGTGGCTGGACGGCCGGTCGTTCGTCTGTTGTGGACGGTGACACCCGCATTCAACCATTCATGATACACCCAGGACACGGTTGATCGTGTGAAGCCGAATTCCCGCACCTCTTCTGAAATCACACTCCCCATCCGTCGGGCACCGACCACCATACCCCATTCACGACGACGTTCCATGTTACACCTGTCACATGCACAGCCACTGCTCACAAGGTCTCCTATACAACTGCCGCTGGCACAGGGGACGTGTGGTGCGCAGACAACACACCTGCGCATCAGTGCTCTGCTATCCCATGACATTTGCTCAGTCAGTGTATTATAGAACATTATTTCGTTTATTTTTAATGCAGTTTACGTGACTACAATATCCCGTTTCTTAATTTAAAAAATACCGACCTCGATGGGTGCAGTCGCTTAAGTGCGGCCAGTATCCAATATTCGGGAGATAGTAGGTTCGAACCCCACTGTCGGCAGAACTGGAAATAGTTTTCCGTGGTTTCCCCATTTTCACACCTTAATTAAGGCCATGGCCGCTTCCTTCCAACTCCTAGGCCTTTCCCGTCCCATCGTCGCCATAAGACTTATCTGTGTCGGTGTGACGTAAAGCAACTAGCAAAAAAATTTTTTTTTATAATTACACTGAAATACTGATTGTTTTCTGTTAACTTGTGAAAGTTAACGGTAACAGTAAAATAACGGTAACGGTAAAATGTATTTTACATCTTTTAAAAAAACTTTTTCTACATCTACATGCACAAAGCAACATTTTCATCTATTTTCTACACAGTCTTAATAAAACATATTTTTGAGAATTTCACAATTGAACTATTGGTACAAAATAGTGGCTTTTTTAGGTATGTGTGAATTATGTGTCATCATTCATAAAATAAAAATAAAATTAGTTTTAGAAACACATCCAAGTACAGGGAAACATCACTTTAATCAATTTCTATGCACATTCTGCAGACAAGTTGTCCATGTTCTCTGCAAATGAAATTTTGTCACTTGGGGCAGGTGAGGGATGTCTTCCTGTCTTTGTTTGTTGGGCAGAAGTGACCAACAGCTTCTTCATCTTCAGATTCCTCCAATATGGAACGAATCGTGGCAGAATTAGCTCCATCCATTGTTTCACAGAAGAAAAAGTGTACTAAACTAACAATGAGAAGTTTGACAAAAAAGACCAGCGTTAACAGTCGCACCGGATCTGCGAAACCCGGAACAGCCTGTACGCGCAAAGTTTCCAAGGCCACTGTGTTCGGTTGAAGGTCGGAAGCCAAGAAGCTACCAGGGACGGGGAAGCGCTCGGTGCATTCCAACAACAGGAACACCAATAATAGGGAATATGCATGATCCGGGGTTTTAATTAAAAATATGCTAATCTGATTCAAAATTGCATGCAGGATTCAAAAATGTGATCAGAATGTACAAATAATAACTCCAAACATGATAAAAATCTACGAAAATGCCACGTCACGCAAGTACGCGATCTCATTGGCCTGACGTCATCGTACAGGTTGACTGAATTAGCAGACGAAATAACACATAGTGTGCTGTGAGAAGCAGAATACACTTGGCGTATTTGTACTTTACGTTAGTGTCTAGTATGGTTAAATTCGAGGTCTATACATTGGATAATAATCTGAGTGGTATATTTTAGACTTAAAATGAATCCTGCGCAGACAGTGAGGCAGAAAACTTATAAATGGTGTAGAGTTCCGATGTGCAATAGCACATCGCATACCATACCAAACAAATTGTTTATAAACGTTCCAAAGACGCTAAAACTAGGGAGAAATGGATTTTGGCGAGCTGGAGAAATGCTGGTGATATATCGGAAAAGTCTACAGTTTATTTTTTTGAAGATTTTAACGTAAGATGAATTTGTTTGAATTTTCAAATCACTTTTCCATGTCAGCTGTTCTAGTGGTAATACTTTAAATTTTAATGTATGATGCTTTATTTAAATGCTTCAATTACATCTTGGAATATGAAAGTAATAAACAGTGCATTAAATAATGCTGATTATTAAAGTATTCTCCAAACCTAACCTATGTTTTGGGTGGTCCATGTCAAGATAATAAATCAAAGGGGTTATGAACCATTTTGACAGCTCTAATTCTACCAATATATCTTGGTATGGGACAATTATGTATGTCTTTATTGAAGAGCTTAATTGGTAAAGAAATTTAGGCTATATCTAAATACTCTATAATGTAACAAAGAATAGGCGTGTACATCATGAAAGGAAACAACGTGAATTTAACAAATGTGTAACTCTACACAAAACCAATGCTTGTCTGTTGGGGTCTTATAAGTTAACAATGCTCAGTTATAATAATTATCATAATATTAATGAAATAAATAACATAATTGCACACAGGTGAAAATAGTGATGTAGGTGTTTAAAATATTATCCAACTTAGCCTAAGTTTTAGGTTATACAAGCCAAGTCAATAAACCGAAGGGTAAAAATACCGCGCGAGTTGGCCGTGCGGTTAGGAGCACGCAGCTGTGAGCTCGCATCCGGGAGATAGTGGGTTTTGAACCCCACTGCCGGCAGCCCTGAAGATGGTTTTTCGTGGTTTCCCATTTTCACACCAGGCAAATGCTGAGGCCACGGCCGCTTTGTTCCCATTCCTAGGCCTTTCCTGTCCCATGGTCGCCATAAGACCTATATGTGACGGTGTGACGTAAAGCAAACAGAAAAAAAAAAATAAAGTAAAAGTCACAGCACCCAAAGACATTCCTGTATTGAGCGACTAAAATGTCACCAGGACACTTTTCTTTCCTGGTATGCTCAGCTTGTTAAAAGCCAAATGTAATTAATGTTACTGGCTTCACGCCCCGCTAACTACTTCTACGATTTTCGGAGACGCCGATGTGCAGGAATTTAGTCCTGCAGGAGTTATTTTACGTGCCAGTAAATCTACCGATACGAGGCTGACGTATTTGAGCACCTTTAACTACCACCGGACTGAACCAGGATCGAACCTGCCAAGTTGGGGTCAGAAGGCCAGCACCTCAACAGTCTGAACCACTCAGCCCGACCTGTGAAAACTAGATGAAGTCATATTTATCTTTATCATGTTTAACCTTTTCCCTCCACAAAGATATTTAATTCTTTCACGGGCCCCGGAAGTGGGTAGGCCAGTTGTCCCAACCATAAATATATATTTTTTTGGGAATGATAGATTATAGCCCTATAGTACTATGATCTTTCTTTCTTTCTTTCTTTCTTTCTTTCTTTCTTTCTTAATCAGTTTATCCTTCAGGGTTGGTTTTCTCTCGGACTCAGCGAGGGATTTCACCTCTACCACTTCAAGGGCAGTGTCCTGGAACGTGAGACTTTGAGTATGGTGATGAAACTGGTGAGGAGGGCCATTACCTCGCCCAGGCGGCCTCACCTATTATGCTCAACACGGGCCTTGGAGGATGGGAGGATCGGAAGGGATAGACAAGGAAGAGGGAAGGAAACGGCCGTGGCCTTAGGTGCCTGGAGGAGAAGTAGGAAAATACGAAAAACCACTTCGAGGATGGCTGAGGTGGGATTCGAAACCCTTTTACTCAGTTGACTTCCCGAGGCTGAGTAGACCCCGTTCCAGCCCTCGTACTATTTGTTTTCAACTTTCATGGCAGAGCCGGGAATCGAAACCGGGCCTCCGGGAGTGACACACATTAACCACTACACCACAGAAGCGGACTAGTACTATAATGCTACCTATATGTTTATGTTAGTGCTGAAATCCGATTTCTTACTTTACTAATGCTGAAAGCCCGAAAATGTAATGTTATTCTTTAATAGGGGAATCAGTCTAGAAGGAAATGTTGAAAGTGATGTGATATCTATCCAGGTTCGTTGTTATCCTAATACTATGGGTTACAGTACATTGCACGTATATAAAAGACGCCACTTACAAACTTGCTTGTTATCCGCGAATTTCTGCGGCCACAAAAGTCACTATTTTTCAAGAATGATGACATTTACACATGATAGATTGTCTGATTGTGCTGTTTTGAACCTTTCTTCTGTCATTTCGAAGTTATTCGCGATCATGAATAATAAACAATCGGCTTTTAGCAACGGCTGATGCACAACGGCTGGTGGAGCTCCATGCGGTACTGGATCGTGACGTCACAGCGCGCCGCTTACGTCAGAGGCCGTTTCACTCGCCTTGCGGAAAGGCACTATTAAATATTTTTTAATGGTAGAAAACAAGGCAACATTCCACAATGTAATACGTTTACGTACTATTTCATTGGTGTACTTTTCAAAAAAAATATTTTTGAAAATGATGCATGTTCCCAATTATGTCCGCCCGTGTCTCGTAGACCCATCGCGACCACTCCAGAGTTAAGAGACACTGTACAAATGTTGTATAATATGATATAATTTAGAATAGATTGCTGACGGGAAGGGAAAAGGGCGTATCATTATCGAGAAAAGAGGAAAGATGTTTAAAAGGTAGTGGGTGAACTAATGATGATTCGAATTAAGAATGGGCAGTAAAAATTAGTTGAGAAAAGGTAAAGTTACAAAAAAGCCGTTAAGACGTAACAAAACAGCGTAGAAAAGGACGAATAAGCAAAAAAAGAATAAAAAGGGAGGGAGGGGGGGGGGCGAAAAAGGAAATAAAGGATAAATAAAACCCAGCATTCTCTGGCCTACAATGACCCAGGATGAACATGTTGGGACACTCGAGAATAAAAGTACTTTTCCTCAACACCTGAGCCATAGTAATTACTGATAACCCACTTGAAACTTTGCCGTCTCTCGATATGAACAATTGGGTTTTCATCCTGGCTTTAGGTCTGTCATTTGGTTTAATTGACTCGTATGCCGCCCCGCCATTGGACAAGGCCGGTCGGAGACAGCGTGAACGTTAGAGGGTTAATAAGACCACGCGTCTCGTAGGATATGTGTGTGGCACAGATCCAGTGAGCAATTTTGCCCTTCGGCCTTAGGGGCCTTGAGTGCAACTTTCGGTTGGAGATAAACTAAACTGCATTGATGTTAGGTTTGGTGGTAATGTGGAACGGAATCACGCTGGTCAGAGTTTGACCTGCACCCATGGGGGTGGATTTAGCTTAAGATGGACTTGGGCCTTTTGTGGCGAAGGCCGTCAGTTTCATAGTTACCCAGGCAAGAAATAAGAGGGTTAGGATTGGATTTTAGATCTGAATAGAATTTTTTGGCTGAAGTCAGGATTCTGGAGTAGATATAGTCAATGTGGAGATCATTGTGTATGTTGTGATTCCGTTCGAACCATTGAGCACCTGTGATCATGCGTAGTGCACGATTTTGTAGACGCTGAACTTTATTGAGGTGCGTTTTGGCTGCGAACCCCCAGACGGGACTGGCATATTCGAGGATTGGCCGTATTAGTGATTTGTACAGCAGGAGCCTGTTTTCTAAGTTGAGCCCATTTTCGGCTTTCATGATGGGTATAATTTCGTACAGGCGCCGGTACGCCTGGGCCGAGATTCGCTCAATGTGTTGCCGAAACGTTAGTCTTCGATCTAGGGAAACACCCAGGTATTTCGTGACATCATTCCACCGGATCACTTCACCGAAAAAGTCCAGTGGTTGGGAGTCAGAATAGATGCGTTTAGAGAAAAAGGTAGCGCTGCTCTTGGTTACATTTATTTTAATTCTCCACTGTCGAAGCCATGGTTCGAAGGTGGAGAGGGCTTCTTGCAGGTAATTTTGTACTCTGGGTGGTTGCCAGGAACTTGCAGAGATGGCGGTGTCATCAGCATACATGTAGACTTTCGCGCGCGGAGGACAGGGTATGTCAGACATATATAGGTTAAAGAGTACTGGTGAGAGGACTCCTCCCTGTGGGACCCCAGCGTGAATGGGGCGGGGGTCAGACAGTGAGTTGCCGACTTGAACCTGAAATTTTCTTTCTGAAAGATAGCTTTGGATGAGATGAATAAAGTAACTGGGGAGTTCGAGAAGTTTGAGCTTATAGATGAGTCCGTCATGCCATACCCTGTCAAACGCACGCGAGATGTTTAGAAAACAGACTCCTGTGTGTCTTCTGTGATTGAAGTTCTTGGTAATTTCTTCAGTGATCCTCATAAGTTGGTGAACTGTAGAGTGACCACTTCTGAACCCGAACTGTTCATCATTGAGGAGGTGTTTGTTGTCTATGAAGGTTTGGAGGCGAGAAAGAAGAATTGTTAGAGGGTTGGTCATGTTCATCTTGCGCTGTTGTACTTTTATCGGCTGCTCAAGTCAACCAATCAGAGCGCTTCGCGGGCTTTGTGCGGCACTGCACGTAGCTTGAGAGCCATGCCGAGAAATCAGCAACAAACACAACACACCGTGCGGTTTCAGCTAAACTCCGTACGGCTCTACTTCTAAATTGACGTTTTAGCAGATTTTGGCTCTGTTTGGTGGTTATGCGCTGAAGCACAGACATCCAACCAATCCCAAGCTGCCATTCATATCGATTTATATCGGCAGAGCACGATCTCGAAACCTAGTTGCCAACTCTAATATTTACATTCACCACGTGGTTAACCTATCGCGCTCAGCGTGTTTGGTATTCGGTACGGTTAGCGATCTTTTGCATTTTCCTTCAATATTTAGTGTGTTTTTCATATTGTTGGAGGGTTCCAGTGACTCTGAGATCAGTAGAGTGTTCCCTTTGTAGGCCATAACCTCCTTCCTGTGCCAGCCATTAGCCGTTAGTGACGTGTTGTTTCCTCATTCCCTTTTATTGTTAATAATGTATTCTCTTTTACTGCCAGATATTGTTAGAAAGTGTAGTTCTTGTGAATTTGTTTTCAGTCCATATTCATTCGTTTTTCTGAGTACTGTATTACAATTTAAAAGGGCTGTTTACAGCGGTTGTATTGCATCAGCTGTTCTCGCGGGCGTAGCGCGCTGGCAACAGAGGGAAGGCGATGCTCATTTGTTTTGCGAAACTTCAATTTAGAAGTAAGACCGTGCGGAGTATAGTGTGGCTGTAGCGCGATCCTGTCAGCTCGGAGCTGTGGGTTCAAACCCCTAACCACGTAGCGAATGTTATACGAGCCCTCCTGCAAAAATTAAAATTCGGGCCTCCTCAAATAAAATGTGAAACCTACGAATAACGGGAAACCCCATGGGGCCCGAAGGGCCGTGGCCTACCAAGCTAATACAAATCCAATCACAGCAGGAAGAAGTAATGCATTATATTGTCAATTTATGTGAGCAAATGGACTATTCATTATTGCAAGAGTTCCAAGAAAAATATTTAATGGTTATTAGTATAACTGCATATGAGCTTACAGTTGATTTCATCCTAATGTTGTCATCAACTCATCAATAACATCACAGGGAAATTAAAATTACCAGTCTACATTCCCAGACAGGCTTACAGGATGTGTGTGCATCGGACGATCGCTCTCCGATAAGCCTTCCATAATTAATATGAACTCATGCTCGCCACGTGAGAATGAGTCATGCACTCAAGTGCTTATTGCATCACGCACAATCACTCTTCTAATTTATCAAGTCATAAATTTAAATTAACCAGAAGTATATATTATTTATAAAAGTATATTTATCTATATTTATATATATTTTTTGTTAACGTTGCGCCTCTGAGCGACATGCAGTGCGTCACAAAGCCCTTGAAACACTCAGTCGGAACACAATCTAATACTTAAATGAAGTCAAATGAGGGGTTTCATGATGATTTTAAAGGAAAATAACCGATGGCACACTGGACGTTAATATTGACACACTAGTCGGTAAAGCTTTGCCATCCTCGTTATTATAATAAGCTTTCGGGTTTTTGCCATGTCAAGAAGTCAACGTACCTCTATCGCAGAGAACTTTAATCCGCGTCTTAAGAAGAAAATATCGACTTTTCACGCGGAGGACTTCTCCAGTTGGAGGTGTCTCTCCTGGAATGTGGACAAGAAATAAGTGCTGAACAAAGTTTCTTTAGTTCCTCGGGAGCAAAATGTGTGAGTATGCGTTTCGGCACCTACAATTTTAGAAATAAAGCACTGGTTGAAATCATGTTGGAGAAGATACAATCCTACAATATCACAGGAACATGAAGCTTCACCTGCATTACAATCAATCAGTCCTGTTCCGATATTAAGACCACTGTCTGGAAAAGGAACACCAAGAAGCTCACAAGCATCCGCCACAGTTAACTTCACGTTATTACTAAGCAAATCTAACAAAGAGAAAACGCCAACTAGTACTGGGCGTGTAGACAACGACGAAGCTGGTTCCTCAAACAGCCTTCATTGTGCAATGTGTGTATTTCTATGACGACAACATTTGTACGGATTTCGTGATAATATTACGGTTGAGAGCATATATATTACGGAAAATCAATATTTTTTTCTTTCCACATGAAAAATTGCAAATGTTTAATCCTAAATGAAGCACCCGGTGACATTGGGACATCACGATACTCAAAGCGCCTATGCACATTCTCATCATTCCTCGCTGTGGTCATCTTTCTTTTTGCCTTTCGCGGCTGCGCATTATGGCGCCATATTCATTCAGTCGGTGACCACGCATGGTTCTTGTCGCGGCTTTATTATTCCAATTATTTTGTGGTTAAGGACTGTTTAAGTGCTGCAGAAATGAAGCGGGCCTATGATTCCAACAACAGGACAAGAAATAAAAATACTGTGCTCCAAAAGTATCGCGATAAGTATACAGAAGAATGGCCATGTCTAATAACCTCGACAGTTAGTGTTCACCCCGTGTACTCTAGCATGTGTTGTGGCCCATGGGGATAGACATGATTGTAGAAGGCACGTTATACTGTGAAACACAAATCACATGGCAAAATAAGGCTAATAAACCCGTTACAAATGTCTTGGTCAGTAGCGGGGAAAATAGTGTTACAAATACAGAGTTCCTACTTAAATCTTTCCTAGTAGAACATAACACTGGCCTGTAAATTTAAACATTCTGATCATTGTATAATCTTCAAATAGTGATTTTTCATAATTCAGGCGTGTTAAACCGGAATCAAAGTGAGTTTTTCTCCATCACATCGGGTTTCTTTGCAAAATCAAAATGATTGCATAAGACTCACGTACATACAGGATTAATGTATTATATTATCACCATTTTTCTTGTTATATTACTCATCTGAGCACTCTTGTATTACTCTACTGTAAACAGGCTTGAGGAAGCACCACATGTTCTAGAATGACAATCTACGGGTTCAATTTTATGATATCTTGACTTATTTTAAGAAACTCCTTTGCTCCGCTTTTCGCTTGTGAGCCGTAGTTGGATCTTCTCTCTTCAGTAACCAGCTGTAATCTGCCAGCATATTCCTGTTCCATTTCTCTTAGCTCCTTTCTTCTTGCTCTTCGCTCAGCATTCTAGGATTTATGTTGCTTGGAGTAAAGTTGCAAATTTAAAGAATGAAATTGGTCAAATGAAGTATAACGCTGTCAGTAAGGTTATGCATCTTGTTTTATCAGTGCCACATGGTAACGCACAGACAGAAGGATTCTTTAGCATTGTAAGAACACATCAAACTGAATATAGACACTAGTGCTCAAGTACAAATACGTTGTCATCGCTGCTCGTTGAGAAACTAAAGATGACATCAGATGGTGCTGTTTCGAGAACAGATTCGCTGAGAAGCAGTTACAAGAGAGGGCATGCTACAACACAATAAATAAACAGGTATATAAATATGTACATTGTTTTAGGTTAGGTATATTTAAATTCGCGGTAGAGGTGGGATCCCTCGCTGAGTCCGAGGGAAAAACCGACCCTGGAGGGAAAACCGATTACGATCGAACGATATTTAAATTCTAGGCGTCCATGTCGATGCTTCTCTTTATTCTATGATTACCTTGATTCTTGATTCCCCATTCCAGAGATTGACAGGTTTGTGGGTCCAGTGTAGTCGGGGAATGCAGGAAATAGTTCCACGACATGTGTAGAAAATAATAACGATGAACGGTTATGTACCCACTGTGTATCACTTCCGAGTCTTGCATAAGTGCGGGAAGAGTGGACATTTTAGCATCTTTTCTTTATTTGATTTTTAAAACGGCTTTGTAATTTTTAACTCTACCATACATATCAGAAAATATCAACTGTGTACAACCTCACCAGGAAAATACTTGAAATAATTTGTACATAAAGTTTGATCAAAATTACAGCCCTTTTACGTAGCGTGTGGAATGGACTTTTTTTCTGCCCTTCAAACATGCGACTGCTTCTGCCGGGTTTGAACCCGTGATCTTGGGATGCGGAGGCCGGGAACGAAGAGTGCGAACCCGGCGCCGGCACGTATTCTCCTGTTGAATAACACCAAGAGGTCTGGTAAAGGCTTAACGCGTCCATCCGACGGACGAATCACCCTAACAGTGTCATATGCCCTTACTCGATATGGACACTGCGGAGAGGTTTGGAACTCAATCAAGCTTTTGGCACGCGATCTACGGATTAGAAATTATATACAAGCACTTCCCCTACCCTACCGACATGATGGTGACATCTTTACGACAAAAGGGACTCGAACCGTCTAACTACGGTGTGAGACCTAAAAGACACCGTGGCCTCCAAGCGGCTTCGCTTTGTATAATTGCTTACAACCCGGGATGGATATGAAGAATCGGCAGTTGACGGTAAAGTTTTTCATCCCTTGATATTGTGTCGCTTCTCCATAGTTGGTTTTTGTTAACATTAGGAATCATATTTCTAACTTGAGGTTACCAGAATGTGTAAGACAGCATTTCGCGTTGCGTGACTTACGTCGTCGCATGCCACAGCCTCAAGAACGAAGTGGTGTAAAAAGTTCACCTTCAAGTCACCGTGAAATTATCCGTAATGAGTTGACAACACCGGTTAGTGCCGGCGCAAGGGAACAAGTGATATTCTCGCTGCCAGTTGAACCGGGAATTTTACAGAGTTCATGGGACGCGATATGTTGATGAGGGCTTGCACTTTTGTAATTGTATGACCTGTACGTAACTTGTTTGATGTGTTTTGAGTAGCTCGAAGCGATGAAATGAAAAATTTACTCAGAATGCGAAATTTGGACTAAAATCTTAAATGCCAAATCGAAATGTTAGAGGTGGGGATCAGTAATTCAGTAGAGCCATGTAAGGAAATGTGTGACGGTAGTGTAACCTAGCAACCGTGCAGGCTGTGGATATTACTTAGCAACCGTGATCATCTGAAATTAGGTGGCCTTGACCAAGAGACATAATATATATATATATATATATATATATATAAAAGTCATTGTATGTATGTGGGTGGGTGGGTGGGTGGGTGGGTGGGTGGGTGGGTGGGTGGGTGGGTGGGTGGGTGTGTTTGTACCACATCTCCTCCCAAACCATTGGAGCGATTTCAACCAAATTTGATACACTTATGACTTGGTATCAGGAGACAAACCGCGTGGGGGTAAGACATCCCAAACACCCCTGGGGGCGGGGGGGCGAGGGGGGTCATATATAAAAATAAATGAAAATAGTGTCGAATCCATACTTTTCGGGGTCGCTGAGATGAATAGTGACACACCAATTTTGTTAAGTCCAAGTTCAGCCCCCCTTTGGGGTGGGGGCGAGGGGGGAGTGATATATACAAATAATCGAAAATAGTGTCAAATACATAGTTTTCGGGGTCGCCAAAGTGAATAGCGACTCTCCGGATTTTCAGCATCAGGAGACAAACCACGTGGGGGTAAGACACGCCAGGAACCCTTAGGGGCGGGGGGCGAGGGGGGTCTTAAATAAAAATAAACGAAAATAGTGTCGAATCCACACTTTTCGGGGTCGCTGAGATGAATAGTGACACTCCGATATTTTTAAAAGTCCAAGTTCAGCCCCCTTTGGGGTGGGGGCGAGGGGGGAGTGATATATACAAATAATCGAAAATAGTGTCAAATACATAGTTTTCGGGGTCGCCAAAGTGAATAGCGACACTCCGGATTTTTGGTATCAGGGACAAACCACGTGGGGGTAAGACACCCCAGGAACCCTTAGCCGCGGGGGGCGAGGGGGGTCATATATAAAAATAAATGAAAATAATGTCGAATCCATAGTTTTCGGGGTCGCTGAGATGAATAGTGACACTCCAATTTTTTTGAAGTCCAAGTTCAGCCCCTTCGGGGTGGGGGCGAGGGGGGAGTGATATATATAAATAATCGAAAATAATGTCGAATACATAGTTTTTGGGGTCGCCAAATTGAATAACGACACTCCGGATTTTTGGTATCAGGAGACAAACCACGTGGGGGTAAGACATCCCAGGAACCCTTAGGGGTGGGGGCGAGGGGGGTCATATATAAAATTAAATGAAAATAGTGTCGAATCCATACTTTTCGGGGTCGCTGAGATGAATAGTGACATTCCAATTTTTTTTAAAGTCCAAGTTCAGCCCCCTTTGAGGTGGGGGCGAGGGGGGAGTGATATATACAAATAATCGAAAATAATGTCGAATACATAGTTTTCGGGGTCGCCAAAGTGAATAGCGGCAATCCGGATTTTCAGTATCAGGAGACAAACCACGTGGGGGTACGACACGCTATTAACCCTTAGGGGAGGGGGGCGAGGGGGGTCATAAATAAAAATAAACGAAAATAGTGTCGAATCCACACTTTTCGGGGTCGCTGAGATGAATAGTGACACTCCGATGTTTTTAAAAGTCCAAGTTCAGCCCCCTTTGGGATGGGGGCGAGGGGGGAGTGATATATACAAATAATCGAAAATAGTGTCAAATACATAGTTTTCGGGGTCGCCAAAGTGAATAGCGACACTCCTCCGGATTTTTGGTATCAGGAGACAAACCACGTAAGGTAAGACACCCCAGGAACCCTTAGGGGAGGGGGGCGAGGGGGGTCATAAATAAAAATAAACGAAAATAGTGTCGAATCCACACTTTTCGGGGTCGCTGAGATGAATAGTGACACTCCGAATTTTTTAAAAGTCCAAGTTCAGCCCCCTTTGGGGTGGGGGCGAGAGGGGAGTGATATATACACATAATCGAAAATAGTGTCGATTTCATACTTTTCGTGGTCGCTTTGGTGAATAGTGACATCCCGGGAATTTTTAAATTCCAAGTTCAGCCCCCTTTAGGGTGGGGGACAAGGGGGCAGTGATGTATAAAAATAATCGAAAAGAATGTCGAGTACTCTTCGGGGTCGATGAGATGAATACTGACACTCCGGATTTTTACTATCAGGAGACAAACCACGTGGGGGTAGGGCACCCCAGGAACCCATAGGGGCGGGGGGCGAAGGGGTGAGATATAAAAATCATCGAAAGTAGTGTCGAATGCATACTTTTGGGGTCAGTTAGATGAATAGTGACACCCCGGGATTTTTAAAGTCCAAGTTCATCCCCCTTTGGGGCGGGGAGCAAGGGGGGTGAGATATAAAAATAATAGTATTTAGTGTCAAATATACAGTTTTCGGGGTCGCCGAAGTGAATAGTAACACTCCGGAATTTTAATATCGGGAGGCAAACCACGTGGGAGTAAGACACCCCAGGAACCATTAGAGATATGAAAGTCATCAAAGTAGTGTCGAATACATACTTTTTGGGGTTGCTGAGATGAATAGTGTCACTCCAATTTTTGTAAGTCCAAGTTCAGACCCTTTGGCGTGGGGGCGAGGGGGAAGTGATATATACATGTAATCGAAAATTGTGTCGAATACGTAGTTTTCGGGGTCGCCAAAGTGAATAGCGACACTCCGGATTTTTAGTATCAGGAGACAAACCACGTGGGGATAAGACACCCCAGGAACCATTAGGGGCGGGGGGCAAGGGGGGTCATATTTAAAAATAAACGAAAATAGTGTCGAATCCATACTTTTCGGGGTCGCTTAGATGAACAGTGACATCCCGGGAAATTCTTAATTTCAAGTTCAGCCCCCTTTAGGGTGGGGGGCAAGGGGGAGTGATATATAAAAATAATCGTAATTAGTGTCGAATCCACAGTTTTTAGGGTCGCTGAGGTGAATAGTGGCACTCTGGACTTTTAAAGTCCAAATTAAAGCCCCTTTTGTGGTGAGTGGTTAGGAAGGGAGTTAGATATAAAATAATCGAAAATAATGTCACATCCATGGTTTTAGGTGTCGCTTAAATGAGGAGTGACACTCCGGTTGTCGTTTAAGTCCAAGTTGATCCCCAATTGCCAGGCGGGTGAAGAAGGAGTCAAGAACAGAAAATATCCAAATGACCGAGATTAAGGATGTTTTTTGTACGTTCCAGTATAACTGTCAGCAGAACTTAATACAAATATTACCTACTACCTGAAAAAAATACTAAGGGGGAAAGACACCCCTTGAAGCCTTAGATAAGGGTACGAAATGTAATTAAGACTGAAAATGACCGATATTGGTGTTGAATCCATACGTTTCGGGACTACGGGATCAATTTCAAACAAACTTGGTCACTTATGACTTATTATCAGGAGACAAGGTGCGTGGAGGTATGACAACCCTAGCATACCTACGACGGGATGAGATGTAGAAATAATCGAAAATAGTGTCGAATCCATTCTTTTCGGGGTCGTTGAGATGAATAGTAATGCTCCAATTTTTTTAGAAGTCAAATTTCTGCCTCCTTTAGCATAGCGGTGAGAAAAAGTGAAAAACAAAATTTCGAAAATGACCGAGAGAATGGACGCATGTGTGTATATTGGAACTACTGTCTGGAGAAATATACGCTAGGGGTAAGAGACTCCTAGCCTGTAACGTAGGGGCGAAATGTAAATATTAACCAAAATGACCGAAATTTGTGTCTAATCCATAGTTTTCGGGGTCGCTGAGATGAACTGTAACACTCTGGATGCCGTTTAAGATAAAGCTCAGTCCTACTCGGCAGGCGGATGAGAACTGGCAAAAAATTGAAAACGTCCAAAGGGACAGAGTTTAAGGATGTGTGTATGTTTTAGCATATCTCTCAATGAAACTTGGTATACACATGACTTACTATATAGAACACATTACTGTGGGGGTCAGATACACTTAGCCTCCGCTGGTGTTGGAGAATGAGAGGGGCTGACTTGCAAAAATAAGGAAAATAACCAATATTAATGTCGAAATCCATTGTTTATGTGTCGCTGATACGAACTGTGACGTCCATCGAGGCAGGAGCTGAGAAGGGCTTAAAAGTAAATAGTATAAAATGACCGAGATTAGTGTCTACTCGAAAATTAAATAATCTAAAACTTGAAATCAGATACATCTAAATAACTATAAAACTACGTGATAAGTCGTAAAATCAACATCTCAAAAAGAATTCTATAAGTATTCACTTCACACTCAACTAACTGGTAATACAAATATTAAAGGTAAACATTCAAAAACTATCCGGGCAACGCCGGGTACTACAGCTAGTCTATATAATAAAGATGAATGTTTGTTTGTATAGGTATATGTGAAGAATGGACTCAAAAGCTACTGGACCGATTTCGCTGAAAATTTCACAATTGGTTGTTATTACCCTGGGACGATTTAGGAAGTGGTTTGAACGAAATCTGTTGGGTAGTTCGTCATAGGTGGTGAGAAGGGTGAAATAAAGAAAATAGGGGAATGTAAGTAAACCGCATGACAGATCTGATCAGCGGGTTGCCTGACCAGCAGAATGTAAAGATTATGATATTGTGTTTCTTAAAACTTACCTTCTTCTTTTTCTTCTTCTTCTATAAACGGTATATAAAAATAAAAAGTCCCAAGTTCAGTCCCCATGACATAGGGGGTCAGAAGGAGTTAAGATAGAAAATGTCGAAAATGACAGAGATTACGGGTGAATATGTGTGTATGTTTGACCATATAACTTAATATCTGTTAAAATTACTGTATGGGCAAGAAACTCCTAGCAGCGCTAAAGGAAGGAGTAACATGTGAAAATACGAAAAACGACCGATATTATTGGCGAGTTCATGACCTTTGGGGTGGCTAAGATGAACCGTGACACTCTGGATACCGTTTGAGCCAAAGTTTGTTCCCAGTCGGGATGGGGGTTAGAAGGAGTGAAAGGAATGTCCAAAATGTCCGACATCATGGATGTACGTGTGCTTATTCCAGCATAGCTGCCAACCAGACATTTATTTATTTATCGTGTCAGAAGTACAAAGTAAGAGAGACAAAAATTATACAAGGAAATTTTAAACATTGGTTGACCAAAAATTGGCCACGACAAGCGCGTTTGGAGTTGCCCTCATTAGATCTTTAATGGTACAAGTGGCTGGAGAAGAAGGACACAGTAGAAGATGCTCGTTAGTCTGCTTAGTACCACACTTGCAGTAAACTGTCTCCACAGGAAGGCCCCATTTCTGTAGGTTGGTCTTGCATCTCGTGGTACTGGAGCGTAATCGATTGAGAGCCTTCCATGTTGTCCACTGTTCAGAATGTCCAGGAGGAAGTTCCTCCTTTGGAACCATCCATTCTCTCAAATGTTGACATTTTTCCCGCCACATTGAGATTCTTGCTTGTGGTGTTCCTTTAAGAGCTTCAGTGGTTGTCAAGAAGCTCTTTCTTGATTTCAACCTAGCATGAGCTGGTTGACAGGCATACAAAGGATGGGCTTCCATAGTCATAGCCTTGCTTTTCTCATGCCTAGCAGCAATCTCACGTCGGATTTCGGGTGGTGCTATACCAGCGAGACAGTGGAGTTTATCTATGGGAGTAGGTCTTAAACAACCTGTGATAATACGGCAGGTGTCATTTAGTGCTACATCTATGTTTTTGGCATGGCTGGACTTATGCCACACGGAGCATGCATACTCAGCAGTGGAGTAGCACAGTGCTAACGCGCTTGCTCTCACAGTGCAAGGGTGAGCTCCCCAGGTGGTGCCTCGAAGTTTCCGCACTATGTTGTTTCTGGCAGACACTTTTTGCTTCACGTTTAGGCAATGTTTCTTATACGTAAGCGTACGGTCCGGAATCACTCCCAGATATTTTGGAGTCGAACAGTGTTGAAGAGGGATTCCTTCCCAGGTGATTTGTAAGGTTTTAGCTGCTTTTTTGTTATTGAGATGAAATACACAGCTATGAGTTTTGGCAGGATTTGGCTTCAAGTCATTTTCATTGTAGTAGTTCGTAAATTCTTTCAGAGCTTTGGATAAAGTCTGTTCTACCTTTTCAAAACAGTTGGCCTGAGCAGTGACTGCACAATCATCAGCATAGATAAAACTCTGGGTACCTTCAGGTAGAGGCTGATCGTTAGTATAGATGTAGAATAACAGTGGTGCGAGCACACTGCCTTGCGGTAACCCATTCTTCTGTGTTCTCCATCTGCTTCTTTTTCCCTGAAATTCCACAAAGAATCTTCGGTTTTGGAGAATATTTTTAATGTTGCACATTAGATGGAAGTCTTTGGTGATGTCATACAATTTTGTTAGAAGAAGCCGATGGTTGACTGTGTCATAAGCTGCAGAAAGATCAATGAAGACAGCGCCTGTAATGAGCCGATTCTCAAAGCCATCCTCAATATGCTGTGTCAAGTTTAATACCTGTGATGTGCAACTTTTTCCTTCTCGGAATCCAGCTTGCTGTGGAATAAGAGACGACTCCACCTTTCCTATCAGTCGCTCAAGAATGAGCCTCTCCAGGACCTTGTACAGGTGACAGAGCAAGGAAATAGGCCTATAGCTTTTGGGATCCAGCCGATCTTTGCCTGGTTTAGGGATAGCAATGACTCGAGCCTTCCGCCAGATTTTGGGAATCTTGCATTCTTGGACACAGATATTCATTAATTCCAGTAGCCATCGCCTCGTAACAGGACCAAAATTTTTGATCTGCTCTACTCGAATGTCGTCTAGTCCAGCTGCTTTACCCAATTTGCACTTCCTCAGTGCTGATTCCAGTTCAGCTTCAGTAAATGGTTGAGATAGTATGTTGCTCTCTTGGTTTGGCTTCCGTGTTATTGGTTTCTTATCTAGCTTTCTAGATCGGGTTGATTTTCCATTTACTAGCAACTGATGGGCAATTTGATCTGCCTTTATATTAGCATATGTGCTGGCTTGGGTATTGTCATTATTGAGACGACGTAAAAATCTCCAGGCCTTCTGACTGCTCCTGCTCATGTCACAATCTGTCATTAATTTTATCCACTCATCCCTTTTAGCCAGTGATACTGAGGAAAGAACGCTTTGTGTAAGGATTGATGTTTCTTCGCTAAAAGGATCAAGTTCATATTTCTTGTAATATTCTTCTAGCAAAGTGGCCGTTTCAGGTTTAATGCCTTTGATAAAACTGGTTCTGCAACCTCTTGGAATTGATGCCCTTGAAGAAAATCGGACGATGTCAACAAACTTGTCGTACTCTTCAGGAACAGGAGCGATGCTCAGAATCTTCTCATCCAGTATGCTGGAAAATCTTGCCCAGTCAGCCTTCTTAAAGTTGTATCTTCGCCTAAAACGGACTTCTTGAGGTCTTATTGGTGGCAAAATTTGGCACATGATGGGCCTATGTTGTGTGTTTGGAATTGGTGGACATACTGCTTTGGTGCATGTATGCATAATGCTTTCACTAACAAAAAGGAGGTCTGGATTATTGCCTCGTCCCCATCTTCCACTGTTAAAAGAAGGAGAGAGTTTGCTATCATGGATGAGGGCGAGCTGAAAATGTTCAGCCCACGACAGAACTGTCTCACCATTCTTGTCCTCATGTGCGTAACCCCATACATGACTGTGACTGTTGAAATCACCTATAACAATGGAGGCTTTACTTTTATCAAAATTGTGGGGTGGAATGAAGGAAAATTCTGCTGCAGGTGGTTTATAAACTGAGGTGATACGTGGGAAAGGAAACTGTAGGGTAAGACACCCCTACGGGCGGGGGTTGAAAGGGGGGTAAATATTGAAAGTGAAGACGATGTATGTTAATAAAACTCCAACGCGGCCACCTGCTAGTAAGATCATTTGATTTTCCCAAAGAAACCTAGTGAGGAATTGGTTGACCCTTGGAACGTCATGCGGAAGTTGCTGCAGTAGATCTGTAATGTAACTCGAGTCCTACGAAAAGTGTAAGATAGTTTAGTAAATACAGTTTAATTCTAAGTAATACGAGCACACTAATAGCAGAACAGAATGTCAGGCATGCTCTATAGTTCCCTTCAATAGTCTCTGTGATTCATGAATGACGTAATTTTATTTTGTTTAGATTTCTTTTTGTTATTCTGATTTCGCATGAGTATTTTTTTGTCTTTGTTATGCTTTAGGCTATATTAATTTAAAATAAATGTGAAGTTTTATTATACTTGGTGTATTTTATTTTACTATTGGCTGTATGCGAATGCGTTAATGTTATCACAAACATGATCTATTTATCAGAACTTAAATTCTATGTTTCTCTTTTAAACACCAAATTACAAAATGATGTTTGGACCTTACAACCAGAAACAGAATTATATTGATAAATAACTAAGTACAAATGTTAGACTACGCAGAACTAGTGAACTATACCGTCACTCGTACAGCGAAGGTACCCCGTGAGGTAAGGAATAAATTTGTTGATTTACCGAACTGAAATCTACATATTCTAATACCCGCATTGTGAAAGATTCCATATGAAAACACTAGTTTCATACAACTACACATTACAAATAAAACAATGTATTTCTTTTTTTTATAAGACTTACGTCAAAGTAAAAGGCGCACAGTCCACGGTTAAAGGATACAAACGCTAGCAAATACAAAATTAACTTCCCATTCCTACTAAGTCATGCTCCCTTGAAGCCGTGCTTCACTCCAGGAGGAAACTGCTTACTATCGCGGGGAAATCGCCAGTGTGATGAACATAAAGGTAGTAAGGATCGCCAGACAACCTTAAACAAGCCAAAAATAAGCTCAGTGATAGGGATGAACGCTGGTTACTTAACCAGTTGAGCACTGATCCAGAATTAGCTGCACCCAACGTGGCTTTAGAGGTTGAAAGGTACTGAGGTAAGGAATGTAATCCTGAAACAGTGAGAAATGTGTTTCAACCATAGCTCGAACCACCATCGCCGAGAAGCTAGGGAAAACCTCTCAGTTGTGAGGTTAACAGAAGGAGACGAACAGAGCTTGCTGTGGAGCACATGACTTTGAGTTTGGGAATAACGGTTCTTTTTAGTGATAAACATCTTCGGTTTAGATAGGAAGGGTTATCTATGGCGTAAACCAAATACATAACTCCAAGCGAAAAATTTAGAACCCATAAAACACAGTGAAGAATGGTGTATCAGAGCTATACCGGAAAAAAAAAAAAGTTATACTCTTGATGTTATGTTAACTCTTTGATGCATGGTGGTCTGAAGGTGGCCTGGGTACATCGAATGACGAATGAAGATGTAGAATCGAATTGCCGAGAGGATAACAATTTGGCGAAGTTTAACCAGAAAAAGAGAGAGACACAAGACTTGGTCTACTTTGCGGAGAGAGCGCGGTATGCTCCGTTTTTTAAAACTTGCTTTACGTCGCACCAACATAGATAGGAAAGGGCTAGGAGTGTGAAGGAAGTACCCACGGCCTTAATTAAGATACAGGTCGAGCATGTACTTGGTGTGAAAATGGGAAACTACGGAAAACCATCTTCATGGCTGGCGACGGCGAGATTCGAAGCCGTCATCTCCCAAATGGATCTTCACCGCTCCGCGCCCTTAACCGGACGGCCAACTCGCTCGGTAATAAAATAAAATTACAGTTAACAGAATTAAAACTGAATTTAACTAAATAATTAGTAAACCAAATTAATATCAAAACCTGGCATAATTAAAATGTAAACGTATAAATAAAATAAGTAAGATTTTTATTTTTTAGCGTTCAGTAAGCAGGACTGTTCGGCTGATACGCGCTCAAGGAGGTCCAAGTAGTCTAGGTGTAATTGTTAGGGCTTCGAATGGGAGGAAAGCTACTGTGGCCTTGAGGAAGGTACCATTCCAGCATTCTCCTGCACTTGAAATGGGAAACCATGGAAAACCACTTTGTAGACGGCAGACTTGAACCCCCAGTCTCCTGAATACAGAGCAAGCAGTGCAGTGCCGGATCTAATGTGTTAGGTATTAAGATAATGTGAGTAATGAAAAATACATAAACGGTTTATTTTTAGTTCCGTTTGGACCACGTGGTTCTTACCTCCTTCATTCCTGCACTGTGAACGTCTTTCCATTTCACACCTCCTCTGTTAATGTCTGGAGAGAGTTTTATGTTCTGATCAACGTTCTGTACCTATTCCTGTCATAAATTTCACTCGGAGCAATGTCCAGTTCTTGAAGGTCTTTTCTGACGAGTCTTGCCCACTTGGCATTAGTCGCTTTCCCTCTAGAGATGGCGTGGAAGATTCTGGAGGTGAGCCTCTAATTGTCCCTTCTCATGACATGGCCATAGAAGTTCAATCTCCTCTTTCTCACCGATTGTTGGTACAGTTCGTTGTTGTGCCTGATTCTGTACTTGCCTTCTTCTTTAATAGAGCCCATGATTTTTCTCAGGATGCAGCTCCAGTTTTTTAAGTTGCCCTTTTCTTACCATGTTGAGCCATGCTGAGGCGTATAGTACTGACGGTCTCACTACAGTAGAGTAATGCCTGATTTTGAGGTTAAGGGAGAGGGATTTGGATTTGTACATATTCTTACATAGGTGGTAGGCGCTTTCCAATTTGATGCATCTGCTGTTCATGGCCTGATCTTCATTCATGTTTGGGGTTATCCATTCTCCTAGGTATTTGAAGAAGTTAGTCCTTTGTACTGTTTTGTCCCCCATTGGGATTGATTTGGGTGGATCTCTGATGTTGGTGATGAACTGTGTTTTGTTGATGGCGATCTTCAGCCCTACTTTAGCTGCTATGTGGTCGAGAGAAGATAGTTGATGGATACCTTCCTCCACACTGGATGCCAAGAGTGTAAGGTCTGCGAAGGCTAAACAGGTGATTGTTAATTTGCCTTTCATGTAGCCTGTTATCACTTTAGAGTCACTCCTTAGTATTTTCGTCCACTCACGAATGGCTTTAAACATTAAAATAAAGAAAAGAAATAGAGTTTCTTTAGGAGCAAATATGAACACGATAATACAACGAAATAATGCTGATCATGATCGTAAGAAACTCCTTCGTTCTCTCTGATCGGCCAGTTGTACTTCCTCTGAAAGACATAGAGAAGTCTTTTCGTGAAATAACGATTGCGTAAGAGAGGAGTGAAGATTGGGAGGGGCTTCTTGAGAATGATCCATATCGAGTGTGCTTATCTGTGATACTCTTATCTGCTTGTCACCTCTTGGAGATGTACATCTTATCTTGCCGGGTGGTGCTGCTTGGAACAGAATACCATTCGCTTGTTCTCTAATTCTGCGGAAGATATCATGTATTTGTTTCACATTGTCCTACCACGATTCCTTAGCAGAACCTCTCTCTCTCTCTGCCAGCGTGCTGCCTTGTTCCGACGATCATAAGTGAGCCATCACCAGGGCCAGGATTTTTTAAAACATGACGGCAAGAATGCAGTAAAATGAACCGAAAACTTTACAAACTTACATACATTTTAAATTAAATTTTACAATCACTTTACTAATCGAGTTGGTATAGCCTTTATTTATGTTGTAGAAATTACAAATTCTTTACGTTTCGCAGAGAACTTCATTCCGCATATTCAGAAGGAACTCTCGACTGTTCGCGAGGAAGACTGTCTCCCCTGCAACGCGGACATTTCCAAGAAGTAAGTGACGAACAACGTTTCTTTAGTCCCCAGATTGACAAAGCGTTGTCAAGTCTCCGCATTCCTCCTCACTTAAAGTTGCGATCATATCCAATACCACACACATAAATGCTTCAAAATCCTCAAACATGTAAGAAAATGCCTCAGAAAGTATAAAATAGTCTAATAAATTCCATAAAATGACCAAATAATGACGTATACTTTTAGAAAATCATCCAAAAATACAAAATGGTCAAAAATGACCTAATAAATTCGCAATTCTGCAATGTAGGAACTATGATATAAAGATTTCTGTACAAATTAAAAATGTCACTTGTGGACCAATTAAGAGATGACATGTCATCAAAATTCTAGCACTGCTTATCATCCTTTATCGATCAACGAGATTGTTTTGAGCGTTCAAGTACGCAATTATGGTAAAATAGACTCTAATTATCAAAGCAGACATTTTTTAGGCACTGACAAATGCCTTTTATTCGCCATAATTTGATCCAAAACGAATTCTTAGCTTTACTCTGCATGTGTAAGCCTTAATCATAATAAAATCAAAAGAGATGTCGAACGAACAAATAATACGAGCTAAAATGAAAGGGTTGGCCAGTCTATCTAGCACGGTGTGTGTAGAAAGGAAGATGCCTATGCTGAATATAAGGTACATGTGATTTGGGGCAGAAAAGCTCATACGATAAGTCTTTCTTTATTGACATTTTTTTGGGTTAATTTCTCGGAATTCAGACAACGTTCTTCTAGCCGTACAGTACATTCCGCCATTATCCTCTGCTTCTGATATCTTTCACTCTAATCGTTGATTTCTTACACAATTTCTTATCTTTGTCCTGAACCTCTTTATCCTAGTATTCTCCCATTCCCATTCCTATTCTGCCAAGCATCCTTTTAACTTCCATTAGCCAGCTTTTACTGCCGGCACTGCCCGAGGACGTGTTTGAAGCACCCAACTACCCAGCAGCTTGCTGGGTGGACATGATCTGTCCGGCTCCAGTGCTGGCCTTTGGTCACAGGGGTCCCGGGTTCGATTCCCGGCAGGGTCGGGAATTTTAACCATAATTGGTTAATTTCGTTGGCACATGGGCTGGGTGTATGTGTTGTCTTCATCATCATTTCATCCTCATCACGACGCGCAGGTGCCTACGGGAGCCCAACTTGTCCCGGCACTAAAAGCCATACGTCATTTCGTTCTTTCTGTGTCGTTCTTCACTCAGGGACGTTGGCAGATGTCATCCCACAGCCACCTGCGGTCTGAACTGTACCGTGCTGCTTGGTGATGCACTGGTACTCTACCAAAGGCGTGTACCACAAGCCAGGGGGCGAAATCAAAAAGAAATGGTGGGGGGAGGGGCAAAAGGATCACGTAGCTTAACTAGTCGTGTTTATTTCAAGCAGTACCCGGCGGGGACAGGGTATTTAATTCCTCTGTAAGTAAATTAGCCCCTGCCCCAGAAAAATGCAAATTTTGAATATTTTTATTTGAATTCTGTTATAACAAGAATGATAAACATTGAAAAGTTATTCTCGCGTTTCAGATGGACTTGGCAGAATCAAACCTGAAAAATAACCTGCATGTGAGGAATTTCCTCCGCTACGTTTCTTTATTGGTCAAGGTCTGGCAGTCATTCTATTATGTCTATATTATTGCTAATGTTTTTGTAAAAATATGCACAGAACAAACTTTAATATAATATAATGTGTTGTACATTTTCCTCATTATTTTATAATGAAATAATCCCCGACCCCCTCCCTGGGTAATTTTGCTGGGGAGGAACCTTTGAGATAAAACCGTCGGTGGGGGAAAGCCCCTCCCTTCTTCCCCGTGATTTCACACACTGACCACGACTCATTCGTCCAGGCGCTCTTTCTCTGTGCTTTGAGACTCACTCATGGTGTTCGCCTTGTGACGTGCTCCTGGATGTTCACATTCAGCACTGAAATAGCGACGTACGTTAAGCAGCTCAGAAATCCGTGGGGCCAATAACATTTATTATTACGTAATCCGTTTACCGCCCCGGATTGAGCGAGGGATCCCACCTCTACCCCTGAAGGCCAGTGTCCTGGAGCGTGAGACATTTGGTCGAGGTTACAACTGGGAAGGAGGACCAGTACCTCCCCAGGCGGTGTCACCTGCTGTGAGGAATGGGAGGATTGGAAGAGATAGACATCCCGGCATTTGCCTGGAGAAGAAGTGGGAAAACACGGAAAAACACTTCGAGGATGGGTGAGGTGGGTAATGGAACCACCTCTACTGAGTTGACCTCCCGATGCTGAGTCGACTCCGTTCCAGTCCTCGTAAAACTTTCGTGGTGGAGTTGGGAATCGAAGCCAGCTCCTCGGGGTGGCAGGTAACCACACTAACCATTACACCACAGAGGGGCATTATTATTATTATTATTATTATTATTATTATTATTATTATTATTATTATTATTATTATTATTATTATTATTATTATTATTATTATTATTCATGTCGTATCGGCGAACTTGGGACCTGGCTACTACCGACCTTGACGTCTGCCCAGTGCGTTCTCGGTGTTGTTCTATCCTCTCCTGCGTCCATGCCTTTGCTGTTTTTAATTTTGGCTTGTCTCGGAAACTCCGGAACGCTTGAAGTTTTTTCTTAAGTGGGACATGCTCCTGCATGTCATTATATGTGATTCCCACTTCATCACCTCAATGAACCAAGCCCCTTTGTTATTCTTCTGCTGAAAGAAGGTAATGATGCGGTTGGTCAGTGTATTCGTGTCACATGCCCGTAAAAAGTAATTCTTTTCCGGGTGGTATCGGTAATGTTCTCTACGTGGGTGTTTAGTTCGTCGTCGTGCCGTATTCTGTATTCCCCATTGTCTTTGACGGGACCTAAGATCTTGCTCAAAATCTTCCTTTCTTTGGAAGGATGTAAAGGAGTGTTATCATTTTTATTATCATCATTATTATTACAAGCAGCTAAAACATTCAAGCATCAGCTTAGCCGACTAAGCTTGGCAGTGCAGGTCCCAGACCGGCCGATAAGATGTGCTCACTGCAGAGTGAGATGCGCAATACCCATCAGGTGCATTGGGGAGATAATGGGTTCGAACCCCACTATCGGCAGCCCTGAAGATGGTTTCCCATTTTCAGACCAGGCCTGTACCTTAAATTAAGGCCATTACCACTTCCTCTCCCATCGTGGCCATAAGACCCTATCTGTGTCGCTGCGACGTAAAGCAAACTGTAGAAAAGAAAAGGAACCAGCAGATCTTGCTAACTTGTACTGTTTTCGACAGGAACTTCACATCCATCTGATGGGAAGCTCTGTTCCCGTCGCCTCCCATGATTCGTGTACATCGGCCAAGCGCTTGATGGCAATTTGATTGCATGTTCTGTTGTTAGTTAGTATCGAATGCAAGGCACGGACAATGTGTGTTATGAGACAAGGGATAATGAATGGTAGCGACACGCCATTGTTCCGGCTGGGAGTAACAAAAATCTGCTCCATTTGTTAAGGATAGCTCATTGGTCGCAATATTGGCAAGTTAGGGCGGTTCACGTCACTTGATTATAGCTGTGGTAATTACAGACTGGACATTTTACAGACTTAGTACGCTAAATAGTTTTGGTTTCAAACCACGTTTGTTTATTATTAAAGAAGGCGGTTAGTTTTATATAGTTACTGCAATCATGTCATCTATCGGACATGAGTGTATTCACAGAGTAATGTTTTATTTATTTCGTATGGCAAGAGGATACACTGTTACAATAGTACAATTATGTACAAATTGGTAATAGGTTTAAATATTTTTTCGAGTATCCTCTAATTGCTGGGATATCCATAAAGCAAAGCTTTAGGTCCAGTAGTCAATGTAGTTGCTATCTTGACAACACCCAAGGCTCACAGGGCAACAGATTAGATATTGCCCGCCCGACAAATGGCTTCCATAAGTAGAACTAGTGTAGTGCAAATCTGTTTACTGGTTTCCATGGTATCGGTCGAGAAAATGCAATATGGTGACAGTTAGGGCAAGATTCCAAAAACAAGTAATGACACTCTTAGCAGATTAATCTATGGACCCATCATGGAGGAACTTAGGGCAATGGATTTAAGCCATTGAAAACCTACAGCCTGTTTTCTAGTCATTGACCGGGTCACGGATGGAATGAATGAAGCCCCCATCTTGCGGAGAGGATAGGAATTGTGCCGGCTGTCGAGGCCTGTCGCACTCCTCTGGGGCAATGATTAATGACTGACAGATGAAATGAAATGATATTGGAAAGTGTTGTTGGAATGAAAGATGACAGGGAAAAGCGGAGTACCCGGAGAAAAGCCTGTCCCTCCTCCACTTTGTCCAGCACAAATCTCACATGAAGTGACTTAAGCCAATATATACCTTCAAAAAAGTAAAAATAGATCGTAGATTACGGAGATAACACTTGAACTCTATCACGATATAAAACAAAAACACAGATATTCTCTGGAAACCACAAACACAAATGATATCACGAGTAAAGATGTTAAAAAGCATTTGTCTCCACTGAGCCATCACACCGGCTTTGCGTTTTGCATCTCATTTCCGTGGCTGTATTCATTATCTTCCTATAATTTCGTGTGGCTATTTCTAGCCGGGTGTAGCCCTTGTAAGGCAGAGGGTGGGTGGCATCTGCCATGTGTAGGTAACTGCGTGTTTTTGTGTGTGTGTGTGTGTGTTTTTTTGCTAGTGGCTTTACGTCGCACGGACACAGATAGGTCTTATGGCGGCGATGGGATAGGAAAGGCCTAGGAGTTGGAAGGAAGCGGCCGTGGCCTTAATTAAGGTACAGCCCCAGCATTTGCCTGGAGTGAAAATGGGAAACCACGGAAAACCGTCTTCAGGGCTGCCGACAGTGGGATTCGAACCCACTATCTTTAACCTTTAGCCTTTAACCACACGGCCAACTCGCCCGGCACTGCGTGTTATTGTGGTGGAGGATAGTGTTATGTGTGGTGTGTGAATTGCAGGGATGTTGGGGACAGCACAAACACCCAGCCCCCGAGCGATTGTAATTAACCAATAAAATTAAAATCCCCGACCGGAACCCTCTGAACCGAAGGGCAGCCAAGAGTCGGACATTGTCTACCCGGTTCGTATGGACTGATGACCACGAAGTTGTGAACACTATAAACAAGAACGGTCATCGTCATTTAACTCGTTACCATTACAAGTGAACAGTGGCCTTTGGTCACAGCGGTCTCGGATTCGATTCCGGGCAGGGTCGGAAATGTTAACCATAATTGGTCAATTCCTCTGGCATGGGGGCTGGGTGTATGTGTCGTCATCATCATTTCATCCTCATCACGACGCGCAGGTCGCCTACGGGAGTCAGATCAAAAGACCTGCATCTGACGAGCCGAACATGTCCTGGGACACTAGAAGCCTCTCCGCAGTGAAGGCATATGCCGCTGTACTGCGTTGATGGAGTGAAAGTATCTCCGCGGATCACTGTGAGTACCTTCACTGGGCTAACCGCAATAACGAAGTTGTAAATAAAGGTTACGGGTTATGAGGGTGTTTAGGGGCTGTAGTAAAGTAGAGGGCGTATAAGACCGCAATTACAGTATGGGACTCTCACCAGGATTACTTGAAAATATTCAAAGGAAAGCAGCACGATTTGTTCTGGGTGATTTCCGACAAAAGGAGTAGTGTTGGGAAGACTTGATACAAAGGAGACGAGCTGCTCGAATAAGTGGAGAGATCAGTAGTGATTGACACCGAGTTTCAAGAATGTTTGTTCACCCGTTTTGCCGCGATGTCGCCACAGACAGAAAGACTGAACTGAACCTGTTTTCGACTGGTGTATTTACCTAATTTGAAATCTGAACGAAGTTGGACAAAATTGCAAGTATGCAGACATAGTTTTAACGAATGTCTCTCTTTGTGGTGTTTGTGTCGAAAGAAGTAGCAACACGGAATCTATTACACTGGCATCCACAAAATTACTCTTTAATTAATACCTGGAACTGTGACTGGTTTCGAACAGGATGTTGCCAGTCGCAGGGAAACAAGTTAGGTGAGAGTTGACGAAGACAACTTTTTGTCTGTCAAACAAGAAAGTTCATTGGAATGCCATTTACTTGTGCACTAAGTTGTTAAATAAAGAACACCGCATATGATGCGACATCATAGGTGTGTCCATATTACTGCGTCTGAAAAGGACACTTCGGCTCATAGAACATGGCTTGCGTTCCTGTGAACGACCGCACTTGAGTTGTTGCAGCGCTGGCAGGTTATGAACCATCCTTTTACCGACTGATATCACATTTTTGGAACACTGAAAGACATCGAGTTGCAAAGAAACTGAACATGGAGTTCATTAAACTGCCATGTTCTAACGTTAGACGCTTCATCTTGATGTCTTGGTCTACCGTACAAACAAGTTCAAGTTTCCTCGTGTGGCCGTAATTCGGCGGCCATAACGCCACGCAGCGGAAAGCAGATGACCGACTTGAAGGTGAACATTGTTGTGAAGCTGATCCTGTAAACATTACGAGGTTCCCGCAAGGCAGTGTTGTTGGACCTTTATGCTTTCTTATGTACATGAATGATATGATGAAAGAATTGGAATCAAGGTAAAGCTTTTTGCAGATGGTGTTGTACTGTATCGAGCATGAAATAGTTCACAGGATTGGGAGCGACTGCAAAAAGACTGTGAAGAGTGAAGTGACCGCACCCTTGTGCACGACATCATCTTGTACATCGACTCTTGTACCAGCGTCATTCGGCGTCGCTGAATGTCTGAGCTTTGTGTCTTGTCCAGTGTTGTACGTGCTAACTGTGTGTGAATACATCTGTTATCCATGAGGAGGGTGACGATGTGGAGCCGTCTGCTAAACCTACAGACCAAGACCCCATAAGACCTAGATAATATTGTGAAATGGACAACAGACAACGATGGTAAACGGGATTAAAAGTGAGGTTGTAACTTCCACCATGGGGAAAAGCCCTCCAGATTTAATTGCTGTGTTGATGGAGTGAATGTATGTGACTTTTTTTTTGCTTTACGTCGTACCGACACAAATAGGTCTTATGGCGACGATGGGACAGGAAAGGCCGAGGAATGGGAAGGAAGCGGCCGTGGCCTTAATTAAGGTACAGCCCCAGCATTTGCCTGGCGTGAAAATGGGGAATCCACGGAAAACCATCTTAAGTGCTGACGACAGTGAGATTCGAACCCACTATCTCGCGGATGTGAACTCATAGCTGCGCGTCCTAACCGCACGGCCAACTCGGCCGGTATCTATGTCATCATGGTGTTAATATAAGGTGAAACCTTCATTGGGGTAATCACATTAACAAGGTTGTACATAAAGTTACAGATCTTGTCATTTGATTTGGAAAGTATTTAGGGTTGCTAGTAAGGATGTCTTTAGGAGGGCGTGTTCTAGCGTGTAGGACCCACAGCACGTCTACTTGATACAGCTACTTGGAAACATCCAAAAAAAGCAGCACGATTTCTTCTCCGTGATTTCCGACAAGAGAGTTGTGTTACAAAAATGTTACAAACTTTGTGCTGGGAAGACTTGGGAGTAACGAGAAGACTTGCTCAACTAAGCGGTATGTTCCGAGCTGTCAGTGGTGATATGGCGTAGAATGACAAAGGAGGCGAATAATCTCTAGCGGAGTTTTGAAAAGTATGAAAGATCATTACATAATCATATGAAGATAAAATTGGAATTCAAGAGGACAATTTGGGGCAAATATTCATGTAGGCCTATAGGAAAAGGAAATAGGAAGCAGTGGGTAGAGAATGTTGTCACCTGAGCTACAGACCTAAATACGGTATGCCATGTGCTAATCAAATTAAACAGCACTGAACAAGCTCTTGACATCAAGAACACGCGGCTCTGTAGATTGTAGAACATGTTGATGGCAAGGACAAGGCGTGTCTTCAGGATTCCTTCAGCATGCTCCGAATAGGAACCAAAGCGACAAAATATTAAACATCAGTCCTGAGTAGCGTTGATAATATCTTCAGGCGACGAATCGAAATGAGGCTAATGTGAGACAAGTGTCATTTTCAAAAAGTAAGACAACAGAAGGTGAAATTTTAGTATGTCATCATCTTCAGTGCAGTGAAGAATTCAGAGAACACTTCGTTTAACACGACCGTCATTTGATTGTATGTTGACTCGGACATTATGAAACATCCGAGTATTGTTCACAGAAAACAGTTCGTTCTCTTCGCTGCTGCAGTTTGTCATGTACTTGCGAGCGAACTGTTCGCGCTATTAACAAATGTGACGCTACTATTCAAGGCTAGGAGATAATTTTTTGTAACCGATCTTTTCCTTTTTTAAGAATATAAAATTGTATTTAAAAGGCCACTCTACATTTTCACGGCAAAAACCAATACAAACAGGTGAAGTCCCCGAAGCACTATTACTTGCACATACGAATGTGGACTGATAACTTCCCCTTCTTTATATTACTTTCTCGCTACAAAGAGACGTTGAACAGAGCCGCCTCACGCGTATCCTACATCAGTACTACTAAAACCAGAGGTGCTGCTGGTTATCGTTTTAAGACGAAATACAACTTTTATGAGTCTCGTCCTCGGAACAACAAGACCAAGTAGAAGAGGTCGTCGTTGTCGGTGTAATAAATCAAGAGCTCCATTATCTGTATTCGTGTTTTAAGAATTCAAGCAGGCCTGTCCGTCAGGTCTCACATTAGCAGGCGGTGCGAGAACACGCCACTAGGATTTTGAACGTGGCCTCCTGAGAACTGCCAGGCCCGCTTCAAACATTCATACGTCAGTGAGGAGCGTCAAATATTGGATGTTGTCAGTGCTTGTACTCTTTGGAGGAGGAACGTCAGTGTTTTGGGAGTTGATCAGTAGTAGTTGTTCTTACAAAATGAACGAAAGTATTGCGTAAAGTAAGTCCTCAGGCCTCGCAAGCATAATAGCGTGGGAGTCAGAGAACGTCTAGTTTTATCAAGGAAAATGAAAAGAAACCACTTTTCTCTTTGCGAAAATCATATGGCCTCAGTCATGGCCATCCATCAATGGCTGCTAATTTCAGACACGGTTGCTAGGGTCACACCAACTTCCGTAACGCCTGGCCATACGACATATTTACTCTGTAGGCCTCGTAATAGCGTTCGGATTAGGTGAGGACTAACATTGACAGAAAGATGAAACGCAAACGTAATAGCGTCAAGTGCGAAGGACAGGAGCTACCAAGCAGTGTGAGATACTCCCGAGGTCTGCGAGGCTGAAGTGCAGGAAGGTCTAATAGAAGCGTGATAAGTGAAATAATAATGGTAATATCAGTGTTATGTGGCTATCATTGTGCCCCCAGAGAAAAGATTACAAATGTTGGAAGCTTTCTGTTGAAGGAATTATGAAGATGGTTTACACAGTTGTACGAAATCTAAGCTATCAACAAGTATAAAATGGTGCGTCGTACAGGTGTGTTTTAATAAAAACGAGCGCGAGGCTGAATACTTCTCTTTACTATCCATATAAATGAAAGGAAATGGCTCGTAAAATGTTACGCTCTGCGAGCAAAAACTATTCATGGAGTCCTTCAACTTCTTATTACGGACAGAAACGCGCCTTACCGCAGAGGAACCACTTGCGTCTGCAGACTGAACACGCGAAAAAATGTAGATATATAGATACTTATTCAGTTAAATATGTACACGACTCTAATTTCTTTTAAGTATTAATGTTATTAAAGGAGCTACGTATATAAGAAACAAACTCCTAACTGCGTCTTACATAATTATATTATTATAATTTTCTGTTTTCGATTTTGGTCATCTAAGGACCAGGGAAAGTAACTATATGCATTCACCTTAACACGTCTTTTCTTGACTTCCAATCGTTTTGCATCCTTTCACTTCGCTGTTTCCTCCTCTCTTGTGTCCAGCCTTTCTCTTCTTCTCCTGGAAACTCTTGAAATGTTGTATCAGTCTTCTTGTATTCGATCTTGTAATAATAATTTTATAAGCTTTACGTTACACTAACAACTTTCTCGGTTTTCGGAGAGGCGGACGTGCCGGAATTAGTCCCGCAGGAGTTCTTTTACGTGCCAGTAAATGTACCGATACGAGGCTGACGTATTTGAGCATCTTCAAATAACACCGGACTGAGCGATGATCGAATCTGCCTAGTTGGGGTCAGAAGGCCAGTTCAAGTTTATTTTTCCTGGGTTCATTTCCACAGCATTCCAACTAATCCATTCTCCGAGATAATTGTATTCTTTTACTATTTCAATCTTTTGTTCTTTTATTATTAGTTCTGATTAAAAGGAAAACACAACAGGTGGTGGTGGTGGTGATTATTGTTTTAAGAGGAAGTACAAGTAGGCAACTATCCTCTGTTAAAAAATGGAAGGGACCAGACACTTGGGAAAACGAAGAAGGAGAAAGGCCACGAAGGGTGCGCTCTCGCAACTTCAGAGCGCGTGGTGCCCCATTTAGCGGCCGCTTACGGGAGGCAGGTGTTGCCGTGCAGTGTCGACCCACATAGAAGGCCAGAGGTGAAATAATATAGGAGGATGTGCAGCCCTTGCAGAGGCCTGTGCAGGATGGGGAATGGAAGCCGGGACACTGGGCCAAGGGCCAGCATCCTAACATTTACAGTATGTGTGGAGCCGGACAGGAGGGTGATGATGACACTGTACTCAGTCTCTTATGGGATCTGCCTGATACAGCTCTTCATCTCTTCGACTCGTGCTATTTTATATTCCGGAGTCTCAAGCCGACTGCTCCGTTCTCCATTAAGAGCAGGTAATGGCTCGCTCCCAGAGGGCAATGTCGTTATTAGCCCCGCTGCAATTACAGGCTATCCTTCTCCATTACCGGGTAATCACTTTTACTACTTCTAAACTGGGGCAGATTTCTGCTGCCAAGCAATTGGAATCAATATTTCTGTCAACACATCTTTACAGTATATCGCTGCTTTCTCACGTGTGGCTCAGACGGCTGAGGCGCGGGCCTTCTGACCCCAACGAGGCAGGTTCGATCCTGGCTCTGTCCGGTGTTATTTGAAGGT
This sequence comes from Anabrus simplex, assembly GCF_040414725.1. Taxonomy (NCBI): domain Eukaryota; kingdom Metazoa; phylum Arthropoda; class Insecta; order Orthoptera; family Tettigoniidae; genus Anabrus; species Anabrus simplex. The sequence goes on along the minus strand of NC_090277.1, from coordinate 14,561,622 downwards.
GCTCAAATACGTCAGCCTCGGGTCGGTAGACTAAATTCCGGCACCTCGGGACTGCGAAAATCGTAAAAGCAGTTAGACGGACATAAAGCCAATAACATTATTATTATTACTTTCTCACGTGCTCTCGGTTCGTTCCGGTGACTACAGGACATCTCGTGATCTGCAGGCGGTCGCCCTTCTGGCCTGTTGTGCCATGGGGTTCTTACAGCCGCTATGGACTACAAACTAGCAACCTCTCTTTCTTAGACTCACACGTTTTTGTTTACATTGCAACGAAAGGTTTTTCAACCTCACGCTCCGATGTTCCGCGGTTTAGCAGGTTCCTCCTCTGTCCTCTGGTCTTATATGCTGCGCCTGCTTCAGCCAGCGGCGTTGAGATTTCCATTTTGCCTGTAAAGTGAGCGAATCTCTCCGGGCTCATTCTCTTCAGGTGATCTTTGTTTCTGCATAAAGGTGGTGATCATTCCGACTCTCGCATACAGTTCTTTGCTTGGCCTCAAGTGGAAGACAAAACCGTCCGACACTTTCATTCTGAGGAACTTCCTTTCCTTTTTCTCAACCAACATATCTTCCAGTGTTTCAGTCGCTCCGACTAATACGCAGTAGTGTCACAGTTTAGCCTCGTAGAAGAAGAATTTGGATCTGTAAGTCTCATGGCTCGTTTTAAATGCCAGTTCCTAGTTCCTGGGTCTCTCCCGCAGTGCTTCCTTTTAATTGTTATTCGCGGTAATCATCATGGTCCTCCGGATAATCCCATAAGCCGTATCGATGCAGAGAGTGGAGCCTACTTTGCTAGTCGTTAAACGTCGGACTAACACATTCAAGGTTTTCAGCGCCTCAGGTATGCAAAATTCGTAGGATTGGGAAAGTAACAAGTCCGCCTCTGTGGTGTAGTGGTTAGTGTGATTAGCTGCCACCCCCGCAGTCCCGGGTTCGATTCCAGGCTCTGCCATGAAATTTGAAAAGTGGTACGAGGGCTGGAACGGGGTCCACTCAGCCACGGGAGGTCAACTGAGTAGTGGTGGGTTCGATTCCCACCTCAGCCATCCTGGAAGTTGTTTTCCATAGTTTCCCACTTCTCCTGGTAAATGACGGGATGGTACCTAACTTAAGGCCACGGCCGCTTCCTTCCCTCTTCCTTGTCTATCCCTTCCAATCTTCCCATCCCCCACCAAGGCCCCTGTTCAGCACAGCAGGTGAGGCCGCCTGGGCGAGGTATTGGTCATTCTCCCCACTTATATCCCCCGACGCAGAGTCTGAAGATTTAGGACACTGCCCTTGTGGCGGTAGAGGTGGATCCGTCGCTAAGTCCGAGAGAAAAACCAACCCTGGAGGGTAAGCCAATAAAGGGCCCCACCATCGGCAGCCCTAAAGATGGTTTTCCATGGTTTCCCATTTTCACATCAGGAAAATGCTGGGACTATACCTTAAATGAGGCTACCGCCGCTTCCTTCCCACTCCCACCCCTTTCCTATCCCATCGCCGTCATAAGACCTGTCGGTACGACGTAAAGGAACTTGTATGAAAAAACTAAAAAGTTCTGAAAGTATACATAAACCATTTTAATTGTCTTTATTCATTATGTGTGCAGCTGGCATCTTTCTATCAAATTACAGTTATGTAGTGATTATGATGGTTGTTTTGCGGGACGAAACAAGATAGGTCGAATGACTTAAGTAGACGAAGAAGCTTGAGACGAGTTTTTAAAAGGAGATGTCACCCATTGCGCGAAAGTGGATCCAAAGGCAGCAAAGGAAATTTTACATCACAGCGGAGCAGAAGTGTCTCGGGTGTAAAAGTAGCATTTCTTCTTTTGACTTATTGCGTTACCCGTGGGTCGTCTTAACAAACTACCAGGTGCATGCATATGCCATTTCTGGTTTCACTAAGAGATGGCACTAGCGAACAGTACGCAGCGTATGAATATGACCAAATACAGTAGAGACAATTCGCGACACTCTGCGAGGACAGCGATTAGAGCTCTGTCTAGCGCAGTGACCTGGAGTTATTGATTCTAAGAGCACGTGTATTTGTTTGTGAAGTTTTTGGCGATGTTTATGCATTTGCAGTAAGTTGACATAAGTAAATAGTAGCGTGTATGAGTAGAAATATATGTGCTGTGTTTGGCTGCAGTGACTATGAAGTGCAGAAGGATTCGCGGTCTTTCTTCCATTTCCCTCGCGACAAAAAAATGTAAGTAAATATTGTGTTTGCATACATATTCTTCAAGTGACACGAGATTTTTATAGTACTTCGTAAACTTCTGACCTGCGCGACCCATATTTTAACTGGCTTTAAATATAAAATGCTTATTTTATTGTATAGTGCTGCAGTTAACCTTCAGTACCGATCTGTGGGTTTTGATTTAATTAATGAAAATGCATGTGTATATGTTTGTGGCTGGTTGTGTTCCAAATTTTCCCATTTGCAATGCCGTAATGCGTTGTCAAGCACTGAAGAAAATATGGATGACTTAAGAAATGTACATATTTTGTTGGAATCCTAATGTAATGGCAAGTATTGTTTATAGGGAAATTTTGAATGTTTTTGAGGCTAAATTTGTAGATTTTCTTTCTGTTAGTAGGCTTCATGTTAAGAGGAAAATTGTCCAGTTATTAAGTGTTAATTCATTGAATCATGTGTGTAAGGAATGTGCCGATATTTTTATTGGCAAGTGTCTTAATGTGATGATACAATGTTTTTTTAAATGAGAAACAAAAGACAAATCTAACCGTAAAAGTCAGGCGGGAATGCTAAAGCTAAACAAATTAATGCATAAATGAAAGACCAAGCCTTTTCACAGTAGTCCATTTCACATCTCGATTATATGTCTAATTTCAGTCTTTAAATAATAACCTATTAAGTAATTCTTCATTCGTTTATCCAGAATTGCTTTACCAGCTTTGAAGTTAGTATCTTAATTTAACACTTTCTTTCTAGACGTAATCTATTTATCCATTTCCGTATATGCTTTTCGATCGATATTTGAATTTAGCGCGAATTTCCAGGTCACGTCACTAGGAGCGCCACTTGCGCTGTATTTGACACATGCATTAGGTTGTTCGTCTGACATTAACCTACAAAGACACACAGATTGACTCCGCCTAACACTAGCGTCTGTGGTCTATCGTTCAGTGATCATGTCGACGTTTGTGTCTGAAAATAACACGCGCTGTTTTTCTTGTTTAATTACTAGAAAAAGGCTGTGTATAGTCATCATTTGCTGGTAGGAACATGTGGTGAACGCTCCATCGATTAGAACATTTAAACGTGGTGATTTCAATGTGAAGGGCAGTGCGCGCTCTGGTAGACCGCAAAGTGCACCGGGCGAGTTGGCCGTGCGGTTAGGAGCGCGCACCTGTGAGCTTGCATCCGGCAGATAGTGGGTTCGAACCTCACTGTCGGCAGCCCTCAAGATGGTTTTCCGTGGTTTCCCATTTTACACCAGGCAAATGCTGAGGCTGTGCCATAGTCGCCACGTCGGTGCGACGTAAAACAAAATTGTGAGGACTCTTGAAACCCGGCGAAACCGTTAATGCACAACGCTATCGCCAACAAATGATTAATTTAAAGACGACCGGAATGGGTCAGAAGACAGAGCAGAGAGATTTAGTTACACGACAGTGCGCCGTCTCGCACGGCAAAACCAGTGAAAGACACCTTGAGATGGCTAGGATGGAACATCCTTCCGCACCTGCCGTATTGCCCCGACCTGGCGCCATCTGTCACCTCTTCGCATCAATGGGGCACGCGTTCGCAGAGCAGCACTTCAGCAATTTCAAGGAAGTTGGAAAATGGCTCGACGAATGGTTTGCAAGTGTGTGAAAGCCGATTGCCAATATTTTGAATAAACAAAAAATGAATTTCCCTTGAAAATTACGTGACTTCCTTCCCACAAAAATCGGAAAAAACGTATGCATACACGTGGTAAGTCACATGGCAGGTCGAGTCTTTGCCACTCGATGTCAAGAAAAATGTGTACAAATGGTAAGAAAATTGTGAAAGTTGTGATTGTGTTTTTCTCGAAATACAATTTCCTTAATAGCAACAGTCTATGATTACTATCTTGTGAAGTATTATACCTAGGAGCATTATGCTCACTATCTTATGCCAATTTTAGAACTACAAAAGTCTCAAAAATGAAAAATCCTGCTTGAGGGCACTTTGCGCACAAAGGGTCACACATATTGATGTAGTTGATGCTAGGTTGTAGTAAGGATGTAAAGGAGAGGACATACAAGTCTCTGGTAAGACCCAACTAGACTATGGTTTCGGTGTGTGGGACCCTCACCAGGATTACTTGATTCGAGAACTGGAAAAAATTCCAGAGCTGCTCGATTTGTTCTGGGTGATTTCCTACAAAAGAGTAGCGCTGCGAAAATGTTGCAAACTTTGGGCTGGGAAGACTTGCGAGAAAGGAGGGAAGTTGCTCGACTAAGTGGTATGTTCCGAGCTGTCAGTGGAGTGATGGCGTGAAATGACATTAGTAGATGAATAAGTTTGAGTGTTGTTTTTAAAAGTAGGAAAGATCACAATATGAACATAAAGTTGGAACTGAAGAGGACAAATTTGGGCAAATATTCGTTTGTATGAAGGGGAGTTGGGGATTGGAATAATTTACCAAGGGAGATGTTTTATAAAGTTCCAACTACATTGACATAATTTAAGAAACGGCCTGGTAAACAACTGATAGGGAATCTGTTCTGAATACACATGAGTAGTGATTGCAGATAAAAACCAAAAGTACAGGATTGATTCAGATTATCAGTCCAGACATTAGAGGCGCGGTTTTGATACACGCTGTTGTTTGCGCTATGTAAGATAATGTCTGAAAACAAGTGGATCTTGTTCCTTTGAAGCTCAAGAACCGTATTGAGTGTTTCCCCTGTTTATAATCAATGGACAAAGCCATGCCTTAGCTAACCAGTTACCTTTTAAGGTCGTACGCTGCACCAGATGCCCAAATACAGCATCCTGCACTCTAGGCCACACAGAAAATCTTATATAATGGCAATAAATGAAAGTGTCATTAAATCATTTCGTGACGGAAATTGTACTTCAACAATATGATCCATGGTTTACCGATTTCATGGGATTATTCCCGCCGAATAATCGCAACAGGACACGAGGGAGGCGATGGTAAATGATACCTGTACTACCAGTGAAGTTCGAAAACAAAACCTGCCGAGTTATCATCATTTCCTTGGGGTGGGGACAGAAGAATGTGAGTCGACGAAGAGAGGTCCGATAGCATTTTGTCGTCAGAGGCGATTGAAAAACATAATCCCTTCAGGCTTTCAAATTGGGAGCGTGACTTGGTAACGACACGTCCCGTAGCCTCTTCGCTCTTTCCTATCCGACCTCCCTTGGTCAATTCTTGTTTTCTTCCTTTTGCCGATACCTCCTGTCAGACCTCTTTCACGTTTCCTTCTGATTAGTGTTAATACAGGATGGTTGTCCGGTTGTAGTTCCTCTTGAAACAATAATTAACACAACCATTAGTGTTAATAGAGGTTGGTTGTCCAGTTGTACTTCCTCTTAAAACAATAATCACCACCACCATTAGTGTTAATAGAGGATGGTTGCCCAGTTGTACTTCCTCTTAAAACAATAATCACCACCACCATTAGTGTTAATAGAGGATGGTTGCCCAGTTGTACTTCCTCTTAAAACAATAATCACCACCACCATTAGTGTTAATAGAGGATGGTTGCCCAGTTGTACTTCCTCTTAAAACAATAATCGCCACCACCATTAGTGTTAATAGAGGATGGTTGCCCAGTTGTACTTCCTCTTAAAACAATAATCACCACCACCATTAGTGTTAATAGAGGATGGTTGCCCAGTTGTACTTCCTCTTAAAACAATAATCACCACCACCATTAGTGTTAATAGAGGATGGTTGCCCAGTTGTACTTCATCTTAAAACAATAATCACCACCACCATTAGTGTTAATAGAGGATGGTTGCCCAGTTGTACTTCCTCTTAAAACAATAATCACCACCACCATTAGTGTTAATAGAGGATGGTTGCCCAGTTGTACTTCCTCTTAAAACAATAATCACCACCACCATTAGTGTTAATAGAGGATGGTTGCCCAGTTGTACTTCCTCTTAAAACAATAATCACCACCACCATTAGTGTTAATAGAGGATGGTTGCCCAGTTGTACTTCCTCTTAAAACAATAATCTGCGCGTAGAGGCGCGCGGCTGTGAGCTTGCATCCGGGAGATAGTAGGTTCGAATCCCACTATCGGCAGCCCTGAAAATGGTTTTCCGTGGTTTCCCATTTTCACACCAGGCAAATGCTGGGGCTGTACCTTAATTAAGGCCACGGCCGCTTCCTTCCAACTCCTAGGCCTTTCCTATCCCATCGTCGCCATAAGACCTATCTGTGTCGGCGCGACGTAAAGCCCCTAGCAAAAAAAACAATAATCACCACCACCATTAGTGTTAATAGAGGATGGTTGCCCAGTTGTACTTCATCTTAAAACAATAATCACCACCACCATTAGTGTTAATAGAGGATGGTTGCCCAGTTGTACTTCCTCTTAAAACAATAATCACCACCACCATTAGTGTTAATAGAGGACGGTTGCCCAGTTGTACATCCTCTTAAAACAATAATCACCACCACCATTATTAATAGAGGACGGTTGCCCAGTTGTACTTCATCTTAAAACAATAATCACCACCACCATTAGTGTTAATGGAGGATGGTTGCCCAGTTGTACTTCATCTTAAAACAATAATCACCACCACCATTAGTGTTAATAGAGGACGGTTGCCCAGTTGTACTTCATCTTAAAACAATAATCACCACCACCATTAGTGTTAATGGAGGATGGTTGTACAGTTGTACTTCCCCTTAAAATGATAATATCACCAGCCGAGATAATGAATTAAAAGTGTTTTTAATTAATTCTTCTTTTTGCAATTTTTATTAACTTTTTTATTTATTATTTTTGGTGGTTTTGTTATATATTTTTAATTACATTTATTTATTACATTCATATACAAAACAAATAATTACTGTAAATATGTTCTATTTGATCAAACTATTTCTATATGTTTACATAAATGGCGATTTATTTGCATGATGCATGATGGTCATTGCAACGCGAGTGGATACACGGACATTTGTTTTTGCATCTGGTGCGAAAATGAACAGATTCGTCGGCAATGAGTTTCCTAGTTGCATGAAAGCAGGCTATATGTCGAACACGGCATAGTTGGATTGCTATTTCCAATTAACGGATAATAAGTTTCCTAGTTACATAGGCGACGGCCGCTTCCTTCCCAGTCCTAGGCCTTGCCTATCCCATCATCGCCATAAGACCTATCTGTGTCAGTGCGACGTAAAGCCAGTAAAAAAAAAAAAAAAAAAAAAAAAAACCTAGTTACATGAACCTCGTAACAAGAAAGGTACTTCATAAAACATGGTGGACCGGGCGAGTTGGCTGTGCGCGTAGAGGCGCGCGGCTGTGAGCTTGCATCCGGGAGATAGTAGGTTCGAATCCCACTATCGGCAGCCCTGAAGATGGTTTTCCGTGGTTTCCCATTTTCACACCAGGCAAATGCTGGGGCTGTACCTTAATTAAGGCCACGGCCGCTTCCTTCCAACTCCTAGGCCTTTCCCATCCCATTGTCGCCATAAGACCTATCTGTGTCGGTGCGACGTAAAGCCCCTAGCAAAAAAAACAAAACAAAAAACACACACACAACATGGCGGCGTGTTCCCATCCTCCTCCTTACCGGACTGTCGTGAAACAGAGCAAGTCGCTAATCTGTCGATCAAGGTCCATCCAAATCTTGGTGCAGCTTTGTAATTAAATTAATTACATAGGCTAAAATAAATATATTTCCGTTGATTTTTCAAGAACTGCAAGATTTTTCCTCTGTTATTGAGATGTTGTAGAAGATTTTGGTACAAACCGCACCTTTAACTTGCTCTCGTTGAAGAGCTTGAGTTTTGTGAAACACACACGTTGGCGTTTTGTATATATTATTATTATTATTATTATTATTATTATTATTATTATTATTATTATTATTATTATTATTATTATTATTATCTATTGGCTCTGTTGCCAGGTGAACACATGTTGAGCTGTGCTCATCTTGTCCCTAACGAAGTAATCTCGGCCATTGTTCCCTTGTGTGACGTTATCACTTTCAATGTTGGCTGAAACTAAAGCACAACCGCCCACTTCCTTCTTCCCAGGTAACGTTGTCTTTCTTGTCTCCTCTGTTTAATGGTTCTATATAACTTGCGGGAAAATGCGCGCTGAATCATTGACTACCGCTAGTTTTACTGGGTGGATGGGACAGTTTCTTCCCTCACTGTGATGGCTTTCCTTTTACGGTTTGTCTCACAGACGAGCGTTGTATGTCTGTATTGAAGTTGGAACTGAAAACAAGTCTTTGGGAAGTTACACTCTTTGAAAGAGATATGATACGCATTCCAATTTCTTAGATGTTGCTTGAATAGTTCATACCTTAAAAGCATGTTCTTTATGGAAATGGAGAGCCTAACTTGACCTCAAAGAGTTTGAAAAGACCAAGCGAGCTGGCCGTGCAGTTAGGGGCGCGCAGCTCTGAGCTTGCATTCGGGAGATAGTGAGTTCGAACCCCACTGTCGGCAGCTCTGAGGATGGTTTTGTGTGGTTTCCGATTTTCACACTAGTTACCATATGTACCTTAATTAAGTCTACGGTCGCTTCCTTCCCACTCTTAGCCCTTTCCTGTTCCGTCGTCGGTGCGACGCAGAGCAACTTGTTAAAAAAACTTGTTTGAAAACAACAAGAATCAGTGGCGATATTTTTAATGATTTACAAACCGAATTTATAACTATCCGTGTCCATGAATGAATGAATAATGAGGGAGCTAGTGGTATCATAAACTGCATCTGTGACTTACGTTCGGCAACATGGCCTCCTCGTGGACTTTGACCTTCAGTTACTGACTTTTAGATATATTTAGCATTTTAATACGGATATGTTTTTGAGCTGCTGGAATTCGCCTCATCAGAAGACCGACACCCTGGTAATCGTCCCACCACTGTTCGTCCTCTTCTTGCTCACGTTAGAACACTACTTCTATATAGAGCGCCGTGTTTTAAACGAGTTTCCACTGTCTTTGACTGGCGTTAGCAAACCCCCTTACACACGGTAACGTCACACAATGCAGCAGAATATTTCTCATAATACGTATCTTGCGAATATTTATACCCATAGAATTGTTGCTAAATAGGGGCCATTTTGTTGGACGTACATCATTTTTTTTCGATTTTTCGGAACTCTTTTTATTAGTGATGTGTGTGTTAAGAGGGGACCTACCCGCTCTCTCGTCTTGTTAGCCCAAAAACATATCCATGACTGTGCTTTTCTGTTTAGCAGAAAAATTACGTATATCTTGTTAACGTTGAAAACATTTCTTAGCCGACAAAGTAGCGGTCCTCATATTACGAAAAACGTAAAATTAATTTCCTCAATTATGACGATAGGTGAGGGGCTAAAGGACCCGGAAAGGTGAGTCTTGGATAGCTCTATCAAACTAAATATACATATATTTATATATATCGAAAGGCTTGCTTCTTTTCTCGTTTTCTTTTAAATTCAAATCCTAGCCAAATTAACTTATTTACATAATTCTTTCTGTAATGTGTTCGTTGGTTGAATACCCTCAGACTTTTTTTTTAATGTCCACACCGAATGTAGTTATAAGGACTTAGGTGAAACTCTGCATTGACTCACATTAGGGCTCCTATTGGTGCTTAAGTGAAACAATGCATTCACTCGTATTAGCGTTCGTAATGGTAGAAAAAGGCAAACTGCTAATCTGATCGACCAGATGACGATGATTGTGAAATGGATTGTAAGTTTTTGAATAAATAAAGAATATTTTCTCGTACTTTATTGTATTTACCTAAATTTCACAGCACATATCCCCAGGATATTTTCGATTGAGTTGCTTGCTCGCGCCCTCTAATATTGTATTCTATTTCTGCGGATTTTTCGTGTTATATTTGATTGCTCTACTTCTTGGGAACTCGTCCAAGAAGATGGCGGACAGAAGCAACCGATGAATCATTATTGCGATCCTTTTCGTCAGGCGCAGGAAGCAATCCTGAAGTTGTGGGTGGAAGTGGTACGGTAGAATACGCAATCCGCGGTCTGTCGTAAGAGGCTCTCGTATTGGCACCCTGGCATTGCTCCTAAGTTTCGTCTTTCCTATCTGACCTCCCTTGGTCAACTCTTGTTTTCTTCCGACCCCGGCGGCATTGTTTGCGAGGCCTAGACTAACTTTGGTTGAGTTCTCTAATAGTTCATCAGGCTGAATACTAAGAACAAGAGTTGATCATGGTTACCGCTGCCCTCTAATATATCTTTTAAAATCCCTCCAAATCTAAACATGTTGTAATGTAAGTATATTTCAGTGATTTTCGACGGCAGGTCAGTCATTAGAGGAAGAGTACCAAATATGGAATACCTTTTCATTTTCATAAAAATGACCAACTAGTTTCTTATATGTTAAGGTTGTAAATACGTGCTTTGTTGCTAAAATCTGTCTACTTTCCAGCTACTTTCAATCTAATTAACACAATATTTTTGTAAATTACAACATACAATGGAAATTGTACTTTTCTTGTTCTGAAAAAAAAATCTCCCTAATATGGAATACTATCATTCTACTCCTAAGCCTCTTATTTTAATGCAAGTTCTTAGTCTACATGTTTGAAATAAGAAACTCATTGAAAGAATTTAAAATAATAGACCATTATTTGCAATAGGTCACACTCTTCACTTGAACAGGCACCATAAGATGCACTCCAATCACTGAATCCATTTCTCGTCCCTTCCATCTCTGGAATGCTTGCCGTCGCAGTAGAAGCATGTAGCATCGTCATCACTTGGATCTACTTTTCCATGTCCCTCTATACCGAGATCAGATGGTTTGTCATTCATGCTGATTGATTATTTATCCGATGACGAACTGTCATCTCTTGTCTACTTGAAGGTTGATTGAGTTCTTGAATGTCTACTCTCGAGGCAGTTGTTTGAGGAAAGTATCGTCCCTCTGCTGTTGTCTCGTTCTTTGTTGCCAAACGAAACAAGTTTTTGTTGGTACACCATATACGCGTGCTACAATTTTGTACTCCAGTTTCCCTGTCCTTACTGCAGTGATAGCTTGTTGCTGTCTTACTTCGTTCCACTTCTTCCGTACTTTTCCCTGCGAACTGTCATTTCGACCGGCCGTGGTTCTGAAGGAAAGAAAAACTGCCTATGCATATTGCAAAAGTATGGCATATATGGAATTGTATTCCATAACTGGGGTGTTCCATATTAGGTAGCCAGCCGCATTCAATTTATATCTTACAAATTACATGTGTCGGCTCATCGAATTTATTTGTCCAGCGTTTTAATGTTTAGCTAAGACTGATTTGTAAAGGCGTGCAACTCGTACCTTCGCTGAAAATCACTCGCTCTACTGTCACAGACAAAGAACGCAACTCAAATGACTTCCCTCAACTCGCGAACACAGAACCCTTCCTCGTACATTTTTGTATCTCTTCCATGCAGCGATGCCATGTTTAACTTAACAGATATTGGGGTATTCCATATTTAGAGCTCTTCCTCTAACATTTATGAATATCGTGGTTAATAAAATTAAATAGGTTTTATTGGACAGTAAGAGCTCCCCTTTCAGATGGTGGCCTGATTTTCACAGACAGACAGACAGTCTCGTGGATCGGGACAGATTACATCTGCCCCCCCCCCCCCAACTATCATAAGAGGTGACTTAGGGGGTGAAATCTCCAGAGGCTGTCAATGTGTTTGCGTGCGGTGGCGTCTCCCTATGATGCTGGGTGTTGTTGTTAAAGTATACTTCTGTGTTCAGTATACATTACAAGGTGTATCAGAACTATACGGACAAAAATATCAGGGATGCTCTTCATGTTGTGGTGTGTTCAGATTGGCGGAGAACATAAGGAGGCTACTTTGTTACTTTCGGCGCGCGATTCAAATGGAGGAAATTGCCTCATTTGCTACGCCGGAGCACAAGCCGCTGCAGAGAGGGGAAGTGGGGTGTACTCGTTCGACTCGCACGGGATTGTCCTCGTCTCTTAAGGCAATATCCACAGTTCGTTGCAGAGATGGGGAATCTGATTAGTTTAGAAGAACCGAATCATTTGAAACGATTCACCAAAATGATTCGTTCATTTGATTCGTTCATTCAATTACCACGTGACGAAGAGCCGAAAGCGAAACCATGGACTTAGATGAACAATTCCGTTATGTTGTTTATAACTGCTACTGCTTTACAAGTTACAAGAAGTGAAATGTTCAAGGTAACAAGAGTAATATCCCCTTTAGAGGTTACAGTAGAAAAATGCTACGCAACTTTCCGACTAATATTTTCCAAACTTAAGTAGCTACCATTCGAAACTATACGAAAATCGAATTTGAAATTTATAGTAGATATGAACGTGTTTGTGGCCATGTTCCACGAGAATGGAAACGCGAACCTTGAAGTAAACATAACCTAACATTTCGCACCCAGCTGGAAGTTGAGTGTATATTACAGTTCCGTCAAGTGTGTGACTTGAAACGACGTCATAATTTCTTATTTTTTTTTAAAAAAAATCTTTCCTGTAAGGTTAGGATTATTTGACTTGTGAACCGGACTTTTAGTTCAAGTTAAATAAAAAATAACAGAGTCGTTCTTCGCAAGTTTCATCGATTCAAAAATGGCAGGTACCCGATTTGGAGATATACATCAGAACGAACGAGTTGCGGCTGCCATCTCTCTATTCAGCTTTCGATTCAGAAACGAGTCGATTCATTTTGTTCACTGAATCATCATTCAGTCGTTTAGTGCAATGATTCGTTCATTATGAATCACTCGTTCAGAATCTCCCCATACAGCCGTAGTCTAACTGCACACACACACTTCACTTGTTAGTCAAGGAATGCACCAGATCGTTTCTCTTCTCGCAGTAAAATTCTTTATTATTTAACATGCTCGAAGATGCAACGTTGTCGCCCCACGATTGTGCATTTCTTCACTCACAACATTGTAAATGGAATGAAATGCTGAACGAAGGACGCAACACTCCCAATGGTTTGATTACAGTAGATGCTCCACTCCTACTTCGATGCACAGTTCTGAGCGGTGCAGTAGTGACCTTTGGACTCTGTTCAGGATGTGTGGTGTGTCGGGAACGACTTGGAAAGCTGCCCGTATTCTTGGTACAAGTTCATATTTTCTTTGTACGGGGTTCGCATAGTAGTGAAACTTGTTCATTCCCCTCGCTTCCCTCCTCTGACGCACAGGAACAGGCAGCGGTTGACTCTCTGGCATAGCAAACACGATGAATTCCTCAATTTGAATCGCGCGCCCGGAAATAACCTCTCCGCCAGTCCGATTCCACCACCCTTCTTAACACAACACGAAGAGCTTCGGCATGGTTCTGATACACCCTGTATTTTTCGATCACTTGCCGTTGTTTTCCTCTCTGAGCCAGAGAGTGCTGTTTCAACACAAGTGACCCTTTCATAATGTCTAGACGCACTAGTGCTCTCGATGCGATGTCGATGCGTTTGCCCTCTATGAACCACGTAGATCATGGCTCTGTCCTATTTGTTGTGTCCACCCGTTTTTGGGTTTCAAATTTCTTGCCGCGGGTTCTTGCGTGTGAACAAGTTTATGTGCTCGCTATATCTAGTCTGTATAGTTGCCAGTAGATTAATATTCACTTGTATGAGACGGGAGACTCTTTTAGATGCTTTCTAGCCTTGTACTTTGGTAGGACGAGTTCCATTGATGATGAGGATGTTTTTTGGTCAATATCCAGTTGTCCATTCATGATTTTTCCATATTATTATTTTACTCTTAGTAATTTCATTCCCCTGCAAATTGATTCCTTACTTTTGGCAGCATTTCATAACTCTTTGTTAGTACTTGCTCCTTATTGCAACCAAGTTAAGCAGTGTCACTCTTTATAATACTGAAGGTTAACCAGTATATATTACTTTTATGTAGTTTATGTTTATAGTGCATGTTATTCAGTTTTCTAACTTCAGATTTTAGTTTAATTGCCTCTCTTTCTCTCTCTGTCTCTCTCTCTCTTTTCTGTAACAATTGTTGAGACATTTAAGCCAATTAATTATTCTTTGATTTCATCACCGCCTTCGTAATGTAAACCACGAAGGCAGCAATTTCATCATCTTATGTATCGATTGTCGGACCGTAGTCCAAGCAAACTGTTGTTCCGATATTCTGTATCTGTATTATTAATGTGTGAAACAAGGCATTTTTACTAAATTATATGCGGTTTATTTCTACTTCAAACGTAATAATGATAATAGTTGTCTGTGTATTGTTTTCAGTGTGGATGCTACAGAAGGGAGATCATTAGCGTCAATGGCAAACTCTAACCAATATATTCAATTCAATTACTATTATTATTTTGATAAATGTACACCGGTAACTGTGAAGTACTTCGGCAACTGATACAATCAATGGCGGTGGATGTGCCAACAGCTCGTCCGATGTGGCAATGCTGTTCCCTCCAGAAACAAGAAGACAAGACTCAACGAAGCGCGACACCTTCGCTGTTGGAATGCAGACTGAAGCAGGTTTTGGTGAGACACCACTCGTACAGAAAATTCGCCATCGCACAGTATTCAGTGGAGAAATAAAGTTGTAATTCATTCTTAGTGTTGCTCATTTATTCAAATTACCAGGGCCGTATAAGTGTGGCTAATGCGTTTCACATACACAGTTTATAGTTTGAAATAATTTAGGATTTTTAATATCTAAGTGGAAGGGGGTTTTAGAGGATTAACTGCAAGTACATATTACTTTTCGGTTAATTTAAAAATTAATGTCTAGAAATACTTAATGTAGGATTTACAACACAAATATTTTACTAGTCCTATTTCATAGCGTGAAGGCTGGGCAGTGAACAAGAAAATCCGTTAAGCTGTTCTTACTCAAGAAACCGTCGTGAACAAGATCTTGGGGCCCTGTTAATTAATGGCAATGCCTAGAGGTATATCGTGGCCTTAATAGGAAAATATATTATGCCCAGAAATGTAAAAAATAAGTTTTTAATGATAACATATTATGCCCCTTGTTCAGAGAAAACGAATTAGCTCTTATAGTCCGTAAGAAACACAACCGAAGTTCATCACAAACAGTCCATTTTCAGAGAGAAGGAACTAGAACTTAGTAAGTTTTGCCTGAACCTTTCAATGTTGTGTGTTGTTTGAGTCATCAGTCCAGAGACTGGTTTGATGCAGCTACCCATATCACCCTATCCTGTGCTAACCATTTTGTTTCTACGTAACTATTACATCCTACTAATCTGCCATAATATCACCTTGGTCTACCCCTACCGTTCTTACCGTCTACGCTTCCCTCAAAAACCAAGTGAACAATACTGGGCGTCTTAAGATTCTATCTCTCCTGGTCAGATTTAGCCAAATCGATCTCCTCTCACCATTTCGATTCAGAATCTCTTCATTCGTGATTCGATCTATCCATCTCACCTTGAGCATTGTCTGGCTCGATGGCTAAGTGGTTAGCGTGCTGGCCTTTGGTCCAGTGAGTCCCGGGTTCGATTCCCGACCGGGTCGAGTTTTTTATCTTCATCGGTTAATTCCGATGGCTCGGGGGCTGGGACGGGGGTTGCCGTCTTCATCATTAGAACTTTATGTAGGACCGCGTCCTCATAGAGGCGAGGGTCAACTAGAAAGACCTCGATCAGGCCACACGCCTTGAGCATTCTTCTGTAACACCGCATTTCAATTTATTTCTGAGCTGCTTATAGTCCAAGTTTGACTTCCTTACAGCGCCACGCTCCAGACGAAAGTCATCCAGTATGAACCGCTTCATGTTGAATCTGCAAGGGCCTTGCATGTGAAATCCCTCTTTAATGTTGAATTAAGACATCTCCTGTAGATGTGCATAATATCAGTAGACTATTGTTTTGGTATTTACATTGAACTGTTGTTATTGGAATTATTACTTTCTGTGTTTCAATGATTTTTGCATTGGTATTGTACTTTTTTGTTTTACAAGTTGCTTTACGTCGCACCGACACAGGTCTTATGGCAACGATAGGATAGGAAAGGGCTAGGAATGGGAAGGAATCGATCATGGCCTTAATTAAGGAATAGCCCCAGCATTTGCCTGGTGTGAAAATGAGAAACTACGGGAAACAATTTCAGGGCTGCCGAGAGTGGGGTTCGAGCCCACTATCTCCCGGATGCAAGCTCACAGCTGTGCGCCCCTAACCGCACAGCCAATTCGCCCGGTTCTTCCTTTTCATATTACTGTTAAGTTTGGCATTATTGCTTCAATGTTCATACGGAGAATTGGATTTACAACTCTTAAAAACAATAACAATGCATTTAAGAATTATCTGTGGGTTTTATGTGAAAGTTAGCATTGGAAGTTCTAAAGTTCGCTCCATTTGAAGTATCAAAAGTAGTTTTCGTCCGCCTCTGTGGTGTAGTGGTTAGCGTGATTAGCTGCCACCCCCGGAGGCCCGGGTTCGATTCCCGGCTCTGCCATGAAATTTGAAAAGTGGTACGAGGGCTGGAACGGGGTCCACTCAGCCTCGGGAGGTCAACTGAGTAGAGGTGGGTTCGATTCCCACCTCAGCCATCCTGGAAGTGGTTTTCCGTGGTTTTCCACTTCTCCTCCAGGCGAATGCCGGGATGGTACGTAACTTAAGGCCACGGCCGCTTCCTTCCCTCTTCCTTGCCTATCCCTTCCAATCTTCCCATCCCTCCACAAGGCCCCTGTTCAGCATAGCAGGTGAGGCCGCCTGGGCGAGGTACTGGTCATTCTCCCCAGTTGTATCCCCCGACCAAGAGTCTGAAGCTCCAGGACACTGCCCTTGAGGCGGTAGAGGTGGGATCCCTCGCTGAATCCGAGGGAAAAGCCGAACCTGGAGGGTAAACAGATGATGATGAAAAGTAGTTTTCATAATCTGTTAATTGCATTTTATTTTCATGTGGATTGAAGTAATGCATAATACAGGCATCAGGCACTGGGATCGAAATTTAGAAATAGTGAGAACTCCCCTTTCAGCATAAATCGTTTCATATCTGTTTAATACCACTGCTTAAATATTGCAAATGTAGAATCATTTTACAAACACAACTAAACCAAAGATAATGTCCCAATCGAAGAATAAGCATTCTGCTGAGGTTTTGTGGACAGCGTGCGAACGCAGGGCACCCGAACATGCTCAAGTGTTGATTCAGAAGAAGCAAAGCTAGTAGAGTTTTATGGATTATAAAACTGTTTAAATATATAGTCGTGTAATGCCGAATTTATGAATAGGATTGGGGGTGTTTAAAAACAAAACATGATTCAAACTGAATTACCAACATACAGTCTTTTTGGACTTGATGCCTTTTCCTTGTAAGCCCTCAGATTTTTTAACTCTTAGGAATCAATAAATAGTAAGTCGGTGAGTTTACCAAGATACAGCAGACTTGTTTTACGGACTCGGAATGGGTGAAATTTAGCCTAAGAAGAAATTATCCACATTCAGGCCCGGTTTCTTCAACGAATGTTAATTGTTAACTCAGCTGTTAAGGAGACTTAACACATAATTTAACAAAATGGTCGTCTCATTAAGAATTGTTAACTCTAACAAATGTTAATACTTGTGTTAAATTAACCTGGCAGCAGCCCTGTGTTAAACCTCTTAACAACTGCTAAAATTTCAAAATGGAGGCATGTAGAAGACGTAAGTTTGAAGCTTTACTGCTGTTTGAAGACTGTTTATAAGTTGAAGAAGGCAAAGGACGACCCATACTAAGAAATAACTACTTTCTAGAGTTGTCAGAAGATATATTTCTAATTACCAAAGCCATAATGAACAAGATACTAGACGATATTGAAAATACGTTAGAGTTTCCAACAGTGCGGACCAACATCATGAGGCAGGATCCGCTTCGGACTAATGGAGTTGATAGAACACTAAAATGCGAACACATTTTACTCAAACTTGTCAGGTTTGCAACCTATTAATTTCCGAAAAATGTATGAATCCCCCGATTCCAATACAACATCTACATACAGTACTTAAAAAGTTGCAATCACGACAAGTGGAGCAGTGGGCGAGTGTCCTAACCGCGACGACGTGAGTTTGAGTCCAGCCATAGACGTACTTTTTAAATACAAATTACATTATTGTTTCAGGGAATATGAAGGTAAAATGTGAATAAAATGAATAATCAAATTGCAGTGGAACTTTATTTTCTACCTAAAGTTAATAGAAAGAGATCCAGCAGTAACTGTGAGAACGTTTAGGCCTATATTAATTTCAGGTTGAAAATAAACTGTACTGCAATTTCCGTAATATTTTTGTTCCAATTTTTATTTTAAAGTTCCCTCAAATATTAATTTAATCGTGTTCTTATTCTTATTTATCTGTTTACCCTCCAGTGTCCTGGAGCTTCAGACTCTGGGTCGGGGATACAACTGGGGAGGATGACCAGTACCTCGCCCAGGCTATGTTGAACAGGGGCCTTGTTGGGGGATGGGAAGATTGGAAGGGATAGACAAGGGAGAGGGAAGGAAGCGGCCTGGCCTCAAGTTAGGAGGAGAAGTGGGAAACCACGGGAAACCACTTCCGGGATGGCTGAGGTGGGAATCGAACCCACCTCTAATCAGTTGACCTCCGAAGGCTGAGTGGATCCGTTCCAGCCCTCGTACCTCTCGTCAAATTTCGTGGCAGAGCCGGCAATCCACCCCGGGCGGCAGCTAATCACACTAACCACTACACCACAGAGGCGGACATATTAATTTATTTTATGCAAAAATCATAGCTGCGACGAGACTCGAATTCACGTCTACGAGGTTCGCAGACAAATACGGTGCCCACTTGGCCACCACTCCCTTCCGCTGTGATGTAACTCCCAAGTATATATGCCTTGCATTGGAATCGGGTATCCATCAATTTTTCAGAAATTATTAGGTTGTGGACCTGACATGTTTAAGTAAAATTTGTTCGTATTTTAACACCCTTATACACGCGTTACCATTGAGTGTCTCTGTGAAATCGGTTGACCGCAGGGTCTGGGCAATACTTGTTAGATATTATGCTTGAGACACTTTTCATGTAATTGTAGGCGACTATGTTCACGAGTACAAAAAAGTGTGTAGAATCCTGCAAAGGATTCCTGCTGCCTCTGGAGCATTATCAAGGCATTACATTATTTTCCCCGCAATAAAATAATGCTCGAAAACCATTCAAAACACATAAATTATCACATTTTCCCGGTGTTAAGAATATAAGAATAGGCTATGTCGAATGTTGTGATATAACAGTCTGTTCTTTCATTTTTTAAGCACAATCGCATAATTTTAAATTAAAATTACACGAAATATAAACTCGCATTCATCATAACGCTTTTGTTGCCTCTTACTTGACATGTTTACGTCTTATCGGTCTCCGCTAACCATAACCTATAATGTGTCTGTGTGACAAAATACTACTTCAGCACACCACTAGGAGCGCTTTATGTAAATAAACAAAATCACTGAAATGTGTTAACATTTGTTAAGTAAAATTTAACATACTGTTGAAGAAACCAGGCCTCAGTGTTCGTTCACCGGCTGTTAACAACCATTTGTCTATAATAATTATCAAATGTGCATAAGAGTTAAAATTTTTGTTAGTATTATTTCCGAAAATACTATTTCCACTTTTATCATTGTCTTCAGTGCGTTTTTCTTCCCGTTTTACAGTCTTGGATTGTACATCTCTATTACTAAGATGTTCTACATGCGAGAAGTGCTTACAAAGCTTGGGAAATTTCCTTTCACTAAAATAAAATACATTTCAGCCCTATAGATGGGATGTTTGAATAGGTATCCTTTGTTTTTCGTAAGAGGGGCTGAAAAGTGGAATCTCCAAATATCTCTCAACTTGGGAGCGTAGCTCCCACGCTGGTATCTTCATCTTGTCGCGATGTGGGAGCTTGCGTGCCTAAGTGATCCTGAGAGCTATGCCGGCGGGAGCATAAGCTCCTGGTAGGGCCAGACTAAGAGGGATACCCTGGTCCTTCAGGTTGGGGGTTGATCATGGGGCTAACAACCCTATATCTGAAAAACAACTTATTACGAAACTCACAGACAAGAATAGCCGGACTGATGATAATGGTAAACGACCCACGCGACGAAATGGAAGATGCAAACGGAAATATGATATGTATGTAGCAACCTGGAATGTACGAACCCTGAATAAACCAGGAGCCCTAAACAGTCTGAAACAAGAAATGGAGAAATATAATATTGGAATAGCAGCAATTCAAGAAATCAGATGGAAAGGAAATGGTGTTTTTAGAAGTGGTAGATATACAGTTCTGCATAGTGGCGGAGCCAAAGGTACAATAGGTGGCACAGGCTTCCTAGTGGATGACAGATATAAGTCAGCAGTTTTGAATTTTAAACCTGTAAATGAAAGAATATGCACTCTAAGGATGAAGGCCCATTTTTTCAATATCGCCCTTGTGTGTGTGTATGCACCTACAGAAGAGGCTGAGGATGAAGAGAAAGATATGTTCTATGGACAATTGGAACAAGAAATAGAATGCATCCCAAGACAAGATGTAAAAATCATACTTGTAGATTTCAACGCTAAAGTGGGTAAAGAAGAAGCCTATAGGGAGACAGTTGGGAAGGAAAGTTTGCATGATGAGTCAAATGATAATGGACAGAGGCTAATTGATTTTGCCATGGGAAACTCGATGGTAGTGAAGTGTACATGGTTTCAGAGAAAGAATATACGGAAAGCCACTTGGTGTTCACCAGATGGTGTCACCTTTAATCAAATAGACCATGTAGTAATCGATAGGAGACATGCATCTGACATACTACAAGTTGACAGTTGTAGAGGAGCTGATTGTGATTCGGACCATTACTTGGTACGGGTAAAATATAGGCAAGGTATTGCAACTTACAGATCTGCTAAGAAAGGGAAAGCTCCAAGGAGATATATGGTCTCAAAATTGAAAGATAAAGAAACTGCGGAACTATATGAATCCAGGATGGAGAAGAAATTGGAGGCTAAAGAACAAAGCTAGGCAGTGGAAAACATCGAAGGAAAGTGGATTTTATTGAGGGATGCATTGCAGGAAACTGCGAATGAAGTACTAGGAGTGGAAGTAAAGACTGAAAGGCAAGGATGGTTTGATGATGTTTGCAGAAGAGCAATTGAGGAGAGAAATGAAGCAAGGAAGAAATGTAGAAGAATTTAGGAAGAAGAGGAAAGAGGCAGGCAGAATTTGTAGGAGAAAGAAGAGAGAGGCAGAGAGGAAATGGATTACAGATTTGGAGGAACAATATGATATGCAAGAAGTACGGAAGTTCTATGGGAAAATAAAGTACGTACAGAAAGGTTTTCAACCACTTGCTGTATTCTGTAGAGATAAAGAAGGAAACATGATTGGCAGAAGAGACCGGATTCTTGACCGATGGGCGGAATACTTTAGTGAACTGTTGAATGTGGCTGCAGAGACGGTGAGATTGGAAGAAGAGGATGGACAGTCTTGGCAGGATCCTAGCTTAGATTTAAAACCAGTGCCTGTACCATCTGTGGAAGAAGTGAGGACGGCAATTAAGTACTTGAAGAATAATAAGGCTCCAGGAAGTGATAACATTTCAGCTGAGATGATTAAATACGGGGGTGAGCAGTTGACGCAACTTGTTCACCAACTAATTGTGGAAGTTTGGGAAACAGAACAAATGCCAGAGCACTGGAGCTTAACGATTATTTGCCCAATTCATAAGAAGAAAGATAAAGCAAATTGTGAAAATTATAGAGGTATATCTTTGCTTAGTGTGGTTTATAAGGTCCTAGCCAAGGTTTTGTCTATGAGACTCACTCCACTGGTTGAGCAGATACTAGGAGACTACCAAAGTGGCTTTCGACAGGGTAGATCAACAACAGATCACATCTTCACTGTCAGGCAAATAATGGAGAAATGCTATGAATATAATGTGGATGTGCATCAGCTGTTTGTGGATTTTCGGCAGGCTTATGATAGTGTGAAAAGGAGGAAACTGTATCAAACAATGATGGACATGGAGTTCCCAACTAAATTGATAAGACTGGTACAAATGACCCTAACTGGTACTAAATGCATGGTTAAAATAGAAGGAAATCTTATTAAAGAGTTTGAAGTAATCCAAGGTTTGCGGCAAGGGGATGTGTTATCTACCCTGCTCTTCAGTGTGGTTTTGGAGCGTGTGATGAGAAAGGTGGAGGTCAGTAATCCAGGCGGTACGCTGTTCAACCGTGTAACACAGAATCTGGCTTATGCTGATGATGTTGATATGCTGTCTAGAAGATTGAAAGACCTAGAGGAAGGACTGGATAGATTAGAAAAGGAAGGAGGTGAAATGGGCCTAAGAGTGAATAATGCCAAAATTCATTACCTGTTTGCATCTAGGAGGACCGTAGTGCATAAAATTAAATGGGATTAACTACAAGGGATGTGAAAAGTTTAAGTATTTAGGAGTGCTGGTGACAAAAGATAATGACATGAAAGAGGAAATAAAAGCGAGGATTGCTGCGGGCAATAGGGCTTATTTAGCTTTATTGAAAGTGTTTAGAAGCCTTGGTAGAAGATTAAAGTTGACAGTCTATCGAACAGTATTATGACCAGTGGTAACTTATGGCTCTGAAACATGGACAATGACCAAAGTAGATGAAGAACTGTTGAACAGATGCGAGAGAAAAATACCGAGAAAGATTTTTGGCCCAGTGAAAGAAGGGGAAGTGTGGAGAATAAGGAAAAACAAGGAATTGGAAGAATTCTATGGACAATAATAATAATAATAATGTTATTTGTTTTACGCCCCACTAACTACTCTTTTACGGTCTTCGGAGACGCCGAGGTGCCGGAATTTAGTCCCGCAGGAGTTCTTTTACGTGCCAGTAAATCTACCGACACGAGGCTGACGTATTTGAGCACCTTCAAATACCACCGGACTGAGCCAGGATCGATCCTGCCAAGTTGGGGTCAGAAGGCCAGCGCCTTAACCGTCTGAGCCACTCAGTCCGGCAATTCTATGGACATCCAAGTATCGTAACCGAAATAAAAAGCAACAGATTAAGGTGGTTGGGACACGTGGAGAGGATGCCAGATAATAGGGCTGTCAAGAAGATCTATGAAGGAAATCCAGGTGGTAGAGGATGGAAAGGAAGACCCCGGAAGAGATGGCTGGATGATGTGGAGGAGGATTTAAGAAAGATGGGAATAAGAAGATGGAGTAGGCGTGCAGAAGATCGTGAAGATTGGGCTACAATCGTCAGAGAGGCCAAGGCCCTACAAGGGCTGTAGCGCCGAGGAGTAAGTAAGTAAGTTGGGAGCGTAGGTTGGCAACTACAGGACTCATAGCTAAGTCTCGCGCTCCATCGTAAAACAATACGAGGCCTCAGAGCTAACTGAGGCTTGCAGACTGAACGCTGCGAGGTATAACAGTCTGTAATGAAGACGGATGTTCTCCTGAACGAATTAAGTTAAAAAGATAAATAAAACCTTAGCGTCACTGTGGAATAAAGAACATTCCATCTCGCAGTGAGGCGTGCTTTGTGTTGCCAGTTTCCGGTCCCCATGTCTCGAGGGTACAACGGAGCTTCGTCCTTGAGATCCCACCCCTCCCTCCTGTTCGTTCAAGTTCTCTCGTTCTTTTGCTGCTTCATTTAAAGTTGCTGCACCTTCTTCTGGCTGATACTAACTTCTTTCTACACGCCCAGGCGCGCGTCTCTTGTTAACAACGGACTATCACTTCTATTGAAAAATGGTGCCATTTCTGTTCGCGCTTGTTTTGTGCCAACTAAATTTAACTTGTTATTTGTTAAAGAAGATTGAATTTCGCTCCTAGCTATGAGTTATAGGAGATAGTGATGACTTAGCCGCGGCTGGAAAGACACGAACCTCACATGTCATCTATCACAAGTCGAAAGTGACTGACACAAATGGCTCCTGTGTATCAATGGTGGAGTTTTGGCCTCCGCAATCCAAGCTACCAGGCTCAAAACCGGGAGAAGTACTCGGATATTAGAAGAGTAAAAAGAAAGTCCATTTCGCACACCTTGTTGTTCTATTTCGCCTAGTCAAAGATCCCTGGTGACACATTCAGTGTTTACGGTGGTGGTGATTACTTCTTTTTTTTTTTTGCTAGTGGCTTTACGTCGCACCTTCACAGAGGTCTTATGGCGACGATGGGATAGGAAAGGCCTAGTAATTGGAAGAAAGCGGCCGTGGCCTTAATTAAGGTACAGCCCCAGCTTTTGCCTGTTGGAAAACCATCTTCATGGCTGCCGGCAGTGGGATTCGAACCCACTATCTCCCGGATGCAAGCTCACAGCCGCGTGCTCCTAACCGCACGGCCAGCTCGCGCGGTGCTTACTGTTTTAAAAGAGGAAGTACAACTAGGCAACCATCCTCTATATAACACTAATCAGAGAGAAAAATGGAACATATCCGACACTTCTAAAATTAAGGTATCGGCTAAAGAAAGACAAGGGTCACGAAGGGCATGAAAAAATACTCCCTAGGTTTCGAGTGCTCTAATACCGTCGGGGTCGGGAAGGAACAAGAGTTGACCAAGGGAGGTCGGATAGGACAGATGAAAGTGAAGAGCCTGGCACAAGTTATTAGAAGCATTGCCAGGACCCAGTTAAGGGCCCCGTGGGCGCCAATCCATGCTCTCGTTCAGAGCCCCTGGGGCCCCTTTTAGTCGCCGCTTACGACAGGCAGGGGATCGTTTGAGTACGTGAAGCAGGCGATTACGTCATGGTGTGAAATACAATGTACATAGTTTAACACAGCTCCAATTACTCTGCCGTCTGCTGGAGTAAAACTGATTATTATTAATCTTAAGTTGGAAGTAGTGAGTTTGATTGCTGGTACAGACAGATGGGTCAGATGAGGCGGTGGTGATTATCGTTTTACGAGGAAGTACAACTAGGCAACCATCCTCTATATAACATTAATCAGAGAGAAAAATTGAAGCGATCCGATACCTCAAAAATGAAGCTATCGACCAATGGAAGACAAGGGCAACGAAGGGCGTGAAAATGCATGACTCCCTAGGCCTGGAGTGCTCTACTGTAATACCGTCGGGGTAGGAAAAGAACAAGAGTTGACCAAGGGAGGTCGGACAGGATAGATGAAAGTGAGGAGTCTGGCACAAGTAAGTGGAAGGAATTCCATGACTACCCCCGAAGTAGCAGTATATTGTGATTATAAAAGAAATAACTAATGCTTGTTGTTGGATGTCACACCATCCTCAGCTTATCCCGCTTGCTCAGTGTGTCTGCACGCACCGAGACGTGAAAGAGTTGTGGCCGGGGATTTGAGGTCGCATGCCCTTCCTGGCATAGGTTGAAAGTCTCGTCTTCATCCTCATCACGACGCGCAGGTGGCGTACGAGTGTCAGATCAACTGACCTGAACCTGGCGAGCCGAACTTGACTTCGGACACTCCCGGCACTAAAATCCATACGCTATTTTCATTAATGCAACAATGACTGTGTGTAAAATTCAGAACAAATTAAATAAAACAATGCAGCATACCGAGAGATACAAACTGACATACACTGACTGACAGAGCAAATGCAACACCAAGAAGGAGTGGTCAGAACTTTATGCCAATTGCAGGGTAGACTGACGTCACTGAGGTATGCTCATGATGTGAAATGCGCCGCTGTGCTGCGCACGTAGCGAACGATAAATGGGACACGGCGTTGGTGAATGGCCCACTTCGTACCGTGATTTCTCAGCCGACAGTCATTGTAGAACGTGTTGTCGTGTGCCACAGGACACGTGTATAGCTAAGAATGCCAGGCCGCCGTCAACGGAGGCATTGCTAGCAGACAGACGACTTTACGAGGGGTATGGTGATCGGGCTGAGAAGGGCAGGTTGGTCGCTTCGTCAAATCGCAGCCGATACCCATAGGGATGTGTCCACGGTGCAGCGCCTGTGGCGCAGATGGTTGGCGCAGGGACATGTGGCACGTGCGAGGGGTCCAGGCGCAGCCCGAGTGACGTCAGCACGCGAGGATCGGCGCATCCGCCGCCAAGCGGTGGCAGCCCCGCACGCCACGTCAACCGCCATTTTTCAGCATGTGCAAGACACCCTGGCACTAGAGGTTCCAATATCGACCAGAACAATTTCCCGTCGATTGGTTGAAGGAGGCCTGCACTCCCGGCGTCCGCTCAGAAGACTACCATTGACTCCACAGCATAGACGTGCACGCCTGGCATGGTGCCGGGCTAGAGCGACTTGGATGAGGGAATGGCGGAACGTCGTGTTCTCCGATGAGTCACGCTTCTGTTCTGTCAGTGATAGTCACCGCAGACGAGTGTGGCGTCGGCGTGGAGAAAGGTCAGATCCGGCAGTAACTGTGGAGCGCCCTACCGCTAGACAACGCGGCATCATGGTTTGGCGCGCTATTGCGTATGATTCCACGTCACCTCTAGTGCGTATTCAAGGCACGTTAAATGCCCACCGCTACGTGCAGCATGTGCTGCGGCCGGTGGCACTCCCGTACCTTCAGGGGCTGCCCAATGCTCTGTTTCAGCAGGATAATGCCCGCCCACACACTGCTCGCATCTCCCAACAGGCTCTACGAGGTGTACAGATGCTTCCGCGGCCAGCGTACTCTCCGGATCTCTCACCAATCGAACACGTGTGGGATCTCATTGGACGCCGTTTGCAAACTCTGCCCCAGCCTCGTACGGACGACCAACTGTGGCAAATGGTTGACAGAGAATGGAGAACCATCCCTCAGGACACCATTCGCACTCTTATTGACTCTGTACCTCGACGTGTTTCTGCGTGCATCGCCGCTCGCGGTGGTCCTACATCCTACTGAGTCGATGCCGTGCGCATTGTGTAACCTGCATATCGGTTTGAAATAAACATCAATTATTCGTCCGTGCCGTCTCTGCTTTTTCCCCAACGTTCATCCCTTTCGAACCACTCCTTCTTGGTGTTGCATTTGCTCTGTCAGTCAGTGTATTTTACAATGAATAGTTCGGAAAGTGGACTCTGTGTGGAGGAGGTAGACAAGCACACTATCTCAGAACAATATTTTATTGAAAATGAGCTGGCTCAACTCTTTTCTGAAATACTCAGTGAGAACCGTTAAAAGCTACGATACATTTGCGTATAACACTAGGCTCTCTACGACAGCTGGTGGTGGACAAGTTGAGGCTCAAAACAGTCAACATACACATCTATGTTATTCTGTCGAGTTGGAAAACCGAACTCCTTGTGAAGATGGTGTTCCACCGGACATGATATTTGAGTCTCGAGGTCGTCCTTATTATATTCTTATCATTTTTGGTTAGGGCGACCTCTTTCCCATTGATATTAGCAATTCATGAAGTCCTGAACGGCGTTGCCTGTTGATAATTATTGTTCATAGAGGGTCAAAACATCGCTTATGATAGCAAAGCCTTCAGTAAAGTAATTGTGGCCAGCAGACGTGAAGGACGTACAGTTTCCTACACGCTCGGGTACACCTGGGTGGGTTACGTAACACAAGGATATCTCATGGCCTCCTGTACTAACTTCTGCTACCGTCTACTTCCCGTGTCAAAGACCTGGCCATGTACCGCTGTGCTCTTAGAAGGCAGTATATTTATTTAACAGTGCGTTCTCAAGGATACATGAAAGGGAACACCCGGTTGCTTCTATAGAATCTAAGCTTTGACATGCTTTGGCTCGTAAATGAAAGAGATAGCGTCATAAAACTCGTAGAGTGATATACAAATTTATTTTCTTATGTTTGTTTAGTCTATCTTTTGAAAGTACGTTTCGCTCCTCTAGTGGTTTAAAATCGATCGTTAACTTCTCTGCCCTACTTCATTTCTGTCCTAGCCGAATACGCAGTCGACGCATAGTGTACGCAGCATTTCGCAGTTTACCGGAACCCGCTTCCAGTTGGCGAGTATTTTGAAAAAAGAAAGCAAGGCACCTGTTTAGGGAGCAATGATTGTACATTGTACACTACATGCAAATAACAACTTAGCAAAAGTAAAAGTAAGCATGTTCAATAGGACTTGACAATATGAAAACAGAATGTTGATATCTTTAGGTATCTGGAGATATTTGACGTGGAAGTTATTATTCGCTGACTGCGTATGCAGATTGTTTCCAGAAATGTGGATAGTGTACCAGTATACCAATGGGCACAGGCGGGGGTGCAGTTTCTTTAGGTCTGGACGGGGACAAACCGAGGAAATGTTTGAAATATGAAGCCAGAATGCTGTGTTTTTAAGGCTTTTGTTAAAAATCTAAAACTAGTTCTTCTACTTGTCGTTGACTTAGCATGTGTTCGTTGGTATTTATGTCGACATTCTGATGCATGCAGCTGGACATGCGGCTTGTTGTGACGTACTCTGTGGCCCTTCGCAGTTTATTGCGCTCTTGATTTCGTATCTTCCTTTCGGTATAAAACGCAGAATATCAGGTTAATATTAAAAAAAAGTAAACTACTGACAGAGGTACAGTCAGGAGAGTCAGTTATCGGACTTCCAGACATCCGTCACTGGTGTTTCTCTTTTCACTTTATCGGTCTAAAGGCATGGGACAAATAAATTGTGATGAGCACTTTTCCTGTAGAATTAACCGTAAAACATAAACATTGAGTCATGTGTTTAAGGACAAATTATAGCTAAGGTACTTTTCGTCCTTATAGTAAACTTACACACACATTTTTCGTGAAAATTCACCAGTCCATTGTCCCCTGATGAAACAAACAGACTAAAATTAAACTGACCCCGTCATAGGTTATTATTTGTCCTTGTCCGGGGTAAAAACCAAATATCAGGTCAACATTCCAAAAATACAGACAGAAATCGAATTTTTACTTTAGTTAATTGAAGTAATTTATACAGTTCTTATTTATTTACCCTTTTCGTTAATCTTAACTTCAAACGGGCCTGTAGAAGAAGTTTTTAACAGCGGCGTATGCAGAGAGGGGTGATTTGAGGGATAAATCCACCCCCTCTCCCCTCCCCGAAATCTTGAAGTGATTAATTGTGACAACCATGTAGCTCATTGTTTTGCTTTTAATTTGAACGGCGTGTTGGTGCTTACATTAATAAATATAAATATATGGAAGTTTTTCTTCTAAAAGTAATCATCCTGAACCTGCACTTCACAACGCTCTCTTTCATGCCTGAATGTGACTGCACATACACAAAGGAAAACACGTGACTATATAAAATATAATCCAGGAGACGTCTGCTATTGTAATCATCATGAATACAAATGTGTCTTAATTAAATGATTGTGTTATTTTGAACGTGTTACCGGGCGAGTTGGCCGTGCGGTTAGGGGCGCGCGGCTGTGAGGTTGCATCCGGGAGTTAGTGGGTCCAAACCCCAGTGTTGGCAGCCCTGAAGATGGTTTCCGTGGTTTCCCATTTTCACACCAGGCAAATGCTGGGGCTATACCTTAATTAAGGCCACGGCCGCTTCCTTCCAACTCCTAGGCCTTTCCTATCCCATCGTCGTCATAAGACCTAACAAAAAAAGTTAACTTTTTAAGTTAGATTTTCTAATTTCACAATATGCACCCAACATTATTTTATAGAAGTCCTCAAATTTTAATATTCAATATCCTCCGAAAATAATTTCTGCGTACGGCCCTGGTTTTCAATAAATAACGACTATTTTTCTTAGGTTGTTGTGTGTGGGTAAGAATCGTTTTGATGTCAATGGTACACGATAAAGATTAATTCAAATAAAAGTACTGTTGCATTTACGGGTTCGAATTTTATTTAGTATTTTTTTTTCTTGCTAGTTGCTTTACGTCGCACCAACACAGATAAGTCTTATGGCGACGATGGGACAGGAAAGGGCTAGGAATGGGAAGGAAGCGGCCGTGGCCTTAATTAAGGTACGGCCCCGGCATTTGCCTGTTGTGAAAATGGAAAACCACGGAAAACCATCTTCAGGGCTGTTGACACTGGGGTTCGAACCCACTATCTCCCGAATACTGGATACTGGCGTCACTGCAGCTGTCGAGCTCGGTTTTTGTATTTTTACGAAGATGTGTGTGCTACTACTTTCCCGAACTTTCATTGCATGTTCGTTTGACATTATTATTTGAATTTCTGTTCTGTTTTGAACAGAAATGGACACAATTTCTTCTTTAGTGTTAAATTTGTGTTTTTATTTTCTGTTCTGTTGAATAGAGTACATTTTATATTACAAGCCCATTTGTCTTCACTTCAGGCCAGTTTTTTCATGAGCCAGAGGGTGCAGTGCCCATGTTTCCACCCCAAAACGGGTTGGGCCTTCTTATGTTATCACCTGGAATATAGGAGATATTTCGTATAAATTCTGGAGACACGCTGGGCTGAGTGGCTCAGACGGTTAAGGCGCTGGCCTTCTAACCTCAACTTGGCAGGTTCGATCCTGGCTCAGTCCGGTGGTATTTGAAGGTGCTCAAATACGACAGCCCCGTGTCGGTAGATTTACTGGCACGAAAAAGAACTCCTGCGGGACTAAATTCCGGCACCTCGGCGTCTCCGAAGATCTTAAAAAGTAGTTAGTGGGACGTAAAACAAATAACATTATTATTATTAATTCTGGAGACAGCAGTTCTGCCTTGAGGTCACGTATGTAATCATTACGAATTCGATGATGTCTGTTCTTTGCCCCATTGCCGAAATAACGTTCGATTCTCTCACAGGTATCGCCCAACAACAGTGGAGGAAAGATACAGTATATGTAAATGTCTCCGCTGCACGGAAATGCATGGACATGTTTTTGGACTTAGCAGACGAGAGAACGAGTTCCCCTTTCAGTAGCCTCTTACGACATGCACGTGCATCCTTTCACTCCACACGGAGTGGAGATACAGAGTTGCCAAGAATCGAAAGAAATATGTAGCATCTATGTCGGACAATATGGCAGCACACGACTTTCCCATATCATATCTCAAGATCTACGTCCAACAACATGGTTCTCGACTTAGCACAACATTTTATGCCCATACACATTCGCAAGACACGTATTAAGAGAAAAATCCTACATGTGTTTTAGGTAAATAAAATATAATAAAGTATGTGAATATATAATTTATTTATTCCTAAATATTACAATCCTTTTCTTAATCATCCTTATCCGGTCGATTATATTAGCAGTTTGCCTTCTTCTACCATTACGAGCGCTAATGTGCAGTTTCACTTAAGCCCATCGGGGCGGACATTTTTCAAAAAATCAAAAAACGCCTGAGGGCGTTGAACCAAAGAACACAATGCAGAAATAATTATAAGTTTGCTAGAGCTATCCAAGGCTCAGAATTTGAACCCTTTCTGGGCCTTTTGCTTTCGGCACAGTTAATGTTACGTTTTTCGTAGTTTGGGGACCACTACTTTGTCTGGTAAGAAATATTTTCAACATTACAATTCTGCTGCCTTCGGTGACGTTACGAGCTTTGCTGTGAGCTAGACGAAACGCCCGCAAAGACAGTAGAAACACGGCGCCATCTCTACCTACTGTTTATAGAAGGCAGTTGCCTAGTTACCACGGTGTCGGTTTTTCGTCATTGCAAGATGATGACGCTAATATTTTAGGTAGACCCCTGTCTAGAAACATGTCCTTATTAATACGCCGGAAAGCCATCAGACTTGTACCACTACAGCTATTCCCCGCTAAAGACCAGCACGCTCTGGAAGTTCGCTGGACTCCAGGTGGAGTCTCCCATTGACAAAGCAAGCATGTTGTTGGTGGAGAGCAATCTGCTATTATGGTCTCGTAAGCGACACTGTGTACTGTGATCGCTCTCTCTCTCTACAATACTCCATTAGGCAACTTGCCCACGCGCTATGCAGACTCAGATAAATTGAAGGTATTTGGTAAATTTCCTTGAAATGAATACAGATACCGCACGACGATGTTCCCAAGACAGAGGTAGTGGTGCCGCCCTCTCCCCAGCGACCACTCGTCCGGAAGGCGGCAATTAGCGACTGTCACTTAGCCCGCTCTAGCACTCGGCTGTGTCGGCGAAATGAACACGGTCTCTTACTCGCGTGCCAGCTCATCCTCCGCACGTGTGGATCTCGTTAAACAAACTCTACCTCACACAGTGTTGCGAACTCCGCGCCCAATTTCGCAAAGGAAATAATGGTCCCTAGGAGAAGTAAAGTTACTTTTCACGGTGAACTACTC
The DNA here is from genome assembly GCF_040414725.1 of Anabrus simplex. NCBI lineage: Eukaryota > Metazoa > Arthropoda > Insecta > Orthoptera > Tettigoniidae > Anabrus > Anabrus simplex. Next base: position 14,529,388 of record NC_090277.1, on the reverse strand, counting down.
TTCAAAATTGGTAAAAATGTGAAAACGTGGTCCGGTTCCATGTCTAAACTGTTAGCGTGATGGCCTTTGGTCACAGGGGTCCCGGGTTCGATTCCCGGCATGGTCGGGAATTTTAACCTTAATTGGTTAATTTCGCTGGCACGGGGGTTGGGTGTACAGTATGTGTTGTCTTCATCATCATTATTTCATCCTCATCACGATGCGCAGGTCGCCTACGGACGTCAAATCAAAAGACCTGCACCTGGCGAGCCGAACTTGTCTTCGGACACTCCCGGCACTAAAAGCTATACGCCACTTCATTTCAATCCGAAGGGTGGTCTGATCCTCAACAGTTCTGCTATCAGCTGTTATATGTGGCCTAGGCGTCACTGAGGAGGCGTACGAGGTAAGTGAGAAGTGATGCAGTTTCCCGTTGCTTTACTCATCGAGCCAGAAATTGCTATTGCATGTCAGTCGGTCAAGCTCATTGAAATGTAGCTCACCTATGAGCACATTTTCTCACCATTTATAACAGGGACTGGCTACAATTGGGTATACTGTGTTGATACGGCTACCCATAGCAACGATCAAAGTAGATTTGCTCCAGCAAGTGCTACTACTACTACTACACTACTGTCTCAAATACATGGCCCCCAAGTAAAAAATTTCCAGCTTCGGCGTTACTTTCTGCTGGTTCATAGACTGCTAAGAACGTTTGAATGCTGTTGTATTCCCACCCCCAACACATGGCCCACAGTGTCATACTGATGTCCAATAGCAAGGTAACGTTACACACACAATGCTTGCTTCCCAGTTACGACGAAAACCAGTTAAACAATGTCACAACTAATCTGTTAAACGTAGAATCTCTGTTGCATTCCTGTGTCAGAGAGATCTGTCGCTCTGACCAGCTCGCTTAATTTCCACTTAATTCCGAGCTGGCAGCTGCTCATTTGTGGAGATGCCGTCACGAGAGATGTCCAGACAATCACAGACAACCCCATGACCCCGCTCCGCCTCCACTTCCGTTGTAAGCGTGCAGGGGTCAAAAGCCAGCCTATCCTCACGCAGGCTCAAAATACTGGTTCTGTAACTCCTATTCAACGGGAGTACCGATCTTCCCCTTCCTTTTAATAACAATAATACCAAAATACATAGAAACAAAATACGTCTAAAACAAAAGAGTCTTATAGTTCAGAAATCTCTGTGAAACAATCCAAGAAAATAGAATGAAAATAAACGTGGCAAATTTCCCTGTGGGAAAATATTTCTCCCAGTCATGGTCATCCATGATCGTCAGTCATAAAACATGGCCTGCACGGTTGTTAGGTAACATTGTCTGACCATCCATCCATACCTTACATCACAGCCTGCACGCTTGCTAGGTAACACTGTCTGACCATCCATCCATACCTTACATCACAGCCTGCACGCTTGCTAGGTAACACTGTCTGACCATCCATCCATACCTTACATCACAGCCTGCACGCTTGCTAGGTAACACTGTCTGACCATCCATCCATACCTTACATCACAGCCTGCACGCTTGCTAGGTAACACTGTCTGACCATCCATCCATACCTTACATCACAACCTGTACGGTTGCTAGGTAACATTGTCTGACCATCCATCCATACCTTACATCACAGCCTGCACGATTGTTAGGTAACAATGTCTGGCCATCCATCCATACCTTACATCACTGCCTGCACGATTGCTAGGTAACATTGTCTGACCATCCATCCATACCTTACATCACTGACTGCACGATTGCTAGGTAACATTGTCTGACCACCCATCCATACCTTACATCACAGCCTGCACTGTTGCTAGGTAACATTGTCTGACCATCCATCCATACCTTACATCACTGACTGCACGATTGCTAGGTAACATTGTCTGACCACCCATCCATACCTTACATCACTGACTGCACGATTGCTAGGTATCATTGCCTGGCCTTCCATGCATACCTTACATCACAGCCTGCACGATTGCTAGGTATCATTGCCTGGCCTTCCATGCATACCTTACATCACAGCCTGTACGGTTGCTAGGTAACATTGCCTGGCCTTCCATGCATACCTTACATCACTGACTGCACGGTTGCTAGGTAACATTGCCTGGCCTTCCATCTATACTTTACATCACAGCCTGCATGGTTGTTGGGTAACACATTTCATTACACAAATTTTCGCATGTCCCCCAAAAAGTATATCGACCCGCCCAAAATACTGTAACTATAACAAAAATGAATTTTCTAACATACGCTGCTAAGACATTATAATAGAGATATTAAACCAGAATATATCTGAGGATCATAAACACTTACTTTCTACCAGAAACTAGACAGCGGGAAAGAGAGAAAAAAGAACACAGAATCTTAAGGAAAATTCTCTATCCCAAATTCACGGACCACCAATGTGTGTTCAGAATCCGACAGGAAAGAAAACAATACGAATTGTAATTGTTCGTTTGTACTGGTATTTGATAGTGTCCAAAGTATTATGTTCGTGTTGGAAAGAAATATGGGCACAGTAGAAGGGGAACAAGTGCCCTCTAATCGGCAACTAATAATAATAATAATAATAATAATAATAATAATAATAATAATAATAATAATAATAATAATCATAATAGTAAAAGGCCAAGACCGAGCGAGTTTGCCGCGTGGTTTGCGTCACGTAGTCCTGAGCTTGTATTGGGGGAGGTGGTGGGTACTGAGGGCAGCCGTATAGGTGGTTTTGCTTTGCATTCCATTTTCACGTCAGGCAAATGCTGCGGTTGTGCCTTATTTCAGACGAGGGGGAGACGTATCGTGTAGGGGTACTTCAGCGGCCTTGAGAAAAATACTGAAAATCGTACATAAAACGACATGGTTCAACCCTGAAGACTGTGGAAGACGTGTACAGTAATTTGGTGTACTGGAAATGTTGTATGAAGATTACTGCCACTGGTGTTGTAGTGTAATATACACAAATCCAGACATGTTCCTGGGAACAGGAAATCTCATCTGGCTGGATGTTTCATAACTCTCAATTTATTGATGGTCTAGTGAAACATATATTTCGTTTATCACATCCAGGGAAACCAAAATCCAAAGGAAAAGCCACTAATGAAGGCCGAAATAATTACTGTTGTCTAGAAAATGATACCACAAGAGTGGTATGAAGCTGTACTGCATTGGTCTGTCGCTGAACACGTAAACTTGGAACTTGAATACGAGCAAGGTGCATGCCTACCCGGATGTTGCCAGTACAGTGGTTTTCCCACTAAATCTAGCCTTTTTCTCTTCGTCACTGGGTAAATTTTAAACACGGTGGGCAGTGGGAAATCTTCATCCTTGTGTCAGTGAATATTTTGGTGGTTTTTCAATTAAAGTTTTATATGCAGTGAAATGAAATGGCGTATGGCTTTTAGTGCCGGGAGTGTCCGAGGTCAAGTTCGGCTCGCCAGGTGCAGGTCATTTGATCTGACACTCGTACGCCACTTGCGCGTCGTGATGAGGATGAAGACGAGACTTTCAACCTATGCCAGGAAGGGCATGCGACGTCAAATCTTCGGCCATGTCTCGGTGCGTGCAGACACACTGAGCAAGCGGGATAAGCTGAGGATGATGTGGCATCCAACAACAAGCATTAGTTATTTCTTTTATAATCACAATATACTGCTACTTCGGGGGTAGTCATGGAATTCCTTCCACTTACTTGTGCCAGACTCCTCACTTTCATCTATCCTATCCGACCTCCCTTGGTCAACTCTTGTTCTTTTTCCTACCCCCACGGTATTAGAGCACTCCAGGCCTAGGGAGTCTTGCATTTTCACGCCCTTCGTTGCCCTTGTCTTCCATTGGTCGATAGCTTCATTTTTGAGGTATCGGATCGCTTCAATTTTTCTCTCTGTTTAGTGTTATATAGAGGATGGTTGCCTGGTTGTACTTCCTCTTAAAACGATAATCACCTGCGCGTCATGATGAAGATGAAATGATGATCAAGACAATACACACGCCCAGTCCCAGTGTCAGCGAATTAACCAATGATGGTTAAAATTCCCGGCCCTGCCGGGAATGAAACCCGGTACCCCTATGACCAAAGGCCAGCACGCTAACGGTTTAGCCGGACTATATGCAGTATGATAGAGAGTATCAACTGTAGTAAATTAAATTTAAGTTCTTGACGTTCACGTTCGTAATGCGAACAAAGGCTGAGCTGATGTGTTGGGGATTATCTTAAAATATGGAAGCAAGGAACGGTTCAGAGCGTCTTTCTTTCACACTAAAGTGTCATTTCTTCCAGCGTGAAATGCATGTCAGGGTGTTACAGAGTCGTTGATTCTCCTTCTTGAACATCATGTTGGACGAAACACAAAGATGAATATATGAGAGGGAAAATTGTTAATTGCTCTCAAACCATGGAACCAGTTAACGTCTGGTGCAACCTTTGCACTGCTGCGCCTAGTATTGTACAGTTGGTAACACATTATTAAAACTAAAGCCAAAAATAGAATGAGGCTGGAAGTGATGAGATAAAACAAACAATGCTGCCACATAGCGATCAAACGAAGTTTCACAGCACCAAAGAGGATATAATTTTATGTACTTTATTTTGGAGCCAATGAAAATCCATGTCATGCCAATCATGAGTGTCGATTATTACCTCTCTACGTCCAATATTCCGTCAAATGCCAACGGTCTTTTTGGTCTCCTTGTATAATATTCTTTGGAAGCGATAGTAACAGTGTCATCACTGACGAGGGAGTAGAGTCCCCAAAACGCGTTGTAAAGTGAATTATTTTATAAAAACTTCCAAGTGTATTTTTATTATTTCAATAAGAATTACGGTATGCGCCAAAGTACTCATTTTCGCGCAGTACGCATGCGCACGCCTCAGCGTCTGCGTGTTGTTACGTCACCATGATGAATTGTTAGTTGTGTAAAGAACGTTGTGCTCTGTGATTGGAAGTGACAATGGGTCTTGCGACGGAGGAAAAAGTGTTTATAGTGGAGTATTATTTTCGCTTGTACCGAAACGGTTATCAAGGTGGGCCGAGTTTGAAGTTAGTGGTGGAACAATATCGTGAACACTTCAATAAGCCAGCACTTAGCAACACAGTTATCCTATCTATTGTTAAAAAATTTTGTCGTACGGGTAATGTATTGTGTGAACGCAAGGGAAGGTCGGGTAGGCCAGTAACTGTGTCCACAAATGAAAATAATGGACGTGTCCTCAATCAGGTGTTGCAGTCTCCAAAGCGAATTCTTCGGCGAACAGCCGTATGTCACTTCGACGATTGTTTAAAGACATAGGTGGATTTCCGAACCGAATACAGGTTGGGCAACGATTGATGGAGCACAATAGGCATGTCAGGGTGGAATATTGTGCACAATTTTTGGCCATGGTGTACGAGGATCCAGATTTCTTGTCCAACGTGTGGTTCTCCGATGAAAGTCACACTCACTTGGATGGTTTTATCAATCGTCAAACAACTCGCTTTCTTGGTTTCGAGAGGCCAGACACTATAGTCCAGAAACCGCTACATAGTGTGCGTGTGACGATTTGGTGTGCAGTGTCAGGAAACGGTGTGCTAGGTCTGTATTTAATAAAGAATGATGGTGGTGCACCAGGAACGCTATAGGAACATGGTGATCAGAAGATTTTGTCGTGCCAGGAACATGCAGATGAATAGACAGTGGTTCCAACAAGATGGGGCGACCTAGACTATGGCTATGCTACAAGAAACCTTTCCAGGAGGAGTAATTTCCTGCGGGGCTGAGTTCCCCTACCCATCACATTTCCCCGATCTCACACCACCTGATGCTTATGCGTGAGGAATGTTAAAGGAGCAAATTTTCAACTCTCCAGATCCAGCCAAAACTGTGCCTGCAATACGTCAGAAGATCGTCTCGTTCTTCGGGACTCTGCAGCAACCTCTGTTTGGGAAATCTGCGTGATCATTATGAACACAGCAATGGAGCACAATTTGAACATTTGCACTATCATCTCGATAAGTAAGGTAATGACAATAAGACTAACATAATTTCCAGTACTGTATATTTTGGCGCATACTGTATTTCACAGAGACGGACACACTGACTGCCTCCTAGGGCAGTAAGTACAGTGAATACAGTTTCTCAAAACACAGTCATTGTGTCGCCACAGTGTGGTGTTATACTTCGTGCAGGGCGGGGCTGTAGGTAGTGTTGCCGACCCAGCTTCGAGTAGGCGCGCACTGCTCGCTCACGAAGGAACGGAGATACTTATTGCAGATGTAAGTCTGGCAAAGTGGCATATCTCCGTGGTTAGTATCACCGTAAATAAACCGGGCCACTTTGTGAAAACTGTGGCAAATCCCTCGTCGCTTTCTGTGCCTCAATATGCCTAAGTGGGTACATACTAAGTGTGCTCTCGTGTAATTACAAAATAGCTGCGTGTTTTACTACACGAGAAACAAACGTACTGTACTTGTATGAGTGAGATTGAGATCTCTCGTAATCATGGCCCTTCTTTGATGATTTTACACTGACGAAAATTAAAAAAAATAGTCTATAACAGCACATATTAAAATAATTTAATCCATAACCAGTTTTCGGAATCCTATTTCGATCACGAGTGAATTATTAACATTCATATAACTGTTTCGTCTTGATTTTAAAATGTCGTTCTAGAATAACAGAAACTAATGTAACTTCTAAATCTAATGAATGTACGTTGTATTGCCAGTCTCAAGAATTATTTACGATCGTCTGTGCCACAACATCGAGTCAACAGTGTTCAATTCTGACGTAACACAGCGACAACATGAAGATATGGTCAACGACTTTCCCAGTAAAGAAAGCTCGTCGTAAACCACTCGTGACCACACGGCTTTTGGTGAGTTTAGTATGCCCGTATTCATTCATCATCATAATTTTCTGTTCCAGTTTCCCGGGAACTGTTGGCGAGCTTCTTCCATTCTGTCATATTGAGATACGTTCTGTTGTTAATAATGTCCTCCATTGTCCTTCCCCGATCTTCAAAGTCCATCTTTACGATGTCCTTCCAGTGGGTTCTTGGTCTTCTCATCATCCATGTCCCTGCCTTAAACTGTCCTTGTTGGCTCCATCCTCATTACGCGCCCAAACGTCCTCAATCTGGACATGCTGACCCGATCTAAGAACAATGTCTCAATCCCAGCTTCCTTTCTAACCACATCATTCCTTAACTTGTGGACGTGAAGAATGTCTCAGATGCGTGCAACCTTGATGAGTCCTTCTTAGTGACGGTGTAGCTTTCGACACCGTACTGATTGAACATCACCAGCTTTGATTATTATCACTACGATGATTAGTATTATTATTATTATCCTCGCGTTCGATTCCCGGTACTGCCAGAAATGTAATAATGGCAGAAGGGCTGGTATGTGGTTAAAATGGTACATGCAGCTCACCTCGTGAAAAGGGGTGCACCAGCTCAGCACGAGGACGCAATTATTCACGTAATTTTGTATATTAGTCTCAAAATAAGGGGCAGAAGCATCTTTCTCTGCCGAGATGCAGCAATAGCTAAATGCTCCCCTGCCTTGACACAGAGACTTGGAACCTGCTTGTTCTGATCTGAGAAGTCGTCAACTTTTCAAATGATCTGCGGTATAAACAATTGCAATTGGATCGTTGTTGGAAAGCTGTGGAAAACGAAATTGACATTTACGTATGGAAATTAATTCCGCTGCAAACATATGAAAGTATACAATCACCTTTCTGCTTAGTGGGGAACGTCGCTGTATATTTATATTGAACTTCATTGATGCTTGAAAACAAGGGCTGCCTGGCGTGGTCGATTCACCCGCAAGAACCTGGGTTCGATTTCCCGTCAGGAAGTAAAAAAGAGACAAACGAGATTTCCACTTCCGGAGGTGCACATGGTCCTGAAGTTCAAGCAGCCTACACCAAAAATGAGTACCAGGTTAATTCCTGCGGGTAAAGGCGGCTGGGTGTAGAGCTAACCACTCTACCCCACAAAGAGCCGAGGTTACCTCTAAGGGCCGAAGTGAGGACGCTTGCGGGGAGAACGAAGGATGGTTGGAAAGCAGAAGCAGGAAAGGGGAATTTCCACCCAGTAAAAGGATGGATAGATAGATAGATAGATAGAAGCCTTTAAACTTCACTGCTACAGTTGATACGGTAAATGTTCTAGAGCTATGCAGTTTACTAAGACCCCCAAGGGGAAGCCTTTGTTTATTTACAATGGACATCAGTGCATAGTCGACTAACCACCAAAGATCAAATGACTTATTGGCGGCGTGTATATTTCAAGAAAAGTACATGTACAGGAAGAGTAACAAGAAAAATGAATATGGTTTTAGCCGAGGCATGTCGTGTTTGCAACGCAGATTAATTGGCGAATGAATTAAGGAAAAGTGTAGTAAATAAAAAAACGTGCGAGGGAAACAGAGAGTATGATTTCAAGCATTTATGCGGAAGAAGTGGTCAGATCTTGCACTGAGGATGTGAGAATAACTGTACATGCCTACTTATACCGGAGTGTATGAAAATCGAGACTCCTTGCTAGTGTCACCATCCTACTTTTGACTCACCAAATACTGTTAAACACATTGAAGTGCTTCGTGCAAGTGTTCAAACCCCCAAGGACCTTCATGGCCTGTACAGAGATTCGCCAGGGCACGTTGTAGCAAACACAGTGTAGCGGGTCTTCCCTTCAGGAAACACTGAGCATAACAGCTTCATAAAAAACAATGTCACGTCAGGATACACGAGATCGCATGTTATTCCACCCCGTGAAAAATCGCGGGATCGCTTATTATTACACTTCTCTTCTTATTCTTATTTTTCTTCTTCCTGTGTTTAGAATGGACGAGGGACATTTTTCAATAAGTACCGTTTCCGTGTATTTCCGCTGTAGAGCTGCGTTTGCGTTATTTATTTATTTGTTTATTTAGCATATGAATTTTTGTAGTGCTAGGATTTCCAGCGGACGTCTCTAGGTCTGACATGATCATGATGATGAATAAGGTACGTAGAGGGTGAAACCGCATGTCACCACCCAGCCTACTTCACCAAGTGTTCTGTTCAAGCTTTAAAGTCCTTGTCGGACGGAGAGGTTTGGAATCGAATCCAGTCTTTTGGCACGCAATCTAGTTGTTACAAATTGTATACCAACGTTGTGATGGTATTTTTTCCCTACCAACAGGATTAGAACCGGCTATCAGAGCAGATAAAAATTATCCTTTCGTTTTCTGTTAGTTTGTACAGAGCCCCCTCAGTGAATCAAGATCATGGGTCCAACCCCCTTTAGAAGTTGTCAGATGTTTCAAGCCATGTCGGCATGTCTAGTGAAACTCACCCATAGATCGCGCAACAGACATTATGTTTACTCTGCGATCTGAAAGAGTGAAGCGGAACGTCAAAATTGACGCACGCTCAGCCTAGATGGCGTCGTGCCTGCGCACGATGATTATAATAACAGTATGAATTTTGTATGACTATCGTAAGCATGATGTAGACTTTCGAACCTTAACACCCCGAAGTTCGATGGCCAGGATGCTAACTATTGAGCTACGGAGTAGCCGGCCTGCGTGGCTGAGGCGGTAGAGCTCTTGTGGGTATCCCACGCGGCCCTCACCTCACTTCCCGACTCTCTTGGTCAGCTGTTCTTGTTTTTACACCCCGAAGGTATTAGACCACTCGAGGCCTAGGGAGTCTTTCATTTTCACGGCCTTTGCGATCCTTGGGTAATACCTTCATTTTTCAAAGTGTCGCATCCCTTCAATTTCCCTCCCCCCTCCCCTGTAATTACTGTTTATATAGAGAACGGTTGTCCAGTTGCACTTCGTCTTAAAACCATCACCACGACCACCACCAGCAGATCTATCGGAGCGTTCTAAACTGACCGCTGAAATACATCGACAGTCACGTCAGTAATCCGATAGTTGGAAGCAGTTGCAGTCATGGAAGAGGGAGCAAATAAAATCCCCAATAGTCTGGCGGAAATTCGAGAATCATGGTTGGCAGCAGCGATCCTCTCCCCTAATCTCCAGTTGTCAACAAGCTCTGAACTCGTGTCTCTCTGTACTATAAAGTTTCTCTTCTCTTAAAGTATCAACACTTACATGATGCTCCTATTTAAATGACTGGAGACGTTCTGGATTATCGTGTATAGGATGTGGTAGAAGATAATCTCTCTGTATAAGAATGAAATTCCGCTTAACTGGACCATGATCCAGTATTCGCAAGATAGTGGTTCGAACCTCACTGTCGGCAGTGCTAAAGATGGTTTCCCATTTTTACACCAGCCAAATTAATTAGTTAATTAATTAAGTAAGGCCATGGTCGCTTCCTTCCCACTCCTAGTCCTTTCCTGTCCCATCGTCGCCGTAAGAACTATCTGTGTCGGTGTGACGTAAAAACAAATTGTAAAAAAAGACATCTTCGACCGTCTAAACCACTGACAGAATTTCATGAAACTTTGTACAACAGATAACTATCGTACAACTAACTGTGGTTTATTTCAAACTATTGACCTGACTATATTAATTGCAAAATTATTTCATAAAAGTGCGCAGTAGCCTACAACACGACGTCTCTCTCTCTCTGCAGTTTGGTGTGGATACTGTACGGTGTATCTGTTATTTAGTGGAAACTCAAGTCTAATCGTCAACCTTTCAAAATATGGACGTATTCACTGGACTTGCTCGTATTTTACCCCGTGGAAACCAAAACAGTGAGAAAGAAGTTTTTCCTGTCACATAATTAAGCCCAACATGTCAGCTTAAAATTCTGTTTTTCACAAATGAAGGTCACATTTTCCTTGTAGCTCTAATGGTTACGCCTTTATGTGTTAAAGCTCGCGTTCCAGCGTCGGTTGAACTTTAACCTCCAGTCAGGCAGTTTTAACTCTGAACTAGACCACGTGAATGTTTGGATAAAATAGATGTAGGTAGCAAACACCCCGATTCAGAACTTGTAAGTTCCTGTCAATTGAGACAAGACCTACGCCTCAAGGACTCCTTACCTCATAAAGGTATAAGAGTTGTTCTGCTCAAGGAAAACACAGCGACCAGCAGATGAGGGATTATCGAGCAGTGAACAGAGGTTCACTCAGCGTATATCCAGTCCGCGCAACAAGGCCATAGTGACACAGAAGCACTTGCACACGTCTTGCTAAGGCCCGCCGATACCGTATTCATACCTGATACAGCCTATGGAGGGCATTTTACACTAATAAAATAACAAATTTAAGATAACAATCGGTATAAACAACAGTATATAAATAACAATGTAACAACAATCGCAAGGATAACTGGCAAGGGTCGGTTACAGAGCTGGGAAGAACAATGGAAGGGCGGAAGAAATTGGAAACCTGCAGAGGACCTTAAAGGAATCTTTTAATTTTGTGTTTGAAGGATGCGAAGGGTGTGAATATGTCAATATCGGGTTTGAGTTACCACGAGTTGGGAGAGTGTTGTTGTGGACGGGACACGTGTTGAGGATTTGGCATCGCCATTGATTATTTTATGAAGGTAACATTGATCGGAGAACTGTAAACGGCTTATCAGGTCAAGTTAACACAGGGACTTCAAACTCTCACATTTAGTTGTGTTCTTGAAATGAAGATTGCCAGTCTTAACATTGAAAGTAAAAAAGTTAAAAAATACTGTTTAGTTGAGATATGTTTGTGATAGCAGATGAGCACCAAATAGGGTAACAAAATACAATAATGGGGAGAACATAGCAGGCAAAGTATAATTTTAAGGCGTTAATTTTATTGATGTCGGTGAACCTGTAGAGAACAAATAAGGGAGGAAAGTGGAACTAGGCAACCATCCTCTATATAACACTAATCAGAGAGAAAAAAATGAAAGAGATCCGACACTTCAAAAATGAGGGTATCGGGCAGAGAAAGACAAGGGCCACGAAGGGCGTGAAAATGTAAGACTCCCTAGGCGTCGTGACCTAAATAACGTCGGGGTCGGAAAACAATAACAGTTGAGCAAGGAAGGACAGATAGGATAGCTGTGTGGACTCGGCTAAGGTCGCCAACCCTCACTCCCAAGAGCCCGTGGAGCCTGCAAGCGGATAGATCTGATAGCCATTCCAGCCGGCTGGACTCGTGGTTTCACAGTTAGAACGCCTATGGAGCCACCTCTACCTAGGGGAAGCTGAGTTACCTTATGCTGTTATAAATAATAATTGTTGTTATGTGACCGAGACACGGGTAACGGTTAGATGAAAGTAACGTTGTCAGCCATCAGGTGCCTATTGTGGTGGGCGGCCTTGTCAAGGTCAAGCGTCCCCTCACCTCAGAGCTCTGTCTTGCCATTAGTTTCTGCTCCTACTGTGCTAGCCATCGTCCAGTTTCTTGCTCTTCCTGTGCCCGCGGTGGAGCACGTATCTGTTCGTCGTGAAAATTGGTGGGCTCGAGTTCAGTAACCTGCGAGTCGCGCTTGCACGGTGCCAGGGCACGTGAACTGGGTATTAGAGACTGAATATCTCGCGTTCTGTTCTTTTATCAGCTGCTGAAGTCAGCCAATCAGATCGCTTCGCGGGAGACGGTGTTGCAAAATCTTCTCCATTGGAGCGACTGCTGATAGCAAGCACGCTACGGTGTGTTTGCGTTTGATGCTCGTTTCTCGGCGTGGCTGTCAAGCCCGACCAAGCCACGTGCGACATCGCCTCCTAAAGCCCATTTGACTTCGATGGGCAAGGTACAGAAATTAGATGGGTATAACATGTGCTAAGTGAGAGTAACAAAAATCAAGGAGTAAACATGTGTTCGTCATTCCTTGCCCGGCACCGGTTGGCCTGTGATAAGCACGAAACATTGCCACCGGAGACGAGAAATGGTGCCTGTATGTCAACATGAAGAAGAGGAAACAGTGGCTCAGCCCATCAAAAAAGCAACTCCCCGTGCCAAGGATAGTATCCATCCACAGAAAATCATGTTGTGTGTATAGTGGAGCAAAGATGGCATTCTTCACCGTGAACTTCTTCCGAAAAACGTAACGATTACCTCTGCTGCGTATAGTGACCAGCTAAGACGGCTTGCCGTTGCTGTTAACAACAACCAGTCTTATTGCTCCACGATAACGCTCGTCCGCATACAGCGCAATTCACGAAAGGTGTGATTGCTGAACCTGGCTGGGAACTTCTTCCTCATCCTCCCTATTTTCCTGACATTGCCCCCTTAGATTTCCATCTTTTCCGGTCTCTTTCTAACCACATTCAGGGGCAAGTATTTCCTGGCGAAGCTTCTCGTGACCAATGGCTAACAGATTTCTTCCAGTCAAAACCAAAACAGTTCTACAGGCGGGGCATTCAACGTTGGCAGAAGGTCATAGAGAGTGGAGGTGCGTGACAGTGGCAGCAAGAACCGCACGAACTTGTTACTTATCAGTTTGATCGACGTTCTAACTGTTCACGTTGTTTGCGACCGCCTTCTTGATGTCTTTTCTAAATATATTGTTGAAAAAGTAATCCTATTTCTATTTCTGCGTTTCGAATATTAACGTGGAACTTGGTTGCTACAGCATCACTGGGTGCGGAATGTTCATGAAACTTGTATTTAATAGTAATACGCTCTTAAAAGTGTTTGTTTTACAGAAAATTACTTATCAACATTTGTTTAGAATTGTTTTTTGTGGTGAACTTTAGAACTACAGTAGACGTTTTACGGCCCTCCTTTTCCTCTCTTCCCAAAACCTCTTCATTCTCATCTCACACTCCATTCGGGCCTCCCTCTTTTCTGGATTCTCTTCAAAGATTTTAGACTGTCAACTCTCCTTCCGAAATCTCTTCTGTTGTGGATCATTTACAGGGTAATGTCGGGCTCCATGACTAAATGGTCAGCTTGCTGGCCTTAGGTCACAGGAGTCCCTGGTTCGATTCCCGGCAGGGTCTGGAATTTTAACCATGATTGGTTAATTTCGCCGGCACGCGGGTTGGGTGTATGTGTCGTCTCAATCATCATTTCATCATCACCACGACGCGCAGGTCTCCTACGGTGTCAAATCGAAAGACCTGCATCTGGCGAGCCGAACATGTCCTCGGACACTCCCGGCACTAAAAGCCATACCCCATTTTTATTTTACAGGGTAATTCAAACTTCCGCATCTTTTTCACCTCTTCTACCCACTTGATGTATCTGAAGATCTTTTTGGTCAGCCGTTTGTCCTCCAGCCTTCCTTTCCACATTGTGGCCGTGATCTTTCAGTGTACTTGTACACCTCCTCATTTCTCCTGTTGTTACCGAGCTCGATAGCTGCAGTCGCTTAAGTGCGGCCAGTATCCAGTATTCGGGAGATAGTAGGTTCGAACCCCACTATCGGCAGCCCTGAAAATGGTTTTCCGTGGTTTCCCATGTTCACACCAGGCAAATGCTGGGGCTGTACCTTAATTAAGGCCACGGCCGCTTCCTTCCCACTCCCTGCCATTTCCTGTCCCATCGTCGCCATAAGACCTATCTGTGTCGGTGCGACGTAAAGCCACTAGCAAAAAAAAAAAAAATCTCCTGTTCTTCCAGGTCCCATCAGTAGTCTTCTGTGGTCCCAGAATTTTCCTCAGAATCTTCTTTTCGTTCTTCTCGAGTTACTTCAGCTGTCCCTTTTTTTAAAATTTAAAATAGGGCACTTTGAAGCGTAGAATATTATTTATTAACCTTTTTCTTCTAAACCATATTGCAATACTCTGAGAAATAAGGGGAATATTTGTCGCGGTCGTGTGAAAAGTTAACTCCAAGAAACGAGAGGGAGAGGAAATCTGCGAATTTTTAGAAGAGAAAGGTCACAGGTTGGGAGACTCACTATTTGTCCTGCGTAATATTTGTAGCAGACCTTCGAATAAACTAATAATGAGTACAGTGCAAGTGAAATGATCTATTACAACCACTGGAAAGTAAACTCAAAAATAAATTTTTCCCTTTGCGAAAAGCTAATGGTCTTCAATATGTCCTTCAATACATAACTGAATAAATGACATACATACATACATACATACATACAAACATACATACATATATTATAGACCGTTATGCCTTTCAATGTTCAGTCTGCAAGCCCCTGTGAATTTACTAAATTTCGCCACAATCCTCTATTTGCAACTAGTGCTGTGGCCTCATTTGGTTTTATAGCTCTTGTCCTTAAATCGTTAGAAACTGAGTCTAACCATCGTCGTCTTGTTCTACCTCTACTGCTCTTACCCTTCATAACAGAGTCCGTTATTCTCGTAGGTAACCTATCCTCCTCCATTCGCCTCACATGACCCCACCACCGAAGCCAGTTTATGCGCACAGCTCTATCCATCGAGTTCACCTCTAAGTTAGCCTTTATCTCCTCATTCCGACTATCCTTCCATTGTTCCCACCTGTTTGTACCAGCTACTTTCATGTCTGTTACTTCTAAATTATGAATACGATATCCTGAAGCCACCCAGTTTTCACTCCCGTAAAGCAAAGTTGGTCTGAAAACAGACCTATGTAAAGATAGTTTCGTCTGGGAGCTGACTTCCTTCTTACAGAATACTGTTGATCGCAACTGCAAGCTCACTGCATTAGCTTTCCTACACCTTGATTCAATCTCACTTACTATGTTACCATCCTGGGAGAACACACAACCTAAATACTTAAAATTATCGACCTGTTCTAGCTTTGTATCACCAATCTGACATAAAAAATAAATAAACAAATAAATAAAGGAAACCAAGGCCTATGTTAACGAGTAATGTGACGTCACACACTTTGTCGCGTCCGATGACCCCCGGTAATAAGACATGTTCATATCAAAATGCCTGCCTTCTTCTTTCTTAATCCGTTTACTCTCCAGAGTCGGTTTTTTCCTCGGACTCAGGGACGGATCCCACCTCCACCGCATCAAGGCCAGTGTCCTGGATCGTGAGACTGGCCGGGGGGATTCGACTGGGGAGGAGGACTATTACCTCGCCCAGGTGCCCTCACCTGCTATGCTGAATAGGGGCCTTGTGGGGGAGATGAGAAAATTGGAAGGGATAGAGAAGGAAGTGGCCGTGGCCTTAAGTTAGCTACTATCCCGGCATTTGCCTGGAGGAGAAGTGGGAGACCACAGAAAACGACCGAGAATGGCTAATGAGGGAATCGAAACCCCTCTACTCAGTTGATCTCCCGGGGCTGAGTGGACCCTGTTCCAACCCTCGTACCACTTTTCAAATTTCGTGGCAGAGCCGGCAATCGAACCTGAGCTTCTTGCGGTGGCATCCAGTCACGTCAACCACTACACCACAGAGGCGGACCATATCAAAATGCATAAGAGTAAAATGAATTCAGTTTGGGAGGGTAGCGGCCCGAATATTGGGGGGCCTGTCATGAACAGGTGGCCAGGGAACTGTATGCCATTCCCGATTGGGGCTAGAGGCTGCTCCCACATCTTCCTGTCCTCCCCTTCCATATTACTAGAGTGATTAAAAAGTTGTTGAATAATGCCCTCTTGTTTGTGACAAAGGGAACCACTTGTCCCCGGGGTGAGCCACCGTCTGTGGATATTAACGTAAGCCATCCATTTCCCACAGAGGGCTAATATGACCCACAATCTGCCACGTCTGCTTGTGAACCGTGCGTAAGTGTGGTTTGAAAAGTCTTTCAGTTGTTTTTTACCCTCTGTGGTAGAGTCTGTCTCCGGATTCCAAGATCGCATGTTTAAACCCGGCAGAGGTGAAGGCCAAAAGCTCTATGTCGTACGATGTCGGCGCGGCGTACCGAAGTTATCTGGCGACACATCTGGTGTTTACCCGACAAACTAATTTAATGTCAGTGCGGCCCCGCGGTGTAGGGGGCAACGCGTCCGCCTGTCACCCGACGGCCCCGGATTCGATTCCCGAACGGGTCACGGGTTTTTAATCGTTATGATTAATGTCTGTGGCCTTCCTTTTCTCACGCACATCATTTCACACTACCGCCATTCCAATTACACGCAGGTTCATACAGAATGGTGCCAGTAGGGACAAACGATCCACATGGGTCGACGGCCCGAACAAATAGCATTAAAAAAAAAAAAGTCAGCCAACATATATGCGATGTACTCCGCCACCTCTCGGAACATCGAAATTGTTGCACAGGCAACCTGTATGTCGTCAAATCAAAATATATAAATCTACTTCAAACAGTTGATACAAATCCTAAAATTAAACACTCAAAGGAAGCTGTCGTGTAGTGGTTAGTGTGAGGCCCGGGTTCCATTCCTCGCTCTGCCACGAAATTTGAAAAGTGGTACGAGGGTTGGGATGGTATCCACTCAACCTCGGGAGGTAATAATTTCGTGCGGCTATTTATAGCCGAGTGCAGCCCTTGTAAGGCAGACCCTCCTATGAGGGTGGGCGCATCTGCCATGTGAAGGTAACTGCGTGTTATTATGCTGGAGGATAATGTTATGTGTTGCAGGGATGTTGGGGACAGCACAAAGGGAGCCAAGGGAATTAACCAATGAAGGTTAAAATCTCCGACCCGGCCGGGAATAGAACGCGGGACCCTCTGACCATTCAGCCAGCGAGTCGGGCAGCCTCAGGAGGTCAACTGAGTAGACGGGGGGGGGAGGGGGAGGGTTAAATTCCCTCCTGAGGGATCCAAGAAATGGTTTTCTGTACTTTCCCACTTCTCCTGTGATGGCGACCGCTTCCTTGTGTATCCCTTCCTCTCTTCCCATACTGCCAACCCTGGATGCTAAACAGATTAAGAAAGAAATAAGGATAGAAAATTACAGTAATTACTTTACAGAGCGCTAGTCTCAAGGAAATCCCTGGCATTTTCTCGCACGGGGTCGCAATAATACAAATTTGTTAAGAAAAACGTATTGCTTCATTTTGCGTGCTTCTTTTTTTTAGCATAGAGACATTTAGTGGTTGTCATCACTGGACGAGAATAAACCTGATACATTGGACTTTCGAAATGATCTTTAGCCATAACTTTTATTTTTATTGACTTTTAGCGCCTCAAATAATTAGCCACTTACTTGTTCTTAAGATACTGATCGCTGAAGATCGACGTCTTTGGGGGAAGTACTGCTCTGAATTTACTGAAAAGACGGCCTACACAAGTGTAATTTTAAGAACATCATTGTTAAAAGTACGATGTCTTTGGAAGGGCTAAAAAAATAAAAATGCGCCTCATCGAGAACTGGTTCTGCTCTAGTTGTGTTCTTTTACTTTTCCATGTTTCTGCTGCCGTGATATCAGTTACTATAATGTGACGGTTACAATTAAATTACACAAGTAGCAATTAATAAGAATGTAATCATTACAAGTAATTTGATTGTTTCCCAACCACCAACACCAAGATCAATGAGATTTGAGACAAATCCGTGCTAGATCCGGGAATCAAAATCAGACCACGTGAATGGAAGTTACCGCCCTGAGTGCAGAGAGGAGAAACAACACGTTAACATTGTTGCAAGGCCTTCTCTGCAGTACAGTGGTTATCTGTGCTCTAATGAAGGTCAGCAGTGTCACTGCTATATTCTGCCAGTGTACAGAAACAAAGTAGGAAATACCAGGTTTTAAGCACATGCCCATGTTTTCTTTTTAACTTGGTTAATCATTGCAACTGATACTGCTTTACGTCGTATAGATCTTATGGCGACGATGGGATAGGAAAGGGCTAGCGACCGTGGTCTTAATTAAAGTGCAGCCCCAGCATTTGACTGGTCTGAAAATGGGAAACCACGCAAAAACGCTCTTGAGGGATGCTGACTGTGGGGTTCGAACAGCCACTTGCTCGGTATTTCTTAATTTGCATCATGTGTAGAAACACCACAGTAATGAATATACTACTTTCAAAATGTATTTAAACATAAAATTCCGAATTGAATGACGTCTCGTTCCATTTAAAAATAAATGTTCACAGTCTGCTGTGTTTCTGTTAACTGCACTAGCGGCGCGTACGAGGGGGGGGGGTCAAATATGAACGGGATTTTAAAAAAAATTCATTTATTGAAAAACACAAGACAATTACAGTTTATTTTTCCACATAGTTTCCTGCTTTGGAAGTGCATTTGTCCCAGCGTATGGGCAGCTTTTTGATGACCTCAGGGTCGTGGCACCAGCCAGTCTCCCTTACTCTCGTCACCCTCCTAGAGCTGCTTTGAGCGGTCCGAACGAACGGAAATCGCAGAGCGACAAGTCCGGGCTGTAAGGAGGATGATCAAGTGTAGTGCCTTTCCTGTAGCTTGAAGACAGAGCTGATTTTCGGTCGAGAGGCGAGGGACCTATCTGGAACACACTTTACGGAACTGTAGGTCGTTTGTGATGATTGCTTGACAGCTCCCATAACCGATTCCGACTTGTTCTGCTATTTCTGATACTCTCGCCCGTCGATCGTCGTCAATAATATCTTTAACCGCACGACAGTTTTCGTCTGTAATGCTGGTCCGAGGACGCCGATCGTGTTGCTCGTTCTCGTCCTTCCTTGAACTTTTTATGCCACACAATGTTTGATCACCGACCTGCGCAGTGGAGGGATGCACCTGTTGCTCCGACATCGTGAGTGTTACCGATGAAACGGCGGGAAATATCTAACAGCAGGCTCTCCCGACACCTAACAGTCCCGCCTAAGCATAACAAAAGTGCGGGGCCAGTCCTACCAACTGCTGATGTTCAGGAAAAACAATCCCGTTTATATTTGATCGACCTTCGTATCACCCAACACCACGCTACGACCCTATCTCGTTCAGTTCACTGTCTTACCGTGGAACGTCTCCAGGTCATCTGCTTACTGGTAGCTTCTTTTAATGACTTGTAATTTGTTTCAGCTGGCAATTTCTAGGTCTTCCTGCATGAGTTTTGAATGTTGCAACGTGTGACCACCGCTAGAGACGTTGATTGCGGATTGTTTGTAAAACAGATATATATTGTTTAATTCTTACTACAATTATAAAGATCTTTTTACGATGTGATGCCACATTCTTTCTTTCTTAACCCGTTCACCGTCCAGGGTTGGATTTTCCCTCGGACTCAGCGAGGGATCCCACCTCCACCGCTTCGAGCAGTGTCCTGGAGTGTCGGAGATACAAGTGGGAAGGAGGACTAGCACCTCGCCCAGACGGTCTCATCTGCTATGCTGAACAGGGGCCTTGTAGGAGGATGGGGAGGAAGCTCCTGTGTTGGCATTTGTGTAGAGAAGTGCGAAACCACTTCGAGCGTGTTGAGGTGGGAATGGAACCTCCCGAGGCTGAGTAGAGAGCGTTCCAGCCCTCGTGCCACTTTTCAAATTTCGTGGCAGAGCCGGGAATCGAACTCGCGCCCCCACGGGTGGCAGCTGATGACACTAACCGTTACACCACAGAGGAGGACGCAATTCACATTTTTGAAATAAAATAGTGTGCGTTACACAGGCGCAAGTGTATCCCATACTCCCATTTCACGTCGTCCGCAAAACCTCACTTCGTAACGTAGAGTTGATAAGACACGTGTCTTCCAGTTCACTGGATATGTAGAAACCTGTTCAGCCTTGACTGGCTTCACAATAAAACGTGTGCTTGTGTGTAAAAACGTTACCTGCATAGTAGTTCCAAGGTTGCGGGGTTCACATACATGCAGGCACAACCTATACAGTAGAATTAATTCTTTGAATGTTCAGTCTAGGACAAAGATAAAATGTTTGATCTTCCGCATCGTGCTAAGCCTACACGGCCTGGATATAATCACCCTACATGTTTCCTATGTCTGTGAACTTTACTTGTGTAATAGCAAGCAACGAGTGCTCATTTCTTATTAAAATATAGCAAAAAGGTATTTACGTAGGAAAAGGTTTATGCAACAGCTACGGACAGTGAAGTTAGAGAAGAGATGTTTACCGGAATGTTGAAATGAGTAACGTAACTTGTCACTTGTTGTGTACAATATTTTATACTTCGGTAAATTTACTTATTTTAAATTGCACTAATTATAAATAATTTTGATTCATCACATCGCAAATCTCCATGTTTGATCGATGCGAGAGCGTTCTCTTGCTTTGTTTGTGTTTTGCTACGAAAGACATAAGAGGTGTGTACGTGGGATTATGCTGTAATATAACATAAGCAGCGAACAGTCCAATCAATCGATCAATCAATCAATCAGTCAATCAATCAATCAATCCAGTCATTCAATAAATACTGATCTGCATTTAGGGTAATCATCCACGTAGTACATTTCCCATCTGTTGTTTTCCTAGCCTTTTCTTAAATGATTACAAGGAAATTGGAAATGTATTGAACATCTCGCTTGGTAAGTTATTCCAATCCTTAACTACTCCTCCTATAAACGAATATTTGCCCGAGTTTGTCCTCTTGAATTCCAACTTTATTTTCATGTTGTGATCTTTCCTACATTTAAAGGCACTACTCAGACTTATACTCGTCTACTAATGTCGTTCCACGCCATCTCTCCACTGAAAGCTCAGAACATACCACTTAGTCGAGCAGCTCGTCTCCTTTCTCCCAAGTCTTCCCAGACAAAACTTTGCAACATTTTTGTAACGCTAGTGTTTTGTCGGAAATCACCCAGAACATATCGAGCAGCTTTTCTTCACTAAGCTGCCAGCCAGAGCCCTCTGGTCCTGGATTGATGAAGGTATATTTATCTGTTGTAAATGCATTGACCTATACATTAGTCAGTGTTGTGATGGCAGCAAGTTAGTCGAGCTGGAAATGGTGAGACGCCATTTTCTGTATACGTGAGTGCGGAACTACGGTGCTGCAATCTGCAGCAGAAACACTAATTGAGCAAGGTGTTCTCCGGGTAGGCGGTTGCATCGGCCACGGCTGTTCCGTCCTCCGACAGGTCTGCACTCGGACCGACCAACCGAGCAGATCTCCCGACCGTCGGCTGTCCTGAGAATGGTTTTCCTTTATTTTGCACTAAGGGCAATGCCGGGATAGTTCCTAGTATAGTTCACCTCTGATACAAATCTCCTGGCCTGAGAGATGGCGACAACATCTAGGAGGCCCGCCCCTCCCCTTCAGGGAGTAGCGGTAGTAGTCATGATCTCTGTCACTATTCGTGTTTATGTTACTGTAAAGCGGAGTTCAACCAATCAGAGACGATTTGTAATAAAACTGTGCTGTGAAGTGTCATTTTCCGTAGTATTTTGAGTGGGGGAAGAAGCTAGTTACGTCGAAGTATGAAATGAAAGTTTTTTTTGCTAGTTGTTTTACGTCGCACCGACACAGATAGGTCTTATGGCGACGATGGGACAGGAAAGGGCTAGGAGTGGGAAGGAAGTAGCCGTGGCCTTAATTAAGGTACAGCCCCAGCATTTTCCTCGTGTGAAAATGGGAAACCACGGAAAACCATTTTCAGGGCTGCCGACAGTGGGGTTCGAACCTACTATCTCCCGAATACTGGATACTGGAAAGAATTTTACACGGGCATGTATTTATTTGATGCCGGGAGTGTTCGAGGACATGTTACGCTCTCCTGGTACATGTTTGACGCCCATGGGCCACCTGCGCGTCTTGGTGTGAGACAATGATAATAACGTAGGGAAACCCGGTATTGGCAGAGAGCTTGCTCCTGTCCGATAACACCTTGGAGACTTAACGTCGCCATCCGACATCAACAGCGTCATATGTCCTCAGTCAGTATGAAGACTGTGGAGGTGTTTAGAATTGAATCCAGGCTTTTGGCACGAGAGAGCGTATACCACCATCTCTCCTGCCAACATTCTGATGGTTGATTTTTTTCCCCACCAAGGGGAGTGGAGCCGGCTAATGACGGTGAGAGACCTTGACGGCCGCGCCTTTTATATTGACGATTATATGCTATTTTTATTTTTATTCCATTATTTTTTTTTCAAAAATAGAATACAAATATAATTTTCAGTTTTTGATTAGCAAATGAGTGGTCACTGCCGAAATAAATGTTTCGTTCATCTGAAGTTCTCTTAAAAACAGGGTTTAGAACACGTACACTCTGTATTGGACTGAAAGTGATTATACCCTTTCTTGTTTTGCTTTTAATAGAATGCTGTTTTCTTACGCTGACTGTGTGAACTAACAAATAAAAAAAATAAAGGAGTATGCGATGGAGAGTTAAGGTTACTCACAACACTGCTTACAAAGTCAGCGTGGTTACAGCTCGTCTCATTGGCTATTGAGAAACTTCATGCAGAAGGAAGGAATTATTTGAATAATATCTGGAGATGATGAGGGCAGATCGATGCTGTGTTCAGTCGGTACGTTACAACCGAACAGTACGTTTCGCACTTTTCCTGTCACCGTCTGTTACTGAGTTTGTGTCTATATATTAACGTAGATATACAACTTTGTATCATTTCATCTGTATTGTATATTTTCTTCGCGAGAAATGCATAATAATCGCATGGCCTCAGCTACCGTGTCCAGACATTTTAATTTGACGCCATCTGGTTGTCTGCTCGTGAATTACGACGTTCCGTTTTACTCTAGGCCCACTAGATGGCAGGCCAAGTAAACCGAAACTCTCTTGGCATCTATAGCTGAGTTTTAATGAATTTTGTCCGGTAAACACCAAATGTGTCACCAGAGATCTTCTACGTGCCGACATCGTACGACATGGAGTGTCGAATGGACTTTATTTCGCCCTTGAAAAAAAATGCGAGTACCTCTGCCGGGTTTGAAGCCGCTACCTTGCGATCCGGAGGGCGACACTCTAACACGACCTGTGTTCTATTACAGATACTGGAACATTTTCTGCGCCACACCGAGAAGCATAGAACTGTGAATATGAAGTTGCTCTCTCTTCTAAGCCCAGAAGACGTATCTTGGCAGACAATCTGCGATAGTGATGGGCGCTCAAGTAACTTGCGTGTGTGTCAGGGTGGATATAGCGAAGTGCCACATACAGACAAACATGTTTCCGTACGTTTGGGAACGGTAGGACCAGTTATTATATTGTTTATTTTAGCTTCCGTAGCCTATTTGATAGTTTAATGCATTTTTGTCTTTTTTATAGTTATGAATTTTTTCTGCTGTTATTTACACATTAAACTTAATCGATGAAAACAAAAAATTATACAATTCCAACGTACTGTATTAATAATAAAGACAAAATAATTTTAATAGATAAAAAATAATATTTACACGAACGATCTTTTCATATTACAGAAATTACTGAAAACTGCACAAGCCAAATTGCCGAGAGAGTTTCAGGTCCCGTCCTTGCTACGTAAAATTCCGTGCTGGTGGAGATTGTAGTTTTAAGAGGAAGAACAACTTGGTAGCCATCCTCTACAATCAGAAGGAAAATGGAAGAGGTTCAACACTTCGAAAATGAAGGTATCGGACAAAGAAAGGCAAGAAGGGCGTGAAAATGAAAGGACTCCATAGCCCTTGAGTACTGTAATACCAACAGGGTCGAAACAGAGCAAGAGTTGGCCAAGGGAGGTCAGACAGGAAGGGTAAGAGCGACGACCCAGACTCAGCTGAGAGAACCGTGGTCGCCAACCCACACTCCCACGTTGAAAGGGCCTGGTCCCGCTTTTAGTTGCCTCCCCTTACCGCTGACGTTATTCTGTCATCCCCAGCCACAGGGGATGTAACATGTGATGTGTTACGTTAAAAACATCTGTATTAGTTCAGCAAAAATAAATGCCGGAAATTCGATTTGCTGGTTACAACTCTGGTGTAGTGTCGCCATCCTCAGCGCCCCCGATCTTCCCTTGCTTGTATCAACATTATTGGCAAGACCTCTTCACGGAATTACTGAATATATCACGATGCTGCGTAGTACACTCATGTTAAGAATATAATAGAGTATCTTGTGTGCTTTGCAACCGATTGTTCAATCAAACACCATAACACTCAGCGCCACTCGTCTGTGTTTCGCCACCAAATCAGCATTTTTAAGCAGAGCATGAGATTCGCCATGCAGTGACGTGAAAACGTTCAGGAAAGTTACTACTGTCTTTGTAATACAATTCGCCTGAACTCTCCCGTTCACCGCAGGAGTGTGACGTCACCAGCAATCTACGTGATGGTAACTTGTCAGTTAATGAATAACAACTGCTTTGTTGTTTGTCCAACCCTTGTCCCGTTTCCATACGGGGTCGGGTGTGAGCTGAGATGAATCTGTCGTGGCCCTTCATAACGTTAACCTCATCAGAGGAGTTAATGAGATGAAATGAATGATAGTAGGGAGAGAGTGTAACCGGTGCCGGCACATAGCCTACTCCTTTGGAATAGCACCAAGTGCTTTGCTCAAGGCTTAACGTCTCCGTCCGACGGACGAATCACCATCAAGAGCCTCATATGCCCTCACTCCATATTAATCCAGGCTTTTGGCACGCAATCTAGTGATTTAGAAATTGTATACCACCACCTCCCCTACCCTGCCGGCCAACATTCTGATGGTGAAATTTTTTCGACCAACGGAACTCGAGCCGGCTAACCTCGGTGTCAGACCGTTTAGACTTAGCGCCTTAACGATCATGGCCAGCAGGCGGGCCTGATGAATAATAATAACTGCTAATTTTCATATAATACGAGATCACAATACTATACTGCAAAAGGTACTTTCCTCCCTCGAGGGTAGTGTATTCAATCAGAGCCCATAGTTGCGATCAAGACTGTCTTCTCGGACATATCCTGACTCGCTTTGCTCTACGGGATTTAAAGCTGGCTAGTATGGTCCAACCCTTGTTCCAGCGGAAATCGGTGATATCTCCCTCTTGTAGGAAACTGCGTGTTTCTGTGTTGTGAGGTGTATGAGTTGCAGGGAGACCGCATAAGTACCTCGTCACCAAGCCAACGAATTAGCCATATCCCCGACCCGCTTGGGAATCGAAGCAGAGGCTTTCTGAATCAATACGATGCGCGTCCTGTCAAGGATATAATATTCACAAGGTAGAAGTGACTGACATGAAAGTACCGAGAATTATTGCTCTACAAACAGGTGGAAACAATGGCAGGAGGGGACATGGAATGAGGAGATAAAGGCTAAGTTAGGAAATAACCCTTGTGCATGAAGCTGTACGCATAAAGCGGCTTCGGTGTTAGGGACATGTGAGGCGAATGGAGGGGTGTGGGTTACTTAGGAGAATAAGGACTCGGTTTTCAATGATTTAGTTATGAGAGGTATGGACATAGTGACACAGCTAGTGACAAATAGAGGATTGTGGCGACATTCTAGCTTGCAGGGTAACTTTCAAAGGCGTAACAGTCTAATGACGATGTTATTATTATTATTATTATTATTATTATTATTATTATTATTATTATTATTATTATTATTACTGTCCGCCTCTGTAGTGTAGTGGTTAGTGTGATTAACTGTCGCCCCCGGAGGCCGGGTTCCATTCTCGGCTCTGCCATGAAATTTGAAACGTGGTACGACGACTGGAAGGGGGTCCACTCATTGTCGGAAGGTCAACTGAGTAGAGGGGGAGGAGGTCAATTCCCACCTCAGCCATCCTTGAAGTGGTTTTCTGTGGTTTCCCACTTTACCTACAGGGAAATGCCGCGTTGCTACCTAACTTAAGGCCACGGCCCCTTCCTTCCCTCTTTCTTGCCTATCCCTTCCAATGTTCAGGTTTCCCAGAAGGCCCCGTTCAGCATAGCAGGTGAGACCACCTGGCCAAGGAAACTGGTCCTCCTTCCAAGTTGTATCCGCGACGATTTGTCTCACGCCCCAGGACGCTGCCCTTGAGGCGGTAGAGTCCGCGGGAACACCAACCCTGAAAGTTGAACGGATTAAGAAAATAATAATAATAATAATAATAATAATAATAATAATAATAATAATAATAATAATAGCTGGGCTGGGTAGTTCAGGTCGTAGACCAACTTGCCAGGTTCGAACCTGGCCCAGTCCGGTAATATCTGAAGATGCTCAGATACATTAGTCTCGTGTCGCATGTGCAACAAAATGTCAGCACCTACACGTCTTCGAAAGGGATAATGATGTAGTTAGTTGGACATGAAGCCAGTACCTGCTGTACTGTGCGGGCATTTTCAGTTTACACTCGTTAGACTGCGCAGAGACATGTATCCCTGGCTGACTTTCAGTCGGGTAAACACGAAATGTGTCACACGTCCTTCAAACATATGACTACATCTCCAAGATTTGAACCCTTGGTCTAGGAATCCGGAGACCGACACTCTACTACGGCTTAACATGCCATTAATCCCCAAAACTTAACTATAGATTCAGATCTGATGAGGTATCTCCTGAAGTGAACTGAGGAAGTTCTGAGTACTTACTTCATGTGTCAGTTGAGTATCGAGCATGTGTATAAAAGTTTTGAAATTCTGGTTTGATAATTGTTATAAACATGCATTTTATAAAAAAAAAATATAACGCTTTATTTGTGATCGTTACGTGATATAAAAAAAAATAGAAACATTTGTATAGACATTTATGTGATATGGGGTCCACGTCAAGTTGCAGAGGAGCATGGAAAACAGGTGACAGACATTTGCATGTGTTACTGGTAGCAGAGTACAGTTTTTTGTGACGGTGTATTTTCGTTATAGTGTACGTGCCTTACCAGGAGGAGAGAGGTAGCCTTCCAGATCTGTCGTGTGGAGGAACATCTGCTACGTGTGGCGGAGCCGAGACAAAGTCGCATTCCTCACATTCCACTGACAGCGATAAATTATCTGTCTTATGACTCGTGATGGGTGAAAGAGTCTGGGAATTTGTGGAGTACTTTATGGGCATGAAATGCAATTATATCCCTTATTTGCCGTGTAATACGTCAGAACAGGAGTGGTCAAGATTTTTGTCTTGCCAGTCAATCTACAGGGTGTATCAGCGATGTTGCAGGACGGCAAATGGGTCAATTGGAGATAAGGAACTGTATTCCGGAAAGGATCGAGTCAACATTTAAGTCCCTTTACCTGCACAAGTTCCACAGGCTGCTCCATTTACAAGTGTTCGAAATGGCGCCCCCCTGCGTCAGTGCATAAAGTTCTGTCGTACCCGTTCGAATATCCCCGCTATCGTTTGAACAGCGTCGCAGGCAGACCCTCTTCAGTCTCGACAGGTGTCTGACACACAAGACTTTTCACATTGCCCCACAAGAAGAAATCAAGTGGGGTGAGACGGGTGGGACGATATTCCGACACCGCGGCGTCTGTTACGAACGGACGGACGTTCAACAATTTGGAGTATTAATAACCTCTGACTCGAACGTTCCAGGACTACGGTCCCTTATCTCCGTCATCCCCGAAAGTTTGTACACTCGGCCTTATCAACGTAAGTAGTATAATTGGATGGTTCGGCGGCCTCCTCCTCCTCCGGCTCTCGGAAGAGGCCTCCTCCTCAGCCAGTGGCCTCCTCCTCCTCAGCCAGTGGCCTCCCAGTGGCCACCTCCTCCTCCTCCTCAGCCAGTGGCCTCCCAGTGGCCACCTCCTCCTCCTCCTCAGCCAGTGGCCTCCTCCTCCTCAGCCAGTGGCCTCCCAGTGGCCACCTCCTCCTCCTCCTCAGCCAGTGGCCTCCCAGTGGCCTCCTCCACCTCAGCCAGAGGCCTCTTCCAGTGCTGCCAACTTAACCTAACTAGCGCGAGATAAACAAAGCCACGTGCTTTTTGACAGACAACAACGCACCGCTAACCTCAGTACTGCCATCTTGACGGGCCTAAACCTCAGTAGTGCCAACTTAACCTCACAAGCGCGAGGTAAACAAAGCCACGTGCTTTTTGACAGCCACGTGCTTTTTGACAGATTTGTAAACAAAGCCACGTGCTTTTTGACAGACAACAACGCATCGCAAACCTCAGTACTACCATCTTGACGGGCCTAAACCCCAGTAGTGCCAACTTAACCTAACTAGCATGAGGTAAACAAAGCCACGTGTTTTTTGACAGCCACGTGCTTTTTGACAGATTTGTAAACAAAGCCACGTGCTTTTTTGACAGACAACAACGCATCGCTAACCTCAGTACTGCCATCTTGACGGGAATAAACCTC
This sequence comes from Anabrus simplex, assembly GCF_040414725.1. Taxonomy (NCBI): domain Eukaryota; kingdom Metazoa; phylum Arthropoda; class Insecta; order Orthoptera; family Tettigoniidae; genus Anabrus; species Anabrus simplex. The sequence continues at coordinate 14,500,534 of NC_090277.1, read as the reverse complement.
GGTGGTACCAACTTAACCTAACTAGCTCGAGATAAACAAAGCCACGTGCTTTTTGACAGCCACGTGCTTTTTGACAGCTGTCATCCGCCATCTTTAAGCTACAGAGCGCTGTGCTGCCCTCTTTCGTCACCTGTCATCGGCAGTGCTGCCATCTTGGCGGGCCTAAACCTTAGTGCTACCAACTTAACCTCACTAGCTCGAGATAAACAAATCCACGTGCTTTTTGACAGCCACGTGCTTTTTTGACAGCTGTCATCCGCCATCTTTAATCCATAGAGCACAGTGCTGCCCTCTTTAGCTACTTACCTTTGAAATGTGGTGGCGGATAATTTGAAAAATGCTTTTTGACAGCAGCCATCTTGCATCGCAAACCTCAGTGCTGCCCTCTTTAGCTAGATACCTGTGGTAGCAGACAATTCCACGTGACAGCAGCCATGTTTAATCAAGAGAGCACCGTGCTGCCCTCTATGTGGTGGCGGCAAATTGAAAAATTCCACGTGCTCTTTCGGTGGTACCAACTTAACCTAACTAGCTCGAGATAAACAAAGCCACGTGCTTTTTGACAGCCACGTGCTTTTTGACAGCTGTCATCCGCCATCTTTAAACTACAGAGCGCTGTGCTGCCCTCTTTCGTCACCTGTCATCGGCAGTGCTGCCATCTTGGCGGGCCTAAACCTTAGTGCTACCAACTTAACCTCACTAGCTCGAGATAAACAAATCCACGTGCTTTTTGACAGCCACGTGCTTTTTTGACAGCTGTCATCCGCCATCTTTAATCCATAGAGCACAGTGCTGCCCTCTTTAGCTACTTACCTTTGAAATGTGGTGGCGGATAATTTGAAAAATGCTTTTTGACAGCAGCCATCTTGCATCGCAAACCTCAGTGCTGCCCTCTTTAGCTAGATACCTGTGGTAGCAGACAATTCCACGTGACAGCAGCCATCTTTAATCAAGAGAGCACCGTGCTGCCCTCTATGTGGTGGCGGCAAATTGAAAAATTCCACGTGCTCTTGTTTGGAAACAAACTCACGTGCTTTTTTGACAGCTACCATCCACCATCTTTAATCAACAGAGCACAGTGCTGTACTCTTTAGCTAGATACCTTTGAAATGTGGTGGCGGCAATTTGAAAAATTCTATGTGCTCTTGTTGGGAAACAAAGCTACGTGCTTTTTTGACAGCTGTCATCCGCTATCTTTAATCAATAGAGCACCGTGCTGCTATCATGCGGGCAATTTCGTCACCTATCACCCGCCATCTTTAATGTACAGAACACCGTGCTGCCCTCTTTATGGCTACTACCTTAAGCATGTAGTAGCGGGCAATTTGAAAAGTTCTGTTAGCTATCATCCGCCATCTTTAATCAAGAGAGCACCGTGCTGCCATCTTTAGCTAGATACCTTTGAAATGTGGTGGCGGCAAATTGGAAAATTCCACATGCTCTTGTTTGGAAACAAACTCACGTGCTTTTTGACAGCTACCATCCGCCATCTTTAATCAACAGAGCATAGTGCTGCCCTCTTTAGTTTGAAATGTGGTGGCGGCAAATTCCACATGGTCTTGTTTAGTAAACATAGCCACGTGCGGCTATCATCCGCCATCTTTAATCCAGAGAGCACCGTGCTGCCCTCTTTATCGCAGTAGATGTAAATTCGTCACCTGTCATACGCAGTGCTGCTATCTTTAGCTAGATACCTTTGAAATGTGGTGGTGGATAATTTAAAAAGAAAAATTCTACAGCAGTCCTCTCTCGACGCTAATTGCATAAGATGGCGGCTATACATGACTCCTTAAGGGTGCTTGCGCAAGACGGCTGCTATACAAAGGTTCTTATGAGACGCCCTTGGGATGCTTGCGCAAGATGGTGGTTATACAAGGCTCCTTATGAGACACCCTAGTGATGCTTGCGCAAGATGGTGGTTGCTCTTATGAGGCGGCTTAAGGGTCCTTGCACAAGATGGCTAGAGACGCCCTAAGGATGCTTGCGCAAGATGGCGGACACAAGATGGCGGCTATACACGTCTCCTTATGAGACGCCTTAAGGGCGTGGCGGTTGCTCTTATGAGGCGGCTTAAGGGTCCTTGCACAAGATGGCTAGAGACGCCCTAAGGATGCTTGCGCAAGATGGCGGACACAAGATGGCGGCTATACACATCTCCTTATGAGACGCCTTAAGGGTGCTTGCGCAAGATGGCTGCTGCTCTTAGCTTAGAGGCTAACGTGTCGTGCTAGTTCGATTCATTAAATTTAGGGCTTAAATGCAAAATGTTAAATATCTCGAAAGCAGTGCACCGTAGAGCAAAACGGACAAAATTTTTCTGCCTAATACCTAGGTTCGTAGTATGAGGAACAAGAAAATCATAGTCTAATGATGGGATCAACGGTTCGGTTCCTACTTAGGCCCTTTGGCATTTGCTCTGTTTTAGCTTGTATTGAAGCGAGTCTTCGTAACATGATCAGGTTTAGCTATGGTAGAGAGTATAACGTGCCGTGCAGGTTCGATTCATTAAATTTGGAGGCTTAAATGCAAAATGTTAAATATCTCGAAAACGATGCATCGTAGAGCAAAACGGACAAAATTTTTCCGCCTAATACGTAGGTTCGTAGTATCAGGAACAATAAAAAACATAGTCTAATGATGAGATCAACGGTTCGATTCCTACTTAAGCCCTTTGCCATTCGCAGCTATCTATTTCTACAAGATGGTGGCTACTCTTATGAGAAACAAGATGCCTTGAGACGTCCTAGGGATGCTTACGCAAGATGGCAGACACAAAATGGTGACTATACATAGCTCCTTATGAGACAGCCTAGGGGTGCTCGCACAAGATGGCGGCTACTCTTATGAAGAAAGCTAGCTTAGAGGCTACTGCGCAAGATAACAGCTGCTGTTATGCATGTGGTGGAGGGCAATTTGAAATTCTATGTGCTTAAACAACAGAGCACCCTGCTGCCCTCTTTAGCTGAAATGTGGTGGTGGATAATTTGAAAAATTCTTTTGACAGCTATCATCTTTAAACAATGGCGACTATACATAGGCTGTTAAGGCCTTATCATTCTCCTCCTCCTCCTCCTCCTCCCCCCCCCTCCTCCTCCTCCTTCTCTACCTCCTCCTCCGCCTCTTATGTCAAGGCATAGCTTTATATCGAACAAGTTTAAACCTGCATCGCGAAGGCAAGCGTGTGCAGCGATAACATTATTGCGCATGTTTAGAATTTCGAAACATAAGAAGAGTAGAATCAAACGCTGTACTCGATACGACATGTGATCAGAACATTGATTGATGCGTTCAGAAAACAAAATAAGTGATCAAGACTAGAATCGAACGATGTACTCAATACATCATGTGTTTAGAATATGTCAGGGGATACGCTTGTTCTAAGAAGATCAGATTGAAACATAACAAGACTAGAATAGAACACTGTAATCGATGTTGTTAACTTCAACATGTGATCAGAACATTGATTGATGTGTTCAGAACACAAAATAAGTGATCATGACTAGAATCGAACACTGTACTCGGTACAACATGTGATCAGAACATTGATCGATGTGTTCAGAACACGAAATAAGTGATCAAGACTAGAATCGAACACTGTACTCAATACAACATGTGTTTAGAACATGTTAGGGGGTACCCTTGTTCTAAGAAGATCAGAATGAAACATAACAAGACTAGAATCGAACACTGTAATCGATGTTGTTAACCTCAACATATGATCAGAACATTTGTTTGATGTGTTCAGAGCAAAAGTACAATTTTGATGATTTGCGCAGCTAACTCGCTCGGTAAACGATGTGGCCAAAGTATAACTTCAAATTATTTACCTTCCATCATTCGTCTTGTGTGTAAAAATCAGTCGAACAAGCTATCGCATAAACATAGCTGAAAAAAAATCGTGATAGGGTATGGAACCCAGGGGTTACATCTTGTCAGAAGAGCAAAAAGGATGAAAGGACTCTTCCTCCTCCTTACCGCACATTCCTTGGCTAAAGGGCTAATGGGCTAAAGGGCTAATGGGCTAAAGGGCTAAAGGTGCAACAACCTCGTCGATCGCTATCAGCAAGAACGCTTGTACTTTGTAGAAAATTAATCTTTATTTGTAAATGGTTTCATGTTCAGAACAAGGAATGGAACCTAGGGGTTACGTCTTAACGTAATAAAATCCCCGAGGTGCGATGAGTTACGTTTTTCGAACTAGTGTTTGGAACATTGAACTTTTCAAGATGATAGCAGCTATCGCATAAACATAGCTGAAAAAAAATCGTGATAGGGTATGGAACCCAGGGGTTACATCTTGTCAGAAGAGCAAAAAGGATGAAAGGACTCTTCCTCCTCCTTACCGCACATTCCTTGGCTAAAGGGCTAATGGGCTAAAGGGCTAATGGGCTAAAGGGCTAAAGGTGCAACAACCTCGTCGATCGCTATCAGCAAGAACGCTTGTACTTTGTAGAAAATTAATCTTTATTTGTAAATGGTTTCATGTTCAGAACAAGGAATGGAACCTAGGGGTTACGTATTAACGTAATAAAATCCCCGAGGTGCGATGAGTTACGTTTTTCGAACTAGTGTTTGGAACATTGAACTTTTCAAGATGATAGCAGAGAGTTTAGCAATGTTCTGTTGTTGGATTTTAAATTCCGCGCTACAGCATGCATAAGGTGGCAGCCTTGAGGTTTACCGCCGTAAAGATGGCAAGAGTGAGGTTAACAATGTTCTGTTGTTGGATTTTAAATTCCGCGCTATAACATGCATAAGGTGGCAGCCTTGAGGTTTACCGCCGTAAAGATGGCAGCAGTGAGGTTAGCGACGCTCTATTGTCCTTCAAAGTGAGGTTAGGGTTCGTCAAGAAGACAGCTGTCAAAAAAGCACGTGGCTATGTTTACCAAACAAGAGCACGTGATCGTGACGTCACGGTCACGTAATCAATCCTTAGCTCGACGTCGCTAAGAGCAGCATTAGGATTAGCTATTCTTAAAAGTCTTGGGAACAGAGCAGCAGTATGAATTGCTATGTTTTAAAGCGTGTACACATTACCTATCGACTTTGCATGCATCGACCATCGAACTAAACTTCACCCGCTAGATCGTGCTGCTATCTTAGCATAACCTATACCCATTAAATTAAAGTACAATGAATAGCCATGTTTCAAAGCGTGTACACATCACCTATCGATTTTGCACACATCGACTCTTGTACTAAACTTCTTCCGCTAGATTGTGCTGCTATCTTAGCATATTCTATACGCGTGACCTTAAGGTACAAAGAATAGCCATGTTTCAAAGCGTGTACACATTACCTATCGACTTTGCATGCAACAAATATCGTACTAAACTTATTCCGCTAGGTTGTGCTGCTATCTTAGCGTAACTTATACACATGAACTTAAAGTACAAAGAATAGCCATGTTTCAAAGCGGGTACACATTACACATTATTATTGCATGCATCAAATATCGTACTAAATTTCTTCCGCTAGATTGTGCTGCTATCTTAGCATAACCTATACCCATGAACTTAAAGTACAATGAATAGTCATGTTTCAAAGCGTGTACGCATCAACTATCGATTTTGCATGTATCGAATCTCGTACTGAACTTCTTCGGGTAGATTGTGCAGGTATCTTAGCATGAACTTAAAGTACAAAGAATAGCCATGTTTCAAAGCGTGTACACATTACCTAATGATTTTACAAGCATCGACTCTCGTACTAAAGCAATCGCTTTTGTGTATCCCAAACCCATGTGCACGAACTTAAAGCATAAAGATGAGCTATGTTCTAAAGCGTGTACACATCACCTATCGATAATGTATGCATCGACTGTCGTACTAAACTTCTCCTGCCAGAGCGTACGACTATCGCTTGTGCGTGCACGAACTTAAAGCATAAAGAATAGCAATGTATAAAAATCTTGTAAACAAAGCAGCAGCATTACGTATAGTCAAGTTTAAATGCGTGCACACATCATGTATCCATGATGCACATAGTACTAAACGTATTCCATTAGAATGTACAAAGTTCGCATGTGTTTGTGCTGCTATCTTAGCATAGCCTATGTGAATGAACTTAAAGCATAAAGAATAGTGATGTATAAAAATCTTGTGAACATAGCAGAATGTTTACTACGTAGTTGTAGACATTAAACTTTGCATGCTGAGGCGGCATACTACGTGACCGTGACGTCACAGCCACGTGCTCTTGTTTGGTAAACATAGCCACGTGCTTTTTTGACAGCTGTCTTCTTGACGAACCCTAACCTCACTTTGAAGGACAATAGAGCGTCGCTAACCTCACTGCTGCCATCTTTACGGCGGTAAACCTCAAGGCTGCCACCTTATGCATGTTATAGCGCGGAATTTAAAATTCAACAACAGAACATTGTTAACCTCACTCTTGCCATCTTTACGGCGGTAAACCTCAAGGCTGCCACCTTATGCATGTTGTAGCGCGGAATTTAAAATCCAACAACAGAACATTGCTAAACTCTCTGCTATCATCTTGAAAAGTTCAGTGTTCCAAACACTAGTTCGAAAAACGTAACTCATCGCACCTCGGGGATTTTATTACGTAAGACGTAACCCCTAGGTTCCATTCCTTGTTCTGAACATAAAACCATTTACAAATAAAGATTAATTTTCTACAAAGTACAAGCGTTCTTGCTGATAGCGATCGACGAGGTTGTTGCACCTTTAGCCCTTTAGCCCATTAGCCCTTTAGCCCATTAGCCCTTTAGCCCATTAGCCCTTTAGCCCATTAGCCCTTTAGCCAAGGAATGTGCGGTAAGGAGGAGGAAGAGTCCTTTCATCCTTTTTGCTCTTCTGACAAGATGTAACCCCTGGGTTCCATACCCTATCACGATTTTTTTTCAGCTATGTTTATGCGATAGCTGCTATCATCTTGAAAAGTTCAATGTTCCAAACACTAGTTCGAAAAACGTAACTCATCGCACCTCGGGGATTTTATTACGTTAAGACGTAACCCCTAGGTTCCATTCCTTGTTCTGAACATGAAACCATTTACAAATAAAGATTAATTTTCTACAAAGTACAAGCGTTCTTGCTGATAGCGATCGACGAGGTTGTTGCACCTTTAGCCCTTTAGCCCATTAGCCCTTTAGCCCATTAGCCCTTTAGCCAAGGAATGTGCGGTAAGGAGGAGGAAGAGTCCTTTCATCCTTTTTGCTCTTCTGACAAGATGTAACCCCTGGGTTCCATACCCTATCACGATTTTTTTTCAGCTATGTTTATGCGATAGCTTGTTCGACTGATTTTTACACACAAGACGAATGATGGAAGGTAAATAATTTGAAGTTATACTTTGGCCACATCGTTTACCGAGCGAGTTAGCTGCGCAAATCATCAAAATTGTACTTTTGCTCTGAACACATCAAACAAATGTTCTGATCATATGTTGAGGTTAACAACATCGATTACAGTGTTCGATTCTAGTCTTGTTATGTTTCATTCTGATCTTCTTAGAACAAGGGTACCCCCTAACATGTTCTAAACACATGTTGTATTGAGTACAGTGTTCGATTCTAGTCTTGATCACTTATTTCGTGTTCTGAACACATCGATCAATGTTCTGATCACATGTTGTACCGAGTACAGTGTTCGATTCTAGTCATGATCACTTATTTTGTGTTCTGAACACATCAATCAATGTTCTGATCACATGTTGAAGTTAACAACATCGATTACAGTGTTCTATTCTAGTCTTGTTATGTTTCAATCTGATCTTCTTAGAACAAGCGTATCCCCTGACATATTCTAAACACATGATGTATTGAGTACATCGTTCGATTCTAGTCTTGATCACTTATTTTGTTTTCTGAACGCATCAATCAATGTTCTGATCACATGTCGTATCGAGTACAGCGTTTGATTCTACTCTTCTTATGTTTCGAAATTCTAAACATGCGCAATAATGTTATCGCTGCACACGCTTGCCTTCGCGATGCAGGTTTAAACTTGTTCGATATAAAGCTATGCCTTGACATAAGAGGCGGAGGAGGAGGTAGAGAAGGAGGAGGAGGAGGGGGGGGGAGGAGGAGGAGGAGGAGGAGAATGATAAGGCCTTAACAGCCTATGTATAGTCGCCATTGTTTAAAGATGATAGCTGTCAAAAGAATTTTTCAAATTATCCACCACCACATTTCAGCTAAAGAGGGCAGCAGGGTGCTCTGTTGTTTAAGCACATAGAATTTCAAATTGCCCTCCACCACATGCATAACAGCAGCTGTTATCTTGCGCAGTAGCCTCTAAGCTAGCTTTCTTCATAAGAGTAGCCGCCATCTTGTGCGAGCACCCCTAGGCTGTCTCATAAGGAGCTATGTATAGTCACCATTTTGTGTCTGCCATCTTGCGTAAGCATCCCTAGGACGTCTCAAGGCATCTTGTTTCTCATAAGAGTAGCCACCATCTTGTAGAAATAGATAGCTGCGAATGGCAAAGGGCTTAAGTAGGAATCGAACCGTTGATCTCATCATTAGACTATGTTTTTTATTGTTCCTGATACTACGAACCTACGTATTAGGCGGAAAAATTTTGTCCGTTTTGCTCTACGATGCATCGTTTTCGAGATATTTAACATTTTGCATTTAAGCCTCCAAATTTAATGAATCGAACCTGCACGGCACGTTATACTCTCTACCATAGCTAAACCTGATCATGTTACGAAGACTCGCTTCAATACAAGCTAAAACAGAGCAAATGCCAAAGGGCCTAAGTAGGAACCGAACCGTTGATCCCATCATTAGACTATGATTTTCTTGTTCCTCATACTACGAACCTAGGTATTAGGCAGAAAAATTTTGTCCGTTTTGCTCTACGGTGCACTGCTTTCGAGATATTTAACATTTTGCATTTAAGCCCTAAATTTAATGAATCGAACTAGCACGACACGTTAGCCTCTAAGCTAAGAGCAGCAGCCATCTTGCGCAAGCACCCTTAAGGCGTCTCATAAGGAGATGTGTATAGCCGCCATCTTGTGTCCGCCATCTTGCGCAAGCATCCTTAGGGCGTCTCTAGCCATCTTGTGCAAGGACCCTTAAGCCGCCTCATAAGAGCAACCGCCACGCCCTTAAGGCGTCTCATAAGGAGACGTGTATAGCCGCCATCTTGTGTCCGCCATCTTGCGCAAGCATCCTTAGGGCGTCTCTAGCCATCTTGTGCAAGGACCCTTAAGCCGCCTCATAAGAGCAACCACCATCTTGCGCAAGCATCACTAGGGTGTCTCATAAGGAGCCTTGTATAACCACCATCTTGCGCAAGCATCCCAAGGGCGTCTCATAAGAACCTTTGTATAGCAGCCGTCTTGCGCAAGCACCCTTAAGGAGTCATGTATAGCCGCCATCTTATGCAATTAGCGTCGAGAGAGGACTGCTGTAGAATTTTTCTTTTTAAATTATCCACCACCACATTTCAAAGGTATCTAGCTAAAGATAGCAGCACTGCGTATGACAGGTGACGAATTTACATCTACTGCGATAAAGAGGGCAGCACGGTGCTCTCTGGATTAAAGATGGCGGATGATAGCCGCACGTGGCTATGTTTACTAAACAAGACCATGTGGAATTTGCCGCCACCACATTTCAAACTAAAGAGGGCAGCACTATGCTCTGTTGATTAAAGATGGCGGATGGTAGCTGTCAAAAAGCACGTGAGTTTGTTTCCAAACAAGAGCATGTGGAATTTTCCAATTTGCCGCCACCACATTTCAAAGGTATCTAGCTAAAGATGGCAGCACGGTGCTCTCTTGATTAAAGATGGCGGATGATAGCTAACAGAACTTTTCAAATTGCCCGCTACTACATGCTTAAGGTAGTAGCCATAAAGAGGGCAGCACGGTGTTCTGTACATTAAAGATGGCGGGTGATAGGTGACGAAATTGCCCGCATGATAGCAGCACGGTGCTCTATTGATTAAAGATAGCGGATGACAGCTGTCAAAAAAGCACGTAGCTTTGTTTCCCAACAAGAGCACATAGAATTTTTCAAATTGCCGCCACCACATTTCAAAGGTATCTAGCTAAAGAGTACAGCACTGTGCTCTGTTGATTAAAGATGGTGGATGGTAGCTGTCAAAAAAGCACGTGAGTTTGTTTCCAAACAAGAGCACGTGGAATTTTTCAATTTGCCGCCACCACATAGAGGGCAGCACGGTGCTCTCTTGATTAAAGATGGCTGCTGTCACGTGGAATTGTCTGCTACCACAGGTATCTAGCTAAAGAGGGCAGCACTGAGGTTTGCGATGCAAGATGGCTGCTGTCAAAAAGCATTTTTCAAATTATCCGCCACCACATTTCAAAGGTAAGTAGCTAAAGAGGGCAGCACTGTGCTCTATGGATTAAAGATGGCGGATGACAGCTGTCAAAAAAGCACGTGGCTGTCAAAAAGCACGTGGATTTGTTTATCTCGAGCTAGTGAGGTTAAGTTGGTAGCACTAAGGTTTAGGCCCGCCAAGATGGCAGCACTGCCGATGACAGGTGACGAAAGAGGGCAGCACAGCGCTCTGTAGTTTAAAGATGGCGGATGACAGCTGTCAAAAAGCACGTGGCTGTCAAAAAGCACGTGGCTTTGTTTATCTCGAGCTAGTTAGGTTAAGTTGGTACCACCGAAAGAGCACGTGGAATTTTTCAATTTGCCGCCACCACATAGAGGGCAGCACGGTGCTCTCTTGATTAAACATGGCTGCTGTCACGTGGAATTGTCTGCTACCACAGGTATCTAGCTAAAGAGGGCAGCACTGAGGTTTGCGATGCAAGATGGCTGCTGTCAAAAAGCATTTTTCAAATTATCCGCCACCACATTTCAAAGGTAAGTAGCTAAAGAGGGCAGCACTGTGCTCTATGGATTAAAGATGGCGGATGACAGCTGTCAAAAAAGCACGTGGCTGTCAAAAAGCACGTGGATTTGTTTATCTCGAGCTAGTGAGGTTAAGTTGGTAGCACTAAGGTTTAGGCCCGCCAAGATGGCAGCACTGCCGATGACAGGTGACGAAAGAGGGCAGCACAGCGCTCTGTAGCTTAAAGATGGCGGATGACAGCTGTCAAAAAGCACGTGGCTGTCAAAAAGCACGTGGCTTTGTTTATCTCGAGCTAGTTAGGTTAAGTTGGTACCACCGAGGTTTATTCCCGTCAAGATGGCAGTACTGAGGTTAGCGATGCGTTGTTGTCTGTCAAAAAAGCACGTGGCTTTGTTTACAAATCTGTCAAAAAGCACGTGGCTGTCAAAAAACACGTGGCTTTGTTTACCTCATGCTAGTTAGGTTAAGTTGGCACTACTGGGGTTTAGGCCCGTCAAGATGGTAGTACTGAGGTTTGCGATGCGTTGTTGTCTGTCAAAAAGCACGTGGCTTTGTTTACAAATCTGTCAAAAAGCACGTGGCTGTCAAAAAGCACGTGGCTTTGTTTACCTCGCGCTTGTGAGGTTAAGTTGGCACTACTGAGGTTTAGGCCCGTCAAGATGGCAGTACTGAGGTTAGCGGTGCGTTGTTGTCTGTCAAAAAGCACGTGGCTTTGTTTATCTCGCGCTAGTTAGGTTAAGTTGGCAGCACTGGAAGAGGCTTCTGGCTGAGGTGGAGGAGGCCACTGGGAGGCCACTGGCTGAGGAGGAGGAGGAGGTGGCCACTGGGAGGCCACTGGCTGAGGAGGAGGAGGAGGCCACTGGCTGAGGAGGAGGCCTCTTCCGAGAGCCGGAGGAGGAGGAGGCCGCCGAACCATCCAATTATACTACTAACGTAACTTGTAAACCGTTGTTGTCTTATTCTCAAAGGGCCTCGTAAAACATAGCGATACGTTTTTCTTCGAGATTCTAAATCGACACCAACTAACTTCATTTGGAAATATAACTCTTCGACCGGGCCAGGAATGGTATGAATGAAGCCTCCATCTAGCGGCGAGTTGTCTGTCGCACTCCTCTCGGGCAATGACCATGACTGACACATGCAGTGAAACGATATTGGAGAGTGTTGCTGGAATGAAAGATGACAGAGAAAACCTGTCTAGCAAACACATCTCACATGGAGCGACCGGGATTTGAAGCACGGAACCCTGCGGTGAGAGGCCGGCGCCCTGCCGTCTGAGCCACGGAGGCTCTTGTACATATCCAAGTATGCCTCGTGATGATATTTCGCTTACAGGGTTGGGGATTTTAACCTCAATTGGTTAATTCCGATAGATCGGGGGCATCACAGCTAGCGCGAGACGCAAGTCGCCTATAGACGTTCACCGGGCCACACGCCATTAATTTTGATAAATAGAGTTGGCACCATTTCATACACCGGCAGTATCATTCTATAAGGTTTTCACAACATTCATTCCACTTAAATTGAAGTGGGTAACCGCGCGAGGGATGCACTGTTGAGATAATACCAACTATAACGAAATTCTGGACGTCTCTAAGATTATTATTAGTGGTAGTGATTATTCTTTTAGGAGGAAATACAACTAGGCAACCGTCCTCTATATAACACTAATCGGAGAGAAAAAATGAAAGGGTCCCGACACTTCCAAAAATGAAGGTATCGGCCGAAGAAAGACAAGGGCCACGAAGGGCGTGAAAATGAAAGACTCCCTAGCCCTCGGAAACCTACTAGTGTCGGGGTCGGAAAAGAAAAAGAGTTGACCAAAGGAGGTCGGATAGCATAGATGAAAGTGAGGAGCCTGGCACAAGTAAGTGGAAGCAATGCCAGGACTCAGCTAAGGGCCCCGTGGTCGCCAATCCACGCTCCAAAGTTCAGAGCCCCTGGGGCCCCTTTTAGTCGCCTCTTACGACATACAGAGCATACCGTGGGTGTTATTCTACCGCCCCCCCCCCCACATGGGGTGTAAGGTCTTTATTACTCTGTCAAAGAAGTTGGATAAAAATGTCATCATCGTTGATAAAAAGAACTTGGATGAAACTGTTTTGGACGAGTTTCTCACATGTTGCTTTATTGTATCAAAGTAAGAGAGAACTGAGTTGGATGCTGGTATAAATGACAGAGCGTCGCTGCAGTTACTGCTTAAGAGATGAGAACGAGTTTCCGTATAGCGCCAACTCCACAAACTACCTCCACTGTTCTTGGGTGGTTGATACCAACCTGCAGAATATCTAATTCAGCCAAAATATACGAAACATACATTTTATTAGTATTATTATCGAATGCATCATGTAAAACTTATTGTACAATAGAGATAAAAGCTAATAATATTATTACTTGCGGAAACCCGCCAAAACGTGGCGGCCAGTGTGGTCAATATTTAGTGAATATGTCTTTTTTTGGTACAATTACTTTTTGGCAATATTGCAACATGTCTGAGGTAAATTGAAACCCCTTTGATCATGACAGCGAACGGTTGAGACGTTCTCTCCAACTCGCGGTAACATAAATCAGCCTAGCGTTATAGAACAAGATATAGGGAGAGTAACATTGCGCTGAACAGCTTCTTCTCGACTAACACAGCACAGGCTGGAACAGCTGACCGACTGCGCATGCGTTCCACCTCTCATCGGATGCTTCAGCGCTCCCACAGTCAAGGTGGTCTTGAAGTACTGGCGAGCTCTTTGGCCAATCACAATGCTACATTTAAAAATATGCGTCAAGAAATGTTTGTGCTTTTAAAGACACTCTGCATATCTGCAGCTTTCGTCAGAATGCTTTGCGATGTCAGTCGGTTCAATCGTTCTCCGAAACTGGCTGTAACGAAATTCAGTCCAGTGTTTTCAGCACGTAGAGTGTTAATAAGAGCAAGAAGACACATGACAACAAGGAAGGCTATATAATCGATCCTACAGTCAGAATAGAACATCAGCCCGAGGAGGTTAACGCTGGAAAGAGTTGCATTTACACACCTGCAATAGAATCGTACAGGGAAAGTACCATTTAGAAGACATGGAAATATCGGGTTTAATTGTAGCGGCACATGGCACTGTAAGCAGGGTTTAAAAAAATGAATTTCTGCAACAGATTCGGCTTACGGAAGTCCAGAATCAATCTTTTGGTAATCGCCACTTTACGAGGATCTTTATCAATTTTAAAATCACATCTGTATTCAAAGTAGTTCCCTTTAATGTCCTAAATGTATTGCTCTTTAATTTATTTGTTTTATTTCCCAATGTTTAATGCTGTAGATTGTGTATTGTGTTACTATTGATTACTCAAATTTAATTTTGTTATGTTATGTTTTGATGTAGTTAAACTTTATCCTTGTGGCAATCCAGAATGTCTGGAAAGTCGTTGAGTTTCTCAGTAAATACATAAAGCGCGAATAGACACGAGCGCAGTCAAAATCACAACATAAATTGGGAAGAAAACTGTTGAGTGTGCATTTTGTCCAAGATATTTGATGTAGTGATTAGAGCATTGCGTCAAACCTTGGTCAAATAATTTGATCAAAGTTGTATTAAACTTCTTTGACTGTGTATTACCGGCAGTTTTTATGAAAATAGGTTGTAAAGAACGTAGAACATAAAATTATAACGGAATTAACGAAGGGAGGTTTGAGGAAGATATTTTGTTGCCTCTCCTTAAGATATTCATCATCACTGTGTCTTGTCTTTATGGGACTGTTTTTTATGCCTCGCGCGTGCACGACTGCGATACATTCCTCAGCATCAGGAGGGAATGTTGTCCACATTTGTCAGCGTCTCGTTCGCTTCAACAATACAGCCTTCTTCTTCGTCATCGCAACAAAGACATTCCTATTTATAGCACACTAAAAGACCTTTCATTAAGGCTACATGTGGCATATCTTAAGAGTTCTTATTTTTAAGACCCTTTTTTTATCATCATTTACTTCCTTTCATGTCTTTACCGCTATGGAAGACTCCCCCCTCTTCCAGGAAGATAAACTGGAAATAGAACCTGCAGTGTCGTGCTCTCTCCTCTTCATAGCGTAACGAGAAGTTGAACTAAGTTTTGAGAAACAGCAAGTCTTCTCTACCGTTAAAAATTTTCTTGCGCGTCGTAAGAGATGATTGAAAAGGGGAGTTGGGGTGACACTTACTTGTGCCTAGCACCTCACTTTTATCTTTCGTATATGACCGGTCTTGATCAAGTCTTTGTTGTCTTCTGACCGCGATGGTCAGACCTAGAGAACCTTTAACGTTCGGGCTCTTCATGTTGCCTTTCCCCTTTTTGGCTGTTACTCGGTCATGGAAAAGTACAAGAAAAAAGTAATTACATATTGTACTCACTAACAAATTACAATTTTCAGAAAATCTTCTTCTTTTGCTCCTTCCCGATACGTTCCTTCTTATGCAGGTCGTTCACAGAGCCTCGTCAAATCTTCTCTTCCCCCCCCCCCCCCACACTCTATCGTTCATCACTGTCTCCCACTGTAGTCCTCTCCGATTTACGTCATCCTCCACCTGATCCCTCAATCTTGATAGTGGTCTTCCACATTCTCTCAGAGCTCTTCGTGGTAATCTTTCTTGATCCATTGTTTTGACGGGGCCGAACCATTTCGGCCTATTTCTCTCCATAGTTTGTTTTAGGGGTTGATCTGTATTATGTCGTTTCTTGTCTTGTTTCTCCTCGTTTTACCCAGCATCCCTTGCAGAAAGCGCGTCTCTGTCGCTTGAAATCTACTCATTTTTCTTGTCCAACATTCTGATCCGTAGGTCAATATTGGCAAATAATATGATTTATGTGTCATGATGTTTGCTTTGGTATGTACTTTCCAATGTCTAATTATGTCTGATACCGAACATCCTTCATTTTTCCGTTTTCCGTGCTGATTTTCAACCTTACTTTTCGTTAAACTTATTTCCATGCCTGCTTCTTTAATTGCCCCCCCCCCCCGCCAGGTATTTAGTTGTTCTTCCAATTTCTGTTCATTTTCTTCCCATATCATCACATCGTCTGCAGCCATTTTCTGTTGACTCTTGGCGAACTTTCCTCATAATGTTGTCCATCACTATATTAAAGAGCAACTAATCAGTGAAATTACCATTCTTCACATATTGCTAGTACTGAGGAAATCAATATTTTTTATGAACATTTTGCCGGGCAAAAAAGATATTACTTATTTTGTGTGTGTGTTCTTTTAACATAGATACAGTACATTAACTGGCTTTCATCGCCAAGTGAAACTAAGCATGCTATCTTGGGACTCTCCTTCTAAAACAATAATCAGCTCCACCACCACTAGACGAGGATGATGACTTCAATATTAGAACTAAACTAAACGAGGTCTCGGTGCTTCCTTTTCGTCCTCAACTTCGGCTGGTCGAGTCTAGCCTGCTTTTCGATTATATCAGGTCTGCTGTTTATTGCAAGACCTCCTCGTGTACTCGAAAGCCTTTGCCTCGGAGGGACTATATTTCACCTCCCGTGTAGATCCCTGTATGTGAGGCTATTGGTATCAAAAGGAGCAATCTCCAGTTTTCGTCAAAATTGCAATTGTACTGTACCACTAGCACTCTACTAAACTATATTGTTGTTTTTTGTAAAAAATTACAAAAACAAAAAAAGGAATAAAATCCTATCCAAAGAGGATAGAATAGAATAGAGATGAAACTCAATGATAAATTTCGGTTCCAAGCCACTTGGCGCTAGTAGTTTTAGTCTCTTTTCCGAGATAGCGCCACAGTGTACATTCTGGTGCAATACCTTAGTATTACTATCAACAGATGGCGCGGACAATTAACATCCGGCGCAGTGACGCACCTCCCCCCCCCCCCTCCTTTCCCTGCCCCTCGCCCCCTCCCCGACCAAACGGCGATAATAATGCAGTTCTACTACTTCCATGCCCAATACATTGTAATTCATATATTTTTATTTTCAGGTGCTTACTACGTTGTAAATAATGATCTGATACCCCTAGTTCGTATGGCATACTATGTTACTGAGAACATAACCATACACCTCAAAGCAGCTTTAACTTCAAATGAATGATTGACACATTAACACAAAGCTGATATTATAACAAATAAGAAATCCCTTCGAAAGCAAGACAATGGGGTATCACATCAATATCCAAGTACCACATGAAAATAAAAATAACAGAATTAAATGCAGAGACAGGAAATATATAGAACTACATTAATAGAACCATTCAGCTTTCAGCCCCTGATGTATACTCAAACAGGAAATACAGGATTTCAGGAGGCCTGGCGAAGATATGTTTCAAATAAACAAGCACAAGGAACTAAGATTTACATCACAAGCACATGAGCACTTGGAATTCAAACAACACAAATACTGTAGCATCATGGGAACTATCGATTAAAATCGATATAAGTTCGAACAAGGTTAATCGATTAAATAAAGTCGAATTCGATGCAATTCAGCAATATTATCTCCACAATGCTTGACGTTTTATGACTAATTAATTTGTGAGAAGTGCCGACTGATTGAGGTTAGACTTGAAATACTTTAAATACTTCATTTCGAGACAAACTGCCTTTAATTATTAACAACGCTCATTTCATGCTTACTTGCGTGCCATCTACAGAACGTGTATATAACTATTTACACGTTATGAATGACCTCCAGCGCCATCTAGAAAAAGAGACTGAAACTACCTGAAGCTAGCTACAGATTGGAACCAAAAGCCCTATTAGAGTTTCACCCCCCTGATCCTATCGTTTCAGGACATGAAAGTCAAACAGAACAGTCTCCGCCATCTATTGGAATCACGTGGGACAATCGTCAATCTCCATGACTTCCAGTGGCGTGCACTGAACCCCATCTACCCCAGCGCTGCTGGGGTAAAGAACTTTGTATTAACATTTTCTAATTTTTCCTTATAACGCTTTTTATAATGTTTAAAAAATTGCGAACATCTAAGCCAAGCCAAGTACAGCTGTCTCGACAATCCACTCGCACTATCGCAGTTCAGCTTACAGCGAGCTGGGCTTCCTTGCCGGCCCGATAGAGAGCTACCCCCAGCGAAATTTAAGGTCACTTGGGTGACGCATGCACTTGAAGCTTCCTCGAGGCGGAGCTGTGGCACCTTCCCCGACAGCAACTTACGGTGACAGGCCAGCTAGCTTAGGTAAGGGGTGTTAGTTTTAATACTTGACACTCGAAGTCTTCAGCGCCACACACTAGAGACTGCAAGAAAAATATCAACATCTTAACAGTATGATGATGATGATGATGACAGCAAACACTCGTAATAGTGTAGGTTTGTCGTCCAGGCAGGATGCTTCTTCATCTGTGCGTTCAGAGGTGACTATGCAGTCCAACGCGGGAGTTACACAATTTGCCACAGTGATGACAGGTAGTCCCAGGTGGAGCAGTCATGTTATTTCTGTCTTCTCAGCACTTCTTTTTCTTTCGTACGTTGCCTCTTGTCATTCGCTGTACGTCGGCGGTTTTCTTCAAAAGACAGTGTGCCATAATGGACTAGTGATCTCCAGGATGAATGGCTCTCCCAGTTATCAACATCAATGTTACATCTCTTCAAGTTAGCCTTGATTACATCTTTAAATCGCTTCCTCTGACCGCCTACACAGCGTTTACCTACTGATAGCTCAGAGTAAAACACTTGTTTGGGAATGCGATTATTGGGCATGCGATCTACGTCTTAAAGCCATCAATTCTATACTGGTGGTGTGTGCCTCTTCAAGAACGTTGATATTTGTGCGCCTGTCTTGCCAAGTTATTTGCAGTATTCTCCTCAAGCAACATGGATAATACTGTTCCAGCTTCTTAAGGTGTCGACTGTAGCATGTCCAGGATTCAGATCCGTAGAGTAAGGTTGGAACTACAACAGAATTGTACACAAGAATCTCTGTTGTGATATTGACATCGTGATTGACAAAAACTCGGGATCTTAACTTAGCAAAGGATGCTCCTGCACGGTTAATTCTGTGTTGGATTTCTGAATCTATATTTGCGCTTGATGAGAGGGTGCTGCCAAGGTATGGGAAGGTGTTTACAACTTGAAGGCTCACTCCATCAATTGTGACATTGATATCTCTTTGACCTTCCCCAGGGGCTGGTTGGTATAGGATCTGTGTTTTGCTGGTATTCAGTTTGAGTCCGATCTTGTACGCAGCAGAAAAAGCACTCAGGATTATCACAAGCTCTTCTTGTGTCTGAGCTACGACAGCATTATCATCAGCGTACTGTAACTCAACTAATGCTGCAGACGATGTCCGAGTTCCTGCCTTTAAACGGCTCAAATTAAAAAGTTTACCATCCATCCTGTAAGTTATATGAATTCCTGGAGAGAGATCATCTGTGACAAGTTCCATGACAATGGCAACAGTGGGGGCTATCACACAGCCTTGCTTAACACCGGTATTGCTATGGAATGGCTCTCCAATAGAGCCGTTGCCAATGACAGCTACCATCATATCAGTGTAGAGCAATTTCAAGATGGCAATAAATTTCTGCGGAAAGCCATATAGAGCTAAAATTTTCCACAAAGCTTCTCGGTTCACAGAGTCAAATGCCTTAGTAGGATCAATAAAGGCAATAAAAAGAGGTCTATTTTGTTCTCTACATTTTTCCTGGAGTTGACGAGCTGTGAATATCATATCTGTGGTTCCTCTAGAAGGTCTGAAGTCACACTGACTCTCTGGAAGTATTTTCTCCACCAGGGGTACAATACGATTTGCCAAGATTCGAGCAATAAGCTTTCCCAGGCACGACAGTAAGGATATTCCCCGATAGTTATTGCAGTTTGTTCGATCCCCTTTCTTAAATATGGGAACTACCAAACTGTCTCTGAAATCAGGAGGCAATCAGTTCATGTATGTGTCTTATTAGTTCCTCACCTCCTTCTTTGAGAGCTTCCACTGGTATACCATCAGGACCAGAGGCTTTGTGACGCTTTGCTTGATTGACAGCATGCTTAACTTCATCTAGTGGTGGTGGGGAGCCAAGTTCTTCATTGATGGGAGCTTGTTTTAATATATCATACACCTGTTCATCAATAATCGAGTCCTGGTTCAAGAGGTCTTCAAAATGCTCTCTCCACCTATTCATGATGGAGTACTGATCTTTTAAAAGGGTACTCTTATCGCTGGACCAAAGAGGATTCCTGCCAAAGGTGGTGGGACCATAAACTGCTTTTGTCGCTTGGAAGAACTGTCGTGAATCTTTATCAGCTAGATAGTCCAACTCTTTTGCCTTTGCTGTCCACCATGCATTCTTGAGCTCACGGGTTTTTCTTTGGACATTTGCTTTGGCAATACTTACTTACAGTATAGCCACTTGCACATCGTCTTGCTAATAAAAATAGAGCCAGTATATGAAATCAATTGTAATATACAAGAATACATTTTAGTCTTGGGTTTCGGCATGCATACAGTTTGTTCGAGTAATTAATTGATGGCACTTGTATAGTAAGTGTTCCGTTAGCCGCAGAAAAATATTTAGGTTGCCCAGCATGAACACAGAGAGAAGCGCCAATTATAATGGTGGTTTACTGTATAGTGAATATTTGCAGCGTTCCTCGTGGATTATAGGTGACAGTTTTTTTTACGTCGCACCGACACGGATAGGTCTTATGGCGACGATAGGACAGGAAAGGCCTAGGAATGGGAAGGAAGCGGCCGTGGCCTTAATTACGGCACAGCCCCAGCATTTGCCTGGTGTGAAAATGGGAAACCACGGAAACCCATCTTTATGGCTGCCGACAGTGGGGTTCGAACCCTCTATCTTCCGGATGCAAGCTCATAGCCGCGCGTTCCTAACCGCACGGCCAACTCGCCCGGTAGGTGAAGGTTTTGAGAGTTATGTGGCATTCTTCATAAATATAACTTGTGTTATACGTCGTGCCTAATATTTTCCCTCGTTTGTCGTTGATGCACGTACACTCAGTATGCGAGTGAAACTATAACACTTCAACGACGATAAAATACCAGTTAACTTTTGCTGATTATTTTAGATTAGGCTTTTTGAGTTAAAAAAACCAAATGATTAGTCCCACTGTATGACTGTACCATCACGAAGCGTCACCGGATGAAACTGTAAGTACATTGTTTAAAATCTGCTATAGATTGTTATGATGGTGTCGTCACTGCCGTGAATATCGAGCGTGTGGTTGAAAATATTCTTGAAAGATCTTTCTCAGGTAGACTTTTCCACAAAAAATACAGCCTTATAAAATGGTAATATTGACTTTAGAGAGTTTAGTGGGGCTGCGATTGTTTATATTTAAAAAACTTTTTTGCACCTGGGGTAATGAATTATGTTCACGCCACGCCACTAACTACCCATCCCCTCTTTCCGTTCCGGTCATGTGAATCCTGCCATATTGTTTCAATGCAGTTAAAAGTGAGACTTCCCTGCTTATTTGTCGGATTTGTAGTTATATTGGTGGTATATTCGGTGTTTTGAAACTATATGAAGGTGCACGAACATATTATATTATTTAAAAAAATCTGTAACTTTTGCTAAAAAGTTGAGGTAAAAATAATATGTGCAGAGGAGGAGGAAAAAGAAAGATGAAAAACATACTAGAAAGCGATTTCAAACTAAATTTTATGTTCGGAACAGTAAAAGTACAAAGGTTTCTGTATGTGAGCAAGCTTTTCTGAACATCCTTCATGTCTGCAGAAAGCGTGTTGATACTACAGCTAAAACATATGCACGAACAGGTGACCCCGCCTGTTGAAACTCGCAGGGGTCGTAAGAAGACACAAATATTCTGACCAGAGAAGGAATGCCGTGTGAAATTTATATCTTTCTTAGTGTGTGTTGATTCAGAGTCATGCCGTCAAGGCTGCGAATATACCGGCCTTATGAATTAAGTGTTTTTTTTTTTTTTGTGTAGATAATATTATCCAGCCGTTTTGTAACAATATTAAATAAACGTACTTTATAGTGCGATTCTTGACATTTCGGTTTGGTGTAAATAATATAAATAATATTTTAATTGCATTTATACTCAGATAAAGAGTGTAGGTCTCACAATTGTCTATGTTATTAACAGAAAGATTAATCTCCATGCATGTTGGTATCCTCGAAAATCGTTCAATTTGTTTCAAAAGGGACAGTCCCCAAAATAAATTTTAAAATGTCTAATTAACTGTTAATAATATTCTTGGTTTTCTTTGATTATTCTCATGCGACCTGTTTTCTGTATATACATGTAACGCAAAAACCATTCAGGTAGAGTGCACAGAAATGCATTAGATAATAATTGGCTCCTACTGTAAAATGCAGGAAAGTGGAGATTTATTCCTTTTGTTACCAATATCCTCATGTCTATAATGTCTATTGTTTTTGAGAAAAGTGTGCCTGCTAAGAACTTTTATGAGCGACTGCTGTTCGCAGGTGTATGGCGCAAACTCGTTCAGCAGAACAGTAGCTTGGGAATTGAGCCCGCACGTGCATGTTGTCTTGTACACCAAACTTCTTGCTCAGTGAGAAGTGATATTCTGCATTTCAATGTGTGTGCAATAACAATGGGGACTCATTAAGTAACAGATACAGCAGGCTTTGCTGTTTGGTTTTCAAGTTGCGTCTCCTTCATTAACAAGCCTCTTTGTACTGTTCAAGTTTTCTTGACGGGATACTCTTCTTCACATTTAGAAGGCGTTGGTTTTTATATTTGATTTTAGCTGAAAAAGAAATCAAGTACTCTTCATATTTCTTGGGTCCCTTCGGATGGACATCACATTTACCACACTTGGCTCTGAAATGAGCCGTCAGATTCACGGTATCCCGTGCTTGTCGTAAGAAGCGACTAAAAGGGGCCGCAGTGGCTCTGAGATCTGGAGCGTAAGTTGACGACCACGGGGCCCTTAGTTGAGTCCTGGCATTGCTTCTACTTTCTTGTGCGAGGATCCTCACTTTAATCTATGTTATCTGACCTCCCTTTGTGAACCCTTGTTCTTTTCCGACCCCGACGGTAGTGTTTTTTTTTTTTTTTTTTTTTTTTACATCGCACCGGCAAGGATAGGTCTTATGGCGACGATGGGACAGGAAAGACCTAGGAATAGGAAGGAAGCGGCTGTGGGCTTAATTAAGGTACAACCCCAACATTTGCCTGGTGTGAAAATGGGAAACCACGGGGTGCCGACAATGGGGTTCGAACACACTATCTCCTGGATGCGAACTCACAGCTGCGCTCTCCTAACCGCACGGCCAACTCGCCCGGGGCCCGACGGTATTAAAGCACTCAAAGCCTAGGGAGTCTTTAATTTCCACACCCTTTGTGGCCCTTGTCTTCTCTTGGCCGATACCTTCATTTCTCGAAGTGTCGGATCCCTTTCATTATTTCTCTCTGATTAGTGTTAATAGAGGATGGTTGCCCAGTTGTACTTCCTCTTAAAGAAAAACTCATTACTACCACACCATCAGATACATTTTCCTATTTATCATTCCTTTTGCTATTTTCCTCAGTTATTTAGGGTCGCCACTTGGCTCTGTTTTACAGTCGGATGCCCTTCCTGCCGCCAACCCCAGTTGCTATTGTGTGTGGCGGTGAGTAGTGTGTTGTTAGGTATGTAGGTGGGGCACGGACGTAACGTTTGGGCCAAAGGGCCCCGGACACTCCTCGCAATGAATTAAAAAATATTATGTATTTATTATGCATTTGTAGGTGACGAAGTTAGGGTTGTTGGTCGTCTCTTACACTTAACCACTATAGTGATACGTCACTGGAAGCAGAGCTTAACAGTACATAATAATGTATAGTAAATAATAATCGACACGATAATACATTACACTTTTCTAACTCAGAGTCATTCACTCCTTCAGTCATACAAACCAGCCTGCTGCATTCAGCAGGGCAGTTTCGTACAGTGAGTCTAAATACTTTGTTTTACAGTTTGTACGTAGACGAATTGCGACTTGATTCCATCTAGCAGCACAGCTGTATCAATGCCGTCTCTCGCAACACCGGGACACGCTCCTTACAAAGGACAGCAAAGAAAAGTGACACCAGAACATCATATTTTAGTTAGAAAAGGATACTTTCTTGATGTGCACTTTTACCGCACATTTATGCGACAACAACGTATTATGCTAATAAAAAGACGTAGTAACACGCTGTCAATTCAGTTCCGAACAAGCTGTCGCTGCCCGAAGGCTCAGCACTTGTGCCGTTTGGTATTTTGCAAACTTTATTTGAACAATTCTTGATTTAATTTTGTTCGTATAGTTCTTTCTGTCCGCCTCTGTGGTGTAGTGGTTACCATTATTAACTGCCACGTTCGGAGGTCCGGGTTCGATTTCCGGCTCTGCCACGAAATTTGAAAAGTGGTACGAGGGCTGCAACGGGATCCACTCAGCCTCGGGAGGTAAACTGAGAAGACGGGGGTTCGATTCCTACCTCAGTCATCCTGGAAAACGTTTCCCGTGGTATCCCACTTCTCCTCCAGGTAAATGCCGGGATGGTACCTAAGTTAAGGCCACTACCGCTTCCTTCCCTCTTCCTTGTGTCTCCCTTCCAATCTTCCCATCTCCACAAGGCGTTCGTTCTGCATAGGAGGTGAGGACGCCTGAGAAAGGTACTGGTCCTTCTCCCCAGCTGTATCCCCGACCAAAGTCTCATGCTCCAGGACACTGCACTTAGGCGGTAGAGGTAGGATCCCACGCTGAGTCGGAGTGAAAAAATCAAACCTGGAGGGTAAACGGATTAAGGAACAAAGAAAGAAAGAAAGAATGAAATATATTTTTCTATGTTGTAATCGAATAAATTATTCTACCTGAGATTTTGGGGTGGGTTACAGAGTGTAGTTCCAACACCATTTTCAAGTACGAACTACTTAGTGTGTACGGTTCACTAGCTTGTCCGTTAAATACGGAGGTAGGCAAATAAAACATATTAAACATTATTTTTAAAATAATCTTACAATAGTGAATAATTCCTTTGTTTATATAATTTGGCAGTAATTACATTTATGATAGTTATTTGTAGGTTTTACAGTTATCTCAGGGGGCCCGAATATTTGTAGTGCAGCTGTCAGTCTCGTTTACTGGACCTTGTTTCCTTTTCCATAATAAGTTGAATAAATCGTAATGAAGTATTGAGCAAGCTGTACGTTGATTTTATGGACATTTTAAAACGGAACCTTTAATAATACGTTTTATTTTATAAGACATTGAAGTTCAGCATCTTTGGAAGGAAACATAGAGAGATCAATATGAAGTGAATTTCTAATCTCTTTGAGCGCCACATAAAATTGCGATACAAGGACAAATACAGTACATGTGGATATTTAGTTACCGGTTATTGTTTCCCACATGGTGGCCATGATCGCTAAAGCGCGGAGTCTCTATGGTCTGACAGCGTGGTTAACCCGTTCGAGTCCCCTTTGTGGAAAAGAATTTCACAATCGGGATATCGGCCGGCAGAGTAGGGGAGCTGGTCGTATACAACTTCTAATCACTGGATTGCGTGGGTTCAGTTCTAAACATCTCCGCAGCGAGGAAGGGTCTGCATGTTCCTACGATCTCAGCTCTTTATCGGCTGTTTTCCTTCAGAAATGATGAGTAATCGTTGCAGAAACGAATTAAGGTAAACTTGTTACTTCCTGGCTCTATGACCACTTACTTACTACGGGGAATTTGTTATTGATTTTACATTCCACGAATTACCTTTAGACTGAATTGTATGTACAGAGTCTTGGGAAAGGAGTACAAGAGCCCTCAGTGTGGTCACCGGTTCGGAACTCGTCCCGTTGCGACACGGAAAAGCTACACTTGTTCCGACCACGCCCACTGAGAGAGCACCTTACAGCGCGCCGGTCCTCGTAAGAGTTTGACCGTTCCAGTGTTTTTATAACACCCAAGACAACCCCCCCCCCCCCCAAGAAACCTACCCTGTCGGGACACTCCTGGTGAATTGAGTAGTTCAGGACACCGACACACCCAACCTTCCAGCCATGTTCAGTCACCTAAACCCTAATTCACCCTATCACCAACCCCTACATATTCGTACTATCCTATCATTCTTCCCCTGAGATACAAGCCTTACCTTGACCTGCAGAAGAGACTACATGAACACAGACAACTCGCATTTACTGCCATTCGCATCACATTCAGTCACTACTGGAAATTGACAATGGCTACATCTTCATTTTCACCCATAATGAGGAAGGCTATGATGAAATTATTGATCAGTTAGAAGCACATAACGTCTTCTACAAAATTTGCTCAGACCTAAAGCCAGATACTGAAGTGTAGCCACTCAAACTAAATTCACTGCCAAGCACACTGCATCCCAAACCACACCCCCGCCTCAGAAACTCACCAAGTACGCACAAACACGCAAAAACCAAGAACACACAGCAATACAGACAGATGACACACTGACACAAAACACTGACATTCCACTCACATCCCCTCTCTCCCCCCAACCTTATCCCGAACCCGGGACTGAGATCTCATCAGTCTCACAACCGGGCACGGGCACACAACCCCAGCAAAACACAGACACTTGCCCCCTCCCCTGGCACCCGAACCCCGGACTGAGACCCCATTAGTCTCTCAACCGGGCACGGAAACACAGTCCAGACATACCCAGACTAGGAGCAGACGTAAAACACCTGCTCCCAAGCCGACACCACCACATCACAACATCACAGAGACTCGAGCCCGCACCCCCCGCTACCCAACACTAATCACCCAATGCTTTAATTGCCTGAAGCTAAATCATTCAGCAGCAACGTGCTCTGAATCTACCCGCTGCAACAGGTGCGGTGGCCCCCACCGTCACCCTGATTGTAAGGTGCCGAGGGACCAGGCGAGGTACGCAAACTGCCATGGCAGTCATGCCGCCTCTTTCCCTGGCTGCCCCTTTATCAAGAAGGCAATTAAAGAACACTACAGGCACTCACAACATCTACACGTAAAACCTTACCCTCCCCATTGTTAAACCTAAAAATCCAGCAACCCTCGAACCCAGATCATTTCACCCAAGAGTACACAAACCAGCAATACCAAGACACCTCCATCCCCCTAAATATACTCCTGTTTAAACTACTGTCGAACCAAAGTCAGCCCCCTCAGCCTACCATGCCCAACAGACAGCTGATTATAACTTAAACCTCGCCCACCTACAAAGTACTGGAACTCGGGTGCAGTCGAGGCGGAGTGCTACAAACTGCCACACATAAAGACGCTAATTTTCAAAAATTCAACACCTAACATCCGCAGATACTTGCGAACTTAAAGTACGATACAGCGTTGCAAATTTCCTAACGCAACATTACGCTAGGTAAGCCCTGAATTATTCAGGGCGAGCCACATCGTATACCAAAACGCTGTGCTAGCCATATCACTGAATGTAACTTATTTCCCTGGTCACACTAATTATATTCTTTTCTGGACACATAACACACCACACACAACATATAAGCAACACACATACATGCATAACACATCATACACCTACAGTCAAGCAACACACACAGAGATAAGCAATATTGTGCGTGGCCACCCACTGGATGGATGACCACCACACATAATTATCCTAACACATACAGCATAAATTATCAACTGGTAACTCAATATAAATAGCAGTACTAACTATGAAAATGAAATGAAATGACGTATGGCTTTTAGTGCCGGGATATCCCAGGACGGGTTCGGCTCGCCAGGTGCAGGTCTCTCTATTTGACTCCCGTAGGCGACCTGCGCGTCGTGATGAAGATGAAATGATGTTGAAGACGACACATACACCCAGCCTCCGTGCCATTGGAATTAACCAATTAAGGTTAAAATCCCCGACCCGGCTGGGAATCGAACACGGGACCCTCTGAACCGAAGGCCAGTACGCTGACTGTTCAGCCAACCAGTCGGACAGTTCTAACTATTAAATACTACAACTGCCACAAGAGGCCGACAGAGGAGTCTCGAACGAGACACCGGTATCGGCAAGTCACAAACCACCTATCTCTTCGGAGATAGGTGGAACATAGAGAACCTAGGGGAGTACAAGACAAAACAAAAGTAATGGAGTGCAGATAATATTAGATTAGGAAACGAAGTCTTAAAGGAAGTAGATGGATATTGTTACTTGGCTTGTAAAATAACTAACAATGGTAGAAGAAAGGAGACTAGCGCAAGTAAGGAAGGCCTTACTTAAGAAGAGAAATGTACTCACTTCGAACATTGATACAGAAATTAGTAAGATGTTTTTGAACGTACTGAAGTGAAACATAACGATAACTAGCTGAGAAAGAACAAGAATAGCTTTTGAAATGTGGTGTTACAGAAGAATGCTGAAGGTGAGATGGGTAGATCGAATCACGAACGAAGAGATACTAGATCGAACTGGTGAAAGCAGATCGATAGGGCACATGTTGGACACCCATGACTTGTTCAGTTGTTTGAGGAGACTGAAGTATGAATATGACAAGCAGATATAGGATGTAGTTATTACGTAGAAATAAAAAGGGTGGCGTCGAGAGCTGCAGCAAACCAGTCTATGGACTGACTCAAACAGTAGCAACAACAGGGCGAATTTATGCATTTTAAATTAACTATCTTTTATAAATTATTTTGACACGTCGCCACCCAAATCACATATTATCGAGGTGGCCGTGGCCAACAGAGCCCATACAACAGTATATGAACAAATTATAAAAATGGAAGAAACTTTGAACCAATCAGAGAAGCTGCTGGTAAGCGAACCGGAGTTTAACCAGTCAGAGACGCTTGCCTTCCTTCCATTAATTGCGGCCAGATTTACGACTTTATGGTATCAAGGCTTTCTATATTTCACCATTCTCCCATACCACTGTCATGGGTCGGCTAACCACAAGCTAAACTAAAAGTGTACCTGACTGAAAATGAATAAACGTCATTATTTAGAAATCATCAGCAAAATTATCCGCACAGCCATACGTTTTGCATCCGTGTAGGGCTCTAGTTACACAATTACTCGAAAGAGGGAAATGAACGAACCTTGGAAGACACCAAGGGCGGTCGGATGGGAGAAAGAAGGCAGAGAACCTGCAAAATCGTGTAGATCAATTTCCACAAGAGTTCGATCGCTTTCACTAGTGTTATCTCTGTCGTAAGCTGACGACACTCTGCTACATCAGGCTAGAACATAAACCATACCACAGGCTCGCAAGTAGCCCGAGGCAAATTCTTACGCAACTCATCTTACGTATTGCTTCCGTGAAGAGATTGTGATTATTGTTTTCCTAACCCCTCTGAAAAAGTCCACAGTTGTGAATGTTGAAAACATCCTAGAGGTACGAATTTTAGGAAGGTAAAATGTAATAAAGTATGAGAATATATTCTTTATTTATTCCTAAAAGTTGCAATCCTTTTCTTAATCATCGTTATCCCGTCGATTGGATTACCAGATTTCAGATTAGATTGCCCTTATTGAAGGCACGTGGTTTTTGAGAAGAAAATCTCAGTCCAGGATCGACCGGATTCGAACAGCAGCTTTTTGAGCCGTGTGTGGGTGGGGGCTCCCCGTAAAATTCACCCACGGTTTTCTCTGCCTGTCGTAAAAGGCGACTGAAAGTGGGAAGGGGGCTCTGAAGTTGGGGTACATTAGGTTGGATCTCACGGTCCCCTAATGTGTCTCATTTCTACACCTTCCATGACCCTTCCCTTTCCTATGCCGATAGCAGTGTCGGGCCCTTCCATTTCCCCTCCGATTTGTGTCAATAAAGGATAATTGTCTAGTTGTTCTTTCTCAGAGTGCATTGCGCGTTGCAAGGTGCATAAGACGACTTAGCTAGGTTGACAAGAGTGCAGACCCCCCACTCTCTCTCTCTTTCCCTATGCCGGTCTCCCCCTTCCTCACTTCCTCTGCAACGCTGGGTTGAGCCGAGCTTAGCCGAGTCGGACTGATGCGCGGTGCACAGAACCTCTGCGCCTCGGTTTGCATGCGTGGGATTTTGAGCGTTTGAGAGGCCCTGATCTGTACTCAACACTAACTGTCTTAAAATTCATCATAAAAGAAATACGTCGAAGCAGAGGTACGGGCAAGAGTCATGAAGGGCGGAGAATGGATACTCGACTTTAAGTTTCTATAAAAAGTGAATGGGTGCACCGATCTCAAACCTAACTGCACCAAATTGTAGCTTCATTCTTTCTGCGTCGAACAGTGGCTTGTGTATTTCTGCAGCTGTTGTAATCGGAACGAAAAAATACCATGTTTTGGCATTCTACGTACAAAGCTCGGTTTTTAAAACTACGTAGCTTCAAAACGCATCATCCGAACGTAATCAAATTTTAATATGTCATAGTTTTAAGTGTTCTAAACAGGATTTCAAACTTACAAGAGTTTATCACTATGGCTTAAGAAGATGTTATCAATGTAATTTGTACGTGGTTTCTCAGACCTGCGAAGTCGGTGTGGTTAACATCGTTATGAGCGTTGCAATTACTGTTTTCATAATCGATATTTCCCTATACGTATCTATAGAGTTTATAGTAGGTCTCGCAACCGTCGAGGTCGGGAAAGAACAAGAGTTGACCGATGGAAGTCGGGCGGGAGCATTGAAAGTGAGTTTCGCTGCAGATGGAAACAATGGCAGGCTTAGCTGGGGGAATTTGGTGTGAGAGCCAAGCTCCTTGTCGCTTCTTACGATAATGTGGATGTACTCTACAAGCTGAGCTCTGTGGGAATCACGCATGTCTCTCAACTTGAAAGTCGCAGCAGTGAAGTGAACTGTTTGCTTGTTTTCACCGGTTAATTAAATTAAGACGTCATTCTGCCATAAGGTACTGCAGTTTTTTTTTTTTGCTAGTTGCTTTACGTCGCACCGACACAGATAGGTCTTACGGCGACGACGGGAGAGGAAAGGGCTAGGAGTGGGAAGGAAGCGGCCGTGGCCTTAATTAAGGTACAGCCCCAGCATTTGCCTGGTGTGAAAATGGGAAACCACGGAAAACCATCTTCAGGGCTGCCGATAGTGGGGTTCGAACCTACTATCTCCCGAATACTGGATACTGGCCGCACTTAAACGACTGCAGCTATCGAGCTCGTTGTACTGCAGTTTTACGGGAAGCGTGAATGTGCTTAAGGCATCAATAGCCTTACGATGTCACAACATGAGATATTAAGGCGGGTACTCATTAGGAGGCTGCAACCTTGTATAATGTGTGCGTTCGTCAAACCTCAGTAGTTTCGCAGCGTTCGTTGTGACACATACAACGATGCCGTCCAGTATACTCGTCGTAAATGCTGCGTATATTCTGCTGCATTACCTAATCGATTTTTATAGTACTTCATAATCTTCTGACCTGCTCGACCCATATTTTAACTGGCTTAAAATATAATACGTATATTTGATTGTATAGTGCAGCAGTTAACCTTCAATACCGATGTGTTGTTGTAGGTGTGATCTGTGGGTTTTAAAATGTCACAGAAGTGATTTGGATAAGGTGTACAAGAAAGAAGGGAGGTTACACTTATATAAGAATTATAAGATCTGTTCAGATCATTTCCAGGCCAGCGACTTTAAAAATCCTCGACTATACAGCCAAGGGTATGTTACATTTTTACTCTAATTGTACGTAAATATTCCTCAAAGCATTTTCATACTTTTCTTTCTTTTATCCCTCTTCTCAGATTAAAGCCGGGATTTTATAGATTTTCTTTCTGTTAGTAAGCTTCATGTTAAGAGGAAAATTGTCTAGCTTTTAAATGTTAATTCATTGCATCATGTGTGTAAGGAATGTGCCCATATTTTTATTGACAAGTGTCTTAATGTGATGATACAATGTTTTTGAAATGAGAAAAAAGGCAAATCTAACCGTAAAAGTTCAGGCAGGAATGCTAAAGCAAAAAAGTAATGCATAAATGAAAGATCAACCCATTTCACAGCAGTCCATTTCACACCTTGTTTATATGTCTAATTTCAGTCTTTAAATAATAACCTTTTAAACAAGTCTTCATTCATTTATCCAGAATTGCTTTAACAACTTCGAAGTTAATATCTCAATAATACTTTCTTTCTAGACGTAATTTATCTATCCATTTTCGTATATGCATTTCCATTTATATTTGAATTTAGCGCGACTTTTCAGGTCAAGTCACTAGGAGCGCCACCGTCGAATTGTCTCCCATTTTATCAAGGCTAAATCCGTAAGTGTGCGTATTGTCTCTCCTGTATTTGGCTCAAGGTGTACTCATTAGAAAAATATGTCTGCAGCAACCGTTGCGTTGCATGTTGTAGTCTCCGAGTGAGTACCCGCCTTTAAGTGATTCCTCGCTTGAGCGAATAACATCCACGTTCAAGAGTTCATACTACGATACACATAGTGTGTGTAGGTTTTACTTCGTGTTGTCGAACTGACACTATGTTTTATGTAACTTTAAAACAGAACTTTCGGTATACCGGTATTTCTACTTTCGAGAGTTTACTAAAACCTTTGGCAAATACGTCCGTCCGCTCTACTGGACCGATTTGCTTCGTTTTTGTTTTATTCTCTCCGGAATTACCTGCCGGGGCAGCCAATTTTGAGTAATCATAAAATCAAATCATTAAATGATCACTGCAATAATTGCAGGCGAAGGTTTATTCTAATTCGGAATAGTTTATATACTGGCGGGTTGCTAAGCGACTGACACTTTCATTGATATTGTAATTGTCTTCCTTAGTAATGTGATTACATGCAACCATTTTGATTACTACCTGTGAATCCAGAGAGTATACTTCGTCTGATCACGAAATAATACTTTTCCCTGCTACTGTAGATACTCTTTGATTATCTAACCTTTCTCAGATTTCAAATATATTCAACAGATGGCAGAGCGTTTCTAATAATTTACATGCTGCTAAGAGAATAAAGTCTACGTACAAACAGACCCTATCATGAAATACGTCTTAGACATTTTCTGCGAACACCAGTCGAAGGATAACCTACTTGCTCTAGTTATCTTATAAACGTTCTTTACCGTTCACAAGACAAACGTTCTATATAGAAGAACTGGGTTTAAAAATACCATTGCCTTCTACGACACAATATCAAGCTTTAAATCAAGAACTGCAGGATAAAAAAAGCGAATATATGCATAGATTTTTACCAAACAGACGGCAAGATGGTGTCAGGATAGATGAATTCTGACTACGATCTGTGGCATACCATAACGCGCTTCTTATTAAATGTTTATGACTATGGCAGGCATAAAGACGAGTTATCTGACCTGTTTATAACGGATCTTCTAGTTAATTGTATGTGTATGTTGGGTATTCAGCCCGAAGGCTGAAAGATATAAAACGGTACCGTTGATTGTTCCGCCAGTGTTGGTTGAGCACTGAATGTGTCCCCTTGTTTGTGTTAATCTGCGGAGGAGGGGGAGCACGAACGGATTTCATCCCCACAGGTGTGGACGTGGTGAGACTAGCAGTTGTAATAGCCTTCTTCGTTTTAAGCCTTCTGTCCAGCGTAAGAGAAAACTTGACCCGGCTATGAATTGTGTTCGGTTTTGTGGGCCGCTGTGTTGTGTCCTTAGGGAATACTCTTGGTCCACTTGTTACATTTCGCAGTGTCAGTCCGCCTGCCTGGGGAATACTCCCCTGGTTCAAGAGGATCTATACATAGCACCTCGTCTTCATTTACTGATCATAGCAGCAGCTAACAATTTATTAGGTGGACGTTAGAAATGAGAGGCTCTCTCACGAATGAAAACAATACAAACACAATGCCATCCCTACTAATGTAATAAATGTGTTTGGATGTTTCTGTTTGGGCGTCTGGATTAAATCTCACACACAAGTAAATAGCTATAGGGTACTTACTGTCATATTATCGTCTCGCTGTGCCGGTAGCCCTTAAGATAGTTTTCCGTGGTTTCCCATTTTCACACCAGGCAAATCATGTCATTGTACCTTCCCTATCTCATCGTCCCCATAAGACGTCACTGCGAAGTAAAGTATTTTTTTTAAAACACATATGACATTGATTACGATGAAATACTAATGTGTTAATCTTTTCGTATAGAAATTTACCGTTTGTTTACATATGAATGCCGGCCCCGTTATGTAGGGGTAGCGTGCCTGCCTCTTACCCGGAGGCCCCGGGTTCGATTCCCGGCCTGGTCAGGGATTTTTACCTGGACCTGAGGGCTGGTTCGAGGTTCACTCAGCCTACGTGATTTGAATTCAGGAGCTGTCTGGCGGTGAGATAGCGGCCCCGGTCTCGAAAGCCAAGAATAACGGCCGAGAGGATTCGTCGTGCTGACCATACGACACCTCATAATCTGCAGGCCTTCGGGCTGAGCAGCGGTCGCTTGGTAGGCCAACGCCCTTCAAGGGCTGTAGTGCCATGGGTTTGGTTTGGTTTGGTTTGGTTTGGTTTGGTTTACATATGAATGGCCATATTGAAAAGTCAATCACTATAATGCGTTTTGGAGATTGAGGAAACAATGGAACTAAGACACGGGTACTTTTGTCACCTATTCCCTTACTGTTTATATTCTAAAATTGTTCCTGCGAGTAATGAATCTTGAAAACGTATTTATTAGAAGATAACTATAATTTTACTTCATTTTTGCATTACGTCTCTAATGTACGTGGTCTTACCACCGCCGTCTCAAGAAGAGGAAATCGAGACGGCAGTGGATTTTACACAAGCTAGTGGCGGTCTTGTTTTATTCCATGAGCACAGGTCATGCACGGCCTCCTATATAGATGGCACAATGTTTATTTCATTCCAACAACTATGCCTCTTCACAATCAGTTGCTGGGAGTAATGAAGTAGAGCTGGAACAGCTACAACGCAACCGTTTTATCTGAACCGTTTCGGGAACGTAACCGTTGTTGGCTGAAGCCGTTGCAAGAAAATAGCAGTTTGTAGTTGTTAGTGCTGTTCTGCTGTTGCGTTGAAAATGAAATGGCGTATGGCTTTTAGTGCCGGGAGATCCCACGACGGATTGGGCTCGCCAGTTGCAGGTCTCTTGAATTGACGCTAGTAGGCGACTTGCGCGTCGTGATGAGGATGAAATGATGATGAAGACAACACATACATGCAGCCCCCATGCCAGGGAAATTAACCAATGATGGTTAAAATTCCTGACCCTGCCGGAAATCGAACCCGGGACCACCGTGACCAAAGACCAGCACGCTAACCATGGAGCCGGACTGCTGTTGCGTTCTTCACCAGCACCGATTCACAGCTCCACATCCAGCACGTATATAAAATCATTGTTCGCAATTGTTGCATTTCTTGAAAATGGGGTTTTCCGATGTAATAGAATAGAATAACTCATAGGTGAGTTCTGGGCTGCTATTGGCTGATGCGCCTGACGTAACCGAGAGCGGGAATACTGTGCCCCACCGATTCAAAGGCTTCAGTGTTGCAAGGTGCCGTTAGCTGAGAATATTTTGAGTTAATCTTGTTAGTTATTCTAATTACAGTCCACTCAGTCATGAATTACAGAACTACTGCCGTAACATTTATCAGTTAAAATTAATACGAAAACGCACTTTAAATCTGTCTCTGTAATGACAAAGACTCGGCTTGGACGGTTGAGGCGCTGGTCTTCTGAGCCCAACTTAGGAGTTTCGTTCCTGGCTCAGTTCGGTGGTATTTGAAGGTGCTTAAATACGGCAGCCTCCTGTCGGTAGATTTACTGGCACGTTAAAACACTGCGGGACAAAATTCCGGCACCTCTGCGTTTCCGAAAACACGTTATCTGATCGATTCCAAAATTTAACATAGTATACAACGGAATGTTTTATATGTTTCAGAATGTTATATTTCCACGAACAACGGTGTTATCAATTTTGTAAGACTGTCTTTTTTTGGGGGGGAAATTGTGTTCTTGGTCGTGCTGTAAATTAATTCACTTGTTTGATATCAGTGTGTGGCCGATACAGGGAAAGTCGTGAGACGGTGACGCACCTCCTCATTTCGATCCATGTCGGTAAGAGTACGTTATTGTTGTCTGCGTGCAACTGTTCGCCCAGCACTATAATAAACCTTGAGGGAGACGAGGTTTCAGTCGATGAGAGGTTTTCATTTCAAGTCCAAGTTTATAAAAATGAGCACCAGGATCATTTACCGCGGTGGAGAATAATTTTTGAGCCAGTATGTTCAGTGATGTATAGAGTTAACCGTTTCGCACGAGCGTTCACAGTGATACGTAGTAGTGGTCCGGATTCTGGAATACTTGTATGTTGTGGAGAGATATGCTCCTGCCTAGATCTGACAGGCGTACGTCATCACTCGACGTAGGCCTAAAACTAACTTATAGATGAGATAACGATGATGATGATGATAATAATAATAATAATAATAATAATAATAATAATAATAATAATAATAATAATAATAATTGCTACCCCGGATGCCGAGATTAGATTCCCGGTTCTGCCACAAAATTTGAAAAATGATACGAGGGCTAGAACGGAGTCAATTCAACCTCGGAAGGTCAACTGAATATAGGGGTGTTCGCTTCCCACCCCAGTCATCCTCGAAGTGCTTTTCCGTGGTTTCTCAGTTCTCTTCCAGGCAAATGCCGAGATGGTAAGGCCACGGCTGCTTCCTTCCGTCTTCCTTGTCTGTCTCTTCCAGTCTTCCCATCGTCGCACAAAATCCTGTTCAGCATAGCAGGTGAGGCCGGCTGGGCGAGTTACTGGTCCTCCTTCCCAGTTGTATCCTCGACCCAAAGTCTCACGCTCCAGGACACTGCCCTGGAGGCGGTAGTAGAGGTGGGATCTCTCGCTGAGTCCGAGGGAAAAAACAACTGTGGAGCGTAAACTAAGAAATAATAAGATGTTAATGATTCTACGTACGACTAACATTTCTTACTGTTTTCGGAGACGCTGAGATGTCAGTTTTGTCCTGCGGGAGTTCGCTTTCCTGCCAAGGAACTCACCAACACGAGGCTGACGTATTTTAGTTCCATCAAACACCACGGAACCGAGCCGAAATCGAACCCGCTTGCTTGTGTTCTGAAAACCAGTGTTCTCCCAAGCTAATCACTCAGCCCGCCATTATAAACTTGTCTTTACTGACTTTTAGTGGCGATATTCTTTACAGTATGGAGTAGTTTTAAATGTTAGGTACTGTAATGGAAACAATTCCATGCATTAATTTCATTTATGAAAGGGAATAAATAATTTCGCGTGAATAGTTCGGTTGTTTATTGTGGGAAGGTGGAAGGTCTCCGTAGTGGAGAATACTCGTCACACCGGAATAGAAACACATGCACATCATTCTTCCTGTCGTGGGGCGTCATATTGTTCGGTCTCCTGGATCTAGTCTGTAGCCTGCTGCTCACGAAATGATATTGGCTGCTTCAGATCCGCCTCGATGACTCTAGGGGGCTTTGGAACTGGGCTGTCCCCGCCTTCACGAACAGAGCTTCGTACAGCACAACGCGTTGTAACGTGGGCTAATCTGTATCAATATCTGTACTTCGGTCAGATTTAACAAGGACATGCCATTTTTAAATTGTCTTTTTATCTCTATGTATGTGCCATCCTAGAAAGTCTACCGACACTTTTATAGGCGAAATTGCACGACATAAAACGACGATGGACGGAAATGAGGAACAGTGGATCCAGCGTGACCTTGAATTGGAGCGGATGATGTCATCTCGCGAAATTTATGCAAGCATTATTGGCAGTCGCGCGGCAGCCGAGGCAAAGTAACTCCAGAAGGCGAAGAGGTAGAACGTTCGCAGCGTTGTCAAACGATTCGTAATGGACCAGGTTACAGTCGCGATTGAGAAAGATAAGCAGTCGACAGAGTAAATCGAAAAAGTATCGAATGTAGTGAAGCGAGTACATTCATAATATCGAGGCATATTCAGCGCAAATGTGGTGAGAGGTAAAAGTGACGGAGTACGTCGAGACGAAGAAAACACGCCGACGTGTAGAACTAGAAGGTGCAGAGAGCGACGACTATCTGGCCTGTGCCGGAGCCAATAGATGCGGACGATGTGTTCCGAACACACCCTGTTTTTATCGAGACTTACATGTCCGGTCTTTGGTTCAAAGGGTCCCGAGTTTGGTTCCCTACCGAGTCATGGATTTTACCTGCGTCTGGTTAATTCGTCTAGCTCGGGGACTGGCTGTTTTGTGTTGGTCTTAAAACACTACCAGCCACCTCCCCTCCACATGGGGTCGGCGTCAGGAAAGCATCAGTTACTAGGATGTCGGCAAAATGGCAGAGAAAGAAGAAAGGTAGCGAACCTTCACGTTTCTTCCATTGTATCAGTTTGCCTTCCCCTTTTAATATTGTAATATCTTTCTCGACTTAAGTGCGGCCAGTATCCAGTATTCGGGAGATAGTAGGTTCGAACCCCACTGTCGGCAGCGCTGAAGATGGTTTTCCCTGGTTTCCCATTTTCAGACCAGGCAAATGCTGGGGCTGTACCTTAATTAAGGCCACGGCCGCTTTCTTCCCACTCCTAGCCCTTTCCTGTCCCATCGTCGCCATAAGACCTGTCTGTGTCGGTGCGACGTAAAGCAACTTTCTCGACACCTGTTTCTTACGTTGTTGGCTCCAGACTTACAAACATACGCACACTTTCCGGAGTGTCTCCATTGGCTTTCGCATTATTTCAGTGGACATCACTTTTTTTTTTAAACACCTTCTTTCTTGTATTATTAACTTTATAATTTGGGATTCGGTATTGAAGCACGTGCGATGAACTGACTGGCCGGCTTTGAATAAGGCGGGATATTCGCTCCAGTGGACAGCTTTGACTTGCGGATACGGTACTCAACTGTAACATGGTTATGTCGATCTAGAATTACCGTGGACACCACGGTAACCATGGCAACCAGTGTACATCATCTACGTATACTAGGACGGGAAAGAAACAGACCCATGTTTCTCCGTGTTTTTACTATTACACTATCATATGAAACATGCCCATGCCTACGGAAGATAAAGCCAAAATACCTGAATAGAAATGTAGGATAGTTGGTACAGTATTGCAGAAACACTTTCGGCGAGACTGATACGAAATTTGTAAAGAACGACGTTCAAAATTAACGAAATAGTGTTCGTAAGAAATGAGACGAGGAAAGTCATTCCCAGTCTTAGAAGCCGAGCTGGCACAAATGATGGGTATATTCTGCCATCTGCGGCGATAATCTATCTTTTACCAAGTCATAAGAGCTGTCCCGTCCATATCCACATTTGTTTGCTTGCTGTTTGCTTTACGTCGCACCGACACAGATAGGTCTTATGACGACGACGGGACAGGAAAGTACTAAGAATAGGAAGGAAGCGGACGTGGCCTTAATTAAGGTACAGCCCCAGCATCTGCCTGGTGTGAACATGGGAAACCACGGAAAACCATCTTCAGGGCTGCCGACAGTGGAGTTCGAACCCACTATCTCCCGGATGCAAGCTCAGAGCTGCGCGCCCCTAACCGCACGGCCAACTCACCTGGTCACATTTGTTTGAAATACTCTGGTTCAACCCTCAATTGCTGTAGTAAAAGTAACTCAATTTTTTTACCACCTAAATTTTAGTAGGGGCTGCCTGGCCGAGGCTCTAAAGGCGTGCTCGGTTCGCCCGGAAGGACGTGGGTTCGAATCCCCGTCAGGAAGTCGTAACATTTAAGAAATGAGATTTCCACTTCCGGAGGTGCATATTGCCCTGAGGTTCACTCAGCCTGCACCAAAAATGAGTACCAGGTTAATTCCTGGGGGCAGAGGCGGCCGGGCGTAGAGCTAACCACTCTACCCCATCAAGTGCCGAGGTTACGAATAGTGGAAGGCTTTACCTTTCACCCCTCAAGGGCCTTCATGGCCTGTACGGAGATGACTTTGCTTTTTACCTAAATTTTAGTGCAGCAAGAACAAGGTTTGCGCTTTAATGTAGTTTTTATCATTATAAAGCTTGCTAAGCACCGAACCGTTACTTTACGGTCGCTAGTACATGTTGGAAGTTCACGGACTTGACAGTTTTACACCTTTCCTTTACTTTTCAGACGGTAGCCATCGCCAGTCAGCAATACTGTTAATGTTCTGATAATGAGGCGTAAACACGAGGTGTTGTCCAAAGAAAGAGACGTCGTATACGTAATACTGTCGAGATGGGGGGTTGGAAATAAAAGTGCTTGACGCAAATGCGTGAAAGGTATGCCTTATCGTTTCATTCAATCTTTGAGAGAATAATAGCTTTTCATTAAAAAGTGCTGGATTACTGTACCATGTATTAGGCCATTCTATGTATAACATTATCTGTACATAGCATAGCGAAAAAATGTGATCGTTCTGTAAGAAGTTAAACGATTCCTTCTGTTAACTTCCTTGAATGATTGGAGAACTATCAGGGCAATCCTCCACCTGTAAAGAGAAAAAAATCTGAATAGTTGTCATGTTTATAGTAAATCATAATTCTACTAACAGCGAGAATGTTCATCCTTCAGACCTAATCTATATACATAAAATAACATATCCTGACTGACTGACAGATTCATCATCGCCTAGCCAAAACTTCTGGACATAAAGAAATCAAATTATAGGGATACAACCATATTGCAGTGTAGGTGCTCACTAAGGGAGGATTTTTCCATATTCCGGAGTGAAAAGGGGATAAATGTTTAAAATGACTATATCTCAAAAACTTAACGTGTTACAGATGTAAAAATTGGTATTTAGAATCTCCTTTAAAAATAAAGAAACAGGCATTATTTTTGTTTTCGGAAAATCC
This sequence comes from Anabrus simplex, assembly GCF_040414725.1. Lineage (NCBI taxonomy): Eukaryota > Metazoa > Arthropoda > Insecta > Orthoptera > Tettigoniidae > Anabrus > Anabrus simplex. The sequence goes on along the minus strand of NC_090277.1, from coordinate 14,460,044 downwards.
ACTTAAGTGGGGTGAAAAGAATTGAAGAAAGAGTTCACTTATTTTTATGATACATATACAGTAGTCTATCTCAGAAACTGAAAATGTTAGACGTGAAACTTTATGTTTGAAATCTCCTTTATAAACAAAAGAAACACATATATTTTTGTTTTCGACTTGAGAGAAGACTGTTTCTCACATGTGACAGTTCTATGTCGCAGGGTCTTCGTCCCAAAAGGCGGTACTACAAACGTGATATACAGAGAGGTTCTGGGGTACATGAAACTCAGTTTTTCGGTGAGTTTTTATACTTTAGGGATTTTCAGATAATGTCTTAGTGCAGTACCGGGCGACGATTACTTTTATCGAATTACGAAATCCACGGGAGCGAAACTGCGGGTAACTGGTAGTTTACTTACAAGACAACTTACAAATTGTAATGCTGAAATGTGTAAAGCTGGAGGAGATCAGAAGTAACCCAACTGTTCTGATGAACTGGCGTAAGAGGAAAGAAACAGTGTCGAGGAGACGAGCGTTTGACGTACGCTGTCGGCGTGTTCACTGTTGTGGTTTGTGAAACAGAAGAGAGCCGAGAATGAAGGTATCGAGAGAAGAAAGGGAAGGGTATGAAAAACTCCCTGAGCCTCGCAGAACAGCCGGTGTGAGGGTGAAGTGTGTGTCTGTACTAACAAGGACATCGTGGCTTAAATTAGTGCAAGTGGTACGTCGTCGACATTCACTCAGAGAAACTGCGCGAGGCTCTAGAAACAGACAGTTTCGAATCCGCAATGAACATCCTGAAGAAAGAAATTGAAATTAGTCTAACTGCAATCGTATTTGGCTGAACCACACCAGGGCTACAGAAACCTTACCTCAGTTGGCTTTGCAGTATATCACAACAGTCATCTCCAGGTTCTCAGGTGTAAAGGATCGTCTGTTCTCAGACAGCACATCTCTCCACATCAACGAATGTTTAGGGTTCATACTTGAAGCAAGTGTTTGATATGGCTGTTCTTTTTACACTAAATCTCACTTCATTTCCTATCTTTTCAGATCAGATATGTGTTAGTACATGTTTAAGAGGCGATGGATGAACTAATGATTCGAACTGAGAATGGGCAGTGGAAATGCAGTCAAAAAAGGTGAAGTTGCAAAAGAAAAGCCGTTAAGACCTCTAAGGGCTAAAAAGGACAAGTAAAACCGACTCTTCTCTGGCCTACAATGAACATAAATTATGTTGGGCCTCATCTCCGGACACTCGAGAAAAAAGGATTTTTCCTCAACTTCCGAGCCGTAATCATGATAGCACAAACTGAGTAACTCAGAACGCTTGGGCGATATTATCAACAGACGTTTTGCCGGGAATCCATCAGTTGTGTTCAAGATAAAATTATATCTAATCGCAACGCATGGCTTATACTCGTTGCTCGATTTCCTCCTACCAAAATTCTCCTTACTCTGGACACCTTGCTACCAGCGGATATGGTTAAAATGTTTTCTAAAATAGTCGTACTAGTGATTTGGTACCTCTCATACCGTTTGAAACAATATTGTACCATTAATTTGATCCGCGTCGAATGTACAACATAATTGGAACTGATAAATCTTTATAACACAATAACTAATGCTTTAGCGGAGATATACTGTACTGATATTTCCTTGTCTGTGTTGATAATTCGGTTATTCAACGCGCTGTTTGTCCTGTTTTTATTTTGTATACTCTATTAGCATTTTCCATGTCGTTCAGTTTATGTAATTAAATGACAGCGTCTACAAAATTGTACATTCGTGAATGTGCACTGTTAAAGTTATGTGAAAATTCTATGAAACGCCGCACAGGACCTTGTAGTTATTTCACAAGTAATTCTATGTGATGCCCAAATTTCGGGTGGAAGTAACTTCATGAAGTTAGTTACCAAATAAATAATTCGCAGTCTCTCTTGAGTTATAGGTCGACTGGTTGAATTGTAGAAACCATCTCCAGCACTGCATGTTGCCACTTATTGACGATAAATATCCTCCGAGCTCAGCTGATGTGTTAACAACGAATAATGGTGTGAGTACAGCTGATGTGTTAACAGTGAAATGGTCTGAGCACAGCTGATGTGTTAACAACGAATAATGGTGTGAGCACAGCTGATGTGTTAACAACGAATAATGGTGTGAGCACAGCTGATGTGTTAACAACGAATAATGGTCTGAGCACAGCTGATGTGTTAACAACGAATAATGGTGTGAGCACAGCTGATGTGTTAACAACGAATAATGGTGTGAGCACAGCTGATGTGTTAACAACGAATAATGGTGTGAGCACAGCTGATGTGTTAACAACGAATAATGGTGTGAGCACAGCTGATGTGTTAACAACGAATAATGGTGTGAGCACAGCTGATGTGTTAACAACGAATAATGGTCTGCGTAGAGCTGATGTGTTAACAGTGAAATGGTGTGAGCACAGCTGATGTGTTAACAACGAATAATGGTGTGAGCACAGCTGATGTGTTAACAACGAATAATGGTGTGAGCACAGCTGATGTGTTAACAACGAATAATGGTCTGCGTAGAGCTGATGTGTTAACAGTGAAATGGTCTGAGCACAGCTGATGTGTTAACAACGAATAATGGTCTGAGCACAGCTGATGTGTTAACAACGAATAATGGTGTGAGCACAGCTGATGTGTTAACAACGAATAATGGTGTGCGTAGAGCTGATGTGTTAACAGTGAAATGGTCTGAGCACAGCTGATGTGTTAACAACGAATAATGGTGTGAGGACAGCTGATGTGTTAACAACGAATAATGGTGTGAGCACAGCTGATGTGTTAACAACGAATAATGGTCTGAGCACAGCTGATGTGTTAACAACGAATAATGGTCTGAGCACAGCTGATGTGTTAACAACGAATAATGGTCTGAGCACAGCTGATGTGTTAACAACGAATAATGGTCTGAGCACAGCTGATGTGTTAACAACGAATAATGGTGTGCGTAGAGCTGATGTGTTAACAGTGAAATGGTCTGAGCACAGCTGATGTGTTAACAACGAATAATGGTGTGAGCACAGCTGATGTGTTAACAACGAATAATGGTGTGAGCACAGCTGATGTGTTAACAACGAATAATGGTGTGCGTAGAGCTGATGTGTTAACAACGAATAATGGTCCGAGCTCAGCTGAAGTGTTAACAGTGAAATGGTCTGAGCACAGCTGATGTGTTAACAACGAATAATGGTGTGAGGACAGCTGATGTGTTAACAACGAATAATGGTGTGAGCACAGCTGATGTGTTAACAACGAATAATGGTGTGCGTAGAGCTGATGTGTTAACAACGAATAATGGTCCGAGCTCAGCTGAAGTGTTAACAACGAATAATGGTGTGAGCACAGCTGATGTGTTAACAACGAATAATGGTCTGAGCACAGCTGATGTGTTAACAACGAATAATGGTCTGAGCACAGCTGATGTGTTAACAACGAATAATGGTCTGAGCACAGCTGATGTGTTAACAACGAATAATGGTGTGAGCACAGCTGATGTGTTAACAACGAATAATGGTGTGAGCACAGCTGATGTGTTAACAACGAATAATGGTGTGAGCACAGCTGATGTGTTAACAACGAATAATGGTGTGAGCACAGCTGATGTGTTAACAACGAATAATGGTCTGAGCACAGCTGATGTGTTAACAACGAATAATGGTGTGAGCACAGCTGATGTGTTAACAACGAATAATGGTGTGAGCACAGCTGATGTGTTAACAACGAATAATGGTGTGAGCACAGCTGATGTGTTAACAACGAATAATGGTGTGCGTAGAGCTGATGTGTTAACAGTGAAATGGTCTGAGCACAGCTGATGTGTTAACAACGAATAATGGTGTGAGGACAGCTGATGTGTTAACAACGAATAATGGTGTGAGCACAGCTGATGTGTTAACAACGAATAATGGTGTGCGTAGAGCTGATGTGTTAACAGTGAAATGGTCTGAGCACAGCTGATGTGTTAACAACGAATAATGGTGTGAGGACAGCTGATGTGTTAACAACGAATAATGGTCTGAGCACAGCTGATGTGTTAACAACGAATAATGGTGTGCGTAGAGCTGATGTGTTAACAACGAATAATGGTGTGAGCACAGCTGATGTGTTAACAACGAATAATGGTCCGAGCTCAGCTGAAGTGTTAACAGTGAAATGGTCTGAGCACAGCTGATGTGTTAACAACGAATAATGGTCTGAGCACAGCTGATGTGTTAACAACGAATAATGGTCTGAGCACAGCTGATGTGTTAACAACGAATAATGGTGTGAGCACAGCTGATGTGTTAACAACGAATAATGGTCCGAGCTCAGCTGAAGTGTTAACAGTGAAATGGTCTGAGCACAGCTGATGTGTTAACAACGAATAATGCTCTGAGCTCAGCTGATGTGTTAACAACGAATAATGGTCTGAGCACAGCTGATGTGTTAACAACGAATAATGGTCTGAGCACAGCTGATGTGTTAACAACGAATAATGGTGTGAGCACAGCTGATGTGTTAACAACGAATAATGGTCCGAGCTCAGCTGAAGTGTTAACAGTGAAATGGTCTGAGCACAGCTGATGTGTTAACAACGAATAATGCTCTGAGCTCAGCTGATGTGTTAACAACGAATAATGGTCCGAGCTCAGTTGATGTGTTAACAACGAATAATGCTCTGAGCTCAGCTGATGTGTTTACAACGAATAATGGTGTGAGCACAGCTGATGTGTTAACAACGAATAATGGTGTGAGCACAGCTGATGTGTTAACAACGAATAATGGTGTGAGCACAGCTGATGTGTTAACAACGAATAATGGTCCGAGCTCAGCTGAAGTGTTAACAACGAATAATGGTCTGCGTAGAGCTGATGTGTTAACAGTGAAATGGTGTGAGCACAGCTGATGTGTTAACAACGAATAATGGTCTGAGCACAGCTGATGTGTTAACAACGAATAATGGTCTGAGCTCAGCTGATGTGTTAACAACGAATAATGCTCTGAGCTCAGCTGATGTGTTAACAACGAATAATGCTCTGAGCTCAGCTGATGTGTTAACAACGAATAATGGTGTGAGCCCAGCTGATGTGTTAACAACGAATAATGGTGTGAGCCCAGCTGATGTGTTTACAACGAATAATGGTCTGAGCCCAGCTGATGTGTTAACAACGAAATGGTCTGAGCACAGCTGATGTGTTAACAACGAAATGGTCTGAGCTCAGCTGATGTGTTAACAACGAAATGGTCTGAGCACGGTGATGGGATTACTTTAAGAGGGTCGGAGTGTAACTGATGACTTTTTTAATTATTTCAAGCGCAACCTGTACAACCTAATATCGTACAATTTATTTCATTATTATCATATGCCATGGTAATTATTGTATATCCTGTGAACATCACCTTGACTGTATATTGTAAATATCTTACTTGTTATTGTTCATGTATATGCCATACGCAGCTAGATGCGTTTCCGAGCGGTACGCGATTGTAATGATAACGGCAGACGGCTGGTAGCTAGTGTTTAGGAAAATAACGCCTGGTCAGTTCCTGAAGAAAGCGTGCACCACTTACCCTGTTCCGAGCGACTGAGTCCATCCGTCTGCTTCTCGCTGTTGTTCCGACTCAGCATGCTCACCAGTGAACTGAGAACATACAAGAAAAATATCATTGTTCGTGACTCACTGGTGTAATGCGAGGTCGATTCCTGATGCCGACTTGTGTTAATAGCAAGGGCAACATAAAGCGAACCTCTATAAGAAGGGGATGTGTTGGATCCGAGAGTGCGGTCAGTACTTTCCTTACTTTACCGTTTACAAGTTGCGTATTCAGAATCCACGGTTCAAAGAAATCAGTTGACAGTAAAACTCGTTTTGTCTGCTCGTATTTCTTAAGCTCTTAATGAATATGGATATTCGTGAACAAACTACAAGTTTTTAAAACGAAAATAAAACCAATTTCACAAGAATGTTGGTACAGTAGGTAATCGTTTCCAGCTCTTTCTCTTCTCATGTGATCGAACACATTTCCTTTTCAACGATAACCTCAATGAATTTGTATTTTCATTCAACATCATTTGACTACAATAATAATAATAATAATAATAATAATAATAATAATAATAATAATAATAATAATAATAATAATAATAATAATAATAATAATAATAATAATGGACCGAGTATGAGGGGATCCCCTATTCCAAGTCTCTCTAAGTGTGGATGAGCAGGTATAGGTTAGGACACTATTGTCTCGGGGGCAAGGCGGAGGAACCAAATTTTGGTCAAGAGCATTAGGATGCAGAAGGCAACGGGAAACCACTGCTTTCAAGATCCTCAAGGATATCCCTGTAAATTCACATAGTACTGGCTCATTACAATGCAAAATTGTTTTCCGCAGTTTCTATTCTCCCAAGCGGTCTCCGGTAAGGGATGCTACGAACGTTGCGATGAATGATTGTGTGGTGCGTTGTCAAGATCGCCAACCTCCGTATGGAGACGGTTGTCTTAACACATTGCTGACCGGATGCTTGAGATTGTCACATGCCCTGTGGACCGGACATCTTTCTACTAAGCATACTAGGGTGCACTCGATTATAAAAATGTACGTAAATATTAAACCAGTCAAGATTTTATCTTTAAAGTTGGTATGAGTACTACACCAATGCCCCTAGTAGTACTTCAACATATCTAAGATAAGCAAGCAAATGCGTGTTAATTCAACAACACATCATTAATGTTTACATCGTTGTCGTCATCTGAGTCACTTGAATAAATAAACACACTATGTAAATTACGGCGTGTAGAGGCTTGAATATCACTTCCACCATCACTCTCACATTCAGTTTCCACTAATTCATTATCACTATATCCATTTGAACGATCATCGGCATATAATTCTTTATCGTCGTCAGCTAACACCGTATTCCGCGGGCGCTCCATCTTGTCATTGACTGAACCGGCAGAAAGAAAGTCGACGTTTTGAAACTGAATCAAAGAATAAAAGAGGCCATGAATAAAAGGAAAGTTGCAGATACACATCTACGATTTATTCTACTCAATGTTCAAGTTTGAAATAGTTCAATATATGATCAAGAGATGTCACAGGAAGACCGAAAACAATGTCGTGAATAAAACCGAGATTTCTCGGGGCCCGTCACCCATGTGTTAATAATAATAATAATAATAATAATAATAATAATAATAATAATAATAATAATAATAATAATAATAATGACCAGCTAGGGGCGCCTAGCAGCTGGCAGAAGAGGAAGACCAAGTCACTATGGTTGATGGAAGGAACTGGGAGGAACAGGACCGGACATCTCTCAGGAGGAAGACAGGTACCGTCTGGACAAAGGAGAGAAGGAACAACACAGTACTGGGCAAACATCAAAACCCACCCCAAATATCATGCTCCTATAGGAAACAAGAAGAACAGCAGAGGGATGATGGAGGTCTGTGGGCAACACGCCCAGTCCCCAAGCCAGGGGGATGAAGATTAAAACCGCCGACCCAGCGATGATAATGTCGCTTTCAGTGGTTCTGGGCTAGGATTGGGAACATGGCGGCTGAGGCCTTAGTCAAGCCACTGCTGCAGGATTTGCGTGGTGCGAAAATGGGAAACAACGGAAAATTATTTTCAGGACTGCCGACAGCAGGTTTCGAAGCCACCATCTCCCGCACAGCTCGCAGATTTTCTAATGCCACAGTGTATTGTGTGATTTCAGAGTCTGTATTGCTCGCCTATGAGTTTCCTTATGAATTCGCCTTCTCTTTTCTTCTTTCTCTATTATTATTATTATTATTATTATTATTATTATTATTATTATTATTATTATTTCCCGACTCACTGGCTGAATGGTCAGCGTCGAGGCCTTCTGTTCAGAGGGTCCTGGGTTCAATTCCCGGCAGGGTTAGTGATTGTAATGGCGTCTGATTAATTCTTGTGACTCCGGGACTCGGTGTTTGTGTTTGTCCCAACACTTTGCTCTTCCTATTCAAACAACACACAACAGTACCAACCACAAGAGAAACACGCAATAGTGATTTCATCCCTCCATATATGGTTGGCGTCAGGAAGGGCATCCGGTCGTAAAACAGGACCATATCCACGCACGTGTGTGTGCGTGTGTGACGCAATTCGTACCCGCGATCTCATAGATGTGGCGAAAGCGGTAGAAGAGGAAATTATTATTATTATTATTATTATTATTATTATTATTATTATTATTATTATTATTATTATTATTATTATTATTAGGTCCCAGTTGTCCCTGATCTCATATTCGAGACACCACATGTTTGGAACATTTCTGACGTTAGAGCAATGCACGTCTGTAAGTTGCTCTACCACACGTGTGTGTTTTATTTTCGCGGTATATTATAAACGCCTAATTTTAAGTCTCATGTTTTGTTTCAGAAACGGTGCAGCCACCCCGCTTCATTTCGCAGCCGTCGTCAGCGTCGAGTATCGTGCCCGAGCATCGCACCAAGATCCTCCAGTGTAGCGCCCTAGGTGAGTGCTCTCCATGTCAACTCATCCAATTTCTGGATCATTTATTAATTCTTTTACTTATGGTTTAATATCGCACCAACACATCCAAGGTTTTCCGTTACGCAGGGAGGGTAAAGGCTAGAAATGGGAAGGTAGCTGCCCTGGCCTTAATTAGGGCACAGTTCCAGCATTTGAATGGTGAGAAAATGGGGAAACCACGGAAAGACATCTTGAGGACTGCCGACGATGGGATTCGAATTAACTACCTCCCGAATGCAAGCTGACAACTCCGCAAAACTGACCGCACGGCCAACTCGCTCACATTGGGTGAAACTACATGCCGTTAAATATGCGTATTTCATACACAGTTTAAATAGTATTTTGTGTACTTTCAAAGGGTCCCATTAACCAGTGGCGAAACTACTTGGAGTCATTTGAGGCAATGCCTACCCTAAGAAATACGATTAAACATAACTATTGTAACAAATGTATCTGCTGTTGTTATTGTGTTGAATCAACAATAATCTCTTTTTGATATGTGCTACATGATGACAGCATCGCCCGGCTAGATGGAGACAGCAGACTACTTGTTCTGACAGGGAGGCAGTCTCTAACTTGTCTCACCCAGGACTTTTTGTTTTATTTCCCTTCCGTCAGCTTATGAATGGCGGGGGGTGGTGGAGGAAGGGTACGTTTACCGCCTGCACTCCTCTCGCAGCAAGGTCTAGAGCCCAGAGAGGCAAGCCTCCTTGCTATTTGAGAGCATAGTAACTCCCCGCGCGAAGGTGACAATGAAGTACCCTATTGTTAAGTGTGTGCTTTTCTTTTGAATTAGTAGACAATCCATGCATTATTGGCTGTATTTGTGACAATTCAGACATGGACTGTTAGTTGTGTAAAACGAGACAATAATATCACGCAGGCTCTTCATTCATTATCTGACAGCGTTTCATTCATTTTTAGTAGATCCTCAAAAAGAGCTCATCCTCTGGAATCCAGAGGATTCAGACTTCCACAAGCATGCGCTACCCGTTGGAGCTTTCACTCGAGAGCAGTCCACACAATATTTTCACACTATGGTGATCTAAGACAGGTTTTTGAAGACATTGCAGAGAATGATGAGGGTTGGGACAGTGAGTCGTAAAATTCTGCTGTAGGGTTGCTTAACGAACTCAAGAAGGCCCAATTCATTTATTTGCTCGGTCTCTGTAGATAATTTTTTGTTTATAGAGACCATATCGTTGCTCTACTGCAACATAAAAGCACACCTGATGGTAATTCTGTGCAATACTGAAATTAGAAAAACCACTGTATCCTCAAGGTCCTGCGATCAGAATATACAGTATCGTCTTGCGTTGTAAAATGTCGCAAAATAAATAACGAGATAAATGTAGACGACAGGACATTCCAAAAGCTCAAAATGTTAACATATGCAGTTCTTGACACTTTAATTATGCAAATGGAAATACGGTTTGGCGGTTTTGAAAGCATCCAGTTTGAGTTGTTGGATCCAACTCAGTTCATAGTTTACAAAGAGAGCTTCCCTGCTATTAAACTGAACAGTCTTATGAACATTTACCGCTGTTTTAATAGGAAAAGACTAGAAAGTGAATTGATTATGATTTATTTCGATATAGAAAAACATTTGTTCCCCAAAACTTTTACATTACATTGTCCTCAATGACCTCGAACCAGTGTATGTGGAAATGTCTTATTATTATTATTATTATTATTATTATTATTATTATTATTATTATTATTATTATTATTATTATTATTATTGCTATTTGTTTTACGTCGCACCGACACAGATAGGTCTTATGGCGACGATGGGACAGGAAAGGCCAAGGAATGGGAAGAAAGCGGCCGTGGCCTTAATTAAGGTAGATTTGCCTGGTGTGAAAGTGGGAAACCACGGAAATCCATCTTCAGGGCTGCCGACAGTGGGGTTCGAACCCACTATCTCCCGGATGCGAGCTCACAGCTGCGCGCTTCTAACCGCACGGCCAACTCGCCCGGTTGTGGAAATGTCAAAATTGATTCCTTTAATATTAACATTTCCTGTGACCACTGAAGGGAGTCTCTGAAGAGGATAAAAGCATACTTGCGTAATTCAATGTACAATTAAAGACTTGGCAGTCTTCGTACCATTTCTATCGAGAAAATGCTTGTGAAGAAATTGGTGAGTGATGAAGTATTGAAGGACCGAGTGATTGACCATTTTGCAACCAAGACAACTCGACGTTTGGAACTACTGTACAAGAAACTTTAAGGTAATATTTACTGCCTACCCATTAATTAACTAATAGCTTCGCCACTGCCATTAACAGATTTTTTAGTTTAAGGAGGGTAGCCCAATGTCAATGTCTTTATCCCTCAGTTTATCAGCATAAAAAAAAACATTTAAAAATCAAATTGCCGCCACAGTTTGGATCTTGATTCAAGACTGGTACCTGCATTAAAGACTTCCAAGCGTATTTGAAAATGATTTTTCCTATTAACATGGACTCTCAAAAAAGTTTTTTTCCCTCAGGAATTTGTCCATACTAGCTATATTTTAACATTTTTTGAAAGTCATCCTTGTAACTTTTAGGCAATTAAATATATTGAGTTTTAATCACTCTGGTAGTTCGTACTGCATTTACGACAGTGTCCACGATTTCCCAAGCAACACAATATTTATTTATTGTATACAATCGGTGATAAGCGGCATATCGAAGGGGATAGCAGCAGCCTGGATGAAATGGCGACACTTGCGACCGGAGCATGAAAGATAATCTCAAATCAGAACTCATCCGACATGTTGCACTGTATGGTTGCGATGTTGACCTACTACGACTGAGGTAGAGCCTCGACTGAGCGTCATGGAGACGAAGATGCTGAGGTGGACAGCTGGCATCATTAAGCTGGGTCACATCTCCAGTGAAACCATCAGAGAAAAATGTGATGCTGTACCGATGCTGGATAAAATGCGCGAGAGTCGTCTACGATGGTTTGCACATACGGAGTCGATACTATCGCGAAGACGGGTTACACGTTTGGAGTGGGTGGTTGGAAACCAAAAGGACGACCTAAGCAGCATGCCATATTGTGTTGACTTCTCCAGTTATGGTTTTCACAACAGAGGAGAAGGAACATTATTTCCGGTCATACGGAGTGAGGCGTCAGAACGAGCCGAGTTTGCTTCATGTTAAATAACAGTGCGAGGGGCGGTTTAACAAAGAGTCTCGTCATACGGGTTCAAGAGGGCGGCCAAGAACAGTCCCCAAACCGTTGTCCACGACGAACACGAGTTTGACCGATATTCCGTTCGGTGGCTGTTTAAAGAGTTTGGTGGATTTGTGAGGGATTTGCGCCGTTTTTGTCATATATATTACTCCTCCAGCGACAATGGATGCAGTAAGACGGAGCTACAGCTCACACCGCTGGGGAGACACATTACCTGCTCTCCGCATCTCCGTGGGCCCAGATGCCTATTTGGGCCATGTTGATACTATCAGTGTTCAAGACGCAAGAAGGAAACTTCTAACCATCAACATGTCCACGACAGTGTGTGGTGCGTGGTGGTACACATACTCTACCAGCACAATTACATAACATTTCAGTGTTCAGCCTGTAAGCCTCTGTGATTTAACTAGCTCTGTTTAGTTCCACATCTGTTATCGTTACATCTTTAAAAACCGAGCCTAACCATCCTCGTGGTCTCCGGTTACTCTCCTAGGTAACTTGTCCTCCTTCAACCTTCGAGATTCAGCCTTTTGTTCCCACCTGTTTGTTACTTCTAACTTCGAATAAAATATCCTGAGTCGACCCAGATTTGACTTGTTTAGTGCGGGTTACAGAACACTGCGAGAGCTTTGCTTCACTTGGTGTAGTACTGTACCATCCTAAGAAGATTAATAAACGCCACTTTCAGCTGACAGTGGCAGTGGTACCAGGGACGTATACGTATTACACATATTTTTGAATTCAGGGAAAGAACCAAACTGTTAATTTTTGATGAATTTTAATCTGTAGATATCCTAACTTGTCAGAAGCTGAAGACTGCGCCACTGAGTTGTTTCTAACGACAGGAAATGTTTTAAAATATCGTGCGACCAGATGTTGTTGGTGATGGACAGCAGGATGTGAACTAATGGAGTTGAGATCATCAGAGCGCGACTACGAGATGGCCCCAGAATGTCCGCATATGTTGGATGATAGTTTGCGTTTTGAAATGAGACATTTCGCATCGTGATTAGTGTTTGATTATTTAGTGCTTGAAGGAACTATAGAAGTTTACTCCATTCTGATGATGTAACGTTTTTTGATAATATTTATTTGAAATTAGAATAGCATTTTGCACAGTCCTAATAGTAAATTAAAAATACGATAATAAAATTATCAATGAAATAGTCTAAACCGTGCAGCCTCAACTCGGGCAGGGCGCATTCTGTGCTAGCGAGTGGCCATCGAAACACAGTCGTTTATTAGAGAACAGCAGCGGGCACTTGTCGGCCTGTCTGCTATAATATGAAAGGATTAAATGGAATTTTAATATATATTACTTCATTTTATTCCGTTGTCTTTTACCCTTAATGTTAAGAATGAAAGAAAAGTTTAAGGGTAAGAATTGGATAATTATAAAATTTAATAAGAGGACACGTTGTTGAATATTGTTCATGATAAAAACATTTATGTATTTTTACATTTATTTATATTTTATTTGTACTAATGTTGAAGGAAATCAAAACCCTGAGATTTGCCGATAATATTGTTATTTAATCTGAAACTGCAGAAGATCTGCTGAAGTTGCTGAATGGTATGGACAGAGTCTTGGGTAAGGAGTACAAGATGAAAATAAATAAGTCCATAACAAAAGTAATGGAGTGGAGTCCAAGGAAGTCAGGTGATGCAGGTAATATTAGATTAGGAAATGAAGTCGTAAAGGAGGTAGATGAATATTGTTACTTGGATAGTAAAATAACTAACGATGGCAGAAGTAAGCAGGACATAAAATGTAGACTAGCACAAGCAAAGAAGGCCAAGAAAATAAATTTGCTCACTTCAAACATTGATATCGGAATTAGAAAGACGTTTTTGAAGACTTTCGTCTGGAGCGTGGCATTGTATGGAAGTGAAACATGGACGATAACTAGCTCAGAAAGAAAGAGAATAGAAGCTTTCGAAATGTGGTGTTATAGAAGAATGCTGAAGGTGAGATGGGTATATAGAATCACGTTTGAAGAGATACTGAATCGGATTGGTGAGAGGAGATCGATTTGGCTAAATTTGACGAGAAGATGAGACAGAGACAGAATGATTGGACACATCTTGTTCATTTGGTTTTTGAGGGAAGTGTAGGTGGTAAGAACGGTAAGGGAGGCAAAGGTATGAATATGATAAGCATATTAGAGCGGATGTAGGATGCATCAATTACGTAGAAATGAGAAGTTGAGCACAAGATCGGGACTTGGAAGGCTGCATCAAACCAATCTATGGATTGATGACTCAAACAACAACAATAACAACAACAATGTTGAATATATTACAGATATAGTTGCTATCCCAGTGGTTATAAAATAATAAATTTGATTGATCTTAAAAACATTTCGTTTGCAATCAATTGATTTTATATGCCTCTAATATAGCCTGCTGCATTTCATAACTTTCCACCTTGAATAAATTTAATGGTTTTTAATTTGGTTGTTTTGCTCTTATTGAGCAATTTAAGTTTTGAGGGCGAAGTTCAAAACCACTGCTGATGGAATTTTATGTACCACTCCTAAAAGAAAGGAAAAAAGAAGATACATCAGGAGTGTCAAAGGGAATACGAAAAGGATCATTTAAAAAGGACAGGAGAGGACTTCCGAAACTACAACATAAGATACTTCTACAATACATTAAAAAAAAGAATCACAGGATACCAATCACAGAATCTATGCTTCAAAAAAAATGGAGTGCTGGCTTTGAACAACAAAGAGAACTGCGATACACTAGCGAAGAACTACTGAATTGTTCTGAAGCGACTGAGAGATTCCAGAGGATCCAAAGGATCGAGATTAATGATAAGTCAGAACCACCAGACGAATCAGAGAACAAGAGACAAATCATGAGATTGAAAAACGATAGAACAGCAGAAGAAGATGACATGGTGACCGAGATGCTGAAGGAAACTGGGCCGAATACGATCACGGAACTATAAAAGATCATACAAGACTAGAAGACTGAAAGTGCGCAGTTACATACTCTCTGTATAAGAAAGAGATGGAATCGATGTAAACAACTTTAGGTGAATGTCTTTACTAAGAGTCGCATACAAGATCCTATCCAGGTGTCTGCGTGATAGGACACCGTCTCAACTAGAACATGCCAAGCAGGAAAATTGAACATATACTCACATCTGGAGACAGTCCGGAGGTACCGAACGATGAGAAACAGAGAGACCGTACGCACCTTCCTTGACTGTACGGAGGGCTATAGAGACGCCTCGGTGAGAACGGGAGCGACACGGTGGTGATCTACCATCACTTCTATTCAACCTAATGCTAGACAGAATAGTTAGGGAACAGGAAAAAGAACTAAAGACACAGGCATTATACAAATCGATTAGACCAGGCAGGAAGACCAAAGGAATACTCGTAGGCAACAGAGAACCCGCTGTGAAACAGAGATCAAGAGATGGCTGAAGAGGTCCGCCTACAGATCTCCTTCGAGGAAACAGAACACATGTCAAACCCGAAAGACGCACAAGAGAAGATTACTTCAAAATACTATATGAAAATGGCACACAAATTGAAGGACCTCGGAGAGATCGTAGGGGGACAGTGGGATAGAGAAAGAAGCTCACGAACACATGACCAGATCATCCTGGAAAGCTGGAAACAATAACGCAAGCTTGTCACGTAACACCAAAGTGAGACATTACAACACTGTACCTGTTCGCATCAGAAACATTGGTCATGAATCGGAAACGTGAACTATGAAATATAAAGAGACTAGAGAGAAGAACCGTCAGAAAAATGCTGGCAGTAAGACAGAAGAAGGGATATGGAACATGATGAAACGTCGAGTTAAATTTTACGGGTACACCAAGAGAACAGCTCTCGGAGTACCCACACAGAAAGTAGTGAAGACTTGAAAGACGCTGGTAGACTTAGACACAAAAGACAGAGAAACATTCAGTCACAAAGTACACAAGTGGAAAGTGAGCCGAAATGTCAAGAAATTGAAGACTGGAACAACTTGGTCTGAAGAGGGCGCATAACGAGAAGTTTATAAAGAAGTGTGGCGCCTGAAGAAATCTCACGTCAAGCGGCCCATATGTGTCATAATAATCATCTTCCTGGCCTGTCTCCGAGGTTACTGGGGTCGGCGCTTCAGTGCGTGAAACCGAAATTGAGAAGAACATAATGGTTACTTCACCACCTCCTTCCTACCCACTGGTGGTTGTCCAACCCAATGTGTTTGTGGGTTTCTGTGATGGTTGGTAGTGTATTGGGGCCGGGAATCGAACTCGGGACCACTGAACCAAGAGCCAAACCGATCACTTTTGTTTATAATTATTTATATGATAGTAAATCGAAATCAAATGCCTTTGTTAAGAGAGAAATCACTGTAACCACTACAAAGAAATGACAAGTGTTTAAGATGTGGGACAGAGCTCACAACAAATTATGAAGCATTACGGAGATCCAGGAGGATGTAGAAATGATTAAAACTATTAAGAAAAGAAAAGAATCCGGGACACACAGTGAGGTTTAGGCTCCTTCAGTTGGTACTTAAAGGGAAAGTAGCTGGCGGTCGCGGGCGCGGAAGACCTCGCTTGACCTGGCAAAAAAACCCATATAAACTGAAGACTTGGTTCAATACTTCGTCGACGGAACTACTTCAAACTGCGGTCAGTGTAGCAAACATCCGTTAACAGATCGGCGCTCTGAGAAGATTAACAGTAACAACAAACGTAAACCATTTCCTCTGTTGTGTGCGAAATTGAAACACAAAAATAAGTGTTACTATCTTTGGGTGCAGGCTTGTGGCAAAATGAGAGCGAATGCCACTTGTGGCAGTGTTTGGAAATGCCAGACACCACCTACTGCTTAATTACATAACTGGGAAACTGTACTGAACCGCGATAAACACAGAAAATTCATCTCTCCGACTTCTTTCCCGCATCTGAGACGAAAGAAAATTTTAAATAATGAAACCTGTATTGATAGTTGAGTGACTTCTCACCAAGCTGGTTGCTGTTCATATCCCTGGCAGTGTATGAGGACGCCACGGCCTAATGGTCGTGTGGTAGAATTCACTATCTTGTCCTCGTTACCTGTTAGTTATCACAAAACAATTCACGCTCATGAGCTCCGAGCTCGGGGAAGGCGACATTCCCTAAAGTGCTGTTACAAAGCAGAACTTCTGTTTCACATGTGAAGGACACTTATAGGAGCTACAATGACCTTAGATTCGTAAGAATATGACACGGGTCAAAGGATAAAAATAGCGGCCGACTTGGAGTTTCTCGATGAGGCACGACACTTTGCATTTGCTTGCTTTAGAAAATCGTTTCATCATAGGTACGTTGGTCTTCAGTTACGACGCGAAGTACAACATTTTTGATGACATGCTTGGTCAAGGTATGAAGTTGGAGGCTTGATAATATTTTCGTAAAGAAATACGCTGCAGGGAGTTTGTATTTAGTAGAAAGGCCACAAATTATTAAGTACAATAGCTGTTAGCTAACACAGGTCGTCCTTAGTCAATGATGCGCTTTCTTGAATGTCTCCATTGGAAGTTACAGAGTCCTGTAGTGTCTGAATGTGGCTTGAAGTGTCTTCTTCTCCAGAAAAAATACAAGTTTGGCATCATACAGGAGCTGCTGTTTGATTGACATTTCATCATGTCTATAACTAGACTGCATAATAATTAGGCCTTGTTGAGATTTTCAGCTTCTGCCGTGAGCCTAGCTTTAATCGGAGGCGTAACTCCAGTTTCAAGACAGGTAAGTTATCTCCTACGAAACGAGACAGAGATCTTTTACTTGGCAGTTTAATTATATGGTCTCTTGCGAATTTATATCCTTTCGGCGAACAATAATGCCATAGCACGCATTGTTTTATTGATATCTCATCTGATAAGATTTTTCGAATTTTCTTTACATTCTTCCGAAAGTAAGAATTCGATAGATTTGTGATACTCATTCCCTTCGAATTACTTCAGCTTCTTATCTGATTCCTCCTAATTTCTTAAAACGTCTCTGAGCTTGTTATTGGTCAGCCACCAGCTTACACCTTAGGACACTATTTTCCTTTTCTAATTTCTGTAACCTCGAAATGAAAGTTTCCTCTGTACAGCAGCTGAATTGAAGTTAGGTTGGTCATTCCCTTGTAGGATTGCAGCAACATTGAGTGAACAAGAGGTAGACCTATAATTATGTTTTCCGTTTTTCACCGGCAGATTCCCGTCTTGGTGTTACTACTGTAGTCACTTTATGAGTGGATAGTTTGGGACACCAAGCCATTGCCCACCACAATAGTGCAGGTCTATATGCCTATTAGTTCAACGGATGATGAAGAAATCGAAATAATATACGAAGAGATATAAGGTTTATTACATTATCTAAAAGGCCACGAGAATCTAATTGTGATGAGAGACTGGAATGCAGTGGTAGGCTAAGGAAGAGAAGGCGGCATAGTAGGAGAATTCGGATTAGGACAAATAAATGAAAGAGGAAGCCGGCTGGTTGAATTCTGCACCGATCATAATTTAGTCTGTGCTAACACCTGGTTCAAACACCACAAACGACGGCTGTATACATGGACGAGACCTGGAGACACTGGAAGGTATCAAATAGACTTCATTATGATTAGGCTGAAATTCAGAAACCAGGTGTTAGATTGCTAGACTTTTCCAGGAGCAGATGTGGACTCTGACCACTACCTAGTGGTCATGAAATGCCATCTGACGTTGAAGAAATAGAAGAAAGGAAGGAATGCAAGGAGGTGGGATCTAGACAGGTTGAAAGAAAATAGTGTGAGGGACTGTTTTAAGGAAGATGTAACACAGGGACTAAATAAAAAGGCTGAAGGAAACACAGTAGAGGAAGAATGGACAGTCATGAAGAATGAGATAAGTAAGGCTGCTGAAGAAAAGTTAGGAAGGAAGGAAAGATCAACTAAGAAACAGTGGATAACTCAAGAGATACTAGACCTGATTGACGAACGACGAAAGTACAAGAACGCTTAAATTGAGGAGGGCAGAAAAGAATACAGGCGAGTAAAGAACGAAGTAGATAGAAAGTGCATTTGCATAGAGTGAAAAGGATGACGCAAGAAAATGTACAATGAGTGAGACTGTTGGAGGAAATCTTCGTAGAGCTTACTTACAGTATATTTGAGTTTAACAGCCAACAGCATTGGTATGCACACACTGCATAGTTTAATATCTCGATTTACCTTCTATCTGGAGTCGACCTCGTCGCAGAACGCCTCGACTGGAGTTACCTTCTTCCTGGAGTCGACCTCGTCGCAGAACGGCTCGACTGAGTTACCTTCTTCCTGGAGTCGACTTCGTTGTCGCAGAACGGCTCGACTGGAGTTACCTTCTTTCTGGAGTCGACCACGTCGCAGAACGGCTCGACTGGAGTTACCTTCTTCCTGGAGTCGACCACGTCGCAGAACGGCTCGACTGAAGTTACCTTCTTCCTGGAGTCGACCACGTCGCAGAACGGCTCGACTGAGTTACCTTCTTCCTGGAGTCGACTTCGTTGTCGCAGAACGGCTCGACTGGAGTTATCTTCTTACTGGAGAAGATCATCTTGACCCCCTTGGAAATGGTCACTTACCTTAGAGGAGATATTGGGTGTATCGCGGAACAGCTCGACTGGAGTCACCTGGAGGTCATCTTGACTCGCCCTGGAAATGGTCACTTACCTCAAAGGAGATATTCGTACGACCTCTTCGTCGCGGAACGGTTCGACTGGAGTCACCTTCTTACTGGAGAAGATCATCTTGATTCTCTGGGCTAGGCTGTGTCTCGCTGGTGGAGTTGTTGTTTCCATTTGGTCGACGGGGGCCCACGCCTCCCTGACCACCCTGCCACTCTCATCACTGGTGGGGCCGCGCTGTATTGCCGACCACGAGATGGCGGAGAGGACCACGCTCAGACAACAGTTCCCCAGGAAGATCACCGACATGGTGACGATGAGTGTGGGCAGTAGCAAGGTGGACACTATGCCAATGGACAGTACCACTTGCGCAAACGGATTCATGCTTCTTACGTCGTTGAAGATCCTCTTCATTTCGGCGATCCTCCCACGTGCGGGTGTGGGCTTCGCCGTGTCCTCTGCAGGAAACAAAGACTGTCATTGTGTTTACTCCGCAGTGCTCATTAGCGAAAATGCAGAACTTTTGTTCTAAACTTGTAAAGACTATGAGACATGAGCAAGTGGTTTAATGTTGGCAGTCATAAACTAGAGAATATTTTTGGCAGGTTGAGAAGTGAAAATCTTCACGCTCATGGCATTGCCTTTGCCTGCCGGAGAATGGGTTTTCGAAACTGGGAGGGATACTGAAACATGTCTACAAATCTAGGTGAGGACAGCTGCTTTTGTTTGAGGGATTGCAGTTTGATTATATTATTGTGTTAGTGAGGGTTTACTTTCATTGGGATACATGTGGAAAATGTTTCAACCACAATTTTCAATTCCATACACTTCGAGTGATTGAGATTGTTTAGGAATCATTAGTACATCAGTGGAAATTGCATAAGTTTTGAAGTCATTCTAAATTGTTCAGGGCGAGTGGTCGTGCGGTTAGGGGCGCGCGGCTGTGAGCTTACATCCGGAAAATAGTGGGTTCGAACCCTACTATCGGCAGGCCTGAAGATGGTCTCCGTGGTTTCCTATTTTCACATCAGGCATCTTAATTAAGGCCACGGCCGCTTCCTTCCCAGTCCTAGGCCTTTCATATCCCTTCGTCGCTATAAGACCTATCTGTATCGGTGCGACATAAAGCTAATTGTAAAAAAAAACAAAATGTCCAGAAATCTTCGTTCACCGACATGTGGGAAGGATGCTTTCAGATGGTTCTTTGTTACTTCATCCGATCTAGAAACACACTGGCTCTGTCAAACAGAAGGCGGCCTAGCGCAACGGACCAGACTACTTCGCGCGGCTAACACTGAATAGTGTCTTCAGAATATACGGACAAATTATTATTGATCCAGTGCGTGGTCATGAACACCTGTACGACGCACGGCACGTCGATTACAAATGGTTCTAATATCATCCCTTGGTCGCCCCGTTTAGTCGCCTCTTACGACAGGTAGGGGATACCGTGGGTGGGGACATTTGATTAAAACAACAAATTGATAATACCAGTTCAAGAAAGAAAAAGATTTGAGTCAGTTTGCACTTGATTGGGACTGCTGTCACACTGGTTCGCCCTGACTTGTATTTGACTACCCCAGTCTGCGACTGCCTGCGGTCACTTGGTCCGCTCTCCACTTGTTTGATGATTGACGGCTTCAGCCTCTTCATTGCCGATATGAGGAAGTAGATGGAGTAAGCGATATCATTGAAAGCCATTGATTGATTTCGTATGGCTTCCGGAGAGGTCTCGTGCAGGTCCCCCTAGTTGACGCGACCACCCCTTCTGTCGAAACCTCTCCATCCGATGTACGAATCACTGTCAACACCGTCATGTGCTATCACTCCATACGTACATTCTGAGACTGGAACAGGTTCCATGATAGACTTTAACGATCATGGCCACCCGGCAGTTAAAGCCTTCCACTATGAAAGGAGCTGGTTGGATTGATGAACCAGTCGAATTTCAATGACATTTGGCTAAATTATCAATAATTGACATATTATCCTAAATTTTATGGTAATGATCATTTTGTCGTAGAGTGATCGGTGATGCTGTAATTAATTACTGAAAACTGGCTGGGCGGCTGATGATATGTTAAAGGTTCACCAAACACCTCGTTATGTCCTGCTGTGGACAGCCAGCGGTGTCAGTTGATCATCCTACCTCATTTCATTGCAATCGATACCTTCGACACACCATTTTCCATTTCAAATTTATTGCTATATTTTGCAGCATAATGACTATTGCCGGTAAGGGCTGTCGGTTTGGTCCAGTGACACGGGCGTAACAATGCGATACGGGCCCGCCTGCCAAAATACAAATTCGGGGCCCTTTCAAATAAAATGTACAAACCTATTCATTACAAGAGGTAGAAGTAGTGCAGTATATAGTATTTTCAAGTCCTATAAACAAAGCATTAGGTTTTATTTGACTGGCTCCGTGGTGCGGCTCGTAAAGTTTTGGATAGGAGGGTCATCTCGGAGAACCGTGGTCGCGCATGGCCCTCCTTTTAGTCAACTCGCACGGCAGCAAGGGATCTGTGTCCCACATGAGCTTGTATCAACATAAACAGTATGGTAGCTCACAAGTCTGCATGGGAAGACCAAGTCACTCTTTACACTAAATTTCCAGTTGAGAACTCACTATCCAGGCTGCCAGGGAAAACGAGTACAAGTCAGAAAATGAGACATATTAACATGTTTACTTGTACTGTTTAGGACCAGTAGACCAAAGATCGAAATCCCTTCGAGGATTCACCATTCACTTTAAACATTTTACGACTTATCATCGTTTTTCCTGGCAGCCTAAATATAATCTTGTAGCTTGCAATTAACTTATCCGGACGTTTTAATACAAATTAGATTATCCCCAGTAATGTAAGCATACCTGGCGTCATCAGTTGTGATCCTGTCGCACAATCCAGTACGCCAAGTAGTATCATGGTAACATAAAATGTAATCATAACCTTTTCTTTCATGGTTTTATCATTAGTTTTAACACGTTTGTGTAGTAGAATTGTTGATTGCATGCTCTAGTCTTGTGAACGAGATTTGTGACCGCTTTTGGACACGAACTTTCACGTAGCTCCAGATTGAAAGATTCTTCTTCTTCTTCTCGCAGAAATTTCTTGAGCAAAGATAAGACGCACGGAGTAAATAGTTCCGGCATTCCAAGGTTATTGCTAACAATGCGGCAGTAGCTCCATCGTGCGACTACTTACGCCTGGTGATGCAAGGCGGCTATGAACGTCAGCGTGTGTTAATGTTATAACGTTAGAC
Organism: Anabrus simplex; assembly: GCF_040414725.1. Classification (NCBI taxonomy): domain Eukaryota; kingdom Metazoa; phylum Arthropoda; class Insecta; order Orthoptera; family Tettigoniidae; genus Anabrus; species Anabrus simplex. The sequence continues at coordinate 14,437,427 of NC_090277.1, read as the reverse complement.
AAGTAAAGCACTAACGTACAATAATTTCGTCTCTTGTCATTGACATTGCGCATAGGCTGCACCAACAGATTCAGAAGAAAACTGAAGAAACCAGTTGTAAGAAACTTCAGCTCCACCTGGTATACATTCTATTTTCAGTTCATTTGCATTTCAAGTTTATTAGTTCAATTGAATTTGAATTTACTTATTGCTCTCATTCATCGGACTCCACGGAATCTGTTAACTCACTGTTAACATTAGTCGGTAAAATACGCGTTTGCGGTGATATTGTTACAATATTAGATACGTGCCAGCCCTGTTGTAGCCGCCTTCGTTATTTCCAGGAAGGGCCCGATGACGTGGCCGACATCTCCTTGTATTGTTTTCGTCCGGTTTTCTGAGCAGGCTCTCTCTAGGTCGAAACGAGAATGTTCCATGTCTACCGAACCCCGAAGGTTCTAGTACGCCATCACCAGCGATATACCTAAAAAGGAGGCTAGCGACGAACAGTCAGTCAGTAATTCGAGTTGGACGGGGTAGTGCTGTGAGTGTTGTAGCGTTTCGTTGTTGTTCTGTTGTTGTTTAGTTCTCAATGTTGAGTAGTTCACTGTGTGGAACGATCACGTGAATTGACTGTGTTGACTGTGTGAGTCACCGCACTCATCTGGAGTCGAACCAAGGATTGTCACCAGAATGTGTGCTCGAGCCTATCTGGATGCACCTGTTGTGTGATGAAACTGAGCGTGAAAATTCAGGTCAAAGTGAAAATTATCGCCGTTCAGGGAATGGCAGCGAGCCGAGAGCCTGCTGTGAGGGCAGCAGTTGGTTCAATAGAATCGTGTGCGTCTACTTATAGGGGTCATCCTTAATTAAACAGTGTTTTATTCGTAACAGTATGTTACAGGTTCCCTTCCTTCCAAACGTCCGGAGGTTTTAATAATATGGACAGTGGCTGTAAGAAGGAAGAGCCAGAAACCTACTTAATACATTTATTTATTTATTTATTTATTTATTTATTTATTTATTTATTTATCGCCGGGCTGAGTGGCTCAATCGGTTGAGGCGCTGGCCTTCTGACCCCAACTTGACAGATTCCATCCTGGCCCAGTCCGGTGGTATTTGAAGATGCTCAAAAACGAGTTCCTGCGGGACAGAATTCCGGCACCTCGGCGTCTCCGAAAACCGTAAAAGTAGTTGGTGGGACGTAAAAAACAATTACATTATTGTTTATTGTTTATTTATTTATTTATTTATTTATTTGTTTAATGGCCTTTATCTGAAGAATGTGGCGTGCTTGGGAAGAGCAGGGCCAAACCTCTACTTACAAGGACCACACCAACCCGAGAACATTTTGCGCCTGGAGCGGGGAGAACACGTGACATGCTGCTAGTATTGTATATACAGTGGTGGAAATATTTATTGCATCATTTATAATTAACAATTTTTGATATAATCATTGAATAATTGAGCTCAATTGGCCTGATTTCTTTCTGTTTCCATCAGACATGAAGATGAGCAATCATTTTTGTCAATTTCATTTTATTCTTAATTGTTGTTTGTATAAAAATGTTAGTTTTTTACCATTTAACATTTTCTTGAAACATGGATGAAAGTGGATATGTGAGCTCTTCTGAAATATAAATACTAATTTTGGAAGAAACACTGCACATTAATGTTGTAATGTAACACTGATCTATTTGAGTGTTTGTAAATGCACGGTTGCCTGATGAATGCACTGTTGCCATTTAATACTTTGTTGTTCCACCACGTACCTTAATCGCCGCTTGGCATCATGAAGGCATTCAGAGAATTAACTTTTTAATGTAATCCTCACTCAGTTCATGAATCCACACACGCACAAGGGTTTCCAGCATTTCCCATTTATTGTGTGGCTTGTTTTTTGTGATAGCATTTCCCATAACCTTCCAACAGTTCTCAATACGATTGAGATCAGGGCTATTTCCAGGCCACACTAACACTTGGACCCCATTTTGTCTAAGGAGGGATTTTACCTGAAAGGTAGAAATATGTTATAATTAACCACAAATGTAATCTGCTTCGTGCTTGGTACACCTTCAAATCTCTGTCCAAGGAGCGGAGTCATCCTGAAAAATGCAAGTGGAAACATCTCCAGACTGGTTGGTCTCTTATTGTTGGCATAAGCTTCCTTTCAAGGATGGTAATGTAGGTATCGGCGTTGACAGTGCCATTTATGAAGTTCAGACGACCTACTCCGTGACTGGAAATGCACCCCCAGACATCGGTCCTTGTGGGTGTTTGACTGTATGTCTTCTTCACCTCTCCTTCGATGCAAAAACTCTTTTCCATCTGAGCCATGCAGATTCAATTTGGAGTCATTTGAAAAGATTACTCTGTTCTGTGCCCATGTCGCATATGCTTTTGCCCATTTTAGCTGCTGTTGTCGCATTGTCTTGGTCAATAAAGGCTTCTTTCTAAGACGACAGGCTGAGAGTCCAGCTTCCAGTAGTCTATTTTCTACAGTTCTACTGGTTACTGAGATGTCGCACATTTCTTCCCAGTCTCGCTTTAGTTCAGTTGATGACAGGCGACGATCCTTGAGCGAAGGCCTTTTCAATACCCTGTCCTGTTTCGCAGCAGACGCCCTTTTTCGACAAATCATGACGACCTCGCCTCATACCACTACTTTCCAGCGGCAGCTCGGTGTCTATTAGCGACTTATAGGATTTACTACCTCTACTGCAGCCAGAGTTGCCAAATCGGCTACTGCACTCTACATGAAGAAAGGGTAAATACTACAGAGAATGAGGAAGAAAGTGGTTTGGCAGCCTCTCCAAAACAAACAAGGGTCACTTAGAGCTCGTTAACTCAGCAGGGTGGTGGCTTTCAGCTCGCTTCCAAGAACTGAGGTCGTCATATTTTGCTCCCAACTATACCCATCTTCTCGCTGCAAAGTCCCAAGTCAAAATGACTGTATGAACACTTGTTTCATTGTAAAAACAAACAACAACAACAACAACGACAAGAGTTGTGTGTTGTTGGAATAAATATGAGAAGGTGACTGGTATAAACTGGAGCAAACGGTTGTAAAAGACAAAAAGACAAAATAATTCATGGTGATGCAATAAAATCATATTTCCACCACTGTATAAGGCGGACGCCAGTAGTAGCTATGGGTTCGAACCAGTTCATTCGTATGAACAACTTCACTTATTCACACTCTTTAGTGTGAATCGTTCAAATGCAGTAGTTCGTTCATGAATTAATGAAGCCTGACGAAGGTGCTCGCTATGTCATTCAGCAGCGACCTCGTTCACAGTTTCTCACTCATTCAATAATGCATAATAATCTTATATTACCAACAGATGGCAGAGCAATGTAATTATGGACATCCTGTGGCTTACCCACTTACAGCATCTAGATTCTAGATGATAGTTGATAGGGACAAGGAAGAGATAAATAGAGAAGCCTGTCTAGTATAAAGAAGGAATTACGTGTAAGAACACAGTTGACAGGTAGGATTGACCTGGGAGTGTAGGGGTTATGAATGACGCAGACAGTGGGAGGGGCAAGAGAGCGTGTGAGCGAGCGACAGACGAATCGAGTGAGTTTTGGATGTTATGAAGTGTGAGAACTACCAGTTCATTGAAATTGAGTGGTTAGTTCACACTTCACAGGAGTGAACGACTCATTCACGAGCTACCCACCACTAGCTAGTAGCACATTCTTATATACAGTACTAGCTGATGTATCCGTGCTTCGCTACGGAATTCTACATTCTATACAGAATTCTAGGTTAGGTAGTGTAAACGTTGTGAGCAAGATTCTATTCAATTGCATAGCTCTTAACGTTGCTCTAGAAACACGACGGGGAAGTCACCAAACGACTTTTCTCATATGAAGACTGGGTTAGGGAATTTTCATTGTAATGGTAGGCCCGCTTGCCTACCATCAGTCAAAATCAGGTTGGGGAGTTTTCATTATAATGACAGACACTCACTCTCCGCCTGCCTTTATAGATTCTCAGAAAGACTGTCTTAGTGGTTTTCCCAACTGAAATGGCATGGGTCATTACAATGACGTCAGTAGGAATGGCGCGATTAAAAGCAATGCTTTCATATGAAATACTCGATCAAATGAAAAACCACATATCTTCTCACTTTTAAGGAACAGTACTACGCTGCCGATCTAACAGTCCAAAGTTCCAGAGCTGGAATGACCAAGCCGCAGATAGCCGTGATCCGTGAATACACTTCTTTTTTTTTTATCGGCGGAGGGGTTCGAATAGTGGATAGTCCCAGGACAAAAACTATGCCCGTTTACTAATCTGTTTCCTAGGAGTACCGGTACCCGATGAGTCGGAAAATCTCAGTTCACTACACTGGCGGCGGAAATATCTGTCTGACTTGGAGACAATTTTTTCCTCGAAGCCAGATGAGAAACCCACTCTTCATTGCTAATTGTGAATAAAATGAATATAGAATTTAATAAAAGTGAAGAGGAAGAAACTTTTTTTAAGAAACGGCTCTTTTCAGGGTTGAATTTTGAGTTATTTAGTGAATTGTGGTACTATAATTTGGAACAGGCCCAAATTGTACTTCTAGACCAGTTCATACTACTACTACTACTACTACTACTACTACTACTACTACTACCACCACCAAGTGAGCCTCTGTCTTAAGTGTGCACACTGCTCATTCAAAACAGCGCGTCAGAGTAGGGATCGAATAGCTGGCATACTATGATGAACCAGTGTGTTAAGTACCAGTAGTATCAGACAATGTATGAACCAGAGGAATGGCATGCTAAAGAAGAAAGTTACCGTATCTAACTCCCCAGCTATTTCCCGCCAATATTCAGTCAGGCTGTTATACTCGGTACGCAGCAATAATCCCATCTATCGGAGTTGAGTGTCAGCATAAGAGACAAAAAATCACAACAAACAACGGTCAGTGTAATGTTATTGTTGATCAATATTACGCGCTTTCGATATTGAAAGCCTTCACATTAAATTGTCTTCCGGCTCTGAAATACCACTCTTATCATAGTCGGTACGGTAAAACAGAATAAAACATAAATGATCGGAAATTGTATTCTCTATAACTTTCGTTATGTTGTACTTTTGCATAGGACCTGTAACATAGAGTAGGTATTTAAAAATTAAAATTTCGGTGCCTTCCCCTAAACTACAATTTCACCAAGAGTGAATAAGATTGTTTATAGCTTAAACTGTAGTTTCTTATTCCCCGACTCTATAAACCGATTTTCTTTAAATTCTGTTTACACATTTTCTCGGGGCTCGGCGTTGATATGGACTTAGCAACAAAAATCCAAATTCATGAATATCTGTTTTGTCATAGCCCGTACGGAAAAATGTATAAGACATAAATGATCTGAAATTCAATTCTACATATCTTTAGTTATGTAGTATTTATCGATATCGCCACTAATAATATAAATATTTGATAATTAAATTTTACGCCTTCCCCTAAACTACCATTTTACTCAGCGTGAATAAAATACGCTGGATTGTAGTGGCTCATCCCCCGACTTTATATACCGATTTTTATTAAATTCTCTTCAGTCGTTTTCTCGTGATGCGTGTACATACATACATACATACATACATACATACATACATACATACAGACAGACAGACAGACAGACAGACAGACAGACAGACAGATAGACAGACAGAAATTATGGAAAAGTAAAAACTGCATTTCCTTGTTACGGTGGACATGACCGATACAGAAATACCATTCTTTTCAAATTCTGAGCAATGTACAGACAAAACTTTTATTTTATATATATAGATGTACCTATTATATTCGTACGGGCTGTTTGCTTTAGTACTTCAACACACTGCTAGAAAATAATGAACTTAAAGGGATTTTATTCACTGAACATATATTCAACAAAGCCTTCATAAAACATATATCTACTGTATCTGTTTACAATCATGTTAACAAAACATACAGCTTCTAATCAAGAAAAGCGCGCCCATAATCTTGTATCTTTCCTATTCGTACAAGGAAATTGAACACATGAAATAAACAAAAAACAGGGTTTCTGGAACATGTTAGTATCTAGTGGAATGTCCCCTAGCCTTTATAACTGCATGACATCGTCGCCGCATAGAATACACTAATTTCTTGCACATGTCCGGGCTGATTTTCTGCCATTCCTGAAGAATCACACTTTTAAGTACCTCCTTCGTACGCACATGTTGCCTACGGAGATTCCTCTTCAACGTAGCTCAAAGATGTTCGATGAGATTTAAAACCGGGGACTGGGGAGGTATTCTAAGCTGCTTAGGAATGTTCCAGATCAACCATGTCTTATTAATATCAGCCATGTATTTTGGGTCATTATCATGCTAGAACATATAAACAGGTGGCATCTCCATTTTTTCGGCACTCTGCTTCACGTTTTCCGTCAGGATTGCATTATAGCCCTCCTTGTTCATTATTCCGTCAGTGAAATGTATGTTACCCACACCTCTGGCCGACATACAGCCCCAAAGCATTACAGACCCACCACCGTATTTTAGAGTTGGGAGTGTAGTCGCCACATCATTGTCCGTACTAATTTTTCTCCATATTCTGTGGATGCCATCTGGCCCAAATAGGTTTATTTTTTTCTCATCAGACCAGATAATATCATTCCAGAATTCGTTCTCCTTACTTATATGCTCATTAGCGAATGCCAGTCTATTAAGCCGTCTGTTTTTTTTTCGACTTACGCATGGCCTTTTCCGAGGAATTCTTCCATAGTACCCATGCCGATACAGGATCCGACGAATGGTGGAGTTGATGATCTTCTTTCCAGTCAGTTCGTTCCTCCGTGAGTTGCCTCAATACTGGTGCACTTAATTTGGAATCTGGCTTTATCAGCCGAACAACAACCGTTCTTCCCTTTCAGTTAAACACTTTCTCCTCGGTTTCCTTGGCGTGTTCTTAACAGTGCCTTTGTATTTAAATTTATCAACCACATATTGCACCGTAGAATGTGTTCTATTAACCAGCCGTCCAGTCTTTCGTAAAGAAAATCCTTTAAGTATAGTGTTCTTAAGCTCTGTACTTAACTCTGCACTCCTACCCATGTCCACCACAGATACACTAGGAAGGAAAGTAACGCACTTGACCACTGAGACTTTTCCGTACATCGCAAACAAACAATGGGCATCATCCTGTCCATGAGTACGAATGCAACTGGTACATGCATTTGTCGATGCCGGCACATTCATATCAAATATTCTTTCCTGTATGGAAATAAGTATGGTTTTCACTAACGAATCATCATTGACAAACCATGTTTTTACCCGTAAAATACGTTTTATTTCAATTTTTCAATCGTTAATGTGAATATACGAGATTTCATAAGAAGTTGAAGCCTGTACAAATAACAGAGCCACATACTGTATACAGTCGCGAAGCTCTAATAAGAGGAAGGTTCATCCACAGAGCCACATACTGTATACAGTCGCGAAGCTCTAATAAGAGGAAGGTTCATCCACTTGACAGCTGGAGCGACACTAGCACCTCTAGCGGCAAGGTAGAGGCAACTTGCTAGCAGACAACAGGGAACGAATTACCACTACAGTCTAAAATGGTCATAACTTCTGAACCATTCATGCAAATAATGCCCTGGCAAGGTTATTGCAATCCTTATGAAATAGTGGAGGAGATCAAACAATTTATTTCGATGAGGAGTTCGAGGATATCGAAATATTTATTTAATTTTAAGGAGTTATTTTTCTTTAGCGCGGACTACAACATAAAATCGCTTTTAGAGGGCAACCGGTCCGAAATAGCTATATACCACTGCGGACTTTTTTGTAGAGGTTTTTATGCTCTACAATTCGTGCGCATACACTTGAGGTCTATCGTTGACGGTTCAGGCAGCGTAAGCCAAGAAAGCAAGTGACCGACCATGGTAGAGCGCAGGCCTTCTTAGCCCAACTTGGCAGGTTCGATGTCGGTCGGCGGCTCATTTATTTATCTACCGGTACTTATTTATTTACAGACATGGACAAAAGTATTCATACCCCAACCCATCCAAAACAAATGCTTTATTGCTGGACCAATACGGAGTACAGGTCAAAATTACAAACCCAAACGTATACCTTTTACAGCAGTGTACATTAAAAAGCACAAAATAAACTGGAAGTAAATAACAATACATACCAAAGCAACAAAATCGTACTCCATGACACTACTTGTCTGGACAAGTATTCATACCGTATCCCAGAAGAGTTCAAAACTCAATGAAGAAACATATATTACTAACTCGATCAGTAGCGTGTTTGCCTTTCCTGTATGTTATTTCTTTTAACCTGCTGGGCATTGAGAACACCAGTTTCCGTGTTGGTTCAGATGAAATGTTCCCCCATTCTTGTTGTAGTAACTGTTTCAAGTGTGCTTTACTTGTTATGTGGTGTTTTCCTAATCTGTACTCCATTTCACTCCATAGATGTTCGATGGGGGTGGTATCCGGCGATTGGGGAGGTGTTTTTAATGTGTGCGGCGTGTTGTAGAGTACCCACAAACGAACACTTTCCGCCGTATGTTTGGGGTCATTGTCATGTTGGGAAGTAAAATTCATTAGCAATCCCAAGCTTTTCGGCGCTTTTGCGAATGTTTTTTTCAGGATGCTCAAATATTGAAACCTGTCCATAGTCCCCTCGATAAATACTAACTCCCTGACACCTGACGGCCATTGAGCCCCACACCACAACCGCACCCCCGCCGTGCTTCACAGTGGTAGGGAGGTTGCTCATCGAGCTCTGTGTTAGGGCGTCTCCACACTAAAATGCGTCCATAACTTCAGAAAATATTAAATTTACTCGCATCTGTAAACATCACTGTCGACCAAAACGCCACATATACTTTTACAAATTGTAGTCTCTTCGTTGATTCACCTTCGTTATGTGCGGTTTCTTTCTTGGGACCCTAGGTCGATACCCAGCACGATGAAGGACCCACCTTACTGTTTTGTGTGACACTGCATGATGGAAATATTCTGCCAGCTGCGATGCTATTGCGGAAGATGTAGTGTGTGGTTGTTTTTTAATTGTTGTTACTATGAACCTTTCTTCTCGTACGGTCAGTTTCTTCGGACGCCCACTCCTTTTCTTGCTTATAAGAACCTCTTGTCCTTTTGACCTTTGTATGATGCCTTGCACAGTTGGTATACTTCTTCCAATGATGTTTCCGATCTCGGAATACGATTTTCCTTGGTGATAAAGGCGTAGAATAAGTCGTCTCTCTTCAAGAGACGTTTCCCTAGTTTTACGCGCCATTGGACTAGTACCGTCTCTGATCAGCTGATCAGTCCGTCTCTGTTTGCATCTACTACACAACTAATGCCACGGAACAACACAGGTTTCTATTTACTCGTTCAAACCCCATTTCTACACGTAAGGTATGAATACTTATGTCCAGACAAGTAGTGTCATGGAGTACGCATTTGTTGCTTTGTTATGTACTGTTATTTACTTCCAGTTTATTTTGTGCTTTTTAATGTACACTGCTGTACAAGGTATGCGTTTGGATTTGTAATTTTGACCTGTACTCTGTATTGGTCCAGCAATAAAGCATTTTGTATTGGATGGGTAGGGGTATGAATACTTTCGTCTATGTCTGTATGTAGGATCAGCAACAGCATCGCGCCGAATTAGAAAAGTGTGTAATATGTACATTTGTTTTTAATCTAATATATATAATACGTAAGAGACAGATATATACAGCATAAAGTGTAGAACCCTATATTTTGCATACCCACTTCCTTTCAAACCTTTTTCCACCTCCGTGAATCAAACTCCCTTCGCTTTCTTGTTCAGAAAGTCTTTCCGAGTTCATTCGCGTTTTCTGCCCATAATCCTCCTCTTTCGAACCATGTCCGTTATCTTCCCCACATGTGTGTTATAGCAAGGCGGGCACCGTGACATTCCTTTCTTGCCCGTGATTCTCGAGATGAAATACGAGATTATCTCATCTTAACAGTTCGACCTTTCGGGGTTTACGGCGATATTGACACAATGTTAGATACGTGCCAGCCATGTTGTAGCCACCTATAAAAATAAAGAAACATGTATGTTTTTTTTTTTGGAGATACTTATATCTCTAAAACTGAAGAGGTTACAGACTTAGGTATTTAGAATCCCCCCCCCCCTTTTTTTTTCGACTTGAGAGAAGACAGTTTCTCACATGCACATTTGTATGTTGCATGGTCGTTTTAGCCCGAAAAGGCAAGGCCACAAACGTGGTTTGCAAAGAGTTTCTGGGGGTAAATGAAACTCAATTTTTCGGTGAGTTTTTATATTTTACGGATTTTTAGATGTCTTACTACAGTAACGAGGAACGATTACTTTTATAAAGTTACGAAAGCCGCGGGTAACAGGTTTCCATTTCTTCTCTTTCTCTTCTGGAAAGGACGAATTTCTTCTTCTTTACAGTTATATGACGTAACACTGAACCATTCGTTAAAACGGAGATTTTCGGCTGTGTGCGTGTGTCGTGTGTTGTGACGAGGTTGTGGAGCATTTCCGGCGGCAATGTGGGCTCTCGGCACAATAGCGCACATTGTGCTCCAAGTGCAGCTGTGTGCTGGCACACCTCTCGTGCCTCGCTCTCGCTGCACGACTTTCTTGCCGGAATTAGCGACAACTTGTTTTCAAAACCAGGAAACCGGAATGCATTGCGTTGGAAATGAAAAACATATTCATGGAAGCATTCGGATTCCGTCCCGCTCTTTGGGCGAATGCTCAGCGTTGAGGCTTTCCGATGAGAGGGTTCCGGGTTCGATTGGGTCGGGGATGTTAATTTCTGTAGGACGGGTTATTGTTTGTCTCAGTACTCACTACCAGCCACCAGTGAAACACGCAATAATAACTACATCCCTCACATAACATTGGCGTTAGGAAACCGGGTTTATTCCATACGTAGTAACTGGGAAAAACTCAGGAAAAAGATGGTGTTGATTTTCAAAAAGAAACAGACAAAATCCAAAAAGTCCTTCAGGCAAGTAACTCAGTGTTGAAAATATCTTAGGGATACAAGCTACGAATTTTAGGTAAATAAAATATAATAAAGAACGAAAATATATTTTATTTTTCCTAAAAAATACAATCCTTTTCTTAATGACCGTTATGCGGTTGATTAGATTAGCAGTTTGCCTTTTTCTACCAGTACAAGCGCTGATGTGAGTCAATGCATTGTTTCACTTAAGCTCTTTATACATTCGGTGTGGACATTTTTGAAAAAATCAAAAAATATCTAAGAGTATTGAACCAAGGAACGCATTTGCAGTAAGAATTATGTAAATAAGTCAATTTGGCTCGTATTTGAATAAAAAAGAAAACGATTAAAGAAGCAAGCGATTAATAGGCTTTTTTTCTGGAACTGCCGGAAGCGATTTTCAAATTTTTAAAAATATAGTTTGATAGAGCTATCCAAGACTCACAGTTTGATACCTTTCCGGGCCCTTTAGCCCTTCAACTTTCGGCACTGTTGAGTTTACGGTTTCGTCTCTAAGAAATGTTTTCAATATAAAAAAAGGAATCATTCATTAGCTGAAAATTCGTTATTTCCAGAGAGTATGTAGCATAAGGGAAGCTTGTACTGACGGAACTGTTGCGTGAGAAATTGGTTGGCAGTGTCGCGCTGCTCCACCAGATGGCGAGGCGGTTAATTTTAACGGATGTCACTCTTGTGTACAATTAATGAACTATATGCCACACACTGCCACTCGATTAAGGAAGAAAAAGGAGCTGTGTCTGTTGTCTTATATTAAGGACAGTTTATCTAATTATTTAAGTTAAAAGTCCAACTCGTCCAATTCTAATTACTCTCCATGCCTTTAACCTCTGAACTTCATCATTGTTAATTCACTAGGACTGGTAGGGTTGGTTCTTTCTTTCTCCGTCCATTTTCTCGGTCTGTGACACACAGTCGGATTCCTCTTCCGATGTTGCATGTTTCCGTGGTGGTTGAATATCCATTATATCTAAAATGATCGATATCATTTCCATGTAAAACTTGACAATATTGTTTCTTGATCTGTCACGTAGCCTCTAAGTTCAGGAAGCAGTTCAAATAAACAATGCTTATGAAATAGTCCCGCTTAGGCGATTGTCTCTTTTTGCTCACACATTTCGAGAACCAGTTGACGGACTTTGGTGCTGTTTTCGCCGTCGTTTAGAACACCTATCTAGGAAGGATTATTTGATGAAACATTAATCTATGACAAAAGGAAGTCAAAGATAAAAACGGCCACCTGAGTATTTTCGTTCCTTAAATTGGTCATCAGTGCAGCCCAGCTACGTGTAGAAGAATTGTTGAGCATAAAGTACTCTAAAGACTCCACGGCAGTATTCATCTGCCTGTAAAAGACAGCAAGAGACAAACTTTAGAAGAGAACCATTTTTGAGGTTAATCACGTAATCCGTATCGAAATAAATTTGACCCTGTTTTACGGTCGAATGCCCTTCCTGACACCAACCGTATGTGGAGGGGCGTGTTTTGTGTAGTGGTTGGTAGTGTGCTGGGTTGTCTGAGTATGAAGGGGAAAGTATTGGGACAAACAAATAGCCAATCCCTGAGCCAGAAGAATTATCCCGGCCGAAAATCGAATCCGGGGCCATCTGAACCGAAGGCCTCAACGCTGACCATTCAGCCAAGGAATCAGACAAAATAAATTATATTATCGTTATTAAAATAAAAATATCCTTTACGGTAGGCTACTTTATAGTGAAAACACAGGAATCACATGGGGAGAAAGAGTCGGGCTTAGTAGCTCAGCTGGTATTCCAAGTCGCTCAAATATGGTGGCCTCGTGCCCGTAGATTTACCGGCAGGTTAAAGAACTCCTGTGGGACAACTTTGCGCACCTCGGGGTCTTCGAAAGCCGTAAACATAGCTGGTGGGACGTAAAATAGTTATTATTATTATTATTATTATTATTATATAATTCGCTGGGGCTATCAAGGACCACGTTAAGTCTTGTTGCATTTGACACTGAACTTGGCCTTCTTTAGAGCCCAAATTTCCCTCATTCTTTGTGAGTGGGCCTGCTTACGCTCCTCTGTCCAAGGGGCACCGTGTCTTCTCTTCGGTTGCTCGTCTCGGTTTAGTCCGTTCGTCAATATTTTCTTGCGGAAGAGATCTCTGTTAAGGGCGTCTTCAGCTGAGATATGTAGCATTTGCAGGTCTTCTTTCGTATTTCTAAACCAGGGAATTGTAGTTTTGGGGTTTGAATAAAAAAAGTGAAAGATTTCTTTAGTTAACTTTCTTCCATCCATTCTTTTCAGATGACCGTAAAATCGTGCCCGTATTATTATTATTATTATTATTATTATTATTATTATTATTATTATTATTTACAATGATAGATATTACGGCGACGATGGACAGGAAAGGGCTAGGAGTGGGAAGGAAGCGGCCGTGGCCTTGATTAACCCGCGAGTGTTCTCTCCTCACACATTAAACCTCATTTAAAATAAATACATCTTCCATAATTTTGAGGGGAGTAAGAGTGAAATGAATTACTGAAGTGAGACGCAAAATCTGCGTTATACATTTTAGATAAAAATGAAATGATTAGCCGTATATTACAGAAACAAATTACTACTTAATGGAAATTAGTCATTAGTTCAGTCACATGTCACAGTCACATGAGCCGAAGTTGGCAGGTTCGATCCTGGCTCAGTCCGGTGGTATTTGAAGGTGCTCAGATACGTCAGTCATAGATTTACTGGCATGTAAAAGAACTCCTGTGGGACAAAATTCCGGCACCTTGGCATCTGAGAAAACCGTAAAAAGTAATTATTGGGAATTAAAACCAATATTATTGTTATTAATATAGAATTTTCTGACAGGGCGCACGAACTCGTACGAATCTTTGTTCCGACTAGAGGAGAAGATGCTTACCCTTCAAATGTGAATCGCCTTACTCACGACAGTTATCAACTCAGCTAGGACAGGGAACATCGCACCGCTGAGAAGTAAACTCACAATAGAAAGTAATGTGAGAGAAAATCTCATATAGCGACCACTCGCGGGTTAAGGTACAATCCCAGCATTTTCCTGGTATCGAAATGGGTAACCACGGAAAACCATCTTCAGGGCTGCCGACAGTGGGGTTCGAACCAACTACTTTCCGAATGCAAGCTCACAGCTGCGCGCCCCTAACCCCACGGCCAACTCGCTCGGTCCAGTTTTATTATTATTATTATTATTATTATTATTATTATTATTATTATTATTATTATTATTATTATTATTATTGTGCCGACCCCGCGGTGTAGGGGTAGCGTGCCTGCCTCTTACTCAGAGGTCCCGCGTTAGATTCCCGGCCAGATCAGCGATTTTTACTTAGATCTGAGGGCTAGTTCGGGGTCCACTCAGCCTACGTGTTTACAATTGAGGAGCTATCTAATGGTGTTTAAGCACCTTCAAATACTACCCGATTGAGCCAGATCGAACCTGCGAAGTTGGGATCAGAAGGCCAGTGCCTCTGAGCCATCTAGCCCGACGGTATTCTTCGAAATACACTTCTTGTTGTAACGGTTTTGCGACAGTTGGTGTGTTGCGTTGAGTTTGGCACATCTGTCTAAGATGGAGGTTCCGTCTTTACCATTGGGTGGACCCATTCGCCATTATTATTATTATTATTATTATTATTATTATTATTATTATTATTATTATTATTATTATTATTATTATTATCATCATCATCATCATCACAGACGAAAGGAGGTAAGTTAGCTTCATGCAAAGTATAAATTCGGCAGCGAAGTAACGTTCCATTTCTTCATGATTTTAAGAGTGGATTGTGATCCTTAACAGAGTCCGCGTTTTTAGTCGCTGTAGGAAGGCGCTTAGCCACGTCAGAGAGGTCAGGAGCGTGCCTCGTCTGTCAACAAGGGGAAGGTGATAAACTCAGGGCACCTGGACGTTACGAGTCATCAGATAAGCACACAGTGGAGGCGATGGGTTGCGCGGGTCGAAAAACATTCCATTTTAGCCATCTGAAACTAGAAATTATTAAAAAAGTAATTTGTACAAGTCCTGTTGTCTTATCAGCTAATTCGTTCCTTTATTTTCTTTAATTATTAACAAAGCTGTGTACTTATCGCTGTCTTATTTTAGCCCCCTCCCCCCACCTCTAATTCCCAATCAATCACTACAATCAGTCACTACTGATGTGCGTTTAGTCAATCGCCGAGGTGGCAGATTCCCTATCTGTTGTTTTCCTACCCTTTTCTTAAATAATTTCAAAGAAATTGGAAATTTATTGAACATACCCCTTGGAAAGTTATTCCAGTCCCTAACTGCCCATCCTATAAACGAATATTTGCCCCAATTTGTCCTCTTGAATTCCAACTTTATCTTCATACTAGCTGATGTACCCGTGCTTCGCTACGGAATTCTAAATTTTATACAGAATTCTAGGTTAGGTAGCGTAAACGTTGTGAGCAAGATTGTATTAAGTTGCATAGCTCTTAACGTTGCTCTAGAAACATGACGGGGAAGTCACTAACGTCTTTTCTCATATGAAGACTGGGTTAGGGAATTTTCATTGTAGTGGTAGGCCACCTTGCCTGCCGTCAGTCACAATCAGGTTGGGGAGTTTTCATTATAATGGCAGACACACATCTCCGCTTGCCTTTATAGATTCTCAGAAAGACTCTCTTAGTGGTTTTTCCAACTGAAATGAACATGGGTCATTACAATGACGTCAGGAGGAATGGCGCGATTAAGAGCAATGCTTTCATATGAAATACTCGATCACACATTTTCTCACTTTTAACGAACAGTACTATGTTGCCGAGCTAACATTCCAAAGCTACAGAGCTGGAATGACCAAGACGCAGACATCCGTGATCCGTGAACAATCCTCGTCCTTTCTTCGGCGGGGGGTTCGAATAGTGGATAGTCCCAGGGCAAAAACTATGCCCGTTTACTAATCTGTTACCTAGGAGTACCGGTACCCGATGAGTCGGAAAATCTCAATTCACTACGCTGGCGGGGGAAAGAACTATCTGACGTGGAGGCAATTTTTCCTCCAAGCCAGAGAAGAAACCACATCTTCGCTGCTAATTTGGAATAAAATTAATGCAGATTTAATAAAAGTGAAGATGAAGAAGCTTTTCTTAAGAAACGGCTGTTTTCAGGGTTGAATTTTGAGTTATTTATTGAATAGGGAACATGCATGATCCGGGGTTTTAATTAAAAATATGCTAATCTGATTCAAAATTTCATGCAGAATTCAAAAATGTGATCAGAATGTACAAATAATAACTCCAAACATGATAAAAATCTACGAAAATGTCACGTCACGCAAGTACGCGATCTCATTGGTCTGACGTCATCGTACAGGTTGACTGAATTAGCAGACGAAATAACACATAGTGTGCTGTGAGAAGCAGGATACACTTCGCGTATTTCTACTTTATGTTAGTGTCTGGTATGGTTAAATTCGAGGTCTATACATTGGATAATAATCTGAGTGGTATATTTTAGACTTAAAATGAATCCTGCGCAGACAGTGAGGCAGAAAACTTATAAATGGTGTAGAGTTCCGATGTGCAATAGCACATCGCATACCATACCAAACAAATTGTTTATAAATGTTCCAAAGACGCTAAAACTAGACAGAAATGGATTTTGGCGAGCCGGAGAAATGCTGGTGATATATCGGAAAAGTCTACAGTTTATTTTTTTGAAGATTTTAACGTAAGATGAATTTGTTTGAATTTTCAAATCACTTTTCCATGTCAGCTGTTCTAGTGGTAAAACTTTAAATTTTAATGTATTATGCTTTATTTAAATGCTTCAATTACATCTTGGAATATGAAAGTAATAAACAGTGCATTAAATAATGCTGATTATTAAAGTATTCTCCAAACCTAACCTATGTTTTGGGTGATCCATGTCAAGATAATAAATCAAAGGGGTTATGAACCATTTTGACAGCTCTAATTCTACCAATATCTCTTGGCATGGGACAGTTATGTATGTCTTTATTGAAGAGCTTAATTGGTAAAGAAATTTAGGCTATATCTAAATACTCTATAATGTAACAAAGAATAGGCGTGTGCATCATGAAAGGAAACAACTTGAATTTAACAAACGTATAACTCTACACAAAACCAATGCTTGTCTGTTGGGGGTCTTATAAGTTAACAATGCTCAATTATAATAATTATCATAATATTAATGAAATAAATAACATAATTGCACACAGGTGAAAATAGTGATGTAGGTGTTTAAAATATTATCCTACTTAGCCAAAGTTTTAGGTTATACAAGCCAAGTCAATAAACCGAAGGGTAAAAATACCGCGCGAGTTGGCCGTGCGGTTAGGAGCGCGCAGCTGTGAGCTCGCATCCGGGAGATAGTGGGTTTTGAACCCCACTGCCGGCAGCCCTGAAGATGGTTTTGCGTGGTTTCCCATTTTCACACCAGGAAAATGCTGAGGCTGTACCTAAGGCCACGGCCGCTTTGTTCCCATTCCTAGGCCTTTCCTGTCCCATCGTCGCCATAAGACCTATATGTGACCGTGTGACGTAAAAAAAAAAAAGGTCACAGCACCCAAAGACATTCCTGTATTGAGCGACTAAAATGTCACCAGGACACTTTTCTTTCCTGATATGCTCAGCTTGTTAAAAGCCAAATGTAATTAATGTTATTGTCTTCACGCCTCGCTAACTACTTCTACGATTTTTGGGAGACGCCGATGTGCAGGAATTTAGTCCTGCAGGAGTTCTTTTACGTGCCAGTAAATCTACCGACACGAGGCTGACGTATTTGAGCACCTTCAACTACCACCGGACTGAACCAGGATCGAACCTGACAAGTTGGGGTCAGAAGGCCAGCACCTCAACCGTCTGAACCACTCAGCCCGACTTGTGAAAACTAGATGAAGTCATATTTATCTTTATCATGTTTAATTTTTTCCCTCCACAAAGATATTTAATTCTCTTTCATGGGCCCCGGAAGTGGATAGGCCAGTTGTCCCAACCATAAATATTTTTTTTGGGGGGGGGGGGGGAGGGAATGATAGATTATAGCCCTATAGTACTATGATCTTTCTTTCTTTCCTTCTTTCTTTCTTTCTTTCTTAATCAGTTTATCCTTCAGGGTTGGTTTTCTCTCGGACTCAGCGAGGGATTTCACCTCTACCACTTCAAGGACAGTGTCCTGGAACGTGAGACTTTGAGTATGGTGATGCAACTGATGAGGAGGGCCATTACCTCGCCCAGGCGGCCTCACCTGTTATGCTCAACAGGGACCTTGTTGGAGGATGGGAGGATCGGAAGGGATAGACAAGGAAGAGGGAAGGAAACGGCCGTGGCCTTAGGTGCCTGGAGGAGAAGTAGGAAAATACGAAAAACCACTTCGAGGATGGCTGAGGTGGGATTCGAAACCGTTCTACTCAGTTGACCTCCCGAGGCTGAGTAGAGCCCGTTCCAGCCCTCGTACTATTTGTTTTCAACTTTCGTGGCAGAGCCGGGAATCGAAACCGGGCCTCCGGGAGTGACACACATTAACCACTACACCACAGAAGCGGACTAGTACTATAATGCTACCTATATGTTTATGTTAGTGCTGAAATCCGATTTCTTACTTTACTAATGCTGAAAGCCCGAAAATGTAATATTATTCTTTAATAGGGGAATCAGTCTAGAAGGAAATGTTGAAAGTGATGTGATATCTATCCAGGTTCGTTGTTATCCTAATACTATGGGTTACAGTACATTGCACGTATATAAAAGATGCCACTTACAAACTTGCTTGTTATCCGCGAATTTCTGCGGCCACAAAAGTCACATTTTTCAAGAATGATGACATCTACACATAGTAGATTGTCTGACTGTGCTGTTTTGAACGTTTCTTCTGTCATTTCGAAGTTATTCGCGATCATGAATAATAAACAATCGGCTTTTAGCAACGGCTGATGCACAACGGCTGGTAGAGCTCCATGCGGTACTGGATCGTGACGTCACAGCGCGCCGCTTACGTCAGAGGCCGTTTCACTCGCCTTGCGGAAAGGCACTATTAAATATTTTTTTAATGGTAGAAAACAAGGCAACATACCACAATGTAATACGTCTACGTACTATTTCATTGGTGTACTTTTCAAAAAAAATATTTTTGAAAATGATGCATGTTCCCAAACCAGACCAGTTCATACTACTCCTATTACTACTAACTGAGCCTCTAACTTAAGTGCGTAAACTGCTCATTCAAAACAACGCGTCAGAGTAGGTATCGAATAGCTGGCATACTATGATGAACCAATGTGTTACGTACCAGCAGTATCAGAAAATGTATGAACCAGAGGAAAGGCATGTTAAAGAAGAAAGTTATCTAACTCCTCAGCTATTTCCCGCCAATATTCAGTTAGGCTGTTATACTTGGTACGCAGCACTAATCCCATCTATCGGAGTTGAATGTCAGCATAAGAGACAAAGAACATTACAACAAATAACGGTCAGTGTAATGTTATTGTTGATCAATGTTCTGCGCTTTCGATATTGTAGGCCTTCACATTTCGTTTTCTTCCGACTCTGAAACACCACTCTTATCATAGTCGGTACGGTAAAACTGAATAAAACATAAATGATGGGAAATTGTATTCTCTATAACTTTTGTAATGCAGTATTTTTCCATAGGACCAAGAACATAGGTACCGGTACTTAAAAATTTTTTTTGTGCCTTCCCCTAAACTACCATTTCACCCAGGGTGAATAACATTGTTTATAGCTTAAACTGTAGTTTCTTATTCCTCGACTCTACATACCGATTTTCATTAAATCTGTTTACCCATTTTGTCGGGGCTCGGCGTTGATATGGACTTAGCAACAAAAATTGAAATTCATGAATATCTGTGTTATCACAGCCGGTACGGTAAAAATGCATAAGACGTAAATGATCAGAAATTTAATTTTATATAACTTTAGTTATGTAGTATTTATCGATATGGCAACAATTAATATAAATATTTTAATTTTAGACGTTCCCCTAAACTACCATTTCACTCAACGTGAATAAAATGATTTATAGCCTAGATTGTAGCGGCTTGCCTCCCGAGTTTACATACCGATTTTTATTAAATTCTCTTCAGCCGTTTTCTCGTGATGCTTGTAGGCCCTACATACATACATACATACATACATACATACAGACAGACAGACAGACAGACAGACAGACAGACAGACAGACAGACAGACATACATTACGGAAAAGTAAAAACTGCATTTTCTTGTTACTGTGGACATGATCGATACAGAAATACCATTATTTTCAAATTCTGAGCAATGTACAGACAAAACTCTTATTTTATATACAGAGTGTTAGGTGTATACGTGCAGATATTAAGCTAGTCGGCTAAGAAAAATACATCTCATAATATATGCTATGTACTTTTTACCTTGTCCTATTAGTTTGCCCATAACTGAGCCAAATATTTCAGGACCTAATGTGTTTTGAACGGCCGTAGCAGGCAGGATACGCCGGTGATGTCATTCTGTCCACGCGTAGCGGAAGTACAGTAGCCGAGTATAGGGCTTGTTGAACCTGTTTCTTATCGCAGGCCAACACATGTTGTTGTGCACTTCCCCTAAAGGCTTGGCAAGTAGAAGAGGATGACTCACGTGCCAGGTCACTTGCTGTACTCGAAAACCGGTGTAGGGTACTCTGTGTGAAAAGTACACAGAATCCTTACAGTGACGTCGAAGATCCGTACAAGCACATACGTGCGAATCAAGTGTTGTGTATTTGTGTGCGATTTTTAAGACGTCAATGGCATTACTCAGTGATCCAAGCTGACAAAATGAAAGGAAATGGTTAATAAGTAAATGAAATATGGGCGCAACATTTCTGTGCTGTTATTGCGACAGTCTACGATGAATTTCTGACAATAGACAATGCGGGTTGTCTATGCTTATTCATAAACTTCTTAGGTCATTGAAAGGACGGTGGACACTGAAAGAAAAGGCTATAAGTATTCAGTGAAATTGTTATTAATGAGACAAATTTCAAAAACCGTAGTTGCATCCATCATGAACATTGCTCGAAGTAAAAAGACCTACTGTGGAATTGCCGCCGGGCATTTCTAATAGAAGGCTTATTCTTCTTTTTCCTAATATGTTTACCCTCCAGGGTTGGTTTTTCATGGGACTCAGCAAGGGATCCCACCTCTACCGCCTCAAGGGTAGTGTCCTGGAGCGTGAGACATTGGATCGGGGATACAACTGGAGAGAATGATCAGTACCTCACCCAGGCGGCCTCACCTGCTATGCTGAACAGGGGCCTTGCGGGGGTATGGGAAGATTGGAAAGGATAGACAAGGAAGAGGGAAGGAAGCGGCCGTGGCCTTAAGTTAGGTACCATCCCGGCATTTGCCTGGAGAAGGGGGGAACTACGGGAAACAACTTTCAGGATGGCTGAGGTGGGAATCGGACCACCTCTACTCATTTGACCTCCCGAGGCTAAGTGGACCCCGTTCCAGCCCTCGTACCACTTTTCAAATTTCTTGTCAGAGCTGGAAATCGAACCCGAGCTTCGGGGGTGGCAGCTAATCACACTAACCACTGCACCACAGAGGCGGACGGAAGGCTTATTACTGAACAGTAAGTACCGATAGGTAAAATGATGACTGTAATGGACCCGTTTAATTAGAACTTCCGTAAAAATAATATTACTACTACTACTACTACTACTACTACTACTACTACTACTACTACTACGACTACTACTACTACTACTACTACTAATAATAATAATAATAATAATATCTTTACGTTCCACTAACTAATTTTCACGGTTTTCGGAGACGCTGAAATGCCAGAATTTTTTTATCGCAGTATTTTTTAATGCAAATAAATCTACAGACACGAGACTGACGTATTTGAGCACCTTCAAATACCACCGGACTGAGCCAAGACCAAGCCTCCCAAGTTGGGTTCAGAAGGCCAGCACTTTACGCAGTGCTGCACCAATCATCTTGTCGGGCTGAGTGGCTCAGACGGTTGAGGCACTGGCCTTCTGAGTCCAGTCTTGACAAGGTGCTCAAATACGTCAGCCTTGTGTCAGTAGATTTACTGGTACGTGAAGAACTCCTATGGTACTAAATTCCTGCAAATCCGCGTCTCCGAAAACCGTGAAAAGTAGTTAGTGGGACGTAAAGCCAATAACATTATTATCATCATCTTACCTGCACAGTTCATAGGGGTATCTTACCTGGAGTTCCTCATAGGTACGTTATTAGAGCTTTCAGAGGACGCTCCGTTTCGACTACGCCGAAACATGTGGTTTTTACACGATGGTCCACCACGTGATATAAGCCGCTTACTGCGTGATCATTTGGATCAGTCCTTTGGTCTATGGCGAATAGGACGACATGGACCCATCAATTGGCCCTCCAGATCTCCAATGGATATTACGGAAGACTGGGTTCGGAGAAGTGATTTTCTTTTCTTAGTTGCTTTACGTCGCACCAACACAGAGAGGTCTTATGGCGACAATCGGACAAGAAAGGCCTAGGAATGGTAAGAAAGTGGTCGTGGCCTTAATTAAGGTTCAACCCCCGCAATGCCTGGTGTGAACTTGGGAAACCACGGAAAACCATCTTCAGGGCTGCCGACATTGGGGTTCGAAGCCCCAATCTCCCGGATGCGAGCTCACAGCTGTGCGCTCCTAACTGCATGGCCAACTCGCCGGGTACGGAGAAGTGAAGCCTGCAGAGTAGTCCAGGGAGGTCACTTGAACAATTGCTACGTGTTTCACATTGGTATGTCAGATGTTACACCATTTCTGCAGCGTATTGAGTTGGGAGTTCAGTTCTCAATCGATGTAGTATTTTGAGTCTCGATAGTTCGATATTCTCATAAATCCGAGCAGAAAAAATTGAAGTACCGGTAACAAAAATTATAAATCTAGAGTTTCAGTTCGCGATTGCCTTGTACGTGGCGCAAGCTGAACACAACACACGGAAGACGTGCTTGTTAAAACGCTAGATATTGACCTTGAACACAGCATGGCAGTTCTTCATTCTACACTGTACTGGTTTGGGTACATTGCGTGTGTGTGTCTGTTGATATGCATGTTTGATGTTTATACACAAAACCTGTTTGTCACACTTCGTCCTCTAGTGCTAACCACAATACGAAGACACCTGACTCATCGCAAAGAGACCTGGTTCTGGTCTTACGCATACTATCCTGTAGTAAACTACTGCGAGCGATGTAGGCATGGGTGAAGTACATTTCATCTTGTTTCCTCCTACACCACGCATATTTTACTATTTTCTTCCCTGCCTTTCAGCTCCTAATGACTTGTTAATAATAATACCGGTAATGTTATTTGCTTTACGTCCCACTAACTACTCTTACTGTTTCTGGAGGCGCTGAGGTACTGTAATTTAGTCCCGCAGGAGTTCTTTTTACGCGCCAGTAAATCTACCGACACGAGGCTGACTTATTTGAGCATCTTCGAATACCATCGGACTGAGCCAAGATCGAGCCTGCCAAGTTGGGGTCAGAAGGCCAGCGCCTCAACCGTCTGAGCCACTCTGCCCGGCAGCAAAAAATATTATTATTATTATTATTATTACCGGGCGAGTTGGCCGTGCGGTTAGAGACGCATGGCTGAGAGCTTGCATCCCGGAGATAATGGGTTCGAATCCCACTGTCGGCAGCCCAGAAGATGGTTTTCCGTGGTTTCCCATTTTCACACCAGGCAAATGCTAGGGCTGTACCTTAATTACGGCCACGGCCGCCTCCTTCCAACTCCTAGGCCTTTGCTATCCCATCGTCCTATAAGACCTATCTGTGTCGGTGCGTCGCACCGACACAGATAGGTTTTATGGCGACAGATATAACTAAGGACTAGGATCGGGAAGGAAGCAACCGTGGTCTTAATTAAAGTACAGCCCTAGCATTTTCCTGGTGTGAACATGAAAAACCACGGAAAATCATCTTTAAAGCTGCCGCCAGAGGGATTCGAAGCCAGTACATCCCGAATATTGGATACTGTTCGAACTTTAGCGACTGCTACTATCAAGCTCGGTGATGATTTAAGAGTGGATTTCTGCCGCTGGTTAATTGATCAAGCACTCAATCCAGAATTTCTGTCAAGTGTATTAGTGACACATGAGGCAATTTTTATAGAAGGAGTGTTTAATATTTAGTATACCAAGGCAACCTCTAGCACCGGCTCTCAATTAATATCTGGATGGATGCAGTGGGAAGTCTGTCTCTTTGACCAATCGTCTTTTTATTAGCGTTATTTTGCTTTACGTCCCACATACTATTTATACCGTTTTCTGAGACGCTGAGGTGACGAAATTTCATATCGCAGGAGTTCATTTACCTGCCAGTATTTCTACGACACGAGACTGACGTATGTGTGCCCCATCAAATATCATCAGACTGAGCCAAGATTGAACCTGCCAAGTTGGAGGTCGGAAGATAAGGACCTCAACGGTCTCAGACACTCAGACCGGTACCAATCACCTTACTTGCATAAATTTGATCGGTGTAGCTTTCCTTATGGTGACGATGGGACGGGAAAGGGCTAGTATCGGAAAGGAAGCGATCGTGGCATTCATGGCGTTACAGCCCCAGCATTTGCCTGGTGTGAACATGGAAAACCACGGTAAACCACCTTTAGGGCTGCCGACAGAGGGGTTGGAACCCACTATATCCCACGCATGAGCTGTGGAATATCCCCATTCAATAGGACAAGGCAGTTTCCAGCACCGCTTCTAATTAATATCAAGATGGGTGTAGTTGGAGGTCGGTTACATCTTTTTATTAATGTTATCTTGCTCCTGTACAGTAGATACAGTACGTTACTGGAGCTTTCAGAGGACGTGTCGCTTCGACTACGCCGAACCACGTGGATTTTACACGATGGTGCAGACATTTCCTCAACGGTAGACAGGACGATGTGGAACTATCAATTGGCCGGCCCTTATTCCAGTGGATTGTTATGCCTGGGGGGACATGAGAAACAAAGTATACCGAACTGAGGTAACCACTTCGGATGACCTCCGTGAACGTATGTTTAAGCACCAGAGGATATTCTGAACCACAGTGGTGTCTTGGCTCGAATGACAAGTTGCTTTACGTCGCACCGGCACAGATAGGTATTATAGCGTTGACGGGGCAGGTAAGGGTTAGGAGTGGGAAGGAAGCAACCATGGCCTTAATTAAGGTACAGCCCCAGCATTTGCCTCGTGTGAAAATGGGAAACCACGGAAAACCATCTTCAGGGCTACCGACAGTGGGGTATGAACCCACTATCTCCCGAATACTGGATACTGGTAGCACTTAAGCGACTGCAGCTATCGAGCTCGGTGTACCAGTAAATATACCGACACGAGGCTGACGTATTTGAGCACCTTCAAATACCACTGCACGGGGCCAGGTTCGAACATGCGAAGTTGGAGTCAAAAGGCTGGCACCTCAACCGTTTTAGCCACTCAACCAGGCAGGAAGCACGAAATGTAGGTACGTTTAATTTACTTAGTTGTATAATATGTCCATTTTTCGTTTGAAACAAAATGTTCGATGTGCTTCGATAATTCAATTCTGATTCTACTCATATGGATATCCTATGCCATGCATTTGTTCGTTGGCGCAAGGAACTGTCTTCCTTCTTCTACCTTTACGCAATGCACAACGGGGATCGTACCGCATTTCACGTCCCGGCGTGCGTATCCCAACCAATAATTATATCACACGCTCGTACAGGTCGCGCACTGACACAGGTTTTCAGGTCATTTCCATACTCACTAGACCACAGGGCTGACGACCACAGATATCCCTATCCCCTAAAGGACGTAACAGCAAATGAACCAGTATTAACGCTGAGAATTCAATACATCTCCAGGGTCCGAAACCGATAACTAGTGTTGTCTGAAACCCCTAAGACGGAAACTAAATACTAACAACAACAAACCAGTCTGGCGATAATGTAACGTAACATGTTGTAGACTGGTAGCCTTCAGCTGTTACCGTAGGTCAGTTGCTCGTAAACATAAAACCAGTTTGGCAAGTATATTACGTAACATCTCGTGGCATTGAATAGGGAGCGCTCAGCTGTCACAGTAGTACATTTGCTCTTAAACATAAACAGAACAGAAACCAGTTTGGCAGGGATGGCGCGTGACTTGCCTGTTATCAAAGGAAAGCTATTCATTCACAAGAACAAGGCATACTACCTATTCTAAAAACATCGTACCCCTTTGCTCTCGAAAATAACTTCCGAGGATTACTAAAAGTTTGATATATAGTGGTTTGTCACATCGTTCTCTATTGCTACAATAAATATCTGCACGTATACACCTAACACCCTGTATATATATACTAGCTGATGTACCCGTGCTTCGCTACGGGATTCTCAGAAAGACTGACTTGGTGGTTTTCCTAACTGAATTCAACATAGGTCATTACAAAAACGTCAGTAGGAATGTAGCGATTGAAAGCAATGTTATCATATAAAATACTCGATCAAATGAAAAACCGCACACTTTCTCACTTTCAACGAACAGTACTACGGTGCCGATCTAAGAGTCCAAAGTTCCAGAGCTGGAATAACCAGGTCGCAGACTGCCGTGAACACTCCTCTGTCATTATTCCGTTAAATATGCGCACTACTCATTCCAATCAGTGGCTCAGAGTAGGGATTGAATAGCTCGAATACTATGATGAACCAGTGTGTTACGTAACAGATATATCAGAAAATGTATGAAGCAGAGGAATGGCCTGCTAAAGAAGGAAGTTATCTTATTCCCCAGCTACTTCCCGCCAATATACAGGAAGGCTGTTACAGTCGTTACGACCAGGCGAGTTGCCCGTGTGGTTAGGGGCGCCCAGCTGTGAGCTTGCATCCGGGAGATAGTGGATTAGAACCCCACTGCCGGCAACCCTGAAGATGGTATTCCGTGGTTTCCCATTTTCACACCAGTCACACCAGGCTGTACCGTAAAGCCTAGGCCGCTTCCTTCACACCACTATTCATTTCATATCCCATAGTCGCCATAAGACCTACCTGTGTCGGTGCGACGTCAAGAAAATTAAAAAAACCTCGGTACGCTGCAGTAATCCTATCTATCGGGGATGAGAGGAAACAGAAGACAAAGAGCACATCACAACAAACAATGGACAATGTAATGTTATTGTTGATAAAGTTTATGAGCTTTCTATATTGCAGGCCTTCACATTAGTTTTCTTTCGACTGTGATATTAGGGTGTCATATAAAATTATTTATATCGTAGACTGTAGTTCCTTATTCTAAGACTTTACATACCGATTTTCACTAAATTCTGTTTAGCCATTTTCTCGTGTATCGGCGCTGATATGGACTTAGTAACAAAAATCCAAATTCATGAATATATCTGATTATATGCGGTACGGTAACAATGTATAAGACATAAGTGAACGGAAATTTACTAACTTCTTACATAACTACTACTAACTTACGACATAACTAAAGTTATGTTAGTTATGTAGTATTTATCGATACGACCACTAATAACATAAATAACTTATTTGAGAATTACATTTCAGGCCTTCCCCTAAACTACCATTTCACTCCCCGTGAATAAAATAATTTGTAGCCTAGATTGCAGTGGTTCATCACCCGACATTACATTCCCATTTTCATTAAATTCTCTTCAGCCGTTTTCTATTGATGCGTGTACAGACAGACAGACAGACAGACAGACAGACAGACAGACAGACAGACAGACAGAAATTACGGTAAAGTATAAAATGCATTTCTTTGTTACTGTGGACATGACAGATACAAAAATATCATCATTTCAAATTCTGAGCAATGCACAGGCAAAACACTTATTTTATATATAGATTACATTTCAGGCTTTCCCCTAAACTACCATTTCACTCACTGCGAATAACATTATTGATAGCCTATATTATAGCGACCTACTCCCCGACTTTGCATACCAATTTTCGTGAAGATACGACCACTAATAAAATAAATATTTGACAATTAAATTTTAGGCCTTCCCCTAAACTACCATTTTTCTTAGCGTGTATAGCCTATATTGTAGCGGCTTATTTCCCATCTTCGTCTAGTGATTTTCATTAAGACACGACCACTAATAACATAAATATTTGAGAATTAAATTTCAGACCTTCCCCTAAACTACCATTTCACTCAGCGTGATTAAAATAATTTATAGCCTAGATTGTAGCGGTTCATCAGCCGACTTTACATTCCGATTTTCATAAAATTCTCTTCAGCCGTTTTCTCGTGATGCGTGTACATACATACAGACAGACAGATAGACAGACAGACAGAAATTACGGAAAAGTAAAAAAAATGCATTTTCTTGTTACTGTGGACATGACCGATACAGAAATACCATTCTTTTCAAATTCTGAGCAATGTACAGACAAAACTCTTATTTTATATATATATAGATAGTAATCTTTCCTACTTTTAAAGACACCACTCAAACTTATTCGTCTACTGATGTCATTCCACGCCGTCTCTCCTCTGACAGCTCGGAACATACTACTTAGTCGAGCAACTCGTCTCCTTTCTTCCAGTTCTTCCCAGCCTAAACTTGGCAACATTTTTGTAACGCTACTCTTTTGTCAGAAATCACCCAGAGCAAATCGAGCTGCTTTTCTTTCGATTTTTTTCAGTTGTTGAATCAAGTAATCCTGGTGAGGGTCCCAAATAATGGAGCCATACTCTATTTGGGGTCTTACTAGAGTCTTATATGCCCTCTCCTTTACATTCTTACTACAACCCCTAAACACCCTCATAACCATGTGCAGAGATTTGTACCCTTTATATACAATCATATTTGTGTGATTACCCCAATGAAGCTCTTTCGTTATATTAACACTTACGTACTTACAATGATCCCCAAAGGAACTTTCACCCCCATCAACGCAGTAATTAAGCTGAGAGGACTTTCCCTATTTGTGAAACTCACAACCTGATTTTTAACCCCGTTTATCATCATACCATTGCCTACTGTCCAATTCACAACATTATCGAGGTCATTTTGCAGTTGCTCACATTCTTCTCCACTACTGATGATATGTGTATGTTCATACAACAGAAATGTATTTAAACATGGCGGCTCCACTGCTGTCAACTAACATTACGTTCCTGAAAGTGATTTTTTGAAATATTAGTTACACTTTCCTCAGGAACCAGCCAAGCTCAGTATACTTGTTTAATTGTCTGAAAGATACTCTACAAGGAACAGCTGCATAAAGTATAAAATATAGACTAACCAGTACGACAGTAATCACTCCCAAATCTTTGAGGAGGAAACGATTTTTTTGCTGTTTTGAGAGGTTACGTACATTTTGGATACACTTGTTAGTCTCTATTGACTGGACTCGGAAAGGTATATCTTGTGTGGAAATTGTTCCTAACGTTGTGGCAGAGATTTGAATGTTTAATGTGAATTATTGCATCCCGGTTGATGAACTAACTACGATGGTCTTGGAACAAATATTTTCCTTCACTTCCAGGCTCCATTAAGCCAAACACCAAGACTGTTGAGAAGCAGTAGCAATATAAAGCCTCTCACTCTTGTGCATTTTCTCCACTACACAGGAAAACATAGAGCGAATTCAGATTCTTCAATTGTTCGCCTCTTAACCCTAGAATTATAAACTTTCGTCTCCCAGACTACGCACCCCCGTAGTTTCCGCGGGAATTTCCAGATGCTAATGAACTGTGCCTTCCCCCTCCATCTATTCTTCCCCGGCTATCAACAATCAGTGCTGACCTTGGTTTCAAGCATAAAGGTCCAGTTGTTTGTTCACTGCGATATGACAGTCGTCTGAGAGACGAAAGTTTATGATTTGTGAAAGTATTCGCGATTTGTACATAGCTGTAAATAGTGTGGATATTTGGTTTATTACAGTAATGTTTTTGTACGTAATACG
Source organism: Anabrus simplex (assembly GCF_040414725.1). Classification (NCBI taxonomy): domain Eukaryota; kingdom Metazoa; phylum Arthropoda; class Insecta; order Orthoptera; family Tettigoniidae; genus Anabrus; species Anabrus simplex. The sequence goes on along the minus strand of NC_090277.1, from coordinate 14,407,512 downwards.
TAAGCTTAATAGGATACTGAAATGGAGAATCTAGTGCACGATAATGAATTGATAACGGCAGTGTTTTCTGAATTAGACAGAGAACCCCTCTCTTCAGGAGACATTAGTGGTAATGTATTTCGTGAATGAAATTACCCGGCCAATACATGCATCAAAGAGAAATAGTATGACCGACAATTGGTTCACCTCAATTCGTCTGGCTGATTCTCTGCATTGCGACCATAACCTGACAATCATTGGAACAATGAGAAAAGACAAGCCACAGATACCGCCAGAGATGAAAAAAGTCAAGGGAAGAAAGCTTGGGTCCTCCATGTTTTGTTATGATGGTATAAATACAATGGTATCCTATAAAGGAAAACCAAACAAGAATGTAATCCTCCTTTCTACATGCCATGAAGTAGGAACAATAGCAACCAGTCGGAAAAATATACGGCAGAAGACTACAATGGGACTAAAGGTGCCGTGGACACTTTCGATGAAATGTCAACATTGACGTCCTCTTCAAGAAAAACGAGATGGCCAATGTGTATCTTTTATAGTATGATTAATACATCACTTGTCAATGGATACATTATTTATGTGCATAAGATGGTTCAAAAAGGCCAAAAGCCACTTTCAAGGCGAGAGTTTTCAAAGGATATATCCAAAATGCTAATGGCTCAAGCTGCAAGAGAGATTCAGACACCAACTTTGAGGCGTTGCCTGAAGAGGACCATTGCTGAAATTCTTGGGAAAGATGGCATTCCTGAAGAGCCTCAATCAGGTACTGCTGAAGGAAGAAACGTTTGTGCGTTTTGTCCAACAAAGAAAAGAAGAATAACCCGATTTCTTTGTAAGACATGCCGAAGCACATTTGTCTTGATCACCAGGCAAAACAGTGCATTGAATGTGCATATTGAAGAAAAACTGACCAGAGTGCATTGTCATCACTGCGTGTGGTAGTTTTAAGTTTAATATTCTGTATTTTGTGTAAAATGTTGGGTTTATGCTTATTAAAGTGCTTTTCTTTTTGGTAGTCTGACAGACGAAAGTTTATGATTCGTGTTACTCTGGTGGGACTTTATGATTCTAGGGTTAATAGCCTCTTATGCAGTGGTGTGCGGTGAACATATTCATTACCCCAGCTGAAAAATATTTTTTTAAAATATAAACAATCGTAGGGCCCCACTACACTCTCTAAAGTCAACATTGCCATTTTATAAGGCTGCGTTTTTCGTGGAAAGGTCTACCTGAGAGAGATCTTTCAAGAATATTTTCAACCACACGCTCGCACATACTTCCAAATTCATAAACGGCAGTGGGGACACCATCATAACTGAATCTATAGGAGATTTTAAACAATGTACTTTCAGTTTCATCCGGTGACGCTTCGTGGTAGTACAGTCATGGTTTTCACAACAATACACTGGGACGATTTGTTTTTTACTTAATAAGCCTAATCTAAACTTATCAGCAACATTTAACTGGTATTTTACCGTCACTGAAGTTATATAGTTTCACGCGCATACTGAGTGCACGTGCATCAACGACAAACGAGGGAAAATATTAGTCACGGGGTATAACACACGTTATATTTATGAAGAATGCCACAGACCTCGTGAAACCTTCACCTATAATCCACGGTATTATACTGAAATTTATAATTGAATGGTTAACGTTTTATATATAATCCTCCGAAATTCGCGATCTGACTCGTTTTCTGAGAGAATCCACCAAAATTCGCGATCTGACTCGTTTTCTGAGAGATTACGGCAAATTTCCTCACATTTTTCAATCTTTCTTTCCAGGAATCGATTTCGTACTTCCCGGGCTAGGTCCAGGTATTCCACGCGGTCAGTTGGGTCCCTAAATCTTTGCCATCTTTTCCTATAAGCATTTTTAGTATGGATCAAATCCTGAAGGAGATCCGGCGTGGTGTCGTCTTGGGTGCCTTGGCGGTACTGAACCCGCGGCTGGACTGTATTCGTAGTCATTACCAGGCCAGGACCCGTTTCCAGCGTGGTCCGCACAGTTTGACGACGGTCCAGAACATTATTATTATTATTATTATTATTATTATTATTATTATTATTATTATTATTATTATTATTATTATTATTATTATTATTATTATTATTAAATGTTCTGGACCCCACAGCAAGATACAACATTGCTACTTGGCGGTAAATTACATCTGCTGCCATTGTCATTGTTGACAATGTGACCAGCACCATTGTCGCGCGTAGGCAAGTGTGCGGGGTTTCTTGCGATATGAATGACATACTTCCGTGCATTATTGACCTTATTATAGAGGTGAACAATTTGACGGTCAATCTCATTCCTATCGTTTATTTCAAATGTGTTTAAATTTTTATTTATATGCCAGGAGAGTCTACTGTAATCTAAGAACTTCTCCGAAGGAAAAGATGGCTGTTCAAAACGAACCCAGGAAATATTAAAAATGATCAGTTTATGATCAGAATAAGTACATCGAAAATGTACAGCCTGTTTCCAGTCATTCGACTGGGTCAGGAATGGATTGAATAAAGCCCCATCTGGTGGCGACAATAGGAATTGTGCCGGCTGCCGAAACACTCCTCTTGGGCAATGATCGATGAATGTCAGATGAAATGAAATGAAATATTGGGCAGTGTTGCTGGAATGAATGATGACAGGGAAAACCGGAGTATCCGGAGAAAAACCTGTCCCGCCTCCGTTTTGTCCAGCATGAATGTCACATGGAGTGACCGGGATTTGAACCACGGAACCCAGCTGTGAGAGGCCGGCGCGCTGCCGCCTGAGCATCGGAGGCTCCTTATAAGTACATTATGAACAGTAAAATAAATTGGTCTCACCTCCTTGAACACCCCACCGCCGTTAAGTTTATATCCCCCCACCCAAAAAAAATTAAAAGAAGGCGTGTTTCTTTATGTTTAAAGGAGATTTCAAACACAAATGTTCACGTATAATACCTTCAGTTTTGAGATATAAGTATCCCCATAAAAAAAATCACTTTCTTTCACTTCCTTCACACTCCCCCCCCCCCGAATTTTCCGGCAAAAAATTACTTGTTACCAATTATCACGATTCGAACTTCTTCAATTTTTGATTTATGTGTCTCCGTGAAAGGAATTCAACTCCTTTTCACTCCCGCCCCGCAAGATTGTTCCCGACCCCCCCCCCAAACGCGTTCTTTCTTTTTAAAGGAGATCCAAATACCAATTTTCACGTCTGTAACAACTTTATTTTTATTAGATGTATGTATTCTCATACAATTAAGTCAATTAATTTTTCAATTCTTTCACCCGCCCCCCTTCATTGGATTTTCCGAAAATACGTGTTTCTTTACTTTTGAAGCATATTCCAAATATCAAATTTCACGTCTGTAAGATCTTCATTTTTGAGATATCAGTAGCCTAATTAAAAGAAATCAACACCATTTTCAGTCACTTTAACCCCCCCTCCTTCCACCCAAGTGGTATTTTCGAAAACTAAAAATACACGTTTCTTTATTTTTAATAGAGATAAAAAATACCATTTTTCACTTCTGTAACATGTCAAGTTTTCTAAAATATTCTGTACAAATTCTCATTTTAAAATTTCACCCCCTTTTTATTTCCCCTTAAGGGGAGTTTCCAAGAACAAATCACCTATGTTTTGTTACATTTACAGGAAATTCCAAATAACCACTTTTTACGTCTGTAACATTTTACGTTTCTCAGATATTCTGTAGATATAGTCTTTCGAAAAATTTACCCCAATTTGTCTCTCCTGTTTAACCACCATTAATTGGATTTTCCAAAAACAAAAAATACGTGTTTCTTTATTTTTAAAGGAGATCCCATATACAAATTTTCAGTTCTGTATTATCTTCAGTTTCTGAGATATATGTATCCTCATTAAAGGCATTCAACCCTTTTACGCCCCTCCTATTGGGATTTACAGAAAACAAAAAATACGTGTTCCTTTATTTTTTAAAGGAGATTCTAAATACCAATTTTTACATCTATAAACTTTAAAATTTTGAGATATAGGTACACTCGTTTTAAAAATTCACCCCCTTTTCACCCCCCCCAATAATTGGATTATCCAAAAACAAAAAATACATGTTTTTTTTATTTTTAAAGGAGATCCCAAACACCAATTTTCAGGTCTGTAATATCTTCAGGTTCTGAAATATAAGTAGCCGCATTCAACCCATTTTTCCACCTCTTTCACCCCTCCTATTGGGATTTTCCGAAAACAAAAAAATACACATGTTTTTTTATTTCTAACGAAGATTCTAAATACCAATTTTTAGATCTGTAATCTTTAAAAGTTTTGAGATATAGATGCACTCATTTTAAAAATTCACCCCCTTTTCACCCCCGCCCATTAATTGGATTTTCCAAAAACAAAAAATACGCGTTTCTTTATTTTTAAAGGAGATCCCAAACACCAATTTTCAGGTCTGTAATATCTTCAGTTTCTGAGATATAAGTATCCTCATTAAAGGCATTCAACCCATTTTTCACCCCTTTTCATCCCTTCTATTGGGATTTTCCGAAAACAAAAAAATACATGTTTCTTTATTTTTAATGAAGATTCTAAATACCAATTTTTAGATCTGTAAACTTTTAAAGTTTTGAGATATAGATAACTCATTTTAAAATTTCAATCCCCTTTTCACCCCCTTAGCAAAGGAATATCAAAAAATCCTCTCTTAGCGAGCACCTACATCAGAATACATGTCACAGAGATGCGGATGCTCTGATGGCGTCAATCTCTATGACAATGTGTGCAATGAACGTGTGCGAGGATCTTCTAAAGTTGTGCACATCAGCGATGAGATAGAGAAATAACGAAAGGGATCCGATACTTCGAAAATGAAGGTATCGGCCAAAGAAAGACAAGGGCCACGAAGGGCGTGAAAATAAAAGACTCCCTAGGCCTCGAGTGTTCTAATACCGTCGGGGTCGGAAAAGAACAAGAGTTAACCAAGAGAGGTCGGATAGGATAGATGAAAATGAGGAGCCTGGCAACACAAGTGGAAGCAATGCTAAGGGCCAACCCACGCTCCCAAGTTAAGAGGCTCTGGGGCCCACTTTTAGTTGCCTCTTACGACAAGCAGGGGATACTGTGGGTGTTATTCTACCGCCCTCACTCACAGGCGAGCCATGAAAGAAGTTTTTAGCTTATGTAGGCTACAGTATTCACCGGAGCTGGGCTGCGACAGTTTCTTACTCGTAACAGTCAATACAAACAAGTACTTCATCATGTATATCTTTGACAGAAGAGTTCGTAAGAAAGCTATTTAAGCTTTCTCCAAATTTGACCAGGAAAGCCTTGTTTTCCCGAGCTGTCAAGAGGCAGAACACTTTCATCATGATGTTACATAATGAGAGTACTTCTATTTCTGAGTGTGCTATCGAATTTCTGAATTTAATGTCCGGCTCTATGGCTAAATGGGTAGCGTGCTGGCCTTTGGTCACAGGGGACCCGGGTTCGATTCCCGGCAGGGTCGGGAATTTTAACCTTAATTGGTTAATTTCGCTGGCACTGGGGCTGAGTGTATGTGTCGTCTTCATCATCATTTCATCCTCATCACGACGCGCAGGTCGCCTACGGGTGTCAAATCAGAAGACCTGCATCTGGCGAGCCGAACTTGTTCTCGGACACTCCCGGCACTAAAAGCCATACGCCATTTCATTTCATTTCTGAATTTAATCTCTAAATAGTGGATAAAGAGTTGTGCCTACGTACTCGCTGACTTTATATTTCCTACCAATTATGTCAATATTTCTTTTAACTCTCGTTTAGGCAAAGCCGTTTGTAGAGAAAATGTATCTATTGTATGTAGTAGTATTTATTTACTTAAACTGTTCGTTGTCAGTGTTGTGTTATATATTTTAAACGATGGTAAGGCAAAGAATCAACCTAACTAATGAATTCTTTAATAACCTATACTTCTTGTTTATTGTCATTTCGATGTTTGTGTACAAAGTACATGTTTATAACATTAATTTTCGAGTTCATGGAGGAAAGATTTCGCGTCTAAGTGAAGTTATTTAGATGACGCCCTAATCTTCATTCCCAATGACTTTCGCCATTTTGGTTTGATATGACCGTCGAGTTTCGATCATCCTACGAACTTCACTCGCAGTCGATGCCTTCGATACATCTCGTTCCATTTAAAACTGGAGCAGCAAACATTATTATTTTCTAAGGACGAAAATATTATTTCACGGCAGAATGACTTCTACCGATGGAAGTCCAGAGATAAAGGTGAAGCAGCAGAGGGCGTGTTCCTCGTACTAATGAATGCTTGGTGTGGTCAAGTTCCGGCCAGAGGACGGAGCTACTGCTGCTGATGGGTGACATTTGATCCCCGATATCCGAGAAGCCACACACATGCAGGCTCGTCTCCCTACTGCTTTTATCCAAGACAACGTATTGCTTTCATCAGGGGCTCAGCGCTCTTCATCTAAAAAGATCACTCATTCCACCAAATACCACCTGCGAAGTCAAATTTCACTTCTCAGTAGAGGGCACATATGAGGAGCTATTTCTACCCTAAGAACGTTCTGGGAAAACTCAAAGAAACGTATAATGAAAGGCAGATGGAACTTGCCCATCATCAGGTATGGTACTACTTGCTCGCGGCATTCGATAGTATTCAACTACTGCAATGCCTGCCGACGAAATAGTAATTTGAAATATATAAAATTGAAGAGGAAATAGCATCTTTCTAACAGACTCAGGAGAAGTCGCATGCCCCAATATTTCCTCAGCGGTTTAAATATTGAAATGAGGCGAGGCGGCGAGTAATTTGCTGTTCAGCTACTATTCGTGACACTTGTATATACGGACATATTGAACAGTATAATATATGATTTCTTATATTTTTCTTCGACTATATTTTAAAGTTTTTGGAAAGGAATTCAGTGATTCAGAATTTGCAATGAAATGCGTCTCTCTTCTTGCTGCTTGCACTGATAATGGGGAAGATGCACTAAGACATCAGAGTCGCTTCTAGAATCGTATTTTTGGAGATCCATTGGTACTTTTTTCTATTTTCTGTCTCCTTCGGATATCCCGTCTTCGCTACGCGGGATTTCAGGAGAGCTGCAATAATCAGTAAAACCTTACAATCAAATTCAGTTCACGTAAATACTAACGCGTGGACTATACTTTTCTTGTCTGCTCGTTGCTGAGTTTGTTCGTGCAGCCGTAATTTGGTATTCTGACTGCTAGTCTGCTGTTCTTGCTGGCGTCGATTCCAGTTTCGAACAGTTTGAGAACAATGATCGGAATTTGGAGATTGTTTTCAGATTTCTAAATGAGGCATGCCCATCAGCTCCTGTCACACCTGGTTTACAAAGCACAGATCCTTATAAATATATTTGTTCCGTGTTTTCTTGACAATAGCATTCCTTGACGGCAGTATTCCTAAATAAATTCTTAATTACATACAGTAATCGCACATTCTGTTAATGGACATAGATGAACGGTTAATTTTCTCTTGCACATATCCTTAATTAAAAACAATACAGGTATCACGATAAAACACATGTGAACTATCAATGTAAGTAAGTCTAGGTACTGTAGATAAACTAGGCAAATTTTAATATTACGTTCAGTAGAACACAACCTCAATCAGTCAGTCAATCAATCAGGGGGCTTTGGTTTTGTGCATTCTTCAGTAGTCATTTTCATAATGAATTGTTTGTTTGTTGTATTCTTTTCTTTTCTTTTTAAGAAAAATATTAATGGTTCGTGTTTTATGCATGCAATGGACGAAACATTAAACTACATACATAAATATATACGCACATCTCACAAAAATGCCTACTCAAGGAATAATTCAGATTTCTATGTTGAGGATAACTTAATAATATTACGTATTAAACTACATGAGAGACAAGCAATGAAATAAAAACGAAATGTTTCTTGTTAGGGAATATTTGTGTAGTTTGCCTCACTTCCTGCGAGTCCCCAGGAAGGGTGAAACCAGCAGCGGACCGAGAGTTTGTAATAAACTGCTGTGTTTGCTTATTTCTCCGGCTGGGAGGCATATGGCTTGGATTATGTACAGCTGAAGGGCTCACTTCATAGCTAACTTGTTTTATGGCCGCTGATATAATTCCTGGAGTCCAATGTGAGGGCGTTAGTTACAGAGTGGTGTTTATTGTATTAGGGTCAGTGGTAGAACCTGCCACAGGTAGTCGTACGATGTCGTAATGGTGTTCACCTGACAAAATTCATTAAAAGTCAGCCATGGACCTGTTTCTCTGCCATCTGGGAGGATAAAATGGAACGTTGAAATTGACACACGCGCAGTCTGGGTGGCATTAAATTAAAATTGGCTACATGCAGTATCAGAGGCCTTACAGTTATCATTGGTGAAAACGGCGAAACGAGATGGAACTAACATAATTCTGTGTCTTCGTTCTAAAAGAACCAATGCCATTTATTTAAAGGAGCGGTTAAATAAATAAGCCCTTGCCAGTAATGTTGGATTACCGACAAAGATTCCATAGCAGGGATTAAAAATAAATACGCCAGAAAAATTTAGATTTTGTTCAGTTGATTTCCACAAGGAAAGTGTAAACTTATTCAAAGTTAGTTGTTGAAAAAAGTATTTGGAATATTATAATCAAAACTTTAATTTTCATAGCTTGAAAACATGTTTATTAGCATTTGAGAACCAAGGCACAGAATTAATATTTGCCTACCACGTTAAGGGGGTTCCGGGTTCGATTCTCTGCTGGGCCGGGGAGTCTCATGGTTAGGTCCTCCGACTCGGTACCAGGGTGATGGTGTTACCCAGCTACGGACCAGCACAGGAACACCAACACCACACAAGGTTGAACCGCCAGGTGCAACAAGAGGGATATTATTAATTTGCCTCAGTTCTGAGTAGAAATATGGAAGGTCTAGTGACATGCATTGAAACAGCTCTGCCATAACCGATTGAGCAAGTTGAAAGGGTGGCACGAGTGTCTAGGATGAATGAGGTCCGGTCGTACACACACACATCGTCAGCCCCAGTGATTTCCCTCCTTGCTTTCCAGATTTAGGACGAAACTTGTTATATGTTCTTGTTCCTACGTGCTTTAAATGAAACTTGTATCCTTCCACGTTAGTCTAAGGAAGGTTATGTGTCCCAGGTGCCGAGATAATAAAAATGTAAATTAGTAGACTACGATTTAATCATTTTTCTCATATTGAGTTGATGAATCCTCTGAATTGCTGGGATATCCACAAAGAAGAGCTTTGGGTCCAGCAGCCAAAGTTGTTGCTCTCTTAGCACCACCCAGGGGTCACGTGTAGGGTAATATGAGGTTAAACCTACGGACGTGTAGCAACGAAAACCCCGCTCTAAAGTTGTTCTGTGTGTATAGATGAAACTGTTTTTCGTGTAATTGTACATATTTGTTAATAACCAAATTGTAACAATGTATCCTCATGCCATACGAAATATATAATATATATAGTAGACTACGAAGTCAAGCAGAATTTGTGAAGTGCTGCACGAGCGTGTTTGATGTGCAGTACACTGTTCAGCCAGGGATGGCGAGCCTATGACACGCGTGGCACATCAGACAACATAGCACATATAACATGTAATAAATAGGTCGAAAATTTAGCAATGCGCTAAATAAAAAAGTATGACTCAATTAATTCTTTCTTTCTTTCTTAATCCGTTTACCCTCCAGGGTTGGTTTTTCTCTCGGACTCAGCAAGGGATTCCACCTTTACCGCCTCAAGGATAGTGTCTTGGAGCGTGAGACGTTTGGGTTGGGGGGATGAAACGGGGCAGGAGGACCAGTACCTCGTCCAGGCGGCCTCACCTGCTATGCTGAACAGGGGCCTTGTGCGGGGGGTGGAAACATCGGAAGGGATAGACGAGGAAGACGGAAGGAAGCGGCCGTGGCCTTAAGTTAGGTACCATCCCGGCATTTGCCTGGAGGAGAAGTGGGATATCACGGAAAACTATGAGGGCTGTTTTTTTCAAGTCCCGATAGGCCATAAATAATAGACGTATTGAGATAACAATACTCCGGTTTTCCCTGTCATCTTTCATTCCAGCAACACTCTCCAATTTCATTTAATTTCATCTGTCAGTCATTAATCATTGCCCCAGGGGATTGCGACAGGCTTCGGCAACCGGCACAGTTCCTATCCTCGCCGCTAGATGGGGGCTTCATTCATTCCATTCCTGACCCGGTTGAATGACTGGAAACAGGCAGTGGATTTGCATTTTCATTGAGATAACACGACGATTTTATTACCAATAGATTTGTACATTCTTACTTATTTTTCTACATAGTCACCATGGCTGAGGCATTTGTCATAACGAGAGAGCAGTGTTCCTATACCCTCTGCCGCCAGGTCCTTACAGCGTATTGAAGCTCTTCGTTGGTAGCGAAGCGTTGTCCACCTAACCACGCCTTCATTTCTCGAAAGAGGTGTTAGTCACAGGGTGCTAGGTCAGGACTGTAAGGTGGGTGGTCAAAGTCTTTCGGAGAAGTTCTTTTGTCGCATTGGCACTATGCGGTTGTGCATTGTCATGGATCAGAACCACGCCAGATGAGAGCATGCCTCTTCGTTTGTTTTGTATCGCTCTCCGGAGGCGACGGTAGACTTCCTCATCTGACATACACTGGCGGCAGAGGGTATAGGAACACTGCTCTCTCGTTATGACAAATGCCTCAACCTTCATGGTGACTGTGTAGAAAAATAAGTAAGAATGTACAAATCGTTTGGTAATAAAATAATCTTGTTATCTCAATACGTCTGTTATTTATGGCCTATCGGAACTTGAAAAAAAGATAAATAGCCCTCGTACTTCGAGAATGGCCGAGGTGGCAATGGAAACCCCTCTACTCAGTTGACCTCCCGAGGCTGAGTGGACCCCGTTCCAGCCCTCGTACCACTTTTCAAATTTCGTGGCAGAGCCGGGAATCGAACGATGGCCTCTAGGGGTGGAAGCTAATCACGCTATCCACTACACCACAGCGGCGGACCTCAGTTAATTGTATGCAAATGTTATTAGGTTAAGGCAAAAAGATACCTTATTCTTAAAATTGACCTGTTTTTACAATTGAATGTTCAGTGATTTTTGCTGAATGAAATCATTAAACATTCAGTCGAACGGATGTTATGCAATGTAATGCAAGTCAAGTGAGGGATTTCATGATGATTTTAAATGAACATAACCGATAGCACACTAGAAAGTTTTTTAAAAAACCTACACCAGCTAGCGAATTGAGGCAAAGCTTGCAAACGATTGAAAAAATGGAATAGTTTATTTAGTTCCTCAATGGAGCCCGATTTGAAACCATGAATGGAGAAGAAGAACCAGGCACTTGAGTTACCTGCTACAAAGAAGACTCAGACAGGCGATAGAAATGCACAGATTTAAGTATCATGCCTTGGAATTAAGCCGTAATATGGAAACACCATCAGGTCTTCTGACGTTGATATACAAGAACGGTAACGGTATTGAAGATGCGTACCCCATCCTAACGACAGCGTTGAGAATTTTCCTCAGAATGCCAGTCTCAGGCGTCTCAGCTGCAAGGAGTGAGTTGGCCGTGTGGTTAGCTTGCATTCGGTGGATAGTGGGTTCGAACTGGATCATTGGCAACCCTGAAGATGGTTCGGTTACGTGAACGAATCGTGTACATGAAATGTAATTGTAATTTTTGTCCTAAATGGAGGAGAATAATTGCTTTCACGCAAGTCGACAGTAAAATTTGCTGTGAATTAATAAATAATTATAATTCAATTTGTTTCATTATGATTTGTTCATTGTGGCAACCTTCAACTCAAGGAAGTTTTGTAAATAATAATAGAGAAGTATATACATACTTGAATGAAAATCCACAATCTGATTCCAGTCATTCGACCGGGTTAGGAATGAAATGAATGCCCCCCCCCTCTAGCGGCGAGGATAGGAGTTGTGCCGGCTGCCGAAGCCTGTCGTTCTCCTCTGGGGCAGTGATTAATGACTGACAAATGAAGTGATATTGGAGAGTGTTACTCTAACGAAAGATGACAAGGAAAACCGGAGTGACCGGGATTTGAACACGGTATCCAGCGGTGAGAGGCCGACGTGCTGCCACGGAGGCTTTGTGTACGTGTACATACATACCTTGCTATATTACGACTATGTATTCTAGTATGTCACTCAGTTTCAGTTTGTCTTTTGTTCGTGCAACACTTTCGTGTGTTCAGTCTTTGCTCACTTAACTTCTTTGCTTTGCTTCATGTTACTCGGTGGGGCGAGTTGTTGACTCATTAATTGATATCATTATTGACCCAGAGATCATGCTATTTTCCTTTCATCAGAAATCATTCTTGTGGTACGATATATTTTTCATGTCCATTTTCCCGTCTGAACTGCCCGCGCTAGTCATGATCGACAAAAATATTGAAAATTCACTGAATAGCACTCCCATTCGTCGGAGCTAGCCCTGGACCTCCAGAGAGAAACAAAAGCGGAATGCCACAGATGAGATTCGTGTCTCCAGGGAAACAGTCGCCGTAGGTGCATACGTATATTTCTCTAGAAATAATGGTATTTATTAATTTACCGCAAATGTTACAGTTGATTTGCGTGAAAGCAATTATTATCCTCCATTTAGGACAAAAATTACTATGACATTTCATGGAGATGATTCGTTCACGTAACCTATAATTAAATATCCTATTCTAAAGTAACAGTCTGTTGATTCAGTCCACACACATATACACAATCCCGATATCGTTTAATAAACCTTTTATGTATTTTACCGATATCTTCATTCTTTGAAGTGTAGGACCTCTTCCTCTTGAAACAATAATCACCACGACCATTAGTGTTAACAGAGGATGGTTGTCCAGTTGTACTTCCTCTTTAAACAATAATCACCACCACCATTAGTGTTAATAGAGGATGGTTGTCCAGTTATACTTCCTCTTAAAACAATAATCACCACCAACATTAGAGGATGGTTGTCCAGTTGTACTTCCTCTTAAAACGTCCGACTCGGCTGAACGGTCAGCGTACTGGCCTTCGGTTCAGAGGGTCGCGGGTTCGATTCCCGGCCGGGTCAGGGATTTTAACCTTAATTGGTTAATTCCTACGGCACGGGGGCTGGGTGTATGTGTCGTCTTCATCATCATGTCATACTCATCACGACGCGCAGATCGCCTACGGGAGTCAAATAGAAAGACCTGCACCTTGGCGAGCCGAACCCGTCCTGGGATATCCCGGCACTAAAAAGCCATACGACATTTCATTTTTCCTTTTAAAACAGTAATCACCACCGACATTAGTGTTAATAGAGGATGGTTGTCCAGTTATACTTCCTCTTAAAACAGTAATCACCACCGACATTAGTGTTAATAGAGGATGGTTGTCCAGTTTTACTTCCTCTTAAAACAGTAATCACCACCACCACTAGTGTTAATAGAGGATGGTTGTCCAGTTATACTTCCTCTTAAAACAGTAATCACCACCACCACTAGTGTTAATAGAGGATGGTTGTCCAGTTATACTTCCTCTTAAAACAATAATCACCACCGACATTAGTGTTAATAGAGGATGGTTGTCCAGTTATACTTCCTCTTAAAACAGTAATCACCACCGACATTAGTGTTAATAGAGGATGGTTGTCCAGTTTTACTTCCTCTTAAAACAGTAATCACCACCACCACTAGTGTTAATAGAGGATGGTTGTCCAGTTATACTTCCTCTTAAAACAATAATCACCACCACCATTAGTGTTAATAGAGGATGGTTGTCAGTTATTCTTCCTCTTAAAACAATAATCACCACCACCATTAGTGTTAATAGAGGATGGTTGTCCAGTTATACTTCCTCTTGAAACAATAATCACCACCACCATTAGTGTTAATAGAGGATGGTTGTCACTTGTACTTCCTGTTGAAACAATAATCACCACCAACATTAGAGGATGGTTGTCCAGTTATACTTCCTCTTAAAACAGTAATCACCACCAACATTAGTGTTAACAGAGGATGGTTGTCGAGTTATACTTCCTCTTAAAACAGTAATCACCACCACCATTAGTGTTAATAGAGGATGGTTGTCCAGTTGTACTTCCTCTTAAAACAGTAATCACCACCACCATTAGTGTTAATAGAGGATGGTTGTCAGTTATACTTCCTCTTAAAACAGTAATCACCACCAACATTAGTGTTAATAGAGGATGGTTGTCAGTTATACTTCCTCTTAAAACAGTAATCACCACCAACATTAGTGTTAACAGAGGATGGTTGTCCAGTTATACTTCCTCTTAAAACAATAATCACCACCACCATTAGTGTTAATAGAGGATGGTTGTCCAGTTATACTTCCTCTTAAAACAATAATCACCACCACCATTAGTGTTAATAGAGGATGGTTGTCCAGTTATACTTCCTCTTAAAACAATAATCACCACCATTAGTGTTAATAGAGGATGGTTGTCCAGTTATACTTCCTCCTAAAACAATAATCACCACCGCCACTAGTGTTAATAGAGGATGGTTGTCCAGTTTTACTTCCTCTTAAAACAGTAATCACCACCACCACTAGTGTTAATAGAGGATGGTTGTCCAGTTATACTTCCTCTTAAAACAATAATCACCACCACCATTAGTGTTAATAGAGGATGGTTGTCCAGTTGTACTTCCTCTTAAAACAGTAATTACCACCACCATTAGTGTTAATAGAGGATGGTTGTCAGTTATACTTCCTCTTAAAACAGTAATCACCACCGACATTAGTGTTAATAGAGGATGGTTGTCCAGTTATACTTCCTCTTAAAACAGTAATCACCACCAGCATTAGAGTTAATAGAGGATGGTTGTCCAGTTGTACTTCCTCTTAAAACAGTAATCACCACCACCATTAGAGTTAATAGAGGATGGTTGTCCAGTTATACTTCCTCTTAAAACAATAATCACCACCATTAGTGTTAATAGAGGATGGTTGTCCAGTTATACTTCCTCCTAAAACAATAATCACCACCGCCACTAGTGTTAATAGAGGATGGTTGTCCAGTTATACTTCCTCTTAAAACAGTAATCACCACCGACATTAGTGTTAATAGAGGATGGTTGTCCAGTTATACTTCCTCTTAAAACAGTAATCACCACCACCACTAGTGTTAATAGAGGATGGTTGTCCAGTTATACTTCCTCCTAAAACAATAATCACCACCACCACTCGTGTTAATAGAGGATGGTTGTCCAGTTATACTTCCTCCTAAAACAATAATCACCACCACCACTAGTGTTAATAGAGGATGGTTGTCCAGTTATACTTCCTCTTAAAACAGTAATCACCACCAACATTAGTGTTAATAGAGGATGGTTGTCCAGTTATACTTCCTCTTAAAACAGTAATCACCACCAGCATTAGAGTTGTCTCACTCTGTCTTCTTAAGTGTGAACTTCTTTTTAATGTCTAGTTTTGTATTGTTTGCAGGACATCCTAAACCGCAGTACCAGTGGCTCAAAGATGGTGTCGCGTTATCATCAGATTTCTCTTCAGACCATTATTTCAAAATCTACAACACAAAACGAGAGGATGCGGGCATTTACCAGTGCATTGCCCGCAATGAAGCTGGCGCCATTTTCAGCGAGAAGATCGACGTCACCGTGGCGTGTAAGTAGAATGTGTAATAATACTTCAGTTATAGCGAGTTCAAAGCCGGCACAGGAGGTCTGACTTTGGAAGGGCGGAAAAACTGTTGACATTCCATGTCGTACGATGTTGGCACGTAAAAGGTCTCTGGTGCCACGTTTGGTGTTTACCGGACAAAATTCATAAAACTCAGCCATAAACGCCCAAGAGACATTTGGTTTAATTTTCTATCTAGCAGGCCTAGAGTAAAACTGAACGTCGAAATTGACGAGGAAGAAGCTAGATGGCATCAAATTAAAATGTCTGAGCGGTAGCTGGGGCCATATTATTATTATTATTATTATTATTGTGTTTTCTTTCCCCTCACTCTACTTCATCATTCAGGCAGCGTAAGTTATTTCATCAGAATTAATTTAAATGATAGGCTTGTGCAGACTATTCGACGGGTGATTTTCACCTTGCTGTACGGTACATTTTGTACCATGTTTTATTATGAAGTAGCTCTGTTTTTTTTTTTTTTTTTTTTTTTTTGCTAGTTGCTTTACATCGCACCGACACATACAGGTCTTATGGGGACGACGGTACAGGGAAGGGCTGGGATTGGGAAGGAAGCGGCCGTGGCCTTAATTAAGGTACAGTCCACGACTTGGTACGGGTGGAAATTAATTTTGTGGCCGTTTATAGAACTGATAAACTTCATCATAAAGCATTCAGTTTTTTAAAATTTTTATTTTTGGTAATGTTGAAGCATGTTGGTTTGCTGATACAAGTTAAATATCTATATACTTTTGTTCTACCATGATACCGAATAGTTTCAGGATTGCTGCTTACGTGGTCTAGCAACAGAAATCTGGAACTGTTTAGTCTGAGCTATATAATAACTTGTAGGCTAGTTTACAGTGGCCACATGTGGCTACTTTGGACTTATCCCGGAAAACTGTAAAATTAGTCAGTGGAAAGTTGAAAAAACACTTGCAGCAGACGTTAATCAAAGAATGAAATTAATAAATACCAGAATTAAAACAGTCCACAGTTTAATTTACTGCAACTCTTGCACTAAACAGTATTTTCCTAAGGTGGAGTTCTTGAAATTGAATGGAGGATCCTAAGTTCCTTGATTCTGATGGTTCCGTCATACATAGGTCCGCAAAGCTGTTATGAATGTGTTGAGGATATTGACAGGTCACACAGCAGCTGAGGAATATGTTGCAAAGCCAATTATTTCCTTACTTACTACATTGAAGGAGTTGTTATTTTTATTTTATACAATAAAACACTACATGAGAAACTCTTTCCAAAATAGGATTCCCAAGACTAGGACCTTTACAGCCTTGTTTTCTTTCTTACACAGACATGGGCCTCTTTGAAGATTTGACGGAACAGACTGTCAGCGTAGAGTCTGGAGAGGCAGCCGTACTGGATTTCCCTGCGATAGAAAGTCATCCCGAGCCATCGGTGACGTGGATGGCCGATGATGGCACCAATCTTTACGACCGCAAGTTCGCTACAACAACCGATCACAAATTTATCATCCTGTCTGCTGACGAGACTGACGAGAAAGCCTACCGGTGAGTTTCAGTGTCAGTCAAGCTATCACCAATGATTTGCATTTAGGGCAGTCGCCCAGATGGCAGATTCACCATTATTCTTTTCTTAAGTAATTCAATGAATTTGGAATTTTATTGAACTTCTCTCTTGGTAAATTATTCCAATTCCTAACTCCTATTGCTATAAACAGAGTATTTGTCCCAAATTGTTCTCTTGAATTCCTACTTTATCTTCATCTCTATCTTTATCTTTTAAAGTTGCTGTTCATGTATTACTTGCTTCAAAGTGGAGTTTCAACCAAATGTTAACTTATTTTTTTTCTCAGTACTGAGTATTGTTTTTATTACTTACTTTTACATTGATATTGGTTGTTTAGGGCTCGAGCCACCAACACCATCCTTGGCAAAGAGGAGAACAGTGCCTACATTCGGCTGGTTGTCACTGGAGATCCGACGCGCGAAGTTCCTCCCTCGATCATCGTGAAACCTCAGGACATGCACATAGTGAAGAAGCAGCCACGAGCTCTTCTGCAGTGCATAGCCAATGCAAGGTAAGACTCCAGTATTGACATCACTAAACAATATTAGGTACTGTGAGCCTTCAGTATCGCCAGTGTCGACGAGAAACTGCTGGTACAGACATGTCAAACGGCGTGATGAAAATTACTGAGCCCAGTTGAGAAACGTGCTGGTGAGCAGCTGAAACTTATTTTCGATTTTGGCCATCTTAGGAACACAGAGAGTAACCTTCTGCGTCCATCTTGACCCTTCTTTCCTTGACTTCTAATAGTTCTTCATCCTTTCACTTGGCTGTTTGCTCCTCTCCTGTGTTCCTTGAGAAAGCCTTGAAATGTTGTAACAATCTTCTGAAAGTTGCTCTGTCTGGACCCCCCGGTTGCCATTCTTGCTCTTGTAAACCTTCTCACTGCCGAATTTTGAGAGACCAGACAAACCCCGTGGTCCGCATTTTTTTAAAAAGGAAGAAGCACTTTTACAGATAATGTTTTATTGATATTATTAATGGAATTAGCCCCACAGCCCTACCGGGTCAGGGATTGCCTTCCTGATGCCAAGCTCAGTTGAGAAGATAATGAATAATGGTGAATAAAACTGGGTGAGGAAGTGGAAGGGATGATGCTGTGGCTTATGAAAAGGAACCGTTGGGAGTGCCGAAAGGGAAACCACAGAAAGAAAAAATGTCAGGACAGCTGACGGTGGGATTTGAACCCACTCACCTGCTGAACGCAGAGCTTGGCTCGATAGCTGTACTCCACTCAGTGATATTATTACTGAAATATAATATAAAGAACTGGTATTTCCAAAATCATTGACATTTGAGGAAAAAAATAATTTATCTATGGAGGGTTGATGATTGCGCATGAGATTTATCATTACTACTTTGTCTCGCACTTTCTTGTAGTTCGATATCGCCCCCTGTACATTCTCCATCTTCATTATCAAAATACAGCTCTTCAGAATCACGATTTATGAGGAAACATTCAATTTCTTTTTATACTTCAAGATGCTACTTGTTAGTGGGAAAGACGTTGCAGTCCAACGAAGCTGAAATGTGCTTTCAGAACAAGCGAAATCGAGTGGTATATCTGCCGTACAGAACTTTTTTGATCATTTCCATGGAATTTGGAAGCATGACACTATGTACTGCACAAACTGCACCATAAAGTATATATATGGGTTTGGCATTCAACGGGTTAGACACTGGTTTCGTCAACGTGCAGTTGTCCATCGTCCGTTTCCCTTATCCAGCTCCTGCTGGGTCAGGGCCTCTCCTTCCACCATTTTGTCTCCCTCTCGCTCCTTTTCTCTCATACTTCATCTCCATCATCTGTTTTGGTATTCTTTCCTCCTCCATCCAGACCATCTTACTTTACTCCTATCAGTTCTCTCATTTAGGTTTTCCATTCCAACCTCCTGTCTCACATCTTCATTTCTTTCGTATCGTATTTCTTAGGTATTTCATTTCACTGGCTAGAATTCTACTCTCCTCTCTACTTCTCGTTGTCCACATCTTCAGCTGCATAAGTCAATATCGGTGCATTAGGCCTCTTTATTCCAGACATTGTGTCTTACACTCTGGTAGAATACATTGCCCACGTATTCTGCATTCATTCATTCCTGTCGACATTTTCAAGGCTTTGACTACCAATTTTCACAGTGCCTTTCCCTTTCTTTCTACTCTTGATATTACCAGCATCTTGCTTTTCATAGCATACTTTTTAGTTTTCTTGCTCAATGCATCAGGTCGTTACTTCGTCAACTTGAATCGTGCTCCCGGAAGTATCAAAGTAACCTAATTTTCTCCGCCAATCCGATTGCACCGTCCTTAACACAAAGAGCATCCCTGATGTTTATTTTTGTCGGTGTAGTTCTGATGCAGCCCAATTCGGCTTCCCCTGAATAGAATATGCCAGAAGCCTGCATTCAGTTCCAAACATCTCCCCAGTGTTCATATGAACTCGGACCATGTGATGCTCTTGATATTGATTTGTCTGTCGGATGGAGACATAAACCCCTTAACAGACCCCGGTGTTATTGCCCAGGAGTAGGCTATGTGCCGGCACCGGTTGTCACCTTCTCCCTTCCTACTGTCATATATCACGTCATTCATTTCATCTTATTAACTCCTCTGATGAAGTTGACGTCAGGAAGTGCATCTGTTTGTAAAAACAGGCTACGAATATTCATATCACTTCATTTCCTACCCCATAGGGAAACGGGACAAGCATTGGACCTACATCAATATTATTATTCTGCCGTAGGCACATGGCGACCCCATCGCCACTGCAATCAACCACCCGAGTATTGCCAGGAAAACCATACCTCAGTGGGTTAGGAGGAAATGCCAATGCAGAACCCTGAACGTCTGGGGTTGTTCCTCTGTAGTTAACCCCTTAAGCGGGGAGCTCGACACACACCGCCTCACTCCCAGGTGGGGAGCGATTTCCCTGATCGAAGAAAATATTGAATTACTTGATTTTAAAATCTTAGACTAAAATGAACTATTGAAGGGCCGTAAGAGAAATATTTACTTGAAAATAATGTATTTAATTGTTGAAAAATGCTATTATTTTAATTTTTCAGTACTTTGTGCAAAAACATACCAAGTGCTTTCACACTGTGATATAAAGATTACTACTTCCTAATAGCAAAGCTCTGGTTTTCGTTTATACAATAACTTTTGACTGAATATTTTAGACAGTTTACTAACAATCTCTGCCTGAAAATAAATGTTTCTGTAAACGTAAATTGTAGATTTACAAAAAGTTCACATGTATGTAAAAGATTTACAATGGAATAAATTATAATACTCACGAAATTATCTATTGTGTTGGTTAGCGCTTTTGAGGGATCAAGTTTATATAGCCTACCTACAATTCATAAGTGACACACACAGACTATATTACACTACAATACAGTATTTACAGTTTTCACAGTGTTATGTCTTTTACAGCTGTTCGTTATGATCCGGAAGCAGATCATGTTATATAACCTGTTTCGGCTACGCATAATTTATATGATTCTGTTCCTAAACGCGACCGTTTTCTTGGTATGTAAACTTTCCACCCTAGCCAACCTTTCCATAGCAAGAGGTTCTCATCAACTGACACTTTGCCATCAGGAGTATAAGCTTCTGAAAATTTTGCTAACAGATGGTCAAATACTGGATTTATCGTGTATATTTTGGGAGAAAGTTGGCCATTATTTACCTCATTGTCAGAGGTATGTAAAAAGCTGTGGAGGAAATAATAATAATAATAATAATAATAATAATAATAATAATAATAATAATAATAATAATAATAATAATAATAATAATAATGTTATTGGCTTCATGTCCCACTAACTACTTTTACGGTTTTCGGAGACGCTGAGGTGCCGGAATTTAGTCCTACAGGAGTTCTTTTGTATGCCAGTAAATCTACCACGAGGCTGAGGTATTTGAGCACCTTCAAATACCACCGGACTGAGCCAGGGTCGAACCTGCCAAATTCAGATCAGAAGGTCAGCGCCTCAACAGTCTACGCCACTCAGTCCCGCAAAAAAAATCCCTTCTGTGTCATCAGCTCATAGAAAATAGGTGTAGTGAACAGGCGATTGCGAGAAATAGAGTGTCCTAGTTTAGGTTTCTGTACAATCCCCTGTGGCAACAGTATGGCCATAAGAAGCTTTATTTCATCCTTATTTGTTCAGACACGGTCTTGACCTCGACTCCTTCGTTTCATCTTACTAAACTGGGTTTTGTGTGCAATTTCCTATCTTACTAAACTGGGTTTTGTGTGCAATTTCCTGCTCGGGATCTTTTGTCTGTTCAGGTATGTTCTGGCATATCTCATCTTAAAAAAGTAATTAAAATATCTCGCTCAGTTTTGTTTTCCCTAAAAACTCTCCCTTTACATCACGATGGAATTTTGGATCAAAGCGGGACTTTCTTTGTCCATTTTCAGTATAAGTTGAAGAAGAACTTGCAATGTTTGGATCGCAATAAGTAGTATTATCACCACTGTCACTGTCGTGATCGCTACTTGAACTGGAATCGAACACGTGTTGTCTCTTTCGCAACGGTTCAATATTTGAATCAGCTGGGCCCGAACCCTGTACATTCAAGCCTGCAGTACTTTTTCCACGTAAGTTCCTGTCACTTATGAATTCCCCTTCGGTAGAAATTACTTCACTATAATCACTATTCTCCCCACTAAATTCCAACATTTCGTTTATCATGGCCAGTAAATTATCTTCCTCAAACGGTGGGGGCCGGTAATTCCTTTTAGACATTTTAGCGTAAAAAGTTTAAGAAAACAGATCGAGTAGAACGCTGGTCTTTACAGTTTGGACAGAAATAGTGAATTTTGCCTGTATTACGGATGCGTATGATAATAAAAGTTGTATAACTCGCGGTAAACACACACTCCAGTCATGAAGGAAGAACTCAAGACTGGGGATTATAAATCAGATCACAGTTCTAAAATGTCATCAGAGATGTCTGTTCAGTATGATAATCTCTAGAAATCCCTTCTACAGCAATATTATTGCATCCAAGGGACGATTAAGCGATGAGCTAAAGCTTCAGCGCGAGGCCATTAGGCTTTAGGTCGTTCTTGCCCGGACGTATGTTGTGTACTTTATGATACAGCTTGTGAATGACACATTGGCATTGGAAGAACATAGTTGAAAAAATTCACATTGGAGGCACCTCTGCAGGCAGACAACTGAGAAAAAGAATTGAATCGGCGGATATATCCGTGTTCCTCGCCGAGCAAATGACTTGTAGCCGCGGATCATGCCGCATCATCCACCGAACGGGTTAACAACCTTCGAAAGTCAACCATGGAAAGGTCTTTTAGGAAAAAAATTCCACCGTCCAGTGCAAGAAAGCAGGAGAAGGCTGCATCAGATTCGCTGGGTAGCCAGCTAGAAGGCGCCAACAAGTCGGAGCGTTGGCAATCACCCATTCTTATTCCAGCTCATAAGAACAGGATCAAACAACATAATAATAATTGTTATTATTTTGATCTATTATAGTTTGTCCTTCTTTACTGTTAGCCAAAAATCATCTACTGCCATAGTGTGACGATGAGCTCGGTCTTCAAGGTCCTGGGTTCAGTTCCCAGTACTGCCAGCAACGTAAGATTGGGACAAGGGGTGGTATGTAGCAGTTATGAAGGTATATGCAGCTCACCTCTATTGGGGGAGTGCTTCATGACAAGGACATAAATTTACACTTACATCCAAAATCTTGCTGAATGTTTGTTGAATTTCTTTCAGGCCCTTGCACTTGCTAGAAACACTCTGGCTCAAGGACGGCATCATGCTCGAGGCATCCGGTATCTCCTACGACTTCAACGACCCTTGGAACTTGACGCTGTCCCTCATAGATGCAAACTTGACTCACACCGGACAATACACATGCCAGGTGCGGCTGCGGAGCGGGGAGTTCCGTACGGTGACTGCGTCGGCTAATGTTGTTGTGCTGGGTAAGATTTCTGACTTTGTGGGTCTTTTAATTGGTTCAGTGCTTGTGAACACATCTGGTATTTCATTTCTGTCTCATGCCAGCAGAACAGCACGTGATACAAGTGATTTATATGTACTGGACTAATCGTCTCTTCTCTTATTTCAGAAAAGCCCTCTTTCACCAGCTTGTTACGAGCAGAGACTTTGGGCGAGTATGGTTCCACTATCACGCTACCCTGTGAAGCAGTGGGAGTGCCGAGCCCCAACATCGTGTGGTTCCGCAACACCGTGAAAGTGGACCAGATCCCAGGGAACAGGTATGTTTATAAAATGTTTTGTGAGAGAAAGGGCAGGACTGGTCTTTTTCGAGGTTCTGTCCTTTTCAAGTACTTCCTGGGAGAGTGCTCTCAATGGTTCAAGAATGTCTGTTATACAGGAAGCTAGGAATGAAATGGCGTATGGCTTTTAGTGCCGGGAGTGTCCGAGGACATGATTGGCTCGCCAGCTGAAGGTCTTTTGTTTTGACTCCCGTAGGCGACCTGCGCATTGTAATGAGGATGAAATTATGAAGACGACACATACACCCAGCCCCCGTGCCAGTGAAGTTAATCCAATGATGGTTAAAATTCCTGACCGTGCTGGGAATTTAACCCGGGACCCCTGTGACCTAAGATCAGCACACTAACCATTTAGCCATGGAGCAGGACAAAAAAAAAAGGATAAATACATTAACAAATGAATGTGGGCAGATGCAAGAATTATTTATTTATTTGGTGTTTGGCAGTACGTATCACAAATAATTTATTATAAAATTAGACAGAATATATTACATGCAAGAATGGAAAGGAGAGACAGTCTTGGTATCCTCACACACAGAGGAACAGAACCTTTGTTCTTCTTGGTCTAATTGAGAGATGTGAGAAAAAGGCTTTGGATGACGTTCGATTTGTGGTCCAGCTGTATGTACCAATTTTCTTTGTTCAAAGGCTCTGAAAACTGATTTGTGAAGCTTTGGGCCATCATCAGGACGCACTTAATTTTGATCGTACATGTTCAAGAGAAGTCCTGTGCAGGAATATTGGGAGAGGCCTCATGTCAGGTGTGCAGACCTCGAGGACTGGAACAGAGTTCACCGAGTTGTGTGAGCTGAAGGTATCTCCTGTTCTTGATAAACATGCAGAGTAGAAAATTCATTTTAGGTCAAATTATTACGAATAAAAGGCATTTCTACTTACGGAGGTGCATATGGCTCTGAGGTTCACACAGCCTACATCAAAAATGAGTACCACGTTAATTCCTGGAGGCAAAGGCGGCCAGGCTTAGAGCTGACCACTTAACCCCACCAAGTGCCGAGGTTACAGATAGCTGAAGCCTTTACCTTCCACCCCTCCAGGTGCCTTCATGGCTTGTACGGAGAAGACTTTACTTCGCTTTGATGTCATTAGGCGAGACGACATTCTGTCAGTGTAGAAATATCCTGACAGAAATTAGGCTTAAATTTACACCAGAAAATTGTGCTTTTGTAACACTTATCATGGAAGCTGCAGGGTGGGGGCGGTGAATCATTGACCTCCATCCCTGGAGGCACAAGGGATGTGTGTCACTTGGTGGGTACTCTTTGTCCTCGCCCACTTTGACAGGTCATACCAGCTACCATGGCTAAATGGTTAGCGTGCTGGCCGTCAGTCACAGGGGTCCTGGATTTGATTCCGGCAAAGTCGGGAATTTTAACCATCATTGGTTAATTTCTTTGGCACAGAGCTGGGTGTATGTGTCGTTTTCATCATAAATTTCATCCTCATCATGATGCGGAGATCGCCTACGAGCGTCAGTTTAAAAGACCTTCATGTGGCAAGCCGGACATGTCCTAGGACACTCCTGGCTGGCTAAATTCGTCACATAAGTGATACCCCAGCCATACACAGTATTTAGGAAAGATAGATCATGGACCTCAGGTGGAGTGACACTTATTGCGATGAAACCCGAATTCAATCCTGTGTGCCTCCAGCAGCTGGAAACAAAGGCAGAAATTGTATGGGTGAAATTCACGTGCGCTGGAAACAAGTTTTTTTTGGGTTCCATGTACCGATCTCCGAAGTCCCCCAGTGACATCAATGAGAAATCACTATTGTCTCTAAGCAGTGTACAAAATATCCATCACCGATATAAAGGTATATACATGACTGGAGACTTTAACTTGGAAGTTGACTGGCAGCACAATCGTCCTCACCTCCCGCCTATTACCATCAACCCATTGGCAGAAACTTTCCTCACAGCATTGTGCAACCTATTCCTTGACCAATTTTATTTATTTATTTATTTCGTATGGCAAAAATAAGGATACACAGGAAACATACATAAAGTTATATAAAATATTTACATATCAGACTGTAGCTCCACACTAGATTTATTCCTTACTAACCCACCATCCTGAGTATTGAAGATACAAGTCATCCCTGGCTTTTCCAATCACCTAGCAGTTAGAGCCAGCCTAAAATACAAGAAACCACCGGTAAAAATGTGTAATAGAGAAGTCTATAACTACAAAAAAGCTGACTGAGAACTACTGTCATACCTTCTCAGAAAACATCTACCCACCTCATTATCTTTAAACACTGTGGACATCAATTCGGTGTGGTCTAGATGGCCAGAAAGTTTCTTTCACTGTGTTGACAAAGCGGTGCCTCAAGTAAAAATCGGTACGAAGAAAAACTCTCCATGGATCACAAAAGAACAGTGAAACCTCGATTCTCCGTTTTTGGAGGGACCTCGGGGAAAAAACGTACGATACGGGAAAACGGAAAATCCGGGAATGAATTAAAACTGTCAACAGTTTGACTGTACTTCACAGTAATGAAATATATATCATTTTATTTGTACAAAAACACCTGCATTAAATACATTAGTTAAAAAACTTAAATTCAGTTTTACCGAGAAACTTCATCACTTTCCCGTGAAAACGTCTTTGAGGCCACCAACTTTCATCAGCCAAGCTCATCGAAAAATATTCTACTAAATAAGTTATCAAAATTATATTGATATCTAAGAAATTTAAAACCACATCTGAGACTTCAGTTTCACTGTTGCTTTAAGGAGAGTGTATCGGAGTAATTATGCCGATCGGGAAAACATTATCCCTTTCAGACCTGAAAGAAAACTGGAGGCGTGAATTTTTGTTTGTTTGTCAAAAACTGACTAAAATTCTCCTCAATAAACATATTGATAGTTTATTTTACAAAATAAAAACTAACATCCGAAAAACAGGACCCACACAATTGTGCATATCAAAATTCAAAGCCTCGTTGTATCACATACGATGACGTATCTTCAAAATTTACGTTCACTAACCAATGTACACACTTCATTGAATATATTCCGGTATTCAGTAAAGCTTCTAGATTAATATAAACGCAATAAATAAATACTTACTTTTGGCACTACTGCTTCCCGCCATCTCGCCGATCAACTGTGCTTTTTAAACTCTTCTTCCTTCGCCCTGGCGGTCAAGCGCATACTAAAAGCAATTGAAATACATGCCACGTGTCCCGCACAATCACTGCAGTCCGGTCTAGCGCCGAAAAAACATCAAATACGGTCAGGGATAACTAAAATACGAACCCGCACAATTGTGCGTACACGGTCTGAAAGGGTTATAATCCAGTCACTTAATTGATGAGTTAAAAACGTCTATGGAAGCTACCTCTGTTTTTTACCTTGAATAAATCTAACTGGAACAGGTACAATTATTTACAGTAATCGTTATCTGACGACAGTCTCATATAAATTAGAAGACTTTGTTTTAATAACCTAAAGAAAAGGACAATGTAACTTGTTTGTCAGTAAATGTTTTTGTGCTGTATTACGAACTTACGACGCGAAATTTAACTTCGAGTTCGCCCATGTTTTAGGCCTCGGTACTTTCCATTAATGATTTTTTTGACCGATAAACAGGCGAGAAATGTGGCTTGCATGATAGGCATAATTACTGGTGCAGTTCACATGAACTACCTGTGTTATTATAGTTAGGAAAGATCGCTGAAAGTACGTAAATAAACATAGGTTGTAACAGGTCCAGTCACATAATCAAGTAAGCTAATCACAACGCACAAATACAAAAATGATACCAAAATACATTAATTCCCAGAAGATGTAATGAAACAGACTCGCACTCACAAAAGATAAAGTGTCACATCGCACACATATAGGTTACGTACTGTACACACAACACACACACAAAACACTTAAATTGTCATTTCTTCAGTCATCAGAATACAGTAGTTACTTTGTAGTGAAAAAGTCTTTAATCGTCAGTTGCTTTTTATTTTGTCGTGCCTTAACACGGTACAGTGCTTGCTCAATATTTAAAACGTTCTGCAATTCGCTGCTGTCTGTGTCATATGCAGTAATATAGTCGTGAATTTTGTCAAAGGCAGCTAATGCTTCTGCATACGTTGGCAGGGGTTCAATTTCATCTTCCTCTTCTCCTTCGCTCGCGATCTTATGCACGGCGCTTGCACTGGCTGTGACAGTAGCATCATCACACAGCTGTTCTATGCTCTTTACACCACAAGTGGCGAGCTCACTATCGACTGTAGCGTACGTCTCGAAGTTAACATCTCTCGGCGCGAGCTTCTCCCAGTCCTCACTGATAATTTGTTCTTTGCTGCCGGTGTTGGTGTCGTTCGTGTCTCTGCTTTCGCCAAAGCCACATTTATGAAAACAATTTTGAATGGTGGAGAGCGAAACGTGGAACCATGCTGACACAACAAAGTGGGTTGCATGTAGAATACTGAACTTCGTCTTCACTTCTTTCCCGGCGTCCAGCTGCTTGCGGTAGTACCCTTTAAAGCACTTTATCACTCCTGCATCGAGAGGCTGAAGGACACTGGCACAGTTCGGGGGATAGAAAATAACTTTCACATTTCGTAAGAAAGAAAGTTCCTGCGGGTGGGCGGCACAGTTATCTACAAACTAAACTATTTTTCTCGCTTGAGCACCCATAGAAGCATCCAGTCCATAAAAAAAATCCAAAAAAATGTCTGTGGTCATCCAAGCTTTACCGTTCGCATAGTATCGCACTGGTAACTTCTTTACGTTCTTAAAGCATCTCGGTTTCGCTGCTTTGCCTATAACGATAGGGATACGTTTGTCTGACCCGTCACTGTTGCAGCACTACAAAACAGTTATGCGGTCCTTCGCATTTTTGCCTCCATGACAAGATTCTCCTTTAAAAGCCAGCGTGCGATCCGGTAAACAGTTGAAAAATAGGCCGGTTTCATCCGTGTTATAGATGTTCTTCGGTTCCTATCCTTCAAGCAGCTCTGGGAGATTTTCCCCCCAATTTTCCACAGCCGGACAGCACTCTCGCCGGTGAGCTTTTTATACACCAGCCCGTGATGCTCCTTAAACTGGGAAATCCATCCATTCGAAGCGGAAAATTTTTGACACCCATTCTTGCAGCGATGCTTCGAGCTTTTACGCGCAAAATGTTACCATCCACAGGAATTCTCAACGCCCGAGCTTGCTGATACCAAGAAAAGAGAACTGCTTCCATTTTGGAAATCTCGATTCCTTCCCCGTATTTCTATTCTTTGCGGAGGATCCACATTTTTTTTACTTGTTCACGTATCTCTTGTTTTTTCCCTTCAGTGTCGAAGCAGGTAAGCCTAAATGTTTCGCGATGTCAACCTTTTTTTCTGTTGGATTTCTTTCAACTTCCTCTATAATCTGAAGTTTTTCTTGTAGGGTTTTCACATGTTTTACAGGTCGCGCCATTTCAATACTGTACTGTGTAAGCAAACTGAAACTCTACTGCGTAAATTGTTGGTTTTCACCAGTTGGCGGAGGCCTTCATTGTTAGCCTGGTACAGAATGTTCCGCAAGTATGATCGCGCAAGATATCCGACGAAATTAAATTACGCTAGACTCGCAAACTCAGTTCCTTTGCAAGTAATCAGCTTCATTTCCGTATCAAAGTCTAATCACTAAATTTTTACACTATTGGAATTCTTCCACCGTTTTGATACTTTATTTTGCCTTTTGGCAAATTTTTTATTTATATGTCAACAGTACATGTTTCATTCCTTATTTAGGAACATCCTCAGCTGTTATAGTGGCTTAGGTGAATGGTTAAAATTTTTTAAACACATAGATTTACAAATACATTGATTCACTTAAAAACTAATTATGAATTAAGATAGATAGTGAATCAATGTATTTGTAAATCTATGTGTTTAAAATTTTTTAACCATTCACCTAAGCCACTATAACAGCTGAGGATGTTCCTAAATAAGGAATGAAACATGTACTGTTGACATATAAATAAAAAATTTGCCAAAAGGCAAAATAAAGTATCAAAACGGTGGAAGAATTCCAATAGTGTAAAAATTTAGTAACTCAGTTCCTGCCGTCCATTCTTGAAATCCTGAAAAATACGTGATCGAGGATTTAGCGTTCATGGGACTGAAATTTCTGGACGGTTGATGCGGGAAATCGTTTCTTCGAGGAATGGATAACACGGGATTTTGAATACAGGTTTTAAATGGGATGCTCGCGGGACCACGTAATTTGAACGAATATTACGGGAAAACGTAGTTTCGGGGAATGGATAATCGAGGTTTCACTGTAATCAAAATGATACGCAAAAGGAACGCTTTCTACAGGAAATGGAAACAGGATACAAGCAATCTTATGTGGAACGTATATAAATGCGTGAGGAACGCAAGCAAGCAATTCATCCGCGAAGAATACAAAAAATACATAAATAAGATAAGTGGCAACAGCAAAGACGTGTGGAAATTCCTGAATATAAAACATGGCAACTCAGCACCAAGTGCATTCTACTCTAACGGAACAACCGTTACCTCCCCCGAGGCCATTGCCACAGCGTTCAGGGCGAAATTTAAAGGGAATCTTAATGACCCAGGGAAAAGTACAAATGTGTACTCGAACACAACTGGGCCATCACCCCTCTCCCTCTCCAACCTTTACTTCACGGAGTACGAGGTAATTAACAGCCTTCAAAAGACTCGACCTCGTGCTGCAGTGGCTGTGTACCCAGTGAATGGAAGTGTGTAAATGTAGTACCACTTTTCAAAAGTGGAGGCAATAACATCACTCATTTGTAAGAGTGTGGCAGTGTTGTTCAACCAGATGTGATTCAGGTAGAGCAAAGCCTTCGACCAACTGCCACATGAACAACTTCTGTTAAAGCTACAACAGCTCGGTATACGAGGCAGATTATTGATGTGGGTGAGGTTCTTCCTGGAAGGTCGAACACAGTGTGTGGTATATGGAGGGGCCCGGTCACAACCTATCAAAGTGGCATCAGGTGTAGTTCAAGGTTCTGTGATCGGTCCCCTGCTGTACGTCGCGTTTGTGCTCCATCTTCCCGGATGTGTAACCGCGCACATGGCACAGTATGCAGATGACACTGTTCTGTATAAAAGTATAAAGAACATAGAAGACAGTCAAAAACTACAATCAGACCCACAAAATTTATCTGTATGGTGTTCCGTGAATGGGCTAAGCATAAATGTAAATATATTAGGATAAGTAGATCAAGAAACTGCATAGAGAACACATATGAATTAAATAAGAATGTAATACCGCAGTGTGCAAATATCAAACTTTTAGGATTAATTATTTCTAACAATTTAAAATGGAACCTGCAGACAGAGGAGGCAAGGCGAAAAGCGATAAAAGTCATGGGATTTCTTAGCAGGAACCTAAAAGGCTTCAAATCAGGGGCTCTACGAACAGTCTACCTCAGTATGGTAAGACCCATACTAACCTATGGTTTTCCTGCCTGGAGTCCCACCACAGTAACAAATCTAAACAAACTTCAGAAAATACAGAATCGGGCGGAAAGGCTAATAACTTACCGCTCCTATCTTCATTCGGCTAACCTCCCCACAATAGAAGCCATTTTCAAAAGAACCGACTTGATCTTCCTCCGAAAATCCCTCGCCGGCTCCATTAACCTTGACCCGTTTCACCGCCTTTCGCTCTGTCTGCAGAGGCGTTAATCTTGCCCCACCACCTCCTACCAATCCGATTACTACGGCCGCTCCACACGTCTCTGAAATGAGCCACCGCCTAACACAGTTTACAAACCATGTAGAAGATGTAAATCTTTGTGTGTGCATGGACGAGAGTGAAAGGGAGAGAGCGAATGAATTACTGTACAAATGTAAATATGTGAATAATGTAATTATTGTACTGTATATATTAGCTTAGTAGGTCTGTGAAGCAACAAATGTACACGGGGCTTGCCCTTTTTCACTAGACCATCCATATAATCTGTATGATTTGTGGTAAATAAATAATAATAATAATAATAATAATAATAATAATAATAACTAAAAACCATACGCTGTTTCATTGATGAAGGACTCGCAACACTCAAAGGCATTTTATACTTAATGCCAGTTTTCAATCACACCTTTCCTAATGCTTTCTACTGGGTTTTAGTGACATTTACTCCACTGGGAGACCAGAACCCAACTAAAGGACCTCCTCCACTCGAAGCCCCCTTTAGAGAGTTGGGTTATTTACCACTCCCAAACACTTGGCATTGAGTTGCTTCTTGTATGTTCTTGTACGTTCTTGTACATTGTACTGCCTCGCCCGTTGTGCTACTTATCTGTTTGAAACACTTTACTTGAATAATCTCTGTACTTTGTTAATTCTAGTGCCTGTTTCATTACTAGTCCTGAGAATTGTATTCACATGCATGTTTTTATTGAGAAGGCTAATCTTAACTAAATGTGGGGTTTAATAATAATGCTATTTGCTTTACGTCCCACTAACTACTTTTTCGGTCTTCGGGGACACCGAGGTGCCTGAATTTAGTCCCGCAGGAGTTCTTTTACGTGCCAGTAAATCTACCGACACGAGGCTGACGTATTTGAGCACCTTCTAATACCACCGGACTGAGCCAGGATCGAACCTGCCAAGTTGGGGTCAGAAGGCCAGCGCCTCAACCGTCTGAGCCACTCAGCCCAGCAAATGTGGGGTTTTATCATAATCTATTATCTTCATTTCCGTATTGATTGGTACTACAATATAAGGAAAATTGAGAAGTTTCCACCTTATCAATACATTAATTTATTTACTCTAAAGTGGTAAAATCATTCAATACCGGTTTCGATCCCTATGGGATCATCCTCAGTTGACACACGTTGAAATATTTACAAAAACATCACATGTAAAAGATTGTATCTGGTAAGACTAGTTAAATTAAATATGAAAGTTGTTAGGTTGTTAGTGAGAAAGTATTTGTATGTGTGTGGCACACTATGTGGGGTTTGACGAATCTCCTGGAATACTGCATGTCTTGGCATATTTGTGAATATTTTGTCTTATTTGTATTCTTTGTATTCCCGAAGCAAGCTTTGGCCACCCCTGCAACTTTGAAAGGGAGAGGAAGGGAAGTTTAGATTTTAGGATACGCTTGTCTTATAAATGACAAGGTGGTGTTTTCTGTCAAGTATATAACAAACAGGTATGTATGCCTGTTCTTTTTTTTCATTAATATTTTGATATTTTTCAGAAGTCTTTCATTTGTGTTTGTTGGTTGGTTGCAGATAAAAATGGTGTTCTTAAACCTTAACAATATCTGTAAAAATCCAGGAGAAAGCAAACACCTTGTCTTGCTCTTTTCTACGTTGATCCCCAATCCCTATTGTTCAGTCGTTCTATTCAGCTGTTGTTGTACCTCTTGTGATCTCCCGAGATCACATCAACCACAAACATCATTACATTCATTCTTTTCCTTCTATAATCTTCCCTTGTTGCTGTTACAATGTCATCCATCATCATTGTGAACGGTACTGTTCATTCAGGACAATTAGTTAGAATTAATCTCTTTTGAACTTTTCAGATTCTCGGTCGTGGAAGGCGGCTCGCTGGTGATAAAGAAACTTAGCATGGAGGATTCTGGAATGTACCAGTGTCTAGCAGCCAACGAGGCTGGTGAAGACTCTACGTACACCTGGCTCAAAGTCAAAAGTAAGTGTTAGTTCTGTTTATTTATTCTCTGGATGGAGGTGATTGCTGCTGGGATACGGGAGTGTAAAATTAAGATGGAAACTATTCCTGACAGTTCAGAGGATATATTTTGGTGATCATCAAAGGGAGAATACAAGCAGTGTAGCAGGGAGAGATAGGGAGGTAGAGTAGCTTCACCTCAACAGGACTCACTGTCGTGTTTTCTGCTGATGTGCTCTAATGTGCTGGTTGGGAGCCTTTGTGTCTCTCTTGGCCAGGTATCTCCATGCTAGATTTTCCCAGACGTCCTCATGATGTATTGCCTGAGACAGTGTGTTCAAGCGCCTGTTGTTCTTATTTTATCTCACCCCTACTTAGTTTGTAACTCTAGATATACCACATCGTGACTGGCAACTGGACTGGGGAAAAAGTCCATCTCACAGAAGGTTTGTATTTCTTGTTCATTGGAGTTATCAGACAAGATTCTGTCAAATCACACTACTTTTACTATAAATTGATGGGAACTGTTTAGAAGTTCAGATTTTATTTTTTAAATGTCTATCAAATTATTTATTTTTGACTTTGGCAGTTGTGAAGTTAGGTCTCACGGCCCTCTCTTACATTTAACTATGTAAATTAACTATGTAAATTATGATAAATTATGGTGATATAGATCTATAAAATGCTAACATGTATGTTTCACAAAACTCAAGCTATTAAACCAGACGGTGTTAAAACATACGGTTTGTACCAAAATCTTCCAAACTATCTCAATAGTACAGCGAAAATCTCGCATTTCTTGAAAAGTCAATGGAAATATATTTATTTTCAAGATCAAATCCTTAAATGATCACTTCAATAATTTAATGCGAAGGCTTACCCTAACACTTAGCAGGTTGCTAAGCAGCTAACACTTTCGTTAATTCTGTCAAGCCAGAGAGTGTACACTTTCTCTGATGATGGGAGAATACTCTATGATTCTCTGACCTTCCCCAGCTCAGTAGGTCCCAGAACGTTCTTTATAACTTACATGCTGCTGAGTGTAACCAGACGATTAGCCTTCTGTATGACCGTTAATAAATCGCAGGGACAAACGCTTGAAAAAGTGGGTATCCTACTTACCCCAACCAGTATTGAGCCACGATCTATTGTATGTTGCACTGTCTCGGGCAAGATTGTTTGAAAATATTAAGATCCAGGTACGGCCGAATGGTAGCACAGTGAATATAGTATGGAAAGATAAACTACATTACCAAATGCTCATAAAACTGTTGAGAAGTGCAGGAAAAAAAAAAAAAAAAAGACTGCGACAGGCACATCGAGACATGTTATGCGGAACAGCACGGGTACATATAAAAAAGATAATTATATACTACTCTATTATTAAATCAAAGATAACTAAGCTAAATAACAGATGTGGAGTTCATATATAACGAAGAAAGAAAGCAAAGCGGAACAAAGGAAAGAAACGTCCAGAGCATAAAAGTAAAAAGAAGGTGAAAAATCATAAGAAAACAAGTAAAATAGAAACTGAAAAATATAAGCCAATGTGTAAACAGAACATAATACACAAAAAGAACTATGGCAATAAACAGTGATCTACCGCATTTCTCAGAATCCAAGACGACTTGGAAAGCAAGACAACCCTCTTTTTCTTCAAAAAAATTTAATCAGACTTAAAAAGTGCTTTGTGAAATCATAATTTCATTTATAACAAATTTCAGATTTAATTTGAGAAATAAAATAAATGCACACAAGAATATTGTAAACTGTAACTACTTCCTTAATCATTTTCATTAGAGGTATCTGATACTCCCTTTGAAAGTTTGGGGAATTCCTCTTTGCGAGCCCGTATTCGTATCACATAATTTAACAAATTGACGGTAATTATTGTTCCATGTTTTCCATACAATATGGTGTGTGCCTTAAGCAATGACATTAAGCAATTTTGCTTAAGTCACTACTCATTGATAAGGATCATAAAGTTGATACTTGCATTTTTCACACACATACCTCACAATTTCATGTTCAACTTCTGTAAAGTGTCCTTGTTGTGGGCCACTGAATGCCTTTTTTGTACAGTACGCATTTTTAGACTGTCTTTGTTTTCACGCCAACGCCAAACGTTGGCTTTAGTTATCCCATACTTTCTTGCGGCTACACAATAATTCTTAATTTCTGCGTGTTTAATAACCATTAACTTAAAATTGGCATAGTAATATCGACGAGAACCCGTTGAAAATCTGCCAGCAATACCTGTTCCATGTGTCTCTACAATATGAAAATTCATCGCAAAAATATATCTGCTGTCTATAAAACGTTTACTTTTACTAAGCGTCAGGTACAGTAGACGTGTTACAGCTCTGTCACTGAATAACCGTGGCCTTTCTAAGAATTCTAAGGGTCACATCCTTGCTATTCCAATTTGAATGACATTTTGTGCGCGGCTGGGGCTCGCAAGTGCGGTACATTATAGTCGACCTTGCAATTAGCTCAAGAGAGTAAGCCTAATATTTTGATGCCATTCTGCAAATTTGAGAAACGTTTTGTAGAGGCTAGTAGAATGTCATTCTGTCTTCACTATTATACGAGAAGCAGTGACATTACAGAAAGGCACTGTACAATCAACTGTCGTGGCTAGCAATGTATAATAAAGACACGGACGTTGCAGGTCAAGTTTTAGGCATGCACAGGGGTGAAGGGAAGCAGCATGGTTACTGTGGTAGTTGCCAGTGGTTATGTTGCGAATTCAAGGCGACCCGTGGATATTTCCGTGAAATTCTGAGAGAAACATCTTGGATTTGGAGAAATACGTTATTTAGATGAGCTAAAAGCTCTTTTACACTATAACAATAAAAATAATATTATCTAACATTAATTATAGGGAATAACAGTGGTCTTCAGTCGTGCCGTAAAACATCTACCTACCACAATCACACAAAACAGTCAGCGGTATTCCGCAGGTACTCTCTGTATGCAGTCTGAAATTTTGATATTGACTTAAGAGTTCCTGACAGCAGCTGGAAGCAAGTTCCAAAGTTGTGACCCAGTCACAATGAAAATCTTTTAAGGGGCCCATAGACGTGCAATATTATTGTGCAAAATGGATTGTACAATATATTCTTAGCTGCCCACAGACGTACAATATTATTGCTCAACAATCGGGTTTGTGCAATAAATAGAAACGTGTGGAGATAATATTGATATAGTTGTGCAATACATTGTGCAAAGCGGTCTAGGCGTACAGTATGTGTGGCAATATGTAGTCACTTCATGCCGGTATTTTGTTTGGTGAACACTCTTTTCGGCATCACGAAGCCGCTTCACTTCCTTCCAGAAGTTTGTACACAGAGAATTGATTTTTTAAATACCTTTTTGCTTGTCGGCGTTCCGGTATTTTTCGCGATATTTCTCAATAAGCACCTTGTTCCGTTCACCTTTTTAACGCAATTACTGTAATCTTTGCTCTTAACGTCCCATGGAGTCGGAAGGCCATGGTATACTTCGATGAATTCCAAAATAAACTTTTTTACCTCCTGTTTGTCTGCCATCACGATACGTTCTCCCCACTTGTTGATACCACCTGGCAGTGGTATCAACTTTTTTGATTTCATACAATATATTGCACAACCCTTCAATATTAAATACACACTATCAATTATATTGCACAAAACCCAATATTGCGCACTAATATTACACGTCTATGGGCCCCTTTATATATTGAAGAGTGGTTGACAGGAATAGCGAGGGAAGTGCCAAGTCTAGTGTTACAATTATGAAATGAGGAAAATAAATGGGATTTTCGATGTATCAATGTAAGTATATGAAACTTCCATCACCAGACGTGTTTCAGCCAGGAAAGAACTGTGTAGCTAGGGGTTATGTTAGCATCATAATTCAATTTAAAAGCAAATTGAAGACCAGAGTTCAATGCATTGTTTGTTCACGAGTCAGAACAACGAAGACAATGTTACAATAGTCAAATATTGGTAGTATCAAAGTGTGCAGAAGTTTTATCTGTATGTCTAAGTGTCGTTTGAGGGGGTGTAGCGTCACGTACATCTTTATGCATATATTTCTTAAGCGTGCTGATCAGTCGAGAGTCTCAGTCAGGGTCATAGTAGCTAATGATGATCCAGTGTGGGTTGAAACATATAAAATATGATTATAATTTCCATTTATAATTAAGTGGATAGTCTAGATGTATTGAAAAGTTGGACCAATTAAAATAATTTATTTTAATGTTAAAAGCCAACGGCTGTAGCCGTGTTGAAACAACGGAACCCATGAGATCTCCGAAGTTAAGCAACATTGGGTGTGGTCAGGAGTTGGATGGGTTGCCACGCGCTGTTGGTTGGGGGGTAAGGGAATGGAGGAGCAGAAAGGAACTGGCCACCCTACCGCACGTAAACTCCGGCTCAGGAACACCTCCGCGGAGGTTCGGACCTGCCTTCGGGCAGAATAACCCTTACCTTACCTTAATGTTAAAAAATTGACAAGTCAGTACAGAACTGATTACAAAATTCACTTGTAATGATATTGAAAAGCTAGATTTGAATGATTATTGAGTTTTATGTGGGATGGTATGGATGATGATTAAAGATAGGGATAAAGATAAAAATGAAACATGCACAGACATTACAGGAATGTTGACAAACGGGGATCATCTGAAAAGATGCTTTTTTATAGAAACTCATGGTCTCAGTGTAACTTTGTTTAAAGAATATCCTGCAAGCTCTGAGTGGCGAGATGGCCACAAAATAAAGTTCAACGTTGCTCCCGTAAGAGCTCTTCGAGGTGATACCCGCTGCATTGAAACTGAAACCATCGCCCATGTCCTTGACTTTCTTCATCACGGAGACCTTTTAAGAAATAACCGACACCATCTCACAGGGAAGATGATCGCTAAAGCACCTGTTAATAATAACTACGGAGTTCACTGTGTGGCCGAAGGTGGAAGTAGCCATTGCACTGGAAGAGGTGTTATAATTCAGGCCATGGGATCACATGTGTGCACTCGTACAGATGTCAACAATACTTGAGTGTGTACGCTTCGAGGCAGAAAGAGAATCCGTGAGCTTTTTTTTAAAAAAGTATTCATCTTTTTTTTTAAATTTAACACTTCTCTTTCTTTATGTTTCCATTCCTTATTTCTTTTCATATTGTCATTATAAATATGTTCAGATTTTTTCAAACAACAATCTTCACAATATTGTTCCGTGTTGATGACCCAACATGCAGTATTATGTAATGACAGTTATGTTTGTCATGACAAGGGAATTTTTTAGCCTCAATTTTTAGTCTTCACAACTGTTTCCACTGCCTTTTAGAGAAAACCAAGAGAATCATTTTTTATCCTCTTTTTTGATGCAAACACCAAGAATTTTATAAGATGTTTGAAATATGTTTATGTGTTCTCATTTTTATTTAAATGTCTTTGTACTCTGCTAATTTTAACTTGTGTTTTTGAATCAGATGAAAGGGCCCACCTGTTCAACACTTCATGTCTGATAGAAACATCCTCATTTCCTTGAAGGACAGGCACGTTCCACAAAAATGCAATTGTCATCTGAAGGAGTTTCCCCTTTGACATTTTACTTATTTTAAACATGATAGTCAATTTCTAAACTTGAATTGCTGTAGAAATAATTTTAAAGGTATCCGACTAGATTATATTTTATATGATTTTAAAGTGTGTGTTCATGTAGACTAAGATTAGTACCCAAGATACAATTTAAAGACTTTATCATCCACATAATTTTAAGGTTATCCTTACATTATTGAATTTTAGTGTGTGTTACACATACACTGCAAGTTGATGCTTAAGATAAAATTTAACCTATGGACATTATCTTTAAAAAGACCAAATATGTAATAGTAGTAGGTGTTGTCATTGTAATCTTATGCCTATATTTCAAGGAACTGAAGATGTTTCCATAAGAGATGAAACATGTATTCCTACTAATATATGAGGAAGTGTTGAACAGGTGGAGCCTTTCATTTGACAATTGGATAGTGTCAGCATGGATATGGAAACAATGAAATTAATCAATTGTTGTATTTTTTATGTTGGCTGAAGATGATCAGTAGAACGATGAAAAAAGTCCTAATTTAAAATTAAATTGACTATTTATTATAACTGAATAGCTGAACACATTATTGAGATGGTGGATTGTATTTGAACAGAGTTTTCCTGTGGAAGTTTCTTGATCTTAAATCCCATGCTATGCTTCGAGAAGAGTCTGGATCATCCGGTATTTCTACACAGGAGAAACATTAAATATACAAGCGAACAGTAGCAGATGATTGGAAGCTACGGGACAGGTCCAAGATCTGTTGTGGATGTTTTCAAATTCCTTGAGATCCAGTGTGGCATTTCTGCACACTTTAAAGGTGTTCATGCACATACTGGGGTATCACCTCTACAGCCTCAAGAATTAATACATAGGGGGAGCCCACTTTGTGGAGGAAACATTTATTTTTATTCCGTTTTAGCCGGCTGAAACCAGGAATTATTTTTAAAAAAGCCCTGTTCTGTTATCAGCCAATTCTTTCCTTTATTTTCCATAATTATTAACAAAATTATTACTAGAAATACACACAAAATGTCAACCGATTCGTATAGCGGCACAGCAAGTAGTGGAGACATTGCAGGAGTATATCTTTTTGACAAGGTCATGATATAATTTACCCGCTTGCTGCACACATTCATCAGTCTGGCAGTCTCTTTAGTGTCTGTTAGTTTCTTAGTGTGTAGTCAAATACTAAATGCTTCATTTGTAATACGTGTGTAATATTGTTCCTTTGGTGAAAATTTTGTTGTATACTATTGAATCAAACCAGCCTCGTGGTGTAGGGGTAGCATACCTGCCTCTTACCCGGAGGCCCTGGGTTCAATTCCCAGCCAGTTCAGGGTTTTTACCTGGACCTAAGGGCTGGTTCGAGGTCCACTCAGTCTATGTGATTACAATTGAGGAGCTACCTGACGGTGAAATGGCGGCCCCGGTCTAGAAAGCTAAGAATAACGGCTGAGAGGATTCATCGTGCTGAGCACACGCCACCTCGTAATCTGCAGACATTTGGGCTGAGCAGCGGTCGCTTGGCAGGCCAAGGCCCTTCCGGGCTTTAGTGCCATGGGGTTAGTTAACTGAATCAAAATCTCAGAAACCTATTATTACTGTACTTAAGTTGGTAAGCTATCTCTGTCGAAATTCGCTTGGGGAGCATAAAAAACTTACCATTTGGTAGCTTTATTAATTCTTTTTTTTTTTTGAGTTTTGATGTATATTCCCCCGTTATATGCCATAAACCCGGGTACATTTTGTGGTCTATACATTTTAAGCCTCCCCCCACTTCTAACTCTCAATCACCACTACTGAATACGTATCCTTTAGGTCGCATATAATTCTCCCATTCCCGCAAACCTGCGACTTCCTGTTTTCTCAATGTATATACGGTAGCTGTGCTTAAACAATAATGTACCTTGCTACACTTTGTCGTAGCCGGCAAGCTAAAGTGCTTAGGAATCAGTCGTACCGAGGATTGTGAGCATAAAACAGTTGCACATGTAAATAGTAGTTGTAGTGGGACTTCTTGATCCAATGTACTGTACGCTGTGATGTTCTACTCCCATAGTGTACGGCACACCGTCATACTCTATAGTTCCGTTTCTGTGAGTTTCGACTTGGCACGTAACCGGAAGTCAGACATTGGTGCCAAATTGTTATGAGTACAAACAGCTGATTTCCCAACACACAACAAAAACGGAAATATAAGTCCAGAATCAATTATTCTTTCCTAAGGAAGGAGAAAGATCCTAGAAAGGGAATACACCACTCATTTCTGAGTCACTATCGGCATTGTCATTATCTGTTGAGGTTTCACTCTCCTGGTTATTTCATCCATCATGTAAATTGGTTTCTAGGGCTTTTTGTTTCAAAAGGTGCACACGTTTTCCCCTTCCTTATGTTATCGTGAACCGAAATATTGTGTTCGGTCAACTCATTATTTCTAGCCATCATTGTTGGTGCTTTGTCAAGAATGACCGAGTGAACTGACAAAGACCGCAGAAAGAACTGAGTACAATACAATATACAGCTGATAGCATGTTGTTTACAGAAAACAACAGATCACTTTGGAGCTAAATGTATGACAGATTTTCTGGTCCAGTATAAATGGTCCATTGGACATTATAAATCTTCCAGCTAACTCATTCTTGGTGGCTAGCATTTCACCCCAGTGTGCCAATTTGGGCTGATCTGTTGGTAAATATCACACCTAGCAAGACGCATGGCTAGTGCGTACCGTGGAGGCCACCAGCAGTTCCAGTGCACTGTGAGAGACTTGGTATCTCTTACAAAAATTGATGCTTGCTTGCTAGTCCATCATTCACGACAAATATTTTAGGTTCCCTGCGGAAGTCAGTATCTCTGTCATCTGATTGCCCAACAGGCATCAATTTTTGAAAATGAGACAAAGTCTCTCATAGTGCATTGGCACTGCTGGTGGTTCCAAGTAGCCTATGCAGTGGCCTCCACGGCATGCACTAGCCATATGTCTTGCTAGGTGTGCTACTTACCAACTGATCAGCCCAAATTGGCACACTGGGGTGAAATGCTGGCTGGCACTTTTCGGTTCAACTTGTCTGCATTCCTCTTGTCTTGGTTCGTCCCAACTTGTCACTATCTGGATTCTGGGATCTTCTGTTTATGGATTACGATCTGTTCTGATCCATGACTCACATTCTCTGAGGTAAATGACGGGGAAGCACAGGCTAGCTTCCTCAGCATTGTACATGCCCTACTTGAGTCGTGATGTTGCTGCCCAAACGATGGCTCGAGATCGTCTCGGCTACCTGTGATTTTTGTGTTGTAAAACAGGAGCTGTGTATTTCAAAAAATAAATTTTGTGTTTTAAACTGAATATCTAGTGTGGGCCCAATGTAAGTGTTTGTGTATATGTTTTGGGTCGGAACAGAGGTGCGGAGAATGGTGCGCCAGGTCTCGCCCAATATCGTAAGAGTGCGCGAGTCAGATCTCCACCCTCGGCCTACCACTGGGAGTAAGCGTTTCTCTTTCATGTCTCTCGTAGTTTAGTCAGCACCTGCCTGGGTAGTGTAGCCTCTCAGCACTGAGCACGTTTTATCATTTGTGTTCAAGCATCTCACTTTCACAGTATTTATGTGGATGTTTGTACATTTCTGTTGATTTCCTGATATTGCCAGGGATTCAAAATTATCTGTTACATTATACAAAGTGTCCTTGAAAAGGTTCCAGTATTTATAGAAGAAGCAGCACGCGACAAACTAGTCCTATAGACATTGGTCGCAGACTTTGGTCCACTACCACTATCGTCAATGATCACAAGGTCTTTGATCTGCTCTTCACAACATGTGGTTGATTTGACCGACAACGTTCCACTCTACGTCACATTCGTTGGAACACCCCTCACTATCACCGGATTGCATCACAGTCCACGTTCTCTCGTAGTGTATCCACAGTATTTATGGGGACCGCATACACCAAGGTCTTTACATGTCTCTAAAACAAAAAAATGTAAAGGGTTATGGTCAGGCGAACGGGTAGACCAAGGTGTTGGTCCTCCACGACCAATACATCACACTTCGTGTTAGGTGTTGCCTAATCCTACAGTGAAAATGGGTCGGTGCCCCATCATAAAACACCATAACACAACACGCCAGTAGGTTTACGACCAATGTTTAGGTAGAAATTTGTTTCTATCTTTTATTGCATATAACCCTCCATAAATTGTTGAAACATAGTGGTAGAGATGCATAACTTCAAAGGTATAGGGTTTGCAACCAACGTTTGTAGGACCTTTCTTCCTTCGTTTGTTGCTTGCTGCCTCCTGTGTAAATATGGGAACCCTTTTCAAGGATATCCTGTATACTGCTGCCCAAATGAGCAGTGCTTATTCTCTCTGTCTACACCAGTTCTTGGAGAATATTCAAACTTGCTCGCATGAGATTAAACAAAAGCATAAAGTGAAAATAATTTACTCTCCCTTTTAATCCCAGTTTGGCCAGGCAAGGGATGACAGAGTAGATCTAGACTAGACCACTGTGTGTGTGTTTTAGTTAAAATTACTGCACTTTCTAGAACGCCTTGATTTTATCCGCATGAAATACCTGCATTGGAATGTAAATACAGCTTTTTAGACTTTCATTATTAAGGAAATAATGTTTTTGTTTGAAATTTCATTGTATTTTGTATATGTTCTGAGATGGGTTGCTAGATAATTGTGAATAAAACCAACTTTGTTTGATAACTTCGATAACTTAAGGAGCTAAAAGTCTAGTGATAAACATTTCTGCTTTAAATTAGTATCCTATTAGGCAGGCCCAGTTCACAAAGAAATTAACATAGAAATAAATCCTTCTTCAAAGATGGTTTTCCACAAGATCACTTTTTTTCCGATATAGTATGTGAACTTAAAATCCAATGAAAGTATTTATTAATACACCTATTCAATACTTTTTGTCCACTTATATGTGGTTACA
Organism: Anabrus simplex; assembly: GCF_040414725.1. Taxonomy (NCBI): domain Eukaryota; kingdom Metazoa; phylum Arthropoda; class Insecta; order Orthoptera; family Tettigoniidae; genus Anabrus; species Anabrus simplex. The sequence continues at coordinate 14,363,879 of NC_090277.1, read as the reverse complement.
AATATTAATAGAGTATTAATAAATACTTTCATTGGATTTTAAGTTATAACAACTTTCAATACGGAAAAAACATGAGGTTTATGACATGTTATAGTATGTGAATGTTGTATCTAGAGATATGAAATTTTGCACACTCATTTATGACTATATTGTGACACTAAAGCTGTACAATTTCTGGTCTGTTTTCTTTGTGCTATTTGTAAAACATTGTATGCTGTTAATTGTTTTGAATTAAATGTTTAGTAACCGGTAAAATAATGAAATGAGTCTCGCACAATATTTGAACTCATCATCGAGTAATCTAGTCAGTGATTGAAAGAATCAAAGTGGAAGAGCACTTGGCTTCACTGAACAAGAGAGTCTACCGAATTGTTCACCTGCCTCACTTACTGGTTGACACATGCCATTTGACTGACTAAAGAACTGAGTTGATGGTATTCTCAGCCTCTTGTTGAGTTTAGGTCGACACGCACATCAAATAAATACACATTTGATAATTATAAATCACCCTTGTCAATGCTTAGAGTTAATTATACACTGTACATGTTTTGAGGACCTAATGTCCTCTTCCCCAGTGGTTTTTTCTCTCACTACCAATTATCTCTTGGACCTCTTTAATTATTATTACACATCAAATACCAAAGTTCTGAACATTTCTTAATAGAATCTACTTATATGTCATAATTAAAATAAAATATAACTGTCGTAAAAGAACACTAAAACTCCGCTATTCTATGTCATCCTTGTCCATTACCTAAGAATACAATCAATTTATTAAAATTAGCATCCCGTAAAATTTTTACTACAATGTTCCAAGTAAATAGAGAGATGGCTACTATTAACTAGGCGTATCATCTGTCTCTCTATTTATTGTGATTAAGTCAATACGGACCCAATACTGGCCATTATGGTCAAGATTGTTAATAACAATGTTCCAATTCAGAGATCATGTCAGTTAAATTTTGTTGGTATTTCCATCTGTCCTCAAATATCGCTAGAGTTGCAGCTCTTCACTCCAACCTAAATTGAATTTCTTATAGCACCGTGTTTGAAGAGGGAATTCCTAGTTGTGTCTTGTACGTTGAGGCTAATGATATTTGTGGTGAAATTTAATGTTACTCCAAGATTCATAAGTTTGTGGATTGGACGGTTTGTTGGTTTGCGACACGACCCCAAATAGAGGAGCGTTGCTCCCCTTGACAGTGGCCCTGCACCCAAAGCCTCAGCTTCAACCCTGGTGTAATACCGGTGTGTGTTCGTCGGGACTTGCCCTTAAAGGCAGTAAATTAGCTTAATGAGCAATTAACAAAGGAAAGACTAGAAATGAGGAAAGGCTTCTTCAAGCATTGTTTTGTTAAGAAGGAAGCCATGCTTTCCAGTTTAGTTTAGTGTAGTTTTGTTTAGTTTATTGCCTTTCTTATATGGCAGGGCTCAGGCTATCAAGCCTGCTATTATGCCAAACCATATTATACAACAGCTTTACACAATTTACAGAATAATGTACATAAAATCATTTTTACATATATTTCAAAAAATCACAAAAATTAATTTACTTAACCTCTATAATTTTGTATCTTTATTGATAATTAAGAGCTAATTATTAAATTCTTACGTTATTAAAATCTACTTTTTACATATTTGTGTACCACATTAAACATTTCCTTTTAAATAACTTCGGATTGCCTATGCCTCTAATTTCAGCTGGGATTGAGTTCCGGGAACATATGGTAGCAGGTATGAATGAGTTGTTGTACGAGTTACTGTGGTGAATGGGAATGGACAAGAGGGAACATGTGGATGACCTTGAGGGAGCTCTATCGGAAGGGGAGAGGTATTTAAAGTCTGTTCTAAGATAGTCTGGTTTGCTTGTTTGCAGAATAGTCTGGAGAAGGGAAACAGTGTGGTATTTACGTCGTTCAGTCAATCCTAGCCATGACAGCTGAGAGAGGAAAGGGATGATATGAGTTTGGATTGGGATATTTAATACGAATCAAGCACAAGCATTGTAGGCTCACTGTAGTCGACATGAAAGTGTTTTGCTCATACTATTATAAACTACATCTCCGTAGTCAAATATTGGAAATATTAGATTCTGTACTAATAATTTTCTTGTGTTTCTTGGAAGGAAGTCCCTCATCCTTTTTGCAGAATGTAATGAGTAGAATACTCTTTGACAAATTTTTGTGACATGTTCCGACCAACTTAAATATTTATCGAATACTACTCCGAGGTTCTTTACATGATCGCTAAATGTTACTGGTATTCCACTGAGCATAACACTTGGTATAGATGTCTTTTGTATTTTAGCATGAGATTTATATGTGCCAATTATGAACTGGCTGAGTCTGCAAAGAGGATACATTTGGATGTGCTAGGAGTGAGTGATATTCGGGTAAGGGGAGATAACGAAGAAGAGATAGGAGATTTTAAAGTGTACTTGATGGGTGTTAGAAAGGGAAGGGCAGAGTCTGGGGTAGGGCTCTTTATCAGGAATACCATTGCACGCAACATAGTTTCTGTTAGGCACATAAATGAGCGAATGATGTGGATAGATTTGTCAGTTGGAGGAATTAGGACTAGAATTGTGTCCGTGTATTCACCATGTGAGAGTGCAGATGAGGATGAAGTTGACAAGTTTTATGAAGCATTGAGTGACATCGGGGTCAGGGTCAACAGCAAGGATAGAATAGTGCTAATGAGCAATTTCAATGCGAGAGTTGGGAATAGAACTGAAGGATACGAAAGGGTGATTGGTAAATGTGGGGAAGATATGGAAGCTAATGGGAATGGGAAGCATTTGCTGGACTTCTGTGCTAGTATGGGTTTAGCTGTTACGAATACATTCTTCAAGCATAAGGCTATTCACCACTACACATGGGAGGCTAGGGGTACCAGATCCATAATAGACTATATCTTAACAGACTTCGAATTCAGGAAATCTGTTAGGAATGTACGAGTTTTTCGCGGATTTTTTGGTGATACAAACCACTATCTGATCTGTAGTGAACTAAGTATCTCTAGGCCTAGGATAGAGAAAATGAAATCTGTCTGCAAATGAATAAGGGTAGAAAATCTCCAGGACTAGGAAATAAGACAGAAGTACATGGATATGATTAGTGAGAAGTTTCAAACAGTAGACAGTAAACAGGTTCAGGATATAGAAAGTGAATGGGTGGCATACAGGGATGCTGTAGTAGAAACAGCAAGGGAATGCCTAGGAATAACTGTGTGTAAAGATGGGAAAAGTCGAACATCTTGGTGGAATGATGAAGTGAGGGCAGCTTGTAAACGTAAAAAGAAGACCTATCAGAAATGGCTCCAAACAAGGGCCGAGGCAGACAGAGATTTGTACGTAGATGAAAGAAACAGAGCGAAACAAATAGTTGTTGAATCCAAAAAGAAGTCGTGGGAAGATTTTGGTAACAACCTGGAAAGGCTAGGTCAAGCAGCAGGGAAACCTTTCTGGACAGTAATAAAGAATCTTAGGAAGGGAGGGAAAAAGGAAATGAACAGTGTTTTGAGTAATTCAGGTGAACTTATAATAGATCCCAAGGAATCACTGGAGAGGTGGAGGGAATATTTTGAACATCTTCTGAATGTAAAAGGAAATCATCCTGGTGGTGTTGCGAAGGCCAAGGTCATGGGGAGGAGGAAAATGATGCTGGTGAAATTACACTTGAGGAAGTGGAAAGGATGGTAAATAAACTCCATTGTCATAAGGCAGCAGGAATAGATGAAATTAGACCTGAAATGGTGAAGTATAGTGGGAAGGCAGGGATGAAATGGCTTCATAGAGTAGTAAAATTGGCATGGAGTGTTGGTAAGGTACCTTCAGATTGGACAAAAGCAGTAATTGCACCTATCTATAAGCAAGGGAACAGGAAGGATTGCAACAACTATCGAGGTATCTCATTGATTAGTATACCAGGCAAAGTATTCACTGGCATCTTGGAAGGGAGGGTGCAATCAGTTGTTGAGAGGAAGTTGGATGAAAACCAGTGTGGCTTCAGACCACAGAGAGGCTGTCAGGATCAGATTTTCAGTATGCGCCAGGTAATTGAAAAATTCTACGAGAGGAATAGGCAGTTGCGTTTATGTTTCGTAGATCTAGAGAAAGCATATGACAGGGTACCAAGGGAAAAGATGTTCACCATACTGGGGGACTATGGAATTAAAGGTAGGTTATTAAAATCAATCAAAGGCATTTATGTTGACAATTGGGCTTCAGAGAGAATTGATGGTAGAATGAGTTCTTGGTTCAGGGTACTTACAGGGATTAGACAAGGCTGTAATCTTTCACCTTTGCTGTTTGTAGTTTACATGGATCATCTGCTGAAAGGTATAAAATGGCAGGGAGGGATTCAGTTAGGTGGAAATGTAGTAAGCAGTCTGGCCTATGCTGACGACTTGGTCTTAATTGCAGATTGTGCCGAAAGCCTGCAGTCTAATATCTTGGAACTTGAGTGAAAGCTGGGTGGACTCAGGATATCTTATTCATAAGTTAGAAGGAACAGACATGAAAGTAGCAAGAATGATTGCTGGTACAAGCAGGTGGGAACAATGGTAGGAGGGTTCTCGGAATGAGGAGATAAAGGCTAATTTAGGAATGAACTCGATGGATGAAGCTGTACGCATAAACCGGCTACGGTGGTGGGATCATGTGAGGCGAGTGGATGAGGTTAGGTTACCTATGAGAATAATGGACTCTGCTATGGAGGGTAAGAGAAGTGGAGGTAGACCAGGGCGACGATGGTTAGACTTGGTTTCTAACTAAGAGGTATAGAACTAAATGAGGCCACAACACTAGTTGCAAATCGAGGATTGTGGCGACGTTTAGTAAATTCACAGAGGCTTGCAGACTGAACGCTGAAAGGCATAACAGTCTATAATGATAATGTATGTATGTATATGTATGTATTATGATGGCCTGTGATTTTGTTGGGTTCACTTTCAGGCCATGTCTGCTAGTCCAGTCATTAACATTGCTACAGTAGGTCTTTGTATAACTTAGTGATTGAATTGTTTAAGTCATTAGGCTTTGTGTGAATATATAATTGAATATCGTCTGCATACAGGTAATATTTACAATTGGTCAACGTCTCAGATAAGTCGTTCATGTACAATGAGAACAGAAGGGGAGACAATACTCCTCCCTGAGCCACGCCCATCTTAGTGGTTTGCCACGAAGATGTATCGTTTCCCACTGATACACGCTGCTGACGATCACTAAGATAGGAGTGTACCCAGGTTAAAGTGCTGTAAGAAAATTTCAGCGCCTTAAGTTTAGCGAGTAATTTGTCTCTATCTGCACAGTCAAAGGCTTTGCATAAGTCCAAGAGAACAAGTATAGTCATTTGTCCTTTATCTATCGCTAGTTGCATGTCATTTGTCACTTTAACTAATGCAGTGGCAGTACTGTGGTTTTGTCTGAATCCCGAATGATATTTGTCAAGTAAGTTGTACTGAATAAGATGTTCAGTCATTTGTTTATGTACTATTTTCTCCAACAATTTTCCTAATATAGGAAGGATACTTACAGGACGATAGTCTTCGGGACTGTTGGGGTTGTTGTTTTTAGGGAATGATTGCATGTTTCCAATTCGAAGGAAAGACTGCAGTCATGAGTGAGTTATTAATGATATGCGTGACCGTTGGAAGTATGATGTCTATGATTCTTTTTAAAAGAGATAGGTTGATTCCATCATGACCAGTGGACCCTGACTTTATTTCACTGAAGACTTCCCTAACGTCACTGGGGGTCACATGAGAAAAGTAGAACTGCTCGCCATTATGTCTTGTTTTTGAGGATATTCTGTTAATTACTGCTGCTTTGGTCTGTTCGTAAATCTGAGAGGATCGTGAGCTAAAATATGAGTTTAGGTCAGCGAGTAGTACATTACAGTTGTTGTCATTTGTCTTGTTTTTGCATAATCCCATTTCACGAAGAGATTTCCAAATCTGACTAGAATTTTGAGTGTTCAAAATATAAGAGTGACGAATTTTAGCATTTCTAATTAACTGTGTTGTTCTGTTTCGGAGTTTTTGATTCTTTCCGAAATTGTCAGATGTAGGATATTTCTCGTAATAATTATAGGCTGCGTCTCTTATTTTCATCTGGTCGCATATTTCTTGGGACAGCCATGGGTTAGAAGGTCTCTTTACCCTAACAGTGCGTAGTGGTGCATGTCTGTCATACAGAGTCAGAAGTAGTTCGTTAAAATGATTTACTTTTCCGTCAATGTCATTTATGAACTGAATGTTGTGCCATGGTGTGTTAAGAGCATCTTCAAAAAATGTGTCTTCATTAAAATGTTTGAAATCTCTATATGTAATTAATTTCGGCTTGAATTTAGGGCACTTCAAGGAATATGCAGCGTAAACCATGTCATGTCGGGAGAGACCGGGAACGGGCATTTGTCCATGAGTTAGGATTCGGTTGGTATTATTAGTAATTATTAGATCGAGGAGCGTGCGTGAGTTGGCAACATTGTGTGTAGGGTTAAGGGGTAGTATTGTCAAATTAATGGATAAAAACTTCTCAGCCAGTCGTTTTGTTTCGGTAGATTTGTTTGTCAAGTCTGTATTAAAGTCTCCTGTTAAAATCAAATGCTCATACCTGGGTGTTATATCATGTAGGGCTTCCTCTAGATTTGTGATGTTACCAGTCTTCGGTGGACGATACACCACACCAAGCAAGCACTTCGTACCGCGAACTATGAGCTCAACGAACAAGAATTCAGGGCTATTGGAGAACTCACTGGGGGATTTTAATATCACCTTATACTTCACATCATCCCACATATACATACCGATTCCTCCACCAAGCTTACCACTCGTGTCATTCCTAACTAATGAATAACCATTCATACTAACAAGAGATGAAGGGATAGACTGACACAACCATGACTCGGAGAATAGTATGGCATGCAGGTTGCAGGCTGAGAATATTTCAGAGAATTCCGGGAAATGTGGGAGAATGCTCTGAGTGTTTACATGAGCTATTTGTAAGCTTGGGACTGTGGGTTGGAGAGGCTGAAACTAGAGGCATTTGTTTCCTGGTTGCTTGTTGCTGCCAACTTAAAATTTAACTGTAGATATAAAAGGAAAAACTACACTAGATAAAATTAAGAAATTAAAAATTGAAATTAATGATAAAAATGTAGGCTATAGCTACAGTTGAAATTCTGATTAAAGTTCTATACAGCGGTATTTAGTTTACAGAATCTCAGCTCATGGTTAGCGAATACGATCAAGATCTTCGCGGTTTGACACAGGTATTTTATGAGTTCCCTGCTTAACATAAATTATGCCATCTTTCGACCACACGTTCCACACAGTGAACTTACTTATAGCGTCCTGCAGAAGCCTCAGTCTCTCTGGGGTTAGGTCCTCTCTAATTGTTTTATTTGTACCCTTGAGTTTCTTTTTGTTTATAAACATCGCATTTCTTTTCCGGTACGAAACAAACTTCACAATTATGGGTCTTGGACGGCCAGTTTGACTTTTCCCAAGCCTATGCGATCTATTTCGTCCACTGAGAGTTCCACCCCAATTTCACGAGCAATATAAATGACAATAGCGTCCGTGTTTTCTCCTGCAGTTTCTTCCGCACCAAACACATGCAAGCATTGTCTTCTTTGGTACTGCTCTAAACTGTCTGTTTTAATTTCCAGCTCCCTTTTTAATTCCCTTATGGTCGTGTCTCTTTCTTCCAGCATACGCTTTAGTTCCTCAATCACACTCGTATTGAAATTTATGATTTCTTTCAGTTGCTCTATAACTGTCTTCGTCACCTGATCTTGGATGAGGTTGGCAAGCGTGTTGAGAGTCTCCTTACTGCTCAGCGCTTCCTGCACTGCTTGCTTCACAATGGCTTCCATTGGCATCTCTTTAACTTTGGGGGGACATGGTTGTTTTTGTAGATACTTTGCTTCAGGTTTCACTGAATACTTCACGAACACTCTGACGTGAATAACTGTGCACGTTAGAGTAATGAATCACACTTACGACTGTCAAACTGCTAAAATTCACCTCCTAATGCCGCACAAACCACGAGCCTTGTATTTCGTGACTATACACTATCCGTTCAATTGTCGACTCAGTTAAATAAAAGCTTTCCAGCCGCTTTGAGAACACTTGAATTAGCTTGAGCACAACGGACAACGTAAGAGATGTTGTGTTGTTTGAAACTCGCCACAATCGCATAGAACTGTCTTGGTCGGAAAATGCCACTTATTTAAGTTGTCCCTTGTTCTGGAACTTTAGCTCGCAGTCTTCAGAGACTTCCAGATTGGCCAATTCTCTGTGTGGCCAGGAGGTAGAGATTACCTCAGTTCCATCCATTCAGACAAATTACTAGTTCTCTCCTTCCACATGGCAACTCTTGCTTTTGCAACTGTTCCTTGTAACGGTTGAGTGTTTGTTATTAAGCTCTTCCTTTCAGCAGGTTGATGTCTGTAGAGTGGATGTGAGGTTGGCAGCCACTTCTCTTCTGATGGAGCAATCCCACTTTATTGATGGGAGTTGGCTTCAAACAACCTGCAACTCTTTTAAGGCAATATGAGCATGGGTTGACTTACGCCACACAGGACAGCTACATTCTCCTACTGAGTAGCATAAGGCCAGTGCTATTGTTCTTAACATTTGGGGATGGGTGCCCCAGTTAGTCCCTGCCGGTTCACAGAGGAAGGAGTTCCTCAAAGAGATCTGCTTCAGGTTAAGGCACTGCTCCTTGTATGTAAGTGTATGGTCCAAGGTGGCCCCTAGATATCTAGGATGGAAGCAGTGAACCAATAACTTACCATTCCAGAAGTACAAATATTGGTTATATCACAGTGCTGTAGAAAGCTAGAGAATAAGACACTTTTTTTTTTTTTCAACCAAGGATGCTGTAGGTCAGATGGACAGATTAAATCAGAAATGAAGAGATATTGAAGTAAGTTGATGGGAGTACGATTATGCAAAAATTGACCAAAGGGAGAGATAGATAGTATACCTGTTGAGACAAGTGTAGGTGGTAAGAACTGTAGAGTAGATGTTGGAAGCATCAAAATTATCTATGGATTGATGACCCAAACAGCTACGTGTTCTAAATGAGAAGGGTTTCTAGTTAATCCTTTCAGATTGAGATGAATTAAGCCAGTACAGACGAAGGAGAATCTCTCTCACTGTGGAAGATGAGAAAGACGAGCTAATACTCAGATCATTATTGTGTGGACATTTGACTCAAACATGTTCTGTAGTTGTGGTACAGTATTTTCCACCAAATAGATTGTAACATGAGTTCTCATGTCTTGCAGCGTCTAGCCCGGTGATGGAGCTCCCTCCCATGAACGTGACCGTCCTGGACGGCAAGGATGCCACCATCACCTGTCGAGCTGTCGGGGCTCCTACACCTAACATCACCTGGCTCTATCAAGGTAAGTCTCTCCCTCATGAATCTTGTTCAGAGACCGAACAAGAGCAAGTCTGTACATTTCCACTGAAGAAAAAATTAACTGGGCTGAATTACATGTACCTGATAAACATTTTACTCAATTACAAATTACTGTACTTATTTTTTAATACAATTTTTGCTTTATGTTGCACCGACACAGATAGGTCTTATGGTGACAACAGGATAGGAAAGGAGTACGAGTGGGAAGGAATCATCCATGGCCTTTATTAAGGTACAGTCTGGTGTAAAAATGGGAAACCATCTTCAGAGCTGCCGACAGTGGGGTTCGAACCCACCATCTCCCTAATGCAAGCTCACAACTGCATGACCCAACCCGCTCAGTTGGCTCATTACTTAGGCCGAAGAAAATAAGTTGGAAGTGGCAGAATGCTGGATGTGTGTGATGCCTGGGAACACGAGGAGGGATAAGACCTGAGAGAGAAAGGCTGGATACAAGAGAATTAGAGAAGCTAATACCTGCCCTGTATGAGACGGGATATGGTTGAAATAAAAAACAAATTAAGAAAAGAAGACAAATCTCAAACGTAGCCCATTGCTGTATACTTCTCACTAAAAACCTTTCTGAATGTTAGACCACTAGAATTTTTTTTTTTTTTTTCTGTTAATAAGGACTCAGTTAAAATCAACTTAAAAGCCTTTCAGTCCATGGAACACACAAAGAAAATATAACTATTACACCATAACATACCTGTAAAAATACACATTATTAAACAAAGAATGACGTGTTTCGTTCTAAACTCATTGGCATATACAGACAGCTGTTCGCGGGACGTAACATAGCTTGACGGCTCGCAGGTGTGCAGCCAAGCACGAGTAGCTTTGAGCGCCTATTTCAGATGTTCATCAAGAGATGGACACTCTTTCTCGCAATGGCAATTGCGTTTGATTATCTCGAACAGTTAGCGTTATAATCGGCCCTGAATAGTTACTCCCCGTTGGGTGTGTCCCTGTCCAAGGTGAGTAGACGAGTAGCATGGCATGTAAAAGGCAGTCGTCAGCTAGCGCTGATACATCGGATATCTTCAACAGAACTGATAATGAAAGTGTGTCACAAACTTCAGATTTTGAAGAATTATTTAGTGTCAGTGGTGAAGTGCCGGGTGCTATAAGATTTATGATTTTTCATTTCAGAAATTGAAGTTTGTGTGCTTCCACAGCTTGAGCGGCAGTGCCTCAGCCTCTCCCCGCTGGGTTCTGTAGTTCAAATTCTGGTCGCTCCATGTGAGATTTGCGCTGGACAAAGCGGAGGTCTGACAGGTTTTTCTCTGGGTACTCAAGTTTTCCGTGTTCTCTTTCATTCTAGCAACGCTCTCCAATATTATTTCATTTTATGTGTCAGTCATTAATCAGTGCCCCAGGCATCAGCAGCCGGCACAATTCCTATCCTTGCCACTAGATGGGGGCTCACTCATTCCATTCCTGACCCGGTTGAATGACTGGAAACAGGCTGTGGATCCGGGAAATAGTTTCTTTCAGGAATGGATAATGAAGATTTTTACAACGTGATTTAATTTGGATGTTTGCGGGACCACATAATTTGAATTAATAATACGGGAAAACGTAGTTTCCGGGAACGTATAATCGAGATTCTACTGTATATTACAGTGGTGTAGAAAGCTAGAGAATAGACACTTTTTATTCCAACCAACGAATGGTGAAGGTCAGATAGATACATTAAATCTGAAACGAAGAGATATTGAACTAAGTTGATGGGAGGATGATTATGCAAAATTTGACCAAAGGGAGAGATAGATAGTATACATGTTGAGACAAGTGTAGGTGGTAATAATAATAGTAATAATTTCTTGTGGCTATTTCTAGCCGAGTGCAGCCCTTGTAAGGCAGACCCTCCGATGAGGGTGGGCGGCATCTGCCATATGTAGGTAACTGCGTGTTATTGTGGTGGAGGATAGTGTTATGTGTGGTGAGTTGCAGCAATATTGGGGACAGCACAAACACCCAGCCCTCGGGCCATTGGAATTAACCAATGAAGGTTAAAATCCCCGACCCGGCCGGGAATCGAACCCGGGACTCTCTGAACCGAAGGCCAGTACGCTGACCATTCAGCCAACGAGTCGGACAGTGTAGGTGGTAAGAACTGTAGAGTTGAAGTTGGAAGCATCAAAATTATCTACGGATTGAAGACCCGAACAGCTACGTGTTCTAAATGAGAAGGGTTTCTAGTTAATCCTTTCAGATTGAGATGAATTACGCCAGTACAGACAAAGGAGAATCTCTCACTGTGGAAGATGAGAAATTTTCATTTTTCCAAACTAAAGTTTGCATAAGGGAAGTGTAATATCTAATAAATTAAAGTTCTCATGAACTGTAATTTATGTAAATGAAATACTAATTGTGGGCATGCGAAGGGCTAGGAAATCATTATGCCAATGGGTTAAAAGAACATCATCAGATCTATCAAGTCGCACTCAATGTTTCTGTCCAAACACCTATGAATTTGAAATTTAGAACTTATCTTAACCCTTTTGCTCTCAGTCAAGCCCAAAACACTCAGACCATTTTTCATGATTATGCATGTTAAAATGTAAAAAATTGCCGTATAAAGAATTCCCCAGATACAAAATTGAAAAAAAACACAATATTACACTATTCAATGTAGGTTTAGGAAAAAATTATCCCTAAATTGTTCATGGCATGTTTTACTACAAAAAAATTTGGAAATTACAAAATATATTTCAGAAAATAAAAATCGGTTTTCAAATAATAAAAAAATAATCTGTTCTTTAGTGTACAGTCATTCTGAAAATAAGAGCATTTAATTCTGTATAACTTGATATAATTTTGATTTTTGTATTCTTATGTAGTCCTGAGTTATAGCACCTGACGTAAAGAACTGTACACGGACCTTCTGATAGATCGGCTCACTGAGCGTGTAAGAGTTAATGAAGTCCTGCTTTGTCTGCTCTCCAGCATACTGGACTTGTGTCTTCGACACCTTTAGTTACATTTATGTTAAACCACTAGGAGAAAAAAGGTAAAAAAATGTTGGAAGAAATGAGCATTCCCTGAAGTACAGGGAGATGTTAGAGTGTTGCACTTGTCACATTTACGAGGTAGAATTGAACAGTTTGACTGCACAATATACAAAGTTACCCATATAAATCTTATTCTTTTCTTACATTATTATGTGAATTATATATTTAAAGTTCTTGTATCAAGACAGTTCATTAAGCCCCTATGGTTAGTGACCATGGGGTCTCTACCTGGTCAACTCCCTTTGTCTTTATACCCTGAGGGCAGAGGTGCCAGCTATTACGGATTGTCTGTAATTATTATGGATTTCACCTCACGATTACGGGATTACGATCAACATACATACATACATACATACATACATACATACATACATACATACATACATACACACATACATACATACATTATCATTATAGACTGTTATGCATTTCAGCATTCAGTTTGCAAGCCTCTGTGAATTTACTAAACGTCGCCACAATCCTCGATTTGCAACTAGTGTTGTGGCCTCATTTAGTTCTATACATCTTATCTTTAAATCGTTAGAAACCGACTCTAACCATCGTCGTCTTGGTCTCTCTCTACTTCTCTTACCCTCCATAGCAGAGTCCATTATTCTCCTGGGTAACCTATCCTCCTCCATTCACCTCACACGACCCCACCACCGAAGCCGGTTTATGCATACAGCTTCATCCATCAAGTTCATTCCAAAATGAGCCTTTATCTCCTCATTCCGAGTACCCTCCTGCCATTGTACCCACCTGTTTGTACCAGCAATCATTCTTGCTACTTTCATGTCTGTTACTTCTAACTTATGAATAAGATATCCTGAGACCACCCAGCTTTCGCTCCCGTAAAACAAAGATGGTCTGAAAACAGACCGATGTAAAGATAGTTTTGTCTGGGAGCTGACTTCATTCTTACAGAATACTGTTGATCGCAACTGCGAGCTCACTGCATTAGTTTTAAGACTCCTTGATTCAATCTCACTTACTATATTACCATCCTGGGAGAACACACAACCTAAATACTTGAAATTATCGACCTGTTCTAGCTTTGTATTACCAATCTGACATTGAATTCTGTTGGATTTTTTTACCTACTGACATCAATTTAGTCTTCGCGAGGCTAATTTTTATACCATACTCATTGCAGCTATTTTCAAGTTCCAAGATATTAGACTGCAGGCTTTCGGCACAATCTGCCAGTAAAACCAAGTTGTCAGCATAGGCCAAACTGCTTACTACATTTCCACCTAACTGAATCCCTCCCTGCCATTTTATACCTTTCAGCAGATGATCCATGTAAACTACAAACAGCAAAGGCGAAAGATTGCAGCCTTGTCTAACCCCTGTAAGTACCCTGAACCAAGAACCCATTCTACCATCAATTCTCACTGAAGCCCAATTGTCAGCATAAATGCCTTTGATTGATTTTAATAATCTACCTTTAATTCCATAGTCCCCCAGTGTGGTGAACATTCCCTCGGTACCCTGTCATATGCTTTCTCTAGATCTACGAAACATAAACGCAACTGCCTATTCCTCTCGTAGCATTTTTCAGTTACCTGGCGTATACAGACAGTCTGATCCCGACAGCCTCTCTCTGGTCTCAAACCACACTGGTTTTCATCCAACTTCCTTTCCACGACTGATCACACCCTCTCTTCCAAGATGCCAGTGAATACTTTGCCTGATATACTAATGAATGAGATACCTCGATAGTTGTTGCAATCCTTCCTGTTCCCTTGCTTATAGATAGGTGCAATTACTGCTTTCGTCCAATCTGAAGGTACCTTACCAACACTCCATGCTAATTTTACTACTCTTTGAAGCCATTTCATCCCTGCCTTCCCACTATACTTCACCATTTCAGGTCTAGTTTCATCTATTCCTGGTGCTTTATGACAATGGAGTTTATTTCTTTTCCACTTCCTCAAGTGTAATTTCACCAACATCATTTTCCTCCTCCCCATGAGCTAGGCTGTTCGCAACACCACCTGGATGATTGATATCCTTTTACATTGAGAAGATGTTCAAAATATTCCCTCTACTTCTCCAGTGATACCCTGGGATCTATTATGAGTTCACCTGAATTACTCAAAACACTGTTCATTTCCTTTTTCCCTCCCTTCCTAAGATTCTTTATTACTGTACAGAAAGGTTTCCCTCTTGCTTGACGTAGCCTTTCCAGGTTATTACCAAAATCTTCCCACGACTTCTTTTTGGATTCAACAACTGTTTGTTTCGCTCTGTTTCTTTCATCTGCATACAAATCCATGTCTGCCTCGGCCCTTGTTTGGAGCCATTTCTGATAAGCCTTCTTTTTACGTTTACAAGCTCCTCTCACTTCATCATTCCACTAAGATGTTCGCCTTTTCCCATCTTTACACACAGTTGTTCCTAGGCATTCCCTTGCTGTTTCTACTACAGCATCCCTGTATGCCACCCATTCACTTTCTATATAGAAAGAATATATATCCTGAACCTGCTTACTGTCCATTGTTCGAAATTTCTCACTAATCATATCCATGTCTAATTTACTCGTCCTGGAGATTTTCTACCCTTATTCGTTTGCAGACAGATTTCACTTTCTCTTCCCTAGCCCTAGAGATACTTAGTTCACTATAGATCAGATAGTGGTCTGTATCATCGCAAAATCCCCGGAAAAGTCGTACATTCCTAACAGATTTCTTGAATTCAAAGTCAGTTAAGATGTAGTCTATTATGGATCTGGTACCCCTAGCTTCCCATGTGTAGCGGTGAATAGTCTTATGCTTGAAGAATGTATTTGTAACTGCTAAACCCATACTAGCACAGAAGTCCAACAAACGCCTCCCATTCCCGTTAGCTTCCATATCTTCCCCACATTTACCAATCACCCTTTCGTATCCTTCAGTTCTATTCGCAACTCTCGCATTGAAATCGCCCCTTAGCACTATTCTATCCTTGCTGTTGACCCTGACCACAATGTCACTCAATGCTTCATAAAACTTGTCAACTTCATCCTCATCTCCACCCTTACATGGTGAATACACGGAGACAATTCTAGTCCTAATTCCTCCAACTGCCAAATCTACCCACATCATTCGCTCATTAACGTGCTTAACAGAAACTATGTTGCGGGCAATGGTATTCCTGATAAGGAGCCCTACCCCAGACTCTGCCCTTCCCTTTCTAACACCCGTCAAGTACACTTTATAATCTCCTATCTCTTCCTCCTTATCTCCCCTTACCTGAATATCACTTATTCCTAGCACATCCAGATGCATCCTCTTTGCTGACTCAGCCAGTTCTACTTTCTTTCTTCCATAAGCCCCATTAATATTGATAGCTCCCCATTGAATTCCATTTTGTTCACCAAGTTGTTTCCAAGGAGTTCCTCATCTGTCAAATGGGAGTGGGACTCCGTTACTCCCATAGGTCCGAGGCTTGCTTAAAATGTTCTGAGCTCGGTAAATTCATGAAGCAGGATTCTACCCTACTTGCTCATAGTCCAAGTGAGGATCTCTCCTCTAACGGGTTATGGACCACCGGTGAATTGTATAGTCCTAGCCGCCTGAGCACAAGGAGGACCACGACTCAGAATATGTCCGAGACGCCCACTCCCATTCCATAGCAACTGGTATCCCGACTCTCATGACCACTTACTAGGCCACTCAGCCGTTGCCGATGGTTTACGAACTAGGACGTGACTACAGTAACCCACACCATGAACCATCCACACCATGTTTCGGTCAAAGGAGAAATTATTACCGAAAAACTGACATTATCACAAAAAAATAATTTTCTACGGAAAAAGAGAAAAGAAGGAAAAATGTTCAATCCTTTGGAGCCTTTCTCCTAAATCGTCCTCATTTCAATGCTTGTGAGTTGGCAACGATACTTATTCGGTCGTGACTTCCTTTTGCTACCCAGAAGCCTTGTAGAATTCGTTGTGAATGAAGGAGCTCTTCGCTATAAATCCTTCAGTAATGTTGTATTTGCTGTGTTAAATGTACCTGACAGTTAACAGAAAGACTGAGAAAGAACTGAGGCCTACATTTAGCACGTCTGCACTGGAATCTCTTATGGTTCAGAACGAATCACAGTGTGAAGGATGCTTAAAGAAGAACTACATTGAAAAGCAACTGCTGCGTGAGAAACAAGGAATGAGCAGCATTTAAAGTAACATTTTATGTAATAATCCTCACGGTGTAGCTTATGGAGTTCTACGTGTTTTATCAAAGAACTTACAGGTGGTGTGCAAATGTTGTTGTGTAATATGATATTCTTTGAGCTAGATTGCTAGAGGGAAGGGCAAAAGGGGTGTCATTATCGAGAAGGATGGAGCACGGTTTGGACTTGACTCGAAATTTTTCATGGGTTCGGGGGGTGATTACTGATAATCCACTTCAAAGGATGGCACCTCTGCCTGAGGGTATCAGGTTTCACCCCCTTTTTCAGCCCTTAGTGGCATGGTAGTACCTGTTCTGGCTACTGTAGGCTGCCAATTGTTGCCTTCTTTACCCCCATTATCTCTTATCTGGGGGTTGGGCGCCATCTTCCATCTTGTCCTTTCTGTCAGTCTCACCTTTCTCTAGATCTGGTAGCCTTTTGATTGGTGCATTCAGCGCATGGCTGTAGTATCTCACTGTGTCACTCTCCAGTACTACCATCTTTCTGATATTGCCATTTCTTCTCCTTTCCTTCAAAGACAGTCTCATTGTTGTCCGTATCTTTCTCATTTCCTTCCCTTCGACCACTTCTCCTGCTTTCGCCTCAAGGCCCATCTCTGTGCCGCATATATTATCAATGTCTTGTAAATCCTTAACTTGAGTTAGACTGGCATCCTTCTGCCATCTCCCTCCACTTACTCCAACCACAAAATTCTTGCTTACATTGATCTCCGCAGTAAGGTACTCGACTCTCTTTCCTGTACATCGTCACCTCCTCTTGTACTCACCACCAGCATCAGTTACATTTGCTGTTATCTTAGATTTCCAAAACTCGGATAACGCTCACTTCAGTATTCACCACAGAATTTATTATCTTGGTTTAGTTTCAATCTGAATTTGAACCTTAAATTTTTCATACATACAGAAAACAAATGACTACTTACTGCCACCACTGTGGAAATGTAAATAAGTTTTTAATTCTATTCGGGGTTTGCAAATAATTGAGAAAAAGTGAAGAAGGAAGCCTAATATCACTTTCCAGGAGAGTGAGTTGTGGCAGAAAGCATTAACAACATAAAGAATGAAAAACAAATCATAGCCTGCACATTGTATATTTCACTCAAAAATAAGGCAGTATTCCTTAATTGTTCATCCAGGTAAGCTATAATCTTCGGCGTACCTGTCTAGGTTCCAGGTTATGTTCGAACTCTGACAGTGTCGAAGCTTTAGATAACCTAAAGTGTGTTTCAGAATCAATGCCATCGTTCTCCTCAAAATATGTAGCGCATCTTAGATTTCCTGTTTTACCAGTTGACCTTTGTCCAGTAAAATTTTAAACCAAAGATAATATCCATTATCCAAGATACTGTTGTTGGTGAAAACAAAATAATGTAACTTCAAATAAAGATTCTCGTGTTGGTAACACACACCTAGGTGTACATCCTGAACCCCAGGTAAAACAACTCGCTGCATGTTCAATGTTAACAGATCTCAGTACTGAAGTGACGATTGTTTCAGATGATCAGCCCGTGGAAGTGTCGAGCCGGGTCCAGATACACGAGCAAGGAGACCTGCTGATCGCTGCCGTGAGGGAGAGCGATGCTGGTGAATATACGTGCGTGCGCTCCAACGAAGCAGGCTCTGTGGAAGCTTCAGCTTTCCTCTCCGTACTTGGTAAGTTGTTCACATGTTTGCGGACAATGTGCAGGATTTTTTGTTTTAAGGAGCATTGCCAGTCGTACGGCGACATCACCTCGAGCCGTGTTGTTTTCATTGTGAAGTATTTGTCTGTCAACTAGTCCCGGTTGGCGTCTGTCCTACAAATAGGAACGTGGACGTAATGCAGTGATCAATTTCAGCATCTTTTGGTCCGCTTCTAACAAAAAGAGAACTTGGAGACGTTGTGTGTCAACAGAGGAAACGCTTGATGAAATAGAAGCCCTCTAAATCTCTGACACATCCCACCGTACAGGCTAGTGTGCCACTTCCTTCTGCACAAAAAGCAAATAAACTAAACAAAACCACATATTGAAGTGCTCATTCAATTAATCAGTCATCTATTCGTATGTGCAGAGAATAATTCATTTAAGTACTAGTAACTGGCAGGGAACATCCACATTCAGCAGCACACGTCGCAATTTCTGCAGGGAGCTTGGAGCTCGGGTTGGTTTGCTCGCCAGCTAAGTTTAGAAAGAGGAATTTCGACATGACGTACACAAAGCAGAACAAGGAAACAATAGAACTCCAATGGCCAGACCAACGGACAACATTTTGGAGGCCCGGCGAGAGGCTAGAGGAGCTGCAAATACACGGTTGAAGTAAGCGTCGGGTACGCGATGTGTTGAGCCAGTGAAATTATAGAGCCACAGTCAATTTGGCTAGGCATTGGTCTATGCGAGTGATGGCCCCGATCGAGGATACAACGGTGTCTTAGAGGAAAAATTGATAAAAGCGATGTTAGCGTGGGTTAGCTACACTATTATCCAGCAAGATTCTGTGCAGGTAACATCGAGAGATGTATTATTTTTGCGAGTGCAGGTCAGAACTTATGTCTCTTGATTGTGTGGGGACTTGAACTTCGGTTTAAGACGCTCAGTCTGCATTTCAGTTATTCAAGAACTTTTGAGAATGGCTTTTATTTTTTGATTTCTGCAGGGAAGAACAGTTTTCAGATAGTCATCCAATGTTTAGTAGCTTGCCGGTGAAAACAGATTTTATGAGGACATCAATTTCAGTAATTTCCAGTCCAGCATTTAAATGGGAAATATTTGACCTAGCTATGGGATTAGATAAGATAAGCTGTTGCGCGACCGAATGGGAACTGTTTTCACAGTCAGTGGATATTACCCTGGCTGTAGTATTCAAGTAACTGGTGGGTTAATCTTGACCTGGTTTTCTACGTCGTAGACGAGGGGATGTTTTAAGTACAACATCCAGAAGCAGCGACGGAGACTACAAGATCACCACTTCAACGCCAGGAGAATGGAGACTCAAAGACTGATCCGGTTCTTTACTGAAGGCACCACTTTCGATATGGCTGGCTAAAACACAATGGGGGCCGGCTGTCCTGAAAGGCTGGCGGCGATAAGTCAACAAAATAGATGAGTACAGAGTTTTCTATGTAATTATGTGATTGTGAACGCGTTTTAAGGTTGCAAAAGCGGATAGGTTAGTTTTAATATTTAATTTCAGTAAATTTTGCTTTGTTTGGAAGGACTACATCCTATTTAAAGTAAATTTTAGGAAGCTTGTTAATGTAAATACAATTGTAACGTAAATGTGGACCGATTGCATAAGGTCACAGCTTACTTTCTTACATTTTTATTCAGATTTATTGACTGAGTGGTTAACATCATTTTACGAGTCTGTTTCTTATTTTAGCCTCATTTTAAAAATTTGTTTGCTTTGATGTCTGAGACACAGTGTATGTATCGGGGCTTAAATGTAAATGTAAATAATGATTCAAATTAAAGTCAGGAAGGACTGGATTAAAGTATTATTAATGGGAAAAAATGAAATGGCGTATGGCTTTTAGTGCCGGGAGTGTCCAAGGACATGTTCGGCACGCCAGGTGCAGGTCTTTCGATTTGACACCCGTAGGTGACCTGCGCGTCATGATGAGGATGAAATGATGATGAAGACGACACATACACCCAGCCCCTGTGCCAGTGAAATTAACCAATGATGGTTAAAATTCCCGACCCTGCCGGGAATTGAACCCGGGACCCCTGTGACCAAAGGCCAGCACGCTAACCATTTAGCCATGGAGCCGGACTATTAATGGGAGCTCAAAGTGTATGGAAACATGGCGAGTTCCTCGAACCCAGTTTCGTTTTCCAAGTTCGAATAGTTAGAACAAATTTTTCTGTAAAATTTTATTATCATTATTAATGCGAGTTTCTCGAGTTGTAAGATTGAGATATTTCAGTAACTTTCCGAAGTTCAGACATGATCGATTGTCTGTGTGACAATTTCTTAGTTTCAGATTATGATATTATTACAGACTTGGCCACTGTATTATTCATGTTTAGCTTTACGAGCGCAAGTGCTTTGATTTGTGACCAGCACGGTCTTGTTTCTTTTCATGCGTGCGAATGTTAGAGGATGTTTATATACTTATTCAGTTTTGGCAACTTTAGGACATGTGATATGTCTTGGTGTGATTTTGAGTAAGAGGACGACCGGGCGAGTTGGCCGTACGGTTAGAGGCGCATGGCTGTGAGCTTGCATCTGGGAGATAGTGGGTTCGAATCCCACTGTCGGCAGGCCTGAAGATGGTTTTCCGTGGTTTCCCATTTTCACACCAGGCAAATGCTGGGACTGTACCTTAATTAATGCCACGACCGCTTCCTTCCAACTCCTAGGCCTTTCCTATCCCATCGTCACCATAAGACCTATCTGTGTCGGTGTGACGTAAAGCCAATAACAAAAAGCAAGAGGATGCGTTCCTCATTTAAAAGGCCTGCATTTTTTAAAAATTTTGTGACTTGCCTTTGGTAGACTGTTGAAGAGCGTGTGTAAAGGGTTGGAGCCTTTGTTTTGATGATTGCTGTATTATTTTGGGAGACTGATTCTCCACTTTGGAGTCATTCTGGCGTGTGTTGGTGAGGGTGATATGTATTTCTACTGAGGAGAGTTTTATTTTAGCGGTCCATGATTTGTGATTTTATTGTTTTTGTCCATGTCACTATGTGTTGCAGTAGATCGCGACCGTGCTGAGGAACATTTGTGGCATGTGATTTATTTCAGTAATCCACGTTGGATAGGAAGTGTTCTTTAAAGTGTAAAATTATGATTCCTTATGCAGGTTCTTAAATTTATGCTTGGCAAGGACTTTCTCGCTCGACCTTGGCCGCCAGTGACAGTTCAGTTGCCGGCTACCGCACGTGCGTGTGTACGGCAGAATAAGGTGCTCATGCATTTTACTCACCGTTTGTACTGTTTATGCTGAAAATGTTTCCCATGCGCTCCCAAACATAATCGGCATCTCCTAACAAAATTTTCGGTTACTCTGCCAAGTTCTTCAGCACTGATGGATGCAATTGCAGCTCTTAATGTTCATCTAGTGTGTGAGAGTTGTTCCCATAAGGTACATTTTTTAACATTCCCCACAAATAAAAATCACATGCCATTAAATCTGGGCTACGAGGGCACCACACATTTTTACTTATGATCCTCATACGAAACACGCTTCAGTAAGGAGATAACGACCTTTACATCTATTTTTATTGTTTACTCAACCTGTAAGTTTGAATATCTTGGCCAGTTGTTTTATTGTCCGATTGATAGGAATGGGTCTCCCTGGAAATTTCGCTCCAAACTTTTGTCTTGTCCTAGCGCACGATTTTCTGCACTTAATGTGAGTATTGTGCAGATATACATGTTCACGTAACAAATATTTCACATACATTACAGCACTATACACAATCACATTAAAACACTATACAATACGATATACAGTACGCAGAAGCTTCATTGAACACCCTACTATCTCGGAGCTCAGTTCTCAGCAACTGCAGAAGTGCTGGAAACTGCGCGCGCCAGCAGCCGGTAGCAGCCTGTCCTCGGCGGCCAAGGTCGAGCGAGATTGTCCTTGCCAAGCATAGATAAAGACCTTGTATTTTCCGTTGAGGTTTTGAGTGAATGAGAGTTGCGTGAATGCTGCATGCTTTCTTCGTGATCCCTGGAAAATATGACATCATGTTTTTATTTCTTTGAATGTGTATATTTGCCATTTATGTGATTTAGTTGTGTGTGGTTACGACCCACAGTGTTCCAGTTCTCACATATGGACTCGAAACACGTACAAGGCAGATAGTAAAATCCAGTCAACAGAAATGAAATTCATCAGAACAATGAACCAAACAACCAGGAAGGTCAAGATTAGAAATGAAGCAAACAGGAAGGAGGCTGGCATCAAAATACCTGTTACCGAGTTTTTAGGAAGAGGCAGGCTACAATGGTTTGGAGATATTGTGGGGATGGACGGAACAAGAACAGCAAGGAATTACTTTGACAGAGAAATGAAAGTTGGGAGGCCAATGAATAGATGGAGAGAGACACACTGAAGTCAGAAGTCAGCAAGAGGAATGCTAAGTGGGAGGACATAGAGGAAAAAGAACTGTGCTTTGACGGAAAGAAGTGGCGAGCACTTGTACACCACACCTGGCAAACTGGAGCTGGAATTATGATGATGATGATGATGATAGTATTGAGTTGGGGTGTGATTTTATGGTGATTATTTTCCTCTAATTTGGATGCTTAAAATGGTTTGATTTCGGTTAATATTTCTTGAAGGACAGGCAATGTCGTGCATGTTTCACGCCCTAAAAAAAAAAAAAAAAAAAAAATCACTAAAATTTAACTGTAGCAGATGCAGACACAAGCATCACGGTAGGAACCCGAGAGGCAACCGCACCTGCGTGCACACAGGAGAGGTGAAACGGTGATAACAGTGGTCTTCCAGATGCAAATCAGCTTTGCTGTTGCATTTCTTGCTGTTGTGATGTGCTTCCAGATTTCAGGCCCACAGTTTTCAGTGTTTTTGACTATTTAGATGTTGGTCACATTAATCTTTTAATTACTCTATGATTCCCGTGTTATCGTCTCCATAACACCTATCTGTGTCAGTGCGACGTAAAGCCAATAGAAAAAAAAAAAAAGATTCCCATGTTACACATTTTGCACGTCATGATTTTACTTCTTACATTGAAAACATTGAAACATTGAAGCTTTCTTTCACGTATTCTAAAACATGAGAATGTAAAGTAACCGTGGGTGGTATTGTCTTTAGAAACTGATAAAATGCAAATTTAAAGCTGATTGTAGCAGAGAAAGGAAATGTCACGTGCTCCTATGGTGTGCTCTGAAACTTCGGCCGCACTTTCAGACGAACCTGGAATGATTTTCCAGTTCATTCAGATTGTTATAAGATGTGCCAGGGTTATGAAATGTGTTCAGTTTCATTGAGTTGTAAGGTGGTACCAGCTCAACCTTCTTGTTCTTACAAAGGCGGGAGAGAGGCGACTTGTCAGATTGCGCTGCACAGTGGATGTATTTCCTTCAACTGTACATACATCGTCCCAAGATACTGCTTGTATGTAACAGTGAACGATCAAATATGCGGAAAAGTTCCTAAATAATTTTACACAAAAAAAATTCCTATTTGAAGGAAAGATTCCATGTGTCTTATCCATCAGACCTATTTTTTTGTTGAAAATATCATGATTATGGGGTAATTTGGCTCGTACATTGCCATGCTCAATCGAGAACAACTTTATAATGCAGACACACATCGACTAATGTTTGAAGAGGGTTATGTTGAGTGAGGTCCAAGCTAACTGCCTGACGTCTGCGATCTGTTTCGTTCGACCGCTACGTACCGTTGTCGCCATCCATCGGCAAACGGCGGAAGCAAAGTTGTACACCTTGTAATATAAAAAATCAGACCCCTTGTGATAAAGCGTGGATGACATTTGAGTGAAGAATTACAGAAGAATATTCAACATCTCACAAGATGAGATTTGCCAAGTTCTGCAAACCTGATTAGGGGATGCCAAGAACTACAAGAGATCACTTTGAGTATCTCTCTTAATACCAGTTAGTTTTAGTTTCTTAATTTCACCAGAAATAACTTTATAGCATACAAGTGTTATTCATCACTGAGTAGTGTGCAGATATGGCACACATTTTTCTGGCCAGTGGATGATTGTCAATATGGTAACTTTGTAGGATATGAATTTCATTATGGTCTGTATTGAGCAACATTTGCAATTATAAGAACTGAATAGATTTCCTTCAATTCTTATAATTGTGAATGTGGTAACTTGCCATAGCATTAGCGGTACCACTGCACTGTTTTGGAAAACACACAGAAAGAGAAAAGTGTGTCCAAGAAAAACATGTTGCTCAAACAATAGAAGAATACACTACAAATTTGGAGTTAATGTTGTGGTTTTATATGTGATGATACTTGAAATCATAGGCAAAAGAAAAAATAAAATTAACAAGCAGACATAAATCACAGAGAACAACCAAATTACTGAATATAAAATATTGATCTGTAAACCAGCATATGTGTGTCACTCTTATACGTTCATGGATAATGAATTAAGATTTGTTTAAATTGATCCTGTTGTGGTCCTGATTAATAGAAGTGATATAAGAGAAAAATTGATGGTATGGCTGTTGTTGTTCCAGTTCGAACACAGATCATCCAGCCTCCCGTGGACACCAGAGTTCTCTTGAGTCACACCGCAACACTTCAGTGCAAGGTGTCCAGCGACCCATCGGTCCCGTATACAATCTCCTGGTCACAGAACGGCAGGTGAGTTTTGAGATGCTCTGTCACAGAGCTGTGTGATCTTCAATATGAAAGGAAATGCTATGTACTGCTGCTTTGAGTATTTGACGTCTTGTTTTTAAAAGAAAGACCTTTGAAAACTTTTTGAAATTGTTGGAAGTAACCATCAGTCTGCTCTGATCCTTGCCACACACCTGTGGTCTTCTTCCTAAGACCCCACAGTTACATTTAGCCAACCACCAAACCTCAAAAACATTCTCACTCACTATGAGCCACACTAGCCCCCACTCTAATCTGGTTCTTTATACTGTGCATACAGCCACTGTAAGACCTGCTGAGTACATATACACGGGACCTGAAGCATCAGCAACGAATATTACCCTATATAGGGTTACATGATACTGCACTTCAGTCAGCATCATTTATCAGCTTCGCTGCAGACTCTAATTTCACTAGAAATAATGTTCTACTGGGTGAGTTGGTCGTGAGGTTAGGGGCTACCATCCGGGAGATAGTAGGTTCGAACCTCACTGTCAGCAGCCCTGGTTTTTCATTTTCATTCCAGTCAAAAGTTCGGACTGTACCTTACTTAAGGCCACGGCCGCTTCCTTCCCACTCATAGCCATAAGACGTATATTAAAAACATTTAAAAAATTTATTTGTCTTTAGTAGTGGCAAAGTTAGGACCCAATAGTCCTCTCTTATACTCTCTTATACTTAACCACATCTTTGTACAGAAAATTTGTGTAGAATATTAAATATTTAAAAAAAAACTAATTTGTAACATAAATCTATATACTGTACACATAAAATAAGAGTTTTCTCTGTACTTTGCTGAGAATTTGAAAAGAATGGCATTTCTGTATTGGTCATGTCCACAGTAACAGAGAAATGCACTTTTTACTTTTCCGTAATGTCTGTCTGTCTGTCTGTCTGTCTGTCTGTCTGTCTGTCTGTCTGTCTGTCTGTCTGTCTGTCTGTCTGTCTGCCTGTATGTATGTATGTACACGCATCACTAGAAAACGACTAAAGAGAATTTAATAAAAATCGGTATGCCAAGTCGGGCAATAAGTCGTTACAATCTAAGCCATAAATAATTTTATTCACGCTGATAGAAATGGTAGTTTAGGGGAAGGCCTAAAATTTAATTTCCAAATATTTATGTTATTCATGGTCCTATCGTAATGAAAATCAGTATGCAAAGTCGGGGAATAAGTCGTTACAATCTAGGCTATAAATAATTTTATTCACGCTGAGTGAAATGGTAGTTTAGGGGAAGGCCTAAAATTTAATTCTTAAATATTTACATCATTTATGGTCCTATCTCATTGAAAACTGGTATAGAAAGTCAGAGAATGAGCCACTACAATCTAGGCTATAAATAATTTTATTCACGCTGAATGGAATGGTATTTTAGCGAAAGGCCTAAAATTTAATTCTCAAATATTGGTATTATTAGTGGTCGTGTCGATAAATACTACGTAACCAAAGTTATATAGAATTAAATTTCCGACCATTTATGTCTTATACATTTTTACCGTACCGGCTATGATAACACAGATATTCATGAATTTGTATTTTTGTTGCCAAGTCCATATCGGCGCCGAGCCGCGTGAAAATGGGTTAACATCATTTAATGAAAATCAGTGTGTAGAGTCAGGGAATAAGAAACTACAGTCTAAGCTATAAACACATTTATTCACCCTGGATGAAAACGTAGTTTAGGGGAAGGTGAGTAAAATTTAATTTTTAAATACCTATGTTTTTGGTCCTATCGAAAATTACTACATAACAAATATTACAGAGATTACAATTTTCGATCATTTATGTTTCATTCAGTTTTACCTTACCTACTATGATGAGTGGTATATCAGAGTTGGAAGAAAACTAAATGTGAAGGCCTACAATATCGAAAGCACATAACATTGATCAACAATAACATTACATTGACCATTGTCTTATGCTGCCTTTAACTCCGATAGATGGGATTACTGCTGCGTACTGAGTATAATAGCCTGATTTAATATTGGCGGGAAATAGCCGGGGAGTTAGAAAACTTTCTTCTTTAACATGCCATTCCTCCGGTTCATACATTTTCTGATACAGCCGGTACGTAACACACTGGTTCTTCATAGTATTCCAGCTATTTGATCCCTACTCTGCCGCACTGTTTTGAATGAGCAGTGTGCATACTTAAGGCCGAGGCTGACTTAGTAGTAGTGGTAGTAGTAGTAGTAGTAGTGACTCATTGGGTACTCCTAGGAAACAGATTAGTATAAGATAGTTTTTGCCCTGGGAGTGTCCACTATTCGACCCTCTCCCCAGCGAAAAAAGACGAAGAGTGTTCATGATTCACGGCTGTCTTGCGGCTTGGTCATTCCAGCTCTGGAATTTTGCACTGTTAGATCGGCAGTGTAGTACTGTTCGTTAAAAGCGAGAAAATATGTGGTGTTTCATTTGATCGAGTATTTCACACGAAAGCGTTGCTTTTAACCCTCTACTGCATACTGTTGCCATTAGGCAACAAATAACTTTTCACCTGTACACATGGATAAATATTGTAGACAGAGTGTTAAGCTATTAGCCCCAGTTAAGAATTTGTGGTATATTTAAAACACTGAACGTATGTTGAACATTAAAGCTTGAAATTTTCTTCGCCAAACGAAAACGAAAAATAATTCATGCAGTAGAGGGTTAATCACGCGATTCCTACTAAATCATTTTAATGTATGTTAATTTCACTTGCGAAAACCACAAAGACAGTCTTTTTGAGGATGTATAACGGCAGGTGGAGAGTGAGCGTCTACCATTATAATGAAAACTCCTCAACCTGATTGTGACTCATAGTATGCAAGCGGGGTCTACCATTACAGTGAAAATTCCCTAACTCAGTCTTCATAAGAAAAGAAGTTTGGTGACTTCCCCGTCGCGTTT
Organism: Anabrus simplex; assembly: GCF_040414725.1. Taxonomy (NCBI): domain Eukaryota; kingdom Metazoa; phylum Arthropoda; class Insecta; order Orthoptera; family Tettigoniidae; genus Anabrus; species Anabrus simplex. The sequence continues at coordinate 14,336,036 of NC_090277.1, read as the reverse complement.
CTAGGGTAACGTTCAGAGCTATGTAATTTAAAACTGTACAATCTTGCTCACAACGTGTACACTAAAATTCCGTAGCAAAGCACGGGTGCATCAGCTAGTTAAAATAAATGCAACATAATAATTGTACCAATATGTACACATCATTTGTCAAACTAATAAAAGAAATAATTCAATGAAAAATAAGTTTAAAACACACTCTCTCTCTCTCTCTATATATATATATATGTATATGTGTATGTATATATATATATATATATCTTTTTATTTCTCTCCAGCATTGGTTAAGAGAAGTTATGTGTTGGTGTGACATAAAGCAGATTTTAAAAAAGCTCATTATCTGAGGCCAGGACAGTTACATATGTGTATGTTTCACTTCTATGCCTGTGTTTGGACAATGTGTTGCTCTCATGACATGCCATTTCACTTTCTCAGGAGGATCGTACCCGGCAGCAGTCAACGTATATCTATACGAGAAGACGGCACTTTGGAGATTCAGGCCGTACGAGCTGCCGACGTTGGCGACTACGTGTGTTCCGTTCTTTCTTCCGGCGGTAACGAGACGAGATCGGCTCGCCTTAGCGTCATCGAGCTGCCCTACGCCCCCAATAACGTGCGGGCCGTACGCTTGGAGGCTCCCGAGACCCGACGCATCGTCAACGTCAGCTGGACTCCGGGCTTCGACGGAAACAGCCCCATCCTCAAGTACATCGTGCAGAGGAGAGAAGTGTCTGATTTAGGTAAGAAAATTCTCAAGCTTCTTCAGCATCACTGCACTTTCTTTCTTCTGGTGACGAGTCATTTTATAGTTGGGGAAACTTCCTCCAGGTCTTGTATTATTTTGATCAGTTTATTCTGCATGTTGGGTAGCATGGGACATATCTTCGGAAAGGATTTCATTTTATTTATACAAGTCAGAGATATCACATACAAAAAAAAAAAAGATAAAGAACTAATTTAACTTAAGGAAATAGGTACATACTTTACAGAATCCTTGTAGAAATTTCTTTAAAGAAGTACGTATAACAACTTTCGGCTAGGAATACTATATTGTATTTCCTTTGGAAAAGTCTGAAGTAATGTCTGACCACCATAATATCATTGCATTTCTCGATACCAAATATGGAAGAATAAAACATAACATTCGTTTTGAGTATCTTGGAGAGATCTTTTCCTTTAAAGTACCAGGAAAAGAAACCAGAAATATCAGTCAAAATGCATGGAAACACCGTTTCAGGTCTGTAAGCGTGCTTATACTTGAATGCTTGGCCGTCACTGAGTATTGATCCACACCAGAACTGTACTCTAAATTTGAAAAGCTCTCACTTGTTATGGACATATTTCTTGAATGTCCGGCACCACAATATCTCGCAGAATTCCTGATCTTCTTAAGACTAAATGTACCACTAAATGGGAAAATGCAGTGAAGGAAGATCTGAGACAATGGTTCAAGATGTAAATTAGTTCAGGAGCTGGGGATAAAGGCTCTTTTGGAAAGAGTGGGAAAACGGCCTGACGCAAAGTGATCCAAAGAGCACAGAATTGTGTTCTCCATCGAGTGAAAATTGTGCTCAAAATTGGCCAAAACGTTGTACAGACCACTGTGATGAGCTTGCCGCAAACAACCTTAATCCGGTACTGGGTGATGTTGATGACCTCCAACAGATGAAGCGTGCATGAACTGGGGCATGGATCATGTCACATACAGTTGATTCCGGTGTTGTGACGCATTTCTGTTGCACCCACTCTGAGCCTATTTAGAGCATTCCTATCAGGTGCCATGCTCTCTGATAGCCAAGTGGGAAGGATAATAATGATGCATAAGTAACATTTCCAGTCGTTCAGACTTTTCTGGCAGCGACTAATGAAAATGATCCTCACTCTTTTTTAATTCCCTCGATGATATAGAATTTGTTTCTCGACGCTAGATCGACTTCAGGTCCTCTATTACACTAAATTTATAAGACTTGGCTCTTCACCAAAAGTGCCGAGTGTCCTCTATGAACCATGGAGATGGTTTCTTGGAGTTTCTTTCCTCAACTACTTAACTTATAACAAGACAACGGGAGTTGTTCCATTGAGGAAAAAATGAGGTTGTTCAGACTTGTCGGGAGAGCGGCTCAACTGCAAGACGCGACATGAGAATTGTTCAGCTCATCCCGAACGTTCGTGTAGAATGGCGAAGGCAAAGAAGAAGGATTTTAACTTGCGTGTGTTTGTGACTGTTCGTTCAAAGCTGTAAGAAATTCCCAATTGCTGACAAACATCTTGCAAACATTTCTTAGGAGAATTTTTTTAGACAATGCCTGATGTCATTGAGAACTTCTTCAGTGAGCACGGAGCATTATCTTCTCAAACCCTCCCCATTACGACTTGAAGCTCGTCATCAGGGTGTTTTTCTTGAAATAATCTGACACCACGAGACAACTCTGAATGTACATATAAAGAGTTAATGAGCACTCGTTCTGGAATAGAATACTTACAAGGGAAGGGCGCGTACTGGGGAATCACAGGTCTTACGTAAATTTTACACACACATTAAATGAGCCAAGAAGAACACAATGGCCAAAACTTTTCTTTTGGAAATTAACTCATGCGACCTACAGAAAGTGTTAAAGTTCGCATGTTTGAATTTGTGTGCTTAAGCTATGCTGTACTGTGGCGTCTTGTGGATTCACTCATTGAGGGACCGTGTCACTGATCTTCTTTTCTATTCCGTTAGTAATTGTGTAGCACGTCATGAAAATGATGTAGCGGCGTTAAGAGAAATAACTTAATTCCCAAATTGATTGTGGGTCAGTAAAGGCAATAGAATAAGATTGTTATAGTGAAAATAAAGGTTAATCAGAATAACAAGAGGCTTTACACACGAAAGCAAGTTACTCCTTAAAGCTTCTGCAACAACAATGATGCTCGTGGCAAAACTGTTGAAAGCACACATTGGTTCTACACCAACCACACCTAACAAAGTGAGAATAAGGGCTTTAATATCACATGTTCTATATTTTTGTTCCAACGCATAAATAACTTTGCCTATGTTGATTACCATTATACAAACCAAACACTTGGCCCATGCAACGACTACAGGCATAAGTCTGTGTGGCCTCAAATCAGCTGTTTGAAGTGCGAGTTGCGGGTAGGATGTGGAGTAGCGGCCTGCGTAGCCGAGCGCACTAATTTAAATGTACGAAATTTTACGCTTTCTGTAGGTTGCACAAGTTAATTTCCGAAAGAAGTGTTTTGGCCGTTGTGTTATTCTTGGCTCATTTTACGGGTGTACAAAATTTACGGAAGGTCCTTGATTCCCCAGTACACGCCGTTCCCTTGTTAGGCTTGTTATCAGCTGTAGCTTTCTTAGCACACGTGCACTCACAAGCTTGGGATTCCCAGCCTCGCTGCACGAACGGACTCGTATCCTGCTCACACGCTAAATACCTCAGGAAACAATGTTACTTGAATCTCACAAGTTAGTTGTGGAAGAGCTGGAATATGGGACTGTGCATGGTAGTTGTATCTTGCACCTTCTACTGCATGAACACTAAAGCTTGTCTTTCTTTCTATTTGTGGTGACTCTAGGTCTGATTGCAGAACCGTACCTCAACTGGGTCACTGAGCTGAGTAACGTATCAGCTCAACAGCGCTGGGTGCTCCTCACGAACCTCAAAGCCGCCACGAACTACATGTTCCGTGTGAGCGCCGTCAACAGCGTGGGAGAAGGCTCGGCATCGGACCCCAGCCAAATGGTGGCGCTGCCTCAGGAACGTGAGTATCTAGTGTCTGTTGTTTTCAGAAGCCAGAGCATATGTATTCCGTATATCCACTGTTATAAATTGTTGAGTAGTTACTTTTTCTTCTGCAGGGTATTAATTAAACTCTATTGACAGAATACACATTGGGCATCCAGAAGCAATTATAAGCACTATTCTCCCTAGGACCTTTTTAATGGGCAAACCGCCCTGCCATCTTTACAGACTGGCCGGCTAACACAACCTAGATATATGCTAGTTTGATAACATTAATACGTATTTGAGTCGTTGGGTGCTCCGGATTTAAATGTACAGTAAATACTGTAAAACTGTTTGTTTAATAATCTTCATTATTGTCTGCAAAATTGCATCAATTTCATCAAAGTTTAAATGTGTAAGTGGACCGTCGCGCATGGTCATGCGCGGGCGATGTATGAATTTGTGTGGAATCTCATACGAGCACTCGATTACCCATGACGTTACAAACTCGTACGGCACTCCACAGCAATAAGCACCGGAGTTACATGATTATGAACAAGCAATAAAACACTAGAGGTTTAAAATACTCTGTTACGTCTTGTTCATGATAATAACACTAAAATAGTTTAATTTTGTAGTTAATGTTTACCTGTCTGATATTATTGTTAATGCCCTGAGGGGGATAAATTGACATTTTACCATATTCATTTTTAAGTAGAATTCTCCGCCCTGTTACTCATTCCTGCCACCCACCTGATGAAAATTTCTCGGGAGATTACTGTGTGTGTAATATAATATACTTAAAGTTATGTATAATATAGCCAAATACATTTTAAATACACACAGTGGTCTTTAGAGGGTTTTGAATCTAAAGGACATTCATTCTGCTTTCCCACAATGTTAGGTCATCGGAGGTCAAGGGAGTCTTTAATTTCCTCTTCCTTTCATGGTTCCCGTGATCATTCCTTCTCATTTCAATGGTCATCTATATTCTCAGTCAGTATCAGCTGATGATGATGCGGTGACAACTAACACCACCATCGCCAGTGAACTCATTAAATAATATATCCTCACCAGCAATGTGCGGTGTTTATGGTTGATATTTCTCTTCTCATGGCCGATAGTGTAAAAATGTTTCCAGCATAAATAATCAGAAATACTAGTATCTGTAACGTTTGTTAAGTGCTGTGTTTAGATGGAACATATATTTCCAGAGATATTTGGAAGTTAGTAAAAATGAAGTAATCTTGAATATTTCCGTGATTGTTCCTCGTGGTAAAAATGCGTAGAACACAGCAGATTATGTACAGCTGATATATTTCACATTTCTTTCTTTGGTCCTTTCAATATTTCTTACCAGGTGAAGCAGCTGCCCTTGCCAACATAGTTTTATGCAAACCGCCGTTTTATACACCTCCTGAAAATATCTGTTCTTTCTGTACACACAGTAAAATCTTTGGGCCGTTTGCCGAAACAGTATTTAGACGATGTTTATGGTCAAACAATGTCTAAGTGTGGCTGCTGAATTGCGAAGACATTCTTTAGCACTTAGACACTGTCGATGTTCAACCAGCCATGTGTAAACACTGCCAAGGACACGGCGTCCTGTGGGTCATCTGCTATGATATTGCAGCAGTTCATTTGAAATATACGGGGAGGTACAGTTTAAAATATTATTTTGCTTTTCAAGAGATAACGTATGGGACTTGTTCCTTGAGTGTAGCACAAGGGAGATTCTGGTAAGTGTAAACTTGACTACAATTTTTGGCAACAGATATATTTTATTTTTCTTGGAATAATTTCCATGGAATTTCCCATCGACTACATCCATATCAGGACAAGTTGTTCCAATCGTCAGAGGGCTGTCACATATATCAGCCGGGAGGCATTCAGTTATATTTACTGCCCAGTAAGCACACACAATAGTGACACTACAGCAGATACTTGTCGCCCTAATTCAGAAAAGATTTTGGCAACTATGAGATAGGAAAAGGCAAGGACTGAGAAGGAAGGCCCGTGTTCAGAATAACAGCCGTAGTATTTGCCTGGTGAACGGGAAGAAGTACGAACTATAAGGGCCCATACAACTAATTTGGTTACTCAGCAATACAGTTTCGTCTTCCCTTCACAGGAGTTATTTAGATTACACTCACCATAACAACACTATAATCAAATGTCTTGTACGGTAGCGTGCCACGTTACTCTCGATAATGTTATGAGATTTAATTTTCACCAAAAGCTATATTATCTGTGGACAAGTCATGCTCATGTTTAGCCATATTTGAGTAATGTGTAAAAAGGCGACAACTAACTAACGTTTGGCTCACTCACTGACGAATTTCAATCAATCAATCAATCAATCAATACTGATCTGCATTTAGGGCAGTCGCCCAGGTGGCAGATTCCCTATCTGTTGTTTTCCTAGCCTTTTGCTAAATGATTTCAAAGAAATTGGAAATTTATTGAACGTCTCCCTTGGTAAGTTATTCCAATCCCTAACTCCCCTTCCTATAAATATTTGCCCCAGTTTGTCCTCTTGAATTCCAACTTTATCTTCATATTGTGATCTTTCCTACTTTTATAAATGCCACTCAAACTTATTCGTCTACTAATGTCATTGCACGCCATCTCTCTGCTGACAGCTCAGAACATACCACTTACAAGTGATAAAAATCATTGTTAATCCGTATTGAAGATACTGAATGTAGGATGCTAAATGGTTTATTCTGTCACCCATTCAGCACATATAAATTTTTACATTCAGGAATTGGTTGCAACAACCAAAGAGTTACATGGAAGATACTTCTATTTCCATTTTCAAACCGATATTGAAGCTTAAACGACGTTTAGTTAAACACTGGCCGAACATTGTTTATGCAATGGAGCGTCGTGCTTAACTTAGATGTTGTCTAAGGTTCAAAACTATTCATCGTTTCTGTGGTCGGCCCTTTGTATTTACGGCCTAAAAAAAAAAAAAAAAAAAAAAAAAAAGAGAGAGAGAGAGAGAGAAGTTGATATGTAAATGAAATACTTGGTGAGTATTGCGATTGTGTTAATGCGATATATCAGCTGCAATCTTACATATATTGTGCCGCAGTGCAAGCTGAATGCTACGGTGCGCCAGTCGTACACGTGATGGATTTGACTTAGGTCAGGAATACTGTATTCTTTTATTTTTTATTTATTTACTTTTTATCATCTCTTAATGTACATGAGATATCCTCTTTTGTGGACATTTTTAGTGCATGAAGATGTCATTAGGGTTGGACAAAAACAGGATAGGTAGTGGGAGGAAACAAAATTGCACGCACTGCGGTTAGTTGTGCTAGCACGTGTTTGAAATGATGACCTGCTTGGTTTCTGCACATCTTGACACGCTGCACTGTAGTATAGTGGGTTTTATTGATGTGCAGGATTTGGCAGTTAGGTGTCAGAGGTGCTCTTGGGTGTAAATTGTCTGTTTCAAGTACCTCCACAGGAAGAAGTCTAATGGCATTAAATCCGGTGATGTGGCAGGCCAAGACACAGGTCCTTTCTTCAAACCCATTTTCCTGGATTTGTCTCAATCAGATGGTTATGGATGGAGCTCCACCCTGTTGAAACCACGTCATTAAACATTCTCCCAGCACTACGTCATCCAGCAGAAGTGGGAGTTCTTTATGTAGAAAGTACCTGTTAAATGGCTCTCAAAGAGATAAGGTGATCACACCATACATTTCACTTGATAGGATGCCTCTCACACCCAGTGAGGATTGTAGTGCATGTTGTGGCAGATTTGTTCAAGAACAGGAATGTTGCTGCATTTTTCAGATTTCCTAACAGCGACTGACAGGAATTCATTTAAGGTTCAAAATCCAGCCCAATCCACACTGTCCCCAAGATCATAGGAACTCCTTTCAGTTCTACAGACACCTTCAACCTCAAGACACAAGACACCCAACACCTTGTTCCACACATCTTTCCTAAAAAGTCTTATCACCTTCAAGGAGCGGATGTGAGCCAATCATTTAAGAGAACTTCTGAACCTCTTGAGCCCCTGCAGCACATGAACTCCAATTACAAATGATAGAAAGGATCAAAGTAATGATAAATTAACCCCTTCAGTGGCGGATTCTGGCAGACCTCTTGTGCCAGAAAAGTGAGGTTTTTTGGAGGAAATTACTTATTTTTAGGAAGCAAGGAATGAGTAACAATTATTAAGGGAACACATGAGGCGTATAGTTTCAAACACGACCAAGTCCATCTTTTTCACGTTCTGATGTTTTGACTTCCATGGATTCATCTTTACAAGATGAATACAACGGGAACAAAAGTGGGTTTCAAATCTGGCCAGATCACATTTAAAATTGCAGCAAAGAATGGGGTTTCATATCAAAGTCGGCCAAGTCCCTGTTAACCCGCACGGGCCAATAATCCTGCGCTATCCAGTCACGTGTTTTCTTCCGGTAATATGGCGGCCTGACGTTTGTTCGAGTCACATGTGGTGGTTTTGTTTGCGTGTATTTTAATAAATATTTTATAAATAATAAATATATACATAATTAATTGGTCGTTTTTAATAGTATTCATATTTGCTGTGCAATAAAATGGAGGAATTTAATAAATGCCATATCAGAAAGCAGCAACGTGATCTTTCCACCTTGAAGCGCATGAGGGAAAAACAGCTGAGATGAGTACAATCAACAACGTGTTGTTAGTGGTGATTTAATCAAGGCTCAGTGATATGTTTCGAAGGCGCGATGGTATTGAATAGGTACAATATGAAGAATATACATTGAAGTAGCTACATGAAACCATATATTTGCTAAATATACACTATTTAAATGTTAATTAGCCTCTACATTGGTTACAATATTGGGTAATTTTACACAAACATAATATTTAAAATAATAATCTTTAAAGATTTTTTACTAAATCGTATATCATTTTTAATCATATTTGTTCTAAATAAAGTCAAGATGAACACAGTTGGAAAATAGGCCTAATCTAGATTTCTTTTTTCTTTAGGTGTTAGGCCAAATTTTCTAATCTAAGTTTCAAACATGGTCAAGTCCAAATTTTAAATACATTTTTCAATTAATGTAATACATTTAGACGGTAAAATTTGTACGGTGATGAATGAGAAGCCTCTGCTAAGCAACATAAAGATTAAAATGTCTGAATATATATGAATTAATAACCTAAACGAGTTTTTTGCTTCTCCTGAAAAAAAAACCAGCTCGACGGACTTGGCCATGTTTGAAACTATACGCCTCACATATATTGTTCAAGGTTAATAAAACTTACTTTATTTACACTTTTTTTACAGTAGGTCAGTGATATGGTTTCATAAAATATTGGTGTTTTGAGAATACTGTCCTGTGAGCAACACATTTTTATTTCAGGCTTTTGTATTATTCCCATCAACAACATCAATGCAAAAACTGCCAAATTTCATGAGTTTGTATCTTTCCAAAACTGTGCCCTTGCATGTGGAGACTTTTTTACAAGTTTTTCAATGCACTTTTAGCATACAAATTTTTTTTTGTCACTGTCAAATTTACAACTTCATCCATTAGAAACAGTTCAAACAGTCAATCGCACTCACCTCTGGTAATAATCCAAACCTCACCCCGGGATTTCCTGTAAATGGAATTATGTTAGGTTGCACACTATCCCCAGGCTTACACTTTTTCCACACAAATGTATATTCAAGATCGCCTACCATCACCTTAGCTTCTGATGTAATATCTTCTTCACTTTCACTAGAAATACTAAGAAGGTCATCATCCAGAGAATCAATCAAATTATTATCACTACTGTCAGAAATACTAATGTCATTTAGAGATTCATCTTTGATGTAGTTCCTTATTTTGTCTTCAGACAAACATCTCTTCCGTTTTGCGCTCGCCATTTCTGTTTACCTCGTCAGCTGGCCAGAGATTGTATATGTAAAGTAGAGAAGATAAGGCATATTTTAGGCCAGAGACTTCATGAATACAGCTGGAAACCCTCCCGCCATCTGTTGAGAATGCTGGAAAACATTTTCCAAAGAGATTACAGTACCCGTGCCACTGAAGAGGTTAATTCTTATGTAGAAAGACAGGAACACACAACAGAATAAATGTTAAAAGTTGTTGTCAAATGTTTTCTTTATCAGGTGTTTTCTCAATTTAATTTTTAGTTTTGACAAACTAAGGAACCTAAGAGATTAACTAAATTGAAAGTGAAAAGAAATGACTCCCGCTATAACAGATGTTATCTCGTTATTCAAAATTCATGAAAAGAGGCTTCAGAGGTCATGAAAAATGAAAATATTCAAAGCAATTCAAAGAGTAATGCTGTTGCAAAAAATCACCACCCTTCTTATAATATTAAATGTGGACATTCTGACAGACACAGCGAGCTACTGGGTGGGATCTGTACCATTGGCTGGACAAGTAGTTTGTTTTACAGAGATATAGATGAAGTGTCCCTTTACCTTGTTTGCGTTGTGCTGTTTTTTTTGTGTTTATTACTGTAAGGCAGTATTTATGCTTAAGCTTTGTGCCAGGACTGAGTTAGCACAGTTTTCATGGGGAACTCGGTGTGCTGAAACATTTTGTTCATGTGGATCAGGACAGGGGTATCTCACTGGTTTTCCGGAATGGTATTGTGGACGGATTATGACCTCCCGTCTCTTGACTGTCCACATGGACACTCACTAATTTTTGTCTGTTTACAAGTCTCTGTCTTCCTTAGGGCACAGCAGGCGGTGCAGCCCGTCGCGATACCTGGGGAAGATTAATCCTTACTTTCACTCTCCCAAGTCCAGTCACCTCATACAGCAGCTGGATCTGAACACAGGGCTACGGGCTACTCGACACACAAGGCCTGTTCATGGTTCGACTCCACAGACGGTCCAATAATTCACAGAGTCACATGCAGCGAACAACTTAACAGCAGGACAATACAACAGCGAATATTAACACAGGTCCATTTCTCCTCGCTGACTCATGGCGATCCTCTGTCCACAGAAATTCATAAGCACACAGTTCTCTCAGGTAATACGGTCTTCCGTTCTGTCGTCTTCAGCCCATCTACTCACTGGTCTCTCTGACACCACAACGACAGCTCCTTGTTCAGACCTCGGTGGGACACTAGCGACAGTCTGCACCTATTGTTGTTTATAAGTTTCATTTCCATATTGATAGATATTACTTTACAAAAAACAATATAAATATGAGTCTCCACCTTATCAATACAAAATTAATTTACATTTACCCCTAGGGGTCGAAACTAGTCTTGACTATATTTACCAGCTTAATGTAAATTAATTTTGTATTGATAAGGTGGAGACTCATATTTATATTGTTTTTTGTAAAGTCTGCACCTATGTCGTCCTCAGCCCAGCCACCAACCCCAACGCACTGAGTCTCACACTCACTCCACTTCGGAGTCCAAGACTGACTGTCTGCTGCTAGCCTCCCTTTTTATAGCTTGGGTGATGGGAACCAGAAAATTCACGAGGTGGCTGGAGGCAGAACATTCCTGTTGAATCTCCAAGAAACTCACAGATAAGTCAACCGACGAGAACAATACATGGAAATGCCAGCCATGCCCTCCAGGCCGCCTGGGAGCTTCCCGGACGGCTGATTCACTAGTCCCTTACAAAAAGTACCAAAAAGGCTACCACAGGGCTGGAACGTAACAATGTTATTTGGAGCAACTCCAACACTTTCAAGCACACTAGACATCTTGAGGAGGGAGGTCAAGCCATGATACATGGTCTTCCACAAATCTCATGACATAAATACAGCCTTAGTTGTTAAGTTAAGGACTTGTCATACTCTTCTAAGAGGTGTGTTTTTTCCTCCCTTTGCTGATGGAGGTACTGTCTCTGGTGAGTACCTGAATAGTGCTGTACGAGGACAATCTCCGCAGCTTCTCAATCCCTCTGTTCTCGTCCCCTGAGTCCTGTATTGCTAATCTTGTCCTACACTTAAAATCTGTCAATGCATATTGAAGCTCGCCCCCTTGATGAAGCCGGGAAGCAGAAAGAAGCTCGCTGGTGGGGTCGGAAGAGAGGGATTGAAGGAGTGATAGTGGGTAGTCTTCACAGGACATCCAATCTTTTCACAAAAAGCAAAATGAGAGTGACCCCAGAAATATCTGTGAAGCTGAAGAAAGTTTTGTCTAGCTCCTTGGCTAAATGGCCAGTGTACTGGGTTCCGGGTTCCTTAGCAATCATTAAAGATTTCCAAAATCTCTATGAAAGGTCATCATTCTACAACATGTAATTCACATTTTAAAAAATGTTCACATTAATTTTTTCACATTCTAAAATTTCCAACATTTCAACTTTGTTACACTTTTGTTATTCTTATTCTTCTTAACAGAAATAAGTTCTTGTCCTCTTCCATTAAAATCTTGCTTATCAAATCTTTAAACATGCACGGTTTTATAAAATGTTTTGAACTATAATTAGAGTTGATTTCAGAACTGTTGAATTAACATTGGTGAAGTTTTACTTTAGTGTCGAGAACTGTGAGATGCTGATGTGTAACATCGTGACGAAATTCAGTTAAAATTATTCAAGTAAGAAAATAGGAATGCATTTCATTGCTAACCTGTTCACTGGCTGTTGGTGGTTTTTGCACAGTTGTTTTGAAAACAAACTCTTTATGTGCCTAATTAAGGACTACTAAGCTAAGTTGACTGAGAGGTATTTTACGAATGTTGGCAGCTCCCTCTGGTCCGCCGGTGGGTTTCGTGGGTTCTGCTCGTTCTCAGTCGGAGATCATCACTCAGTGGCAGCCGCCGCAGGAGGAACACAGGAACGGGCAAGTTCTGGGCTACGTCATCAGATATCGTCTGTACGGGTACAGCGACAGCCCGTGGTTCACCCAGAACATCACGAATGAGGTACGTATTGTCAGCTCATTAGCTAGTGCATCCCTACCGATCACTCAGGAATGTATTTACTTATTTGTATCTAAAGCATCACACTATACAATATACATAATAATACTTATATACAATTAAGACAGAGGAGATAAAAGACAAAGATGACAATCTGAGTAACTTTAGCCTAATATTTAGCAATTAAATGGCTTCAGAACTTGCGGACATCAGACCATCAGTGTTACATGGTGCAAGACATAGTCTACATAGGTATAAGTGCTCCGTAGTTTGTTGAACTCCACAGTTGCGAAAGGTTGATGATGTAGTGTAACCCCATTTCTGAAAATTATGCTTTGACCTTGTGACCCCTGTTGTGCACTAATTCCATGCAATTGGGCGTCCCCTGGGCAACGGTAAAACTACCAGCTGATTGTTTCAGTACAATAGTATCCTTTGATGTGAAAGTAAATATTAATGTTTATTTATCTTGCATGCTTTTGTTCATTGTACTGCGATGCGAATACTCCGGATTTACCTTGCATATCCCCGGTACTTCATGTTAAAACTACCTTCTTCTGCCTTTGTTTTTCACATACTGGCCACTATCTTGGTCAATCACCTGACTCTCCCGCTTCCCTGACGTCAATTCTACTTTTTGTAACTTCTAGAATGAACTCAAATTCATATAAATACTGGCCACAGGCCTAACCCGGCAGGTACGAGCACATGATCTGTGCTCCATGGGCTGTAACAATTTCTCAGGTGAGATATAGGGAGCAAATAATGAGATATCTTCCTTTATTATCATATTCGTCGTTTCTGACGAAGTGGGGGAGTCGTCCTTTCTGTGTCGACACCAGGGGTCACATTCTCATTCGGTGCATTCAAACTGTTCTAACCTTAAATCTATCCTTGTGTGTTTTGGACTCATTGCTTCATGCATCTAACAACAACATTTTCTGGTCATGTCTCTTGGTTTCCTTCACCTCCTCCATTCCTTAGCCTATCCTATATTTTGTTAAAATTGTCAGTATCATATCATACAATAAATAAATAAATACATACATACATTCATACATACAGTAAACTCTCTTTAATTCAAACTCCAAGGGGAATCAGAAAAAATTTGAATTAAGTATGACTCTTTTATTGAAAATATAGTACAGTACTGTATAAATGCATAACAAATTTTAAATTTATTGTAATGAATAATTATTACAGTATTATGCATTCTACCATACCTTAACACCAGGCGAGTTGGCCGTGTGGTTAGGGGTCCGAATCCCACTGTTGGCAGCCCTGAAGATGGTTTTCCGTGGTTTCCCATTTTCACACAGGCAAACGCTTGGGCTGTACCTTAATTAAGGCCATGGCCGCTTCCTTCCCACTCCTAGGCCTTTTATATCCCATCATCGCCATAAGACCTATCTGTGTCTGTGCGACGTAAAGCCACTAGAAACAACAACGATAGTTAAATTTTAAGTCCTGGACTTTTAAGCCGGGGAAGATCTGAACTGTAGGCGGAGCTGAGATGCAGGGCACTTCCGTGCGACTTTCTTTCTTTCTTAGTAATGTGTCACTTCTTCAAGTGTCAAATGCACTTAAGCTTCGTATAGAGTCATTGATTCCTCTTCTTGAATCATGTAACTTTGACGCCACCACAAATATGAATTTATCAGCTTAATAAACGTGTCCTTTACAAAATGGTCTCAAGGCCTGGACAACGCCAATTTCTGGTGTAAATTGATGAAATTCTGCGATGCAAGTGACACCAATCCATTTCAGTAGCTGGCCACATTTATACTGCCACCCCTACTGTCGGATTTTTTATTATGGACACTCGAGTTTAGGCTTTAATTACAAACGAACCAATAGGCCTATTGAAATTCGAGTTATACCAATATTTTCCTTGTTTAATTCTACATTAGCGTATATAAGACGCATTGTTTTGAACGTTCATTAAATATTTTTTATTTGTGGTTGTAGTAAATATTGCCCGGGTTTTTGGCTTCTTCTCTACGAAGCGCTCACTTAGGAATACATACAAGGAGAACGACTTGTCTGATTCTAATGAAATTTGTATATGTTATAACCACATGTATTTGTAGTGTAACACTCAAGTTACAATTTTTTTCAACCACCCTGAAAAAAGTTCTTATCATTTTTCTAACGCAACTTTTTCTCAGCCCAGGATAAACGTACAGCAGCAAACTTGGGCTTGTTTTGAAGCACTCAGTCATGGTTATCAGAAACTACAACAACTGTAACCATACAGTGTGATATCGAATTTATGAAGAGTAATATTGAAAGGAGGTTTTGTGTACGCCGGACAGTGCGATTAACAGCAGGCCGGGTGGTGAAAACGGGCGCAGTGTTGCCGCGTTCAGTAGTAATCACGCGCGCAACGAACACAGCTCTTCGTTTACTTTCAACCTTTAATTTTATTTCCTCTTATAAATTCCACTTCCCATCACCTTTTCTCATAAGGACTTTGGACCTTCAACGGCAGGTTTAAAAATGGTTATCTTCCTAATTTAGAAATATCACACTGTACAATTATTACAAGAGTTATTTTTATTATTATTTACATATATTTACGGTATTTAATTCTATCAATTTTCTTCGTCTGAAAAATCACTTTGCTCCGAAGAATCGGTGCTGCTCTCATTCATGTTGATTATGACTGGCTCGAAATAAGGGACATTTGCACACAGTCCATCTTTCTTTTTTTTTTTTTTTTCCCAGTAGTGGTCTTCAATTTTCGTCGCGTGTTTAATACATTGTTTCCAGAGTTCAGGGGTCACGGTACGTAAGGCTTCTCGGCATAAAGCGTAAATTGCTTCCATACCTCTACCATTTTCTAATGTGTTAGCGATATTTGTTTTTGCTTATTTTCCCTTTTACGTAAGCACAAATGAGCTCGATTGGATTAAGCTCGCAATGGGCCTCTGGTAACCAAATAATCTGTACATCTGGTCGAAGTCGTTTAGTCAGTTGTTCCAGCTTCTTTACCGGCGTTTGAAACTAAGGCCTGGCAAGGACAATCAGCTCTGATTTAGTTAATTTGTTATAATCGTCAACTCCAGGTTGTAGTGAAATATTCTTTGACGTTATCCAATGTATAATTTCACGTTTCAGCCATGACATGTTCGGGTTTTTAGATGAAGGATCGATCCTCGTATGATATGGAGCTTGATCTATAACGACGGCCGAACTTTGAGGAAATAAACTCAGGACTTTCTTGAACCATTCTTCATAATGAGTCGAGTTCATCTCATTCTGGTAATCACCACTACTTTTCTTGCCATTAAAACAAAGTTCTGCACCGTCAAGAAATCATTCTTCACTTCCGATACGTAAAATCATGACCTGGATGACGTATTTCCATCATTCTCCTTTGAAGCGGCTCCTACTCTCTTCACTGACGACAGCGATAATCCAAGACAATCTGCCACCTTCTGGTACACAGGGAACCTCTTGTCCCCTACTTTACCCCTCACATTGAAAGAAAAAATAGCACTCGAAATCATTGCAAACCGGGCGATTTGGCCATGCGGTTACGAACGCGCAGCTGTGAACTCGCATCCGGGAGATAGTGGGTTCGAACCTCACTGAGGGCAGCCCTGAAGATGGTTTTCCGTGGTTTCCCATTTTCACACCAGGCAAATGCCGGGGCTGTACCTTAATTAAGGCCACGGCTGCTTCCTTCCCATTCCTCGGCCTTTCCTCTCCCATCGCCGCCATAAGACCTATCTATGTTGGTGCGACGTAAAGCAAATAACAACAAAAAAAAAAAATCATTGCAAGTTCACCCTCTGATACCGGTGGTCTCGGAGGCATCTTGAAGTGACGTGGTCAACATGCAGAACATAGGAAAACTGAAAATAGCTTCCGGACAAACTAAGGTCACGGGCATTCCGTTTCCCAACTGCCCGGGGCGAGTGTACTTTGTTCGTTGCGCGCGTGATTACTACTGAACGCGGCAACACTGCGCCCAATTTCACCACCCGGCCTGCTGTTAATCGCACTGTCCGGCGTGGACAAAACCTCCCTTCAATATTACTCTTCATAAATTCGGTACCACTCTGCACGGTTACAGTTGTTGTAGTTTCTGATAACCATGACTGAGTGCTTCAAAATAAGCCCAAGTTTGCTGCTGTACGTTTATCCTGGGCTGAGAAAGAGTTGCTTTAGAAAAATGATAAGAACTTTTTTCAGGGTGGTTGAAAAAAATTGTAACTTGAGTATTACACTATAAATGTATGTGGTTATAACATATACAAATTTCATTAGAATCAGACAAGTCGTTTTCCTTGTATATATTCCTAAGTGAGCGCTTCGTAGAGAAGAAGAGAAAAATCCTGGCAATATTCAGTACAACCACAAATAAAAAATATTTAATGAACGTCGAAAACAATGCGTCTTATATACGCTAATGTAGAATTAAACAAGGAAAATATTGGTATAACTCGAATTTCCATAGGCCTATTGGTTCGTTTGTAATTAAAGCCTAAATTCGAGTGTCCGTAATAAAAAATCCGACAGTAGTATTGCCAAGACCACTTGCGGAATTGGAGATAATTTTTTAATCTGTAGCCAAAAATAGAATCAGACCCGAAAGATAAATTTGCTTTCATCAAACTAACAATTCTGACTTTTGAGCTACCAAATGAAGTATTACAAAATTACAAAAAATAGAGAATGGCGGGGTTTGGCTAGGGGTTTCTGGTGATTTTCAAGAAGCCGTTTAGCAGGTAATCCCATTCCATTTATTCCAATGTTGGCAACACTGACTGTAAATGGAAGTTTTCACTCAAAAGTATGCTGTATAAACACTAGTAAAACAGCATTAACATACAATACACTGATTCCATTGCTTACGTAAAAAGTTAGGGATGTTTGTTTATTTTTACGTGATAGACAGAATTTACAATGGCGAAAAATGAGAGTATCCTCCTATTCAATACATCATATATTCCGTCATTAGGCGGAGCAAACAAATTCAAACATGTTTCGGCTCGCTTGAGCCATCTTCAGTGAAAAAATTAGGGGGGTTGGAATAATTTACATAACATAAGTTGAAAAAATGCTGAAAAACATAATGAAAGAGCAAATGAAAAAACAAACAAAAGAGAGCCTAGACGGAAACAAAATTAGCACAAATATACAATATTTACATCAATATGCAGAGCAAAAAACAACTTATTGCGACAAAATTCAGTGAAACAGGTGTTAATTTAAAATAATAGACAGAATCTTCAGTTTCATTTAAAGCTTGAAATGTGTCATCACAAACATTTGACTGATCATTTCAAAAGCTTCTGACGTGGTTGGTACACCACTGGATGCATTTGCATTTTGTAGCACGTCTCTTTCTTGCCATCGCTCAGGTTCCAGGTGCATTTTTAGTTCTTCTTGAACAATTTCCGCATTACTTTCTTTATTTTGGGATGGGGAAAGGTAGCCAAGTGTGAATGTCCATACAGAAGCGATCCTACACTCATTAACAGTCACAGAGATAAAGGTTAAGTTTGTTAGCAACTACCTGACCATAAATAGGAAGCTACAGTAAAAATATAGAATTCATGGAAATTATTTGAAGGCTTCAGTTCGTCAACCATGACAAAAGTAACTAGTGATAAAATCTTGACTTTGACTTATCCAAATTTAAGCTTTGAAAATTCAAATTAAATATGATTATTTGTCGTTGATTAGAATAGGAATTTCAAGGTGAATACATTTTTATTTGAATTATCCAATTTTCGAAATATTCAGTGTCGAATTAACCAGACTCCACTGTAAATAAAATAAAATAAATAAGTAAATAAATAAATAATAATTATATGAAAAGCATCTTCTAGAGATTGACATTTCTACACATACTGTACCTAGTTGCCCGCGGAGACTCTGATATAGATCACTATAAATCTTAGGGCCGAACAGAGTAGGTTTCAGCTGAACAGTGGCTAGTTTTAACCTCACAGCTCTATATTCTGGAGGGACAGGTTCCCACCATTGGCTGCCCTAAGATAGGTTTTGCGTGGTTTTTCCTTTCTCCTGTACTGGGACAGATCCTTTTATAGGACACGACCGCCAACCCCTCACCTTATCTGCACCATGGCGTGAGAGAGGGTGTTGCCCTGTAAGTGGCCTGCAATGTACAGAATGAAAAGTTTTGCAGTTAGTTAAGTTCCCAGGTGTTGGCATAAAGTAAGATCTTTATCCAGGTAACACATTAACGATGTTTGAAATAAGGATTACATATCATTTCCTATGGTTGTGAGGGTATTTAGGTGTTGTAGTAAGGATGTAAAGGAGAGGGCGTTTAAGTCTCGGGTAAGACCGCAGTTAGAGCAAGGTTCCAGTGTAGGGGACCCTCATCAGGACACGACTCGATACGAGAAATGGAAAATGGTCAAAGAAAAGTACGGAATTTCTTCTGGGTGATTTCCGACAAAGGAGTAGTGTATGGAAAAATTCCACAGGTAGTTGTTAGGTCCGCCCTGTCAATATCTATATGTATAAAATAAGAAGTTTGTCTGTACATTGCTCAGAATTTAAAAAGGATGGTATTTCTATATTAGTCGTGTCCACAGTAACAAAGAAATGCACTTTTTAATTTTTCGTAATTTCTATCTGTCTGTCTGTCTGTCTGTCTGTCTGCCTGCCTGCCTGCCTGCCTGCCTGCCTGCCTGTCTGTCTGTCTGTCTGTCTGTCTGTCTGTCTGTCTGTCTGTCTGTCTGTATGTATGTACACGCATCAGAAGAAAACGGCTGAATAGAATTTAATGAAAATCGGTATGCAAAGTCGAGGAATAAGTCGCTCTAATCTAGGCTATAAATAAATTTAGTCACGATGAGTGAAATGGTAGTTTAGGGAAGGCCTAAAATGTAATTCTCAAATATTTATGTTTTTGCCTGGTGTGAAAATGGGAAACTATGGAATATCATCTTGAGGGCTGCCGATAGTGGGGTTTGAATCTGGAATATCATCTTTAGGGCTGCCGACAGTGGGGTTTGAATCCACTATCACACAGCCAACTTGCTCGGTCGTTCCGAGTGTAACAGCCTGCCTGAAAATTGGCAGGAAGTAGCTGGGGGAATTAGATAACTTTCTTCTTTAGTATGCCATTCCTCTGGTTCATAAATTTTCTGATACTACTGGTACCTAACACAGTGGTTCATCATAGGATTCAATCCCTACTCTGAGGCAGTGATTGGAATGAGCAGTGTGCATATTTAACGGAATGATGGTAGAAGAGTATTTTTTCACCCTCTAATATGACGTTAGTTCTAGACTACGCGTATACTAATAATAATAATAATAATAATAATAATAATAATAATAATAATAATAATAATAAGGTAATAAAATATGAATTATGAAATATTAAAATTATGCAGAGGCGGTGAATTCATATCAGAACATGGAAACGTGACGACTATCTTTCGATACGCAATATTAAATCAAATATAAGGGAACACTTACAGGCCTAAAAATGACAACTAAGACAGGAGAGTGGAAGGTGCAAGGAAGCCCTACGATGTCTATGGGAACGTATAACGTTACGGGGGAGAAAAGACTTACAAGAAACACCCTCTAGCTCAACTGTATTAAAAATAACAAACGAAAAATTACCAAACAAGGTTAAATCACAAAGCAGCTGATACTTAACGCTTTGACAAACGGATACAATTATGAATCCAAAAACACAAATAAGTGGATTGTTGAATTAAAAAAAGGTGAAAGACTTGAAATTATAAACAGCTGGAATCTAGGGCGAACTTGGACACGTTAAATTTAAAACAAAAAAGACATTAAGCAAGGAAATACTGAAATACCAAAGTAATAAAATTACATTAAATGAAACCAGAAAACATTGAGAATAACACTGAAATAACACTTACCACGGAAAGGTAGGAGTTTGAAATAATAACATTAAGTTATTTATTAGACCACCTAATCAATATTATTTCAATCAAATATCATCAATACGGACCAAAAATGATATTTATTACATGTAAGGTAGGAGTTCCCAAGGGAAGCCCTCGAGCTTGCGCTCGCTAGGGCGGTCGGATGTAAAAGACACCGAGCACACACGTGATTATTCCGAAGCCAGCAGAAAGTTCGGAAATGGCCCGATCACAACCGACCAGTGGGAAACAATTCCACTAGATTCCCTAAATTTTCGCCAATAGAAAATCTTGTTATTCTAGCGAATGAAATTGCATGACTATATATGGTCATATTAAGATAGTTAGCAACTTCTCGAGAATTCCTATTTCAACACCCGTAATCGCACATGCGGTATAGGATGCTTCACAAATAAAGCACCTTTACCTTTTTTAAATGTTACCAAATTACATCATGATATACAGATCACTTAATCACTCTTGCATTGTTAACAATCCAATCTTGAGGTTTTCTTAAATTACATTTTTACTAGTTACATAATTTTTGAATCAAAATACTTCTTGCATCTTGCAATGTTCATTTACAGAAAAATTATTACACACATATCCAAATTAATATTTCTTGCAGTTACATAAAATAAATTTCAGTAGAGTCCAGAGTTCCAACCAAAAATGAAATCTTTCAGACACTTTAAATAAAAACTTTAAAATTATGTTTCCACTATTGCAGTTCTCCGTCTCACCACATACTACATTCTCCTCCTCCCAACGTCGAATAACAAATTTAAGTGAAATTAAAGGGAGGCGTAAATGGACATTTGAAGAATCTTGCAGGCTCCAAACAGATACCCCAGGTTGAACAGAGTCAGTACTATTGCAGTCACTGGAACATAAACAGACGCAGCAGAAACTTGGAACTGAAGAAATAAGGCCACTGGTCGGAACTATTGAAGACTTAAAAGTTCGAGTTTCGAGGGTGGGTTGTTTGTTTTTATTTTTCTTATAACAATAACAAGACTCCTTAGGGAGTTCCCCTCCCATAGTTCTGGGATACACCAGCCCCCTTGGCAAGTGTTATTTCGGAAAACAGATGCCTTTCTGTGGAAGTGAGCAGCGGAGGACCAGCTACTGGAAGCACCATTAGTGGCTTACCTGGCTCTTCAGCCACAAAAGCAAGTCAAAGGCTGGTGGATGGGGATTGAATGGTCATTGCTGGGGAGAGGAACAGAAAGCGGAGACGTCCTCATCATCCTTGACACGATGTTCTGTCCGTGCCGACTTGGTAGTACACCTTCTGTTGCTGTGATATTCCAGTTCCCGTTACTGTTTATTATCTAGACACTTTATTCGTGTTTCAGGCCCAGAGGAACTGCCTCATCCAAGAACTGATCACCTGGAAGGACTACGAGGTGCAGATTGCTGCCTACAACAACATGGGCGTGGGCGTGTTCAGCGACAGCGTCAAGATCAAAACCAAAGAAGGAGGTGAGTACACTAATAGGGCTTACGTATCTCGAGTCATCTAGGAGTTGTTTGCATAGTTTTAGAGACAAGGTTAGGAGAGATATGATTTAACCCTCAAGAAAGATAGGAACACGAAATAGGGTAATGATGGTGGTGGTGGTCATTATTGTTTTAAGAGGAAGTACAAATAGGCAACCATCCTCACCATATCATCATCATCTCCCAACTCCAGTTTCCCGGGTGTGTGTACAAGCGCTCGTCATCTCCTTCTGTCTCCATACGTCTTCTGTTCCAGTACATCCTCCAGTTTGTGTCCCCTCTCCTCCACATCTGATCTTACAGTCTCTATCCAACGTTTTCTTGGTCTTCCCTGTGGTCTTCTTCCTACGAGATTAAGGTCAAAATATTTTCTGGCAGGTCTTTCCCTGTTCATTCTCATTATGTGCCCATACCACTGAAGCCTGCATTTCTGTATGACACTGGTAAAAGCAACCTCGATACCAGCCATTTTCCTGTTCACTTCATTTCTGATCTTGTCCTTTCTGGTAGTTTGGTTCATGGTTCTAATGAATCTCATTTCAGTTGCTTGGATTCTACTGAAGTCTTTGTTTAGTAGGGTACATGTCTGTAAACCATACTACTACTACTACTACTACTACTACTACTACTACTACTACTACTACTACTACTACTACTACTACTACTACTACTACTACTACTACCACTACTACTACTACTACTACTACTCAGAGAGAAGAATGGAAGGGATCTGACACTTCAAAACATGAAGTTATCAGCCAAACAGAGGCAGAGCACACGAAGGGTGTGAAATTGAAAGACTCCCGGCCTCGAGTGTTCTAATACCGTTGGGGTCGGAAAAGAACAAGAGTTGACCAAGATAGGTCGGCCAAGAGCCCCGTGGTCGCCGACCCATGCTCCCAAGTCAAGAGCCCCTGGGGCCCCCTTCCAGTTGCCTCTTACCACCCCCACCCACAGGGGGATAATAGGATAAACACATACTGTTATTGGCTGAATGTCTCATTAACTACTTTTATGGTTTACGGAGATGCCAGAGTGCCAGAATTTTGTCCCTCAGGAGTTCTTTTATGTGGCACTAAATCTACCGACACAGGGCTGACGTATTTGAGCACCTTCAAATACCACCAGACTGAGCCAGGATCGAACATGCCAAATTGGGGTCAGAAGGCCAGTGCTCTACCATCTGAGCCACTCGGCCCGGCTGCGATAAACACAGTGACAGGTGATGTTGTATAAAGAAAGACATTGAACGGAATACACTACAATAGGGAAAACACAATGACCGATCATTGTGGGGTCACTAATGGCACCATGAGCTATGCCTAGATAAAATAGGCGACTCTACAATGTGTCCATGTTGTATATGCGTTGACTTTGAAGTGCTGGAAAGGTGCAAGAAAGTGACAAACAGAGGAAGTGGTAGAAAATTAAAAATGATAAATAACAGTAGATATGCAGGAGTGTACCTCACGAAGTGCATGATGCCATCTCCACATAGGACAAGCAGTCATTGTGTCGGATATCCTTAAGACTTTGCACCAGTGCTTTTTGTCCTGAAACGGAAAAACACGGATCCCCGTTGCTATTCCTGATATATTTGGATTTGGTATTGCGGTATGTAATTTGACCCAATGTGACTACAGTCTTCCATTTAGGCTCCACCAGATGTTTCTCTGAAGTTTCCTGCCGTGGATCCTGTGTTTGGCAATATGACAGCCCAAGACAGTTACGGTCAGTTGTTTTCACAATGGAAGGAGAGATATTTGTCCTCCTGGTCATCTCACGTTTGGTTGGTGGCCTTTACTGCCACACCAATCGCATGACAGGAGCGTTTTATTGGCAAATGACCCTTGTTGCGTGTACCGAGTTACTACATTATACACAGTTGTTTTCCCAACAATGAGAAAATTCACAGACATTTCACTGTTCAATCATACAAGAAGTGTACATGGAAAAGGGGCACGATGTTGCAGTCTCTCATCATCGTGTTCATGTTCTGCTCAAGTATTTGCCTCAGAGGATTCCAAGTACTCTAGTTCAATCATGGTCAGACTTTTATACCAGCAGTCATTCTCACTACTTTCATGTCTGTCCTGGCAGCTCCTCTGTGGTCTGAAACCACACTGGTTTTCATTCACCTTTCTCTCCACCATTAATCGCACCCTCCCTTAAAAGATGCCAGTGAATACTTTGCCCGCTGTACTGATCAATGAAATACCTCGATAATTGTTGTAATCCTTCATGTTCCCTTGCTTGAGATAGGTGCAGTTAACTGCCTGTTCAATCAGAAGATACCATACTAACCCTGCATGCTAATCTTATTACTCGATGAAGCCATTTCATCCCTGGCTTCCCACTATACTTTACCATTTCAGGTCTAATTTCATCTATTTCTGCTGCTTTATGACAGTGGAGTTTATTTACCATCCTTTCTACTTTCTGAAGTGTAGTTTCACCAACATTATTCTCCCCCTCTTCACGAGCTTGGTTGTTTGCGACGTCACCAGGAAGATTTCCTCTTACGTTGAGAAGATTTTCAAGATGTTCCTTCCACCTGTCCAATGATTCCCTGGGATCTATTATGAGTTCACCTGATTTACCCAAAATACTATTCATTTCTTTTTTCCCTCCCTTCCTAAGATTCTTTATTACTGTCCAGAAAGTTTTCCCTGCTGCTTGATCTAGCCTTTCCAGGTTATTACCAAAATCTTCCCACGACTTCTTTTTGGATTCCACAATTATATATTTCGCTCTGTTTCTTTCATCTACGTACAATTCCCTGTCTGCATCAGCCCTTGTTTGGAGCCATTTCTGATAAGCATTCTTTTTACATTTACAAGCTGCTCTCCCTTCATCATTCCACCAATATGTTCGCTTTTTCTCATCTTTACACACAGTTGTTCCTAGGTATTCCCTTGGTGTTTCCACTACAAACCTGCTTATTGTCCACTGTTCGGAACTTTTTACTTATCTATGTAATTGCCTCGTCCTGAAGTTTTTCTGCCTAGGCCTAAAGATACTTAGTTCACTACAGATCAGATAGTGGTCTGTATCATCGAAAAATCCCTGGAATACCCTCACATTCCTAACAGATTTCTTGTTCTGACTGAGTGAGTTGGCCATGCCATTAGGGTCGTGTAGCTGTGAGTTTGCATTTGGAAGATGGTGGGTTTGAATCCCACTGAGCCGGGCTGAGTGGCACTAGCCTTCTGACCCCAAGTCGGCAGGTTTGATCTTGGCTCATGTGAACGTGCTCAGATATGTCAGCCTCATGCTGGTAGATTTACTGGCACGTAATAGAACTCCTGCGAGACTAAATTCTGGTACCTCGGCGTCTACGAAAACCGCAAAAGTAGTTAGTGGAACATAAAGACAATAACATTATTATATTATTCCACTGTTGGCTCCCCTGAAGAATATTATCCATGATTTCCCATTCTCATTCCAGGTACCTTAAGACCACAGCTACTTCCTACTTTCCCATGCTTGCGTTGCCGAAACCCACCAATGTCTTAGTGTGACATTAAACCAGTAGCAAAGAAAAAAGTTTTAAAATATTATTATATTACAGTATTCTTCTTCTTCTTATTATTTATTATTATTGCAAATAATAAAAGTAGAATTGTATTGTGGGCTTATTTACATGGTTCTTTTCTAGATGTGTATTAATATTTAATATTCTGCTGTTGGACCTAGGAACTGGAGTGCCAGTATCCAGCATTCGGGAGATAGTGGGTTCGAACCCCACTGTCGACAATCCTGAAGATAGTTTTCCGTGGTTTCCCAATTTCATGCCAGGCACTTGTGACTGTACCTTAATGAAGGCCACGGCTGCTTCCTTCCCAGTCCTAGGCCTTTCCTATTCCATGGTCGCTATAAGACCTATCTGTGTCCGTGCAACGTAAAACAAGTTGTAAAGAAAAAACAAATAGGAACTGGAGTGATGTTTGTATTTTATGTTGTAGTTCCCGAAGCTCCACCGACTGAAGTACGAGCCGTCCCTGTCAACTCGACTGCCATCCAAGTGTGGTGGAGGCCGCCGGATCCACAAAAGATTAATGGCATCAACCAGGGATACAAACTGCAAGCCTGGAGAGGTACGTCTTGTTGATGTCTGTGATAGTGTGCTGAGTGGAGCACTTTCTGATCCAGTGAGGAAAGCATTGGGAAACATGTTCTGTCTTCTATGCTTCATTCTGGCACCGCCATTGGCTTTTGGAGTTTCGCTATCACTATGTCACGTTTTCTGAGAATCCTATCACTGCTGGCTTGACTGAATATGACTGGTCAAGGACAATCTCCATGTCTGTCCTCATCAGCCAAAGTGACTTGTTCATTTCTGCTTCTGGGCTTTATCAGGAAGGTGGACGTCGGCATTGACTGAGATGCCTTCAGTCTTGCTGTCGGGAGATTGGGATAAAAAGAAAGCCAGATATGCACAAGAAAAAGGAATAAATGGAAGAAAAAGAAGAATACAGAGGGCTAAAAACTAGGAACACAGGACATACAGGGAAGGAACCCTGTCCTGAATTCCTCGCTTTTGCCATCTGTATTCATTTTTCTGATGTGTATGTGACTCAAGAGAGGCCACGCCGGCTGCAATGTTTCCGTGTATACAAGGGGGCTGTGCACCTCCTCTGGTTGTGACCGTGAAGCTCAAGAGCAGATTGTAGAACACCTTGTGATGGAAGTATCACAGACCAAGGCCAGCACCCAGGGTGGGAGTGTTCCAGAAACAAACCTGTAGTAAGGAATATTTTTTATTTTCAAGTAGATTTTACAGAAATAAAAATTTTAGTTTTAGAGCGGTCTCTTTTACAGCTCAACGGGTGAAGTGGAAAGGTAAATTCATAGCGGTCTGGCGGACAGAACACACTTTAACATGTGCGTGCAGTGCAACACAAAGATTTGTTTAAAAATGGAAGTAACAGTATGTTTCCCTGTAAATATCTATATATATATATAATAAGAGTTTTGTCTGTACATTGCTCAGAATTTGTAAAGAGTGGTATTTCTGTATCACTCATGTCACAGTAATAAGGAAATGCACTTTTTACTTTTCCGTAATTTCTGTCTGTCTATCGGTGTATACGTATGTATGTATGTATGTATGTATGTATGTATGTATGTATGTATGTATGTATGTATGTCACACACGTCACGAGAAAACGGCTGAAGAGAATTTAATGAAAATTGGTACGTAAAGTTGGGGGAAGAGCCTCTACAATCCAGCATATAAATCATTTTATTCACCCTGAGTGAAATGGTAGTTTAGGGGAAGGCCTAAAATTTAATTCTATGTTATTAATGGTTCTATTGATAAATACTACATAACTAAAGTTATATAGAATTAAATTTTCTGATCATTTAAGTCTTATATATTTTTACTGTACTGGCTATGATAACACAGATATTCATGAATTTGTATTTTGTTCTTAAGTCCATATCAACGCTGAGCCACGAGGAAATGGGTTAACGGAATTTAATGAAAATTGGTATATAGTCGGGGAATAAGAAACTTTTTTATTCACCCTTGATGAAATTGTAGTTTAGGGGAAGCTGCATAAAATGTAATTTTTAAATACGTATGTTATTGGTCCTATCGAAAAGTACTACATAACGAAAATGATAGAGAATACAATTTCTGATCATTTATGTTTTATTCAGTTTTACCGTACCGACTATGATAAGTGTGGTATTTCAGAGTCGAAAAAAACTAAATGTGAAGGTCTACAATATCGAAAGCGCAACACATTGATCAACAATAACTGACATTGACCATTGTTTGTTGTGATGTTCTTTGTTTCTTATGCTGGCACTCAACTCCGATAAATGGGATTACTGCTGCGTGCTGAGTATAACAGCCTGACTGAATATTGGCGGGAAATAGCATTCCGTTCCTCTGGTTCATACATTTTCTGATACTGCTGGTACGTAACACACTGGTGCATCATAGTATTCCAGCTATTCGATCCCTACTCTGACGCACTGTTTTGAATGAGCAGTGTGCACGCTTAAGACAAAGGCTCACTTAGTAGTAGTGGTCTGGGAATTACAATTTAGGCCTATTCCAAATTATAGCACCACAATTCATTAAATTACTCAAACTTCAACCCTGAAAAAAGCCATTTCTTAAGAAAAGCTTCTTCCTGTTCACTTTCATTAAATTCTACATTCATTTTATTCCAAATTAGTAGTGAAGAAGGGGTTTCTCCTCTGATTTGGAAGAAAAAATTGCCTCCAAGTCAGATACTTTTTTCCACCGCCAGTGTAGTGAATTAAAATTTTCCGAATCATCGGGTACTCCTAGGAGACAGATTATTAAAAGGGCATAGTTTTTGCTCTGGGACTCTCCACTATTCGAACAACAACCCCCTCCCCCCGCCAATAAAACCAAAGAGCGTTCACGGATCACGGCTCTCTGCGGCTTGGTCATTCCAGCTCTGGAACTTTGGACTGTTTGATCAGCAGGATAGTACTGTACATTAAAAGTGAGAAAATGTGTGGTTTTTCATTTGATCATTTCGTATGAATTGCTCCATTCCTACTGGCGTCATTGTAATGACCTATGTTCATTTCAGTTGGGAAAACCACTAAGACAGTCTTTCTGAGGATGTAAAAAGGCCGGTGGAGAGTGAATATCTGCTATTATAGTGAAAAATCCCCGACCTGATTGTGACTTAGGGTAGGCAAGTGGGCTTACCATTACAATTAAAATTCTCTAACCCAGTCTTCACATAAAAAAAAGACGTTTGGTGACTTTGTCGCGTTTCTAGGGTAATGTTAAGAGCTATGCAATTTAATACAATCCTGCTCACAACGTGTACACTACCTAACCTAGAATTCTGTATACAATTTTGAATTCCGTAGCGAAGCATGGGTATATCAGCTAGTTAAAAATATTTAGAGTTTTTTGAAAAATCTTCTAGTGTTTTGATAACATGAATATACAGTATTTCTATTTGTTTATTGAAATCAATTTGTATGGTGCGGAGTGTATTAGGAACATAAGAAAGAAAACAATCCGTATATCTCACCAAAAATAAAATTTCCAATTATGTTTTCAGTAGATTTGTTAACTATGTTCATAGAGAAAGATTTAAAGATGGCGCACATTTTATAGGTTAAATTCACTTGTTTATTTTGCAAATGCTTGTTTTTATAATATTTATAATTTATTGTAGGCTGTTTAAATTTTATTTTGGAGGGGGTTTGAATCCCCTTCACCTCCCCCTGGGTATGGCCTTGCTATTCCAAGACCTCATTGATGCGATGCCGTCAGCTCTAACCTGCTTGTAGTCGCTAGATGTGAATTTGTGATCAAGTTTGTATTGTGTAATATGTTTTGAACAACAATTTTTAGAGTAATTAATCATTTCTAATGTAAATATTAAATGTATAATTATTATCTGTTGTTGTGCTGTGCAATAAATACATAAAGCCTGGATAGAATGGGAAACAGGTGCAGGCTTTTCAGGGGCTCATAAGAAATAATATAGGAGCAATTAGCCGAGCCTGTTGTGTTGTTTCAGGTGACCCGGATGCTGGCGGTAAGGAGGCACTGGCTCGTACGGTGCCCCCCAGCCTTCTGGACCCTCTGGCCGAGCAGAGTGCCGTCATCACTGGACTCGACAAGTTCACCGAGTACAACATCACAGTGCTGTGCTTCACCGACCCAGGAGACGGCAAGCGAAGCGAGGCTGTCCCCGTCTCTACCATGGAGGA
This sequence comes from Anabrus simplex, assembly GCF_040414725.1. Classification (NCBI taxonomy): domain Eukaryota; kingdom Metazoa; phylum Arthropoda; class Insecta; order Orthoptera; family Tettigoniidae; genus Anabrus; species Anabrus simplex. The sequence continues at coordinate 14,306,311 of NC_090277.1, read as the reverse complement.
CGGTGAGTGACACTTTAATGAATAGTTTATTGATGGATGAGGTTCTAGGTTATACAGGAACACAGGTCAGTGTGAGCAGAGGCAGCGACTCACTTGGACTATGAGACAAATACAGCTAGTCCAGAGGCCTCAACATAGGAAGGTATCTAGCTTGCACATGCGCAAGTATATTCTCTCCTCCAGCCGTGAACAAGCTACTCCTACGAAAATTGTCACAGGTGAACAATATTGTGGAAGTAGAAAGTGTTTTTGAAGACTTTATTTGTAAAGTATAATATAACATTTTATTTGTAATGACCTAACCTGTACTGTGTAATTGTAAATGGTAGATTTCTATTCTGTACTTACTGGAAGTATCTAGAAAATTGTTTGAACAGGGTGTGTGTCTTTTGTGGGTTATGTTTTCTAGAAGGAATTTTCTTACTATTCTGGAAATGGAAGATTCGCGAACGTGTGTCTTCGAGAATGTTAGTTAAAGTTCGCGACGGGAGTAGGAATTGTGATTGGTGAACCTAGGAGGGGATGGGTGGACTCATACATTCTGATTGGCTACTCCAAGCCAGAGTTTTCCTATATATAGTAAGCGAGGCAGCGATCATGATTATTTGGTCTTGTCTTGGCCTGATCTGCCTTTAGTCTGTGTTGGTCTGCGCCGTGTGCGACGCCTCGCTTCCGGGATGGCGCACCTTTGGGTAAGCACTCTTACTTTCCGTTCCGGTTAAAATTTCCGTAGATTCGCCAAATTAATTATTTACGACGCCTTAACTTTTCTGCTGGGGTTCCCTGTTTGTTTTTGAGGCATTCTCATTTCTTATTTCACTAAATGTGGAGATTGTAATTTAATACGTTTACCTTGGGGTTTGCCTCTGGTAGTTCTGTATCACTTGATGTACGCTAGAGTTTAGGAGAGTACATTCACTTCACTGTAAATTGTAATTGTTCTTACGTTGCTTTTAACCTACTAGCTTGCATTGTACTACTGGATTTGTAACTACTTGTATAGTTGGTTTGAAGTTTGAAACTCGTAGTGAAGCCCATTATCAAAGAACCTTCAAGATATGTGTATCACGGAGCGTATAGTTCGTAAGTTGTAAATTGGTGGATTTTGTTCGGAATGTATTTGTAAAATTTTCACTTGTAAATAATATTTTTCAAATTTAAGGATCACGACGAATTATTTCAGAATCTGCAACCTGAGCCATATCCATGCCCTCACAAGGTCGTAGTTCCTTCCAGTTTCCTGATTCATTGTCCACTAGTTGGCCCTACTGATATTTCGTATTATGTTTTTGTTGTCTGAGATCCGCATAGGCCAGCTGATGTTTCTCTGAGTGTATAGTGTTTTTTGATAGTGTGTAGTTGCTCTTACTTCCCTCCTTTATTGTGCTTTAGTACTTGTTTTGTGTAACCACCGTAGTTAAGGTTACGAAAATGAATGACTAATGGAGTATTGGCATTGATTTCCTTCGTGTTCTCTTAACTGTTTGGTTTGAGATACGATAGTGAAGTGTTTGTGTGAAGTTGTTTCACAATGCCTCCTGTTTTGTGTACGATTGTTTTAAAAAGTCAACATCGTCAAGTGATTTTTTATTGTGCTAAACTTCTGAAGTGGACAATGGCAGCTGTGTAATAGATTTACAAAAAGTGGCAGTTGGTGTTTCCCAGAACTTTTAAATAAGAATAAATCGAGAGGGTAAGAGAACAAGAGAAGAAGGCGAATCCCTATTTGAAGCCCTGAATAAGAATAGAAACCGTGACATATCAGTAGTAGGGCGGGACCATAGGAAGAATAATAAACAACTTTTATTTAGTGGAAAAATTTGTTCCAACTATTCCAAACCTACTCAGCGCGCATGCTACCGTAATTTAATTAGAGAGAGAGTTATTTTTCTCGTTGATTTAAGTTTGCAGTTCTCAGTGGACAGACTGGCTTAGCTGCGAATGTTATTCTCGCACAGCTATGGTGTAATGTAGTCGGATCGCTTACACTGATTGCATGTGTTGATGTTTGCAAGAGCTATTCAGCTCTCGTGAAATGTAGCAGTCGCCCATGTATGCTGATTTTCGACCCGTATTGCTTAACTCCGATTACGAGTTGAGGTCTGAAATTACTAAAAGAAGTGAACAGCGCCGGTCTTGGAGCGACTGTGCTCAGTATATCACGTAGTGGAGGAGAGTGTAGTGCAGTTCACTTACAGGGGAGAGAGTTGCCTCAGAAACCAGTAAATAGGAAATTAAAGTTGCTTTTGTACTTTAACTTTTATATCATGCTTGTATGCTGCGATTAGCTCATATATTACAATACCGAGCGTGCCTCATGCCGGATTAAGTAGGTCAGAAGTTGTATGCCTGTTACCAATGAAAAATTGAAACATTTGTAACAAGAAACTCCTGATGAATTCCAAATATTATGATTTCTGGCATATTTGACTTTGTATTATGTTATTCCATCGCATTTCAGTACTTGGCTGAGATTGAGAGGTCTACTTTATTTCTAAATGACAGTACATATCTCTGCTTCGCCGTAACGGATCCCCTCCCTAGACACTTTCCTACATTAAGGCGTCTGTACATGCTTATTTTATCAGGACGACGTCAGCGTTTGTCCGCCCACTCCTCCCCCACCACATAACGGCTGGATGAACGCCTCTCCCAGTAGTTTCCACTGAACTCTGTCTCTGGCATGCATCTTCTTCTCTGCCTTCTCCTTCGTTTCATTTTATCCAGGGATATCCTTTCTGTTATTATCTTGCTCCGTCTGTAATCTGGACTTCTCATGATGTGTCTTGCCCATTTCCACGTCAGGGACTTGGCTTGAATCAAGACGTCCTTCGCAGCAGTTCTGCTATGCAGCTCTGTAATTTTGGTCAATGTACATCACTCACTGTCTGTCACTCTTTGTGCCACTCTCGATTTTCCCTTTTTTGTGTTAGTGCCCACGTTCAACAAAATGTATTTGCTTCCATGTTATCCTTGCAGTGACAACATCTTGTCCGTCTGCCTAAAACATCTCTTCCCTAATCCACAGGTAACACTTCTCTGACTCTTTTAGCTCATTAACTCTCCGATTGTACAGAATGAAAAGAATTTAGATGACAGAAAGTTGCACTTAAAGTGCTACAGTTGGTGGACTAAAGACAGCATGCCACTCTTGTCTAACATATAACACGTTCAAACTTCATGGTTCACAAAACATATCCAGTGCTGTGCGTCATCATCATCATTTTCTGACTCCAGTTTCCCGGCTGTGTGGTGAAGAAGCCTTCTCCATCTCTTCCTGTCTGCGTACATCTTCTGTTCCAGGACATCTTCCCCTTTGAGACCTCTCCCCTCCACATCTGATTTCGCTGTGTATATCCAGCGTTCCCTTGGCCTTCCCCTTGGTCTCTTTCTGTGGACAGTAAGGTGGAGGTATTGTCTGGCTGTATCTTGCTTTTCATTCTCATAATGTGTGTTTACACTGGTAATAGGGACCTCACCTTTATGTGGAAACTGAATATAAGTTAGTGTGTGCCTGTTGCAGTTCCTGACGAAGTTGGCAGCCTTCAGTTCGACGAGGTGAGCGACCGAGCCGTGAAGGTGTTGTGGACTGCCCCCAAACAGACCAACGGGATTCTGACTGGTTATCAGCTCACTTACATGGAGAAGGACAGCCCTGAAAGCGCAAAGACTCTCAACTTCTCGTCGGACACCACGAGCGTTATGGTGCAGCCTCTCACGGTGAGTTTGATGTGTGTCGTCTAGTTTTTAGGTTTGGTTGCAAGAAATTGCCAGCAGTACTTTGTGTTGTGATACACCAGGTCTCTGAATATAGAAATTGCATTCCATATTTTGTTGCATACTGTGATCTAATTGCTTTCTTTCCGTACTCAAAAGAGTACAGAAAATGACACTTTACCATGATTCATTTATATAATCATAGAGAGGGAACACCGCAAGAACCTTTTAGATGTTACAGCCATGCCTGAAGTAGACTTTGGTGGAGATCATAGAGTTGTGATAGGAAAATTGGAAGTGTGAAAGATTGAGAAAACCCCACTAAGAAGAGAGAAAAGAATTAAAGTATGGAAGTTAAACGAGAAAAGCATACAAGAAGAATCTCAAAGGGAAATAATACCTTTGGTACCCAGGACAGAGATGGGGAATGTTGAATATGAATGGAAAAGATTTAAGGAAGCACTGGTTGGATGTGCAGAGAAGGTATGTGGTTGAACATCAGGAAATGTGAAAGACAAAGAGACACATTTGTGGAATGATAGAGTAAAGATTAAATTGAAGGAAAAGAAAATGGCATGGAAAGCATGGAAAACATTTAAGACTGAAGAAAGTAGAAAAAAATATGTGGAGACAAAGAATTTGGCCAAGGAAGTAGTGGAGGAAGGAAAGAGGAAAAGCTGGGCCTTATTCACACAGAAATTGATAGATATTATTGTATGGTATGTTAAGAAACAAAAAGAGAGATCAAGTAAACACCAGATTTGTGAAGGATGAAGGTGGCATAATATTAACAAAGCCAGAAGAAATAAGAAATAGATGGAGAGAGTATTTTCAGAAGTTGCTGAACATGAGAACTACTGACAGTCATTCACGAAAGGCAATTAGTGGGTGAAGAAATGGATAAAGAAATTACAATCAATGAAATTGAAATGGCAGTAAGAAAGATGAATTGAAAAACTGCTGGAATAGATGAAATTTCAGTGGAGATGATAAAGGCAGCTGGAGCTGATGGCCTGCAGTGGACATATCGAGTTCTCAGGATTGTCTGGGAGAATAAAGAGGTACCTGAGGATTGGCAAAAAGGAATAATCATCCCAATTTTCAAGAAAGGCGATAAGAAAGTATTGAAGAACTACAGGGGAATTACTCTGATTTGCTAAGATAATAGAGAGGATACTGGAAAGTAGGATAAGGTTGAGAGCTGAAAATCAGATACGGGAAAATCAGTTTGGTTTCAGAAGTGGACAGTGAACAATAGAGCCCATTTTGATTATGAGACAACTAATGGAAAAGCAATGGGAGTATGGGAATGATATGGTGATGACATTAATTGACATTGAAAAGGCATATGACAGTGTCCCCAGGACTAAAGTTTGGGACAGTCTGGTGCAAAAAGGAATTGGACAGGGATTAATAAAAATGATCATGGCAGTGTACAAGGAATGTTGTAGTTGCGTGCAAACACAAGTTGGCAGGACAAGTTGGTTCAAAATAACTAGTGGGCTGAGACAGGGAAGTGTTCTATCACCAATCCTGTTTACAATAGCAATGGATGACATCATAAGAACAGCAAAAACAACATATTGAGGAAGAGAAATGAACATGTTATTTGCAGATGATATTGTGATTTGGGGAGAAGGCGACAGGAAGGTTCAAGAACAGTTGGATGTGGTGAATGGGAAGATCGAAGAATGTGGATTGAAAATATGTGTAGAAAAAAGTAAAACTCTTGTTATGACTATAGGGGAGAGGGAAGGGAAAGGTGAGATTAGACTTGCAGACAAGCCCCTGGAAATAGTGGAGACGTTCAAATACCTGGGGAATGAGTTAATGGAGAATGCTCGACTGGATGCTGAGATTAGTATGAGGATTCAAGCTGGGAGTTGTTTCTATCATAGTGTAAGAAACATGTTATGGGACAAAGATGTGCCAATGGAAGCAAAGGATACTATGTACAAGATGTATTATGTACCCATAACAACTTACGGAGCAAAAACTTGGACACTGACAAAGAAGGATGAGAGTCAAATACAGGCAGCTGAAATGAAGTTCTTGAGGAGTATGATACAGAAGAGTAGAAGAGACAAAATAAGGAATGAGAAAATCCGGGAAGAAATTGGAGTGGAAAAAATGAATGATAAAATAGAGAAGAGCCGACTAAGATGGTTTGGGCACATAAAGCGAATGAGTGATGAAAGTATGCCAAAAGAGGTGATGGAAATGCAAATGCAAGGAAGGAGAGGCCGTGGACGACCACGATTGAGATGGAAGGATACAATCGAACAAAAGAAATCTGGACTGTTGGAGGAGGAGTGGTGTAGAGGAACTACAGCTGCTGAACATGATATAGTACTCTAATTACTTTCTGCACTGTTTAGTCTCTAATTTGTTGAACTCCGCTTCACAATAATGTAAACACGGATAGTCGGAGAGATTATGATTTATAAGCTATAAATTTGTGCTTGTTCTTCATCTGACATTAGAGATTTACGTCTTTGCCTGGGGTCCTAAGTCAATTTAAAGATGTCATATTATGATAAGAAGATCATAACCTTATTTTTTTGTTATTATATATATTTTAATGTTATTATTATTCCTACAACATTCTCTTTGTATGGTATACATATGTTTTAGTTATTGCATAATCTGTTTAATTTTTACTTGGCTGAAGATGGCCACTAAGTGGCTGAAACTAGTCCCAAGACTTATGTAATATCATTTACTTGACATATTGTCAATTTATTCTTATAGATTATGATTTAGCAAACACTGAACATAAAGTTGTTGGAATTGTTTCCTGTTCAGTATGGTATGCCTTGAGACAGGGGTTGAGGCACAAGGGCACATTTCTGCAGGCAGCACACATTGTTCTCACATCTTTCCTAACACCTACTTCCTGACACAACACAAACCGCTAACTAAGCATATTTTTAATTGTCTATGGATGGAGTCTTGGAGATGAACTGTCTGACAGCCTATCACCAAAGCTAAAATCAATATCATGGTGATTACCTAGTACACCTAGAGCAAAATACGTTGTAATTCCCGTAACGCTAACACTTGCTAAATGTTGTGAAGCACTTGACTTGCCTTGACAAGCGATAGTGATCCATTCTAAATAATTGATGGATATCATTCGTATAATATTATGAGCTGGTTTTAGGGCTGTATGTTTATTTTTGTAATCTTGTACTATTTGTAATATTATCTTTATTACAAGATAAGCAAATGTGCCAAGCAGCATCTGTCTGCACTCCACTCGTAATTCATAGTGAGAGCTCCCCAGCATATCTAATTCATAATGAGGAAATGGGTATTGCTGACATTAAACTCTATATGGATTTCTTTCATAAGGCAAGCAGAAATGCCTGGCTGTGTAGATTGTACAGTCTGAACACAAATTTTTATCTACTGTTGGCATTTTCTTGCAATCAACCTAAAAAGGAAAGAAGAAACTTCTGATATAGAACTATAAAATTAATACCTCAAGTATTGATGTAACAAGCCTGTAACTTTCTAAGTATGTAGAGGAAAGATCCACAATCACAATAGTTTTAGTTTCATAGAATATCACAAACATGGCTGAAGATACGAAATGTTTTCCAATTAAATGCACAAAATGAAATCTCAACTTGTATTGGGCAATGGTGAATGGGTTAATAATTTATTCTCATTTAAATGTCAGATTCTGTTAGTAAGTGTATACATTTTTTTTGAAGTTTGTGCGAATTTGTTTTGACTGATAATTCATTCGCTTTTCTGAGGACAGTATTACATTTTACGAGGGCTGTGTGCTGTGGTCATATTGCATCAGCCATCCTCGTAGCGGTAGAGCGCTGGCACATTGGTAAGACAATGTTTTACAAACTGTCAATTTAGAAGTAAAGCCGTGCAGAGTACAAGCTGCAGTCTGTTGCTGTTGTTCCAAGCCACCGCGTGCATCTTCCTGCTCCTTGAAGTGCCACAGTATCCATCCTTCATGTTCTTTATGATGGGTGTCATCGAGAAGCCCTGGAGGTGTTTTCTGTGAAGATGAAGGTTATGTCCTTGTTGTAGGCTCTGACTCACTACCGGTTTGAACTGTCTGCCTGGACCGCAGTGGGAGCTGGTCCTCCACGAGTCGCCACCATCCAGTCGGGTATCGAGCCCGTATTGCCAGATCCTCCCACGAAACTGGCCGTGTCCAACATCGAGGCCTTCTCTGTGGTGCTGCAATTCACTCCAGGCTTTGACGGCAACTCCTCCATCACCAAGTGGACCGTACAGGTAAGTCAAATTCTGAGAAGAAAACAAAATCTATCCATTAACTTCCCTCTGATCAGAACTTTGCCATGAAGACTGGCTCTTTGCATTTGTTCAGGCACATAGCAGCCAGGTAAAAAACATTTGAAAAATCAAGAAATATACAGAAAGATGGAAGTGTGGAAGGGAACACTTGAAGTATAATGCAGTGACTACACTTCACACTCAACAAAATACCACGACACTTGTTGAAATATATACACATACAGTAGAAGTCTGTTATAGCGAGAATTCATAACGTTGAAAAATTTACTCGCTATAGCGGATTGTCGTTATATCCGATTTTTTGTATAAAAGTCGGAAAGACTCCCATGCATATTAAAATCGGTATGAAACAGCAATCAGTTTGTTCAAAACTTGTGTTTCCGCAGATGATATCCACACTACGGCTTACTTGATTGTTATTTTTCGAAATCCGATACTACGTGAAAGTGTATGTTTAATTTCATTCTGAAAAAAATATAGTACTGTATTTCTCCGAATCCAAGATGAACCCCACTTTTTCCTTCAAAAAATTTGATAAAGGCTCAAAAAGTACTTTGTAAAATCATATAAATGCCTTTGTTGTACAGTAGGCCTGCGCATTTCAGACTATTTTTAGATGCCGAACGTTGGCTTTCGTCATGCTGTGTTTTTTTGTGGCTGCACAATTATTCTTTATTTCTGCAGGTTTAAGGACCATTAACGGCATCATATCACCGAAGAGAACCCGTTGAAAATTTGCCGATATCACCGAAGAGAACCCGTTGAAAATTTGCCGGCAATATATTCCATGCGTCTCTACATTACGATGATTCATCAGGAAATTATTCTTGCTGTCTATAAAACTGTTAGTTTTACTCAGTGTTAGATATAACTGGCTACCGCTGCACGCACGTCTCGCTTGCCGGGTTCGGCCAAATTCATCGGCTAGCGATGTATAGGCCTAATTGCGGACGTTGAAAGTCAACGAATGAGTTTATTGCGCCATGGTATGGCCATTCCGCCCTTGCGTTTTTCATGCATATACCTCACAATTTCGTCTTTGATTTCTTTAAAGCGTCCTTGTTGCTTTTTTTGTGCAGTACGCATTTTTTTAGCTCTTTGTCTTCACGCTAACGCCAAATATTGGCTTTAGTTTGGCCTATGCCGTATTTTCTTGCGGCTGCACAGTTATTCTACATTTCCGAGTGTTTAATAACCATTAACTTAAAATTGGCATCAAAATATCGACTAGAACCCATTGAAAATTTGCCGGTAATAACTTTTCCCCGTATCTTTACAATACGATTATCCATCACGAAAACATTCCTGCTGTCTATAAGACTTAATTTTACTAAGCATCAAGTACAATAGACGCGTTATAACTGTGCCACTGAGTAGCCATGGCCTTTTTAAGAATTCGAAGGCTCGCATGTTTTAATGTCATTCTGCAGATTTGAGAAATGTTTTTGTAGAGGCTAATAGAACGCCATACTCTCTTCACTATTTCCTGAGATCCAGTGACGTTACACACAGGCACTGTACAGCAGGTTGTCGCGGCTAGCGATGTTGGCTATAGCAAATAGCTATAGTAAAAAGGCGGTCGTTTATTGTCAACGACTTATGTGCGCGTGTGAAAAGAAGTAGCGTGGTTACTGCGGTAGTTGCCAGTGGTATCCATCAACTTAGTGTTAGGCCGCGAATGCAAGATAACCCTTGATTTTTCGCATTTTTCGCATGAGATTCTGAGAAAAAAAAGTCTTTGATTCGGAGGAGAAATACGGTATCACTCCAGAGGTTTCTGTGGCAAACACTTCAGTTCTCTTCTTCAAATGGCGTCACCTAAATTAACCATATATGTATCATGAAAACATATTTCAAACGCATGTAGAGAAATGATAACGTCCTTGCTAAAAATTTACATTTAAATAGCCTTTCCGAAATTTAACTAGACGCGAGAAAATATAAACTAACCTTCGAAATCAAAATTAAGCACTCTGCCATATCTTGAGGTGTATCCCATTCTTACTTAATTGCAGTATTTAGCTTCAAAATTAAGCGGTCATTTAGTCCGCCTTAATTTTTAACGAGTTAACAACCATTTATTTACACATTTATTACGAAAATATGTTCTCTTTCATTTCAAATTTTCTTTAGGGAACAGCAGTCGACGGGTATTACTAATCGACTCCGACATCGCCTTCGAATGTCAGCGAGAGAACTTGCTAGTGCACATAACGAGGAAACGATGCTGAAGGTAATCGATCGCATGCAATATCATCGCTGGGGTGCATAAATATCGGTAACGGAAAAAATCACGCACGCTTAATCGCTCGTAATTACAGGTGCGTCACTGATAGGGCTCTCGTTGTAACCGAAGGACTATACACAGTTTAATATAGGAATTTTGAAAGGACAGAAAAAAATCGTTGCTATATCAGAGTTCTCGTTATATGCCGTACTCGCTATAGTAATTTACAACTGATCTGGAATTCAATATCAGTATGGTATGACTGATCTATAATAGCGTGCTACATCAACACGTCACTTTACTAACCACGACTCGGTATCAGTAACACCAACTGACGTACATCTCTTCACACTCTATATACTGTATATACTGGTAGGATTCTAGATAATTCTGCTCTCTTACAATATAGTATTACAAGATGCCTGGAAGATTCTGTAATAACATTGGAAATTTTGGTGAGTAAGTGTTCTAGAATTGTCTTCAAAACAAGTTTGTTACTATGGTACATAACCTAAAGATACCTACAAACATCTAGAATATCAAACAACATATCCTTGATACATGAAAAAAAAGAAAAAAACCAACACACACATGGGGGGCTTTCCTGAGCAACTTGAGAAACATGGACTATTGTTTACAAGTGATAAACATGATGTAACCTTAACCTAACTTCCCTTGTGTAATATACAGATAAACAGAAGTTTCCTGAATGACTTTGAATATATCAAGAGTTATTTACAACCAATAAATGTAACCTAACCAATAATTCGTAATACACATGATTCAACTTAAATACATATGCTACATAACATTCATGGGAAATTGTTACATTACACATACTGTACATTTCACTCCATTGCCTGAAGTCCTAAGCCAACATAAAGACAACATTATTATGACAAGAAGATCACAACCATAATCTTTGTTGTTATATGTATTTTAATGTTATAATTATTCCTGCAAATGATCTTATATACATGTTTTAGTTATCACGTGATCAGTTTATGGCTGAAGATGGCCACTAAGTGGCTGAAACTAGTCCCAAGACTTATGTAATATTAATGTACTTGATATATTGTATTATATATTATATTCTTGTGTGTTGCGGCAGGCTCAGACGGCACGTAATGCCACCTGGTTCACCGTCTTTGAGGTGTCGGACCCTGATGCCATGACCATCACAGTGACAGGTCTGGTGCCCTTCATGCTGTACAAACTGCGGATTATTGCCAACAACGTGGTGGGCGCGTCTGTCCCGTCGGAACCCACAAAGGAGTTCCAAACCATCCAGGCTCCCCCGGCTCATCCACCTCGCAACGTCACCGTCAGAGCAATGAGCGCCACAGAGCTTCGAGTACGATGGATCGTAAGTATTTATTCACCACACTTTAGCAGGTATTTCTCTATGTTGTAAGTAAAATACTCGCCCTCCAAGAAATCATGAATCAAACCAAACACCATGGTGCAACAGCACGTGTGGTCGGCACAACGAATCCTCTTGGCTTTCTAGACGAGGGCCGCCATCTGACCGTCACATGGCTGAATGGGCCTTGATCCAGTTAAGAATCCCTGACCGGGCCGGGAATCAAACCCTGGGCCTGCAGGTAAGAAGCAGGCTTCATGAAACGTTGAGTCTATGTTGCTCTTATGGCAACACTGAACGGCTCTGCTCAAGAATATCATGGGAAAACGTTCACACAGAGTCTGTGAAACTTGGGGGAAGGTACTGAGATACAAGCTGCAAATTATTTTTATGAACTCGGAGGGTTTTGAGGAAGCTCATCTTGGTTCCCAGGGCACATACAAAACCTTAGTATTGAAGTTCAAGGTAAACTGGGGGAGGACATAGACAAATTTTTATAGGCTCGGGAGTGGCGAACTCAGTTAATTGCATTTCATACATTTGACTACCACTGTGCCATCGTATCACCCCATGAAAAGAATGGCAAAAATTAAATGCACTTCTGAAAAAAAAAAGTTAAAATGTTAAAAATGAAATGATCTAAGAAACAACAGCTAAATAACAAAACCAAGCACAGATAAAAATTATATCGCTACAAGTCTGCCGTGATGTATCAGTGCACACCACGGCATCAAAATCTTGAGTAACAACTGCTGTACAATACACACTTCTCTTCAACAGTGATAAGCTGCCGGTGATTTACAGAGTAACATTGTGCTTCCTCCCTGCAAATAGAGAATGTTAAGTAATTATTTTAACAACTCGCAGGCAAAAGAATGTGCCTCATCTTTTCTTTTTTCTTCCATAGTACAATGTACATTACTTAATGACAAGGAATTATCATTGTCGAAGAGGGGTGTGTTCATTCCTTGTAGGTCTATAAGCGCAGTACTGTTTTCTTAACATGGAATGATCTATAGGAATATAATATCCTCTTGTGTTACATCTATAGGCACCAATTTATCTTCAGATAACCATTATCTTTTGACATTAACTTCACTGGAGTTATTTTACACTCAGCGTATGGAAAAGCAAAACCTGGGTATGAAGACCAAAATAAGGGTTTATAACGGTGCTATTATTCCAAACCCTGGACACTGTGAGCTGCACACCTGCATTTGCTTGACGTCATCATCATCTATTTTCCGCTCCAGGAAGCCGGGTGCCTCTTCTAGTTCGTCCTGCCCATCCACAGCTGATGTTCTACCTTTTTCTACCAGTTTACATCACGTTTGGTGCGGTCTTTGAAAATTTGCTTTTCCCAACTATAACGAGGCCTCCCTCTGAGCCTCCTAATTAGAGCCATCCCTCTCATATCTCCATACCATCATAATCTGCTTAATTCTAAGGTTTCCACCAGGCTCCTGTCCAATTCAAGTTGTTGCCGAATACTTTCATTCCTTATTTTGTCTCCCCTTGTCTTTTGGAGACATGATCAACTTCATTTCAGTGGCCTGTAGGCGACTTTGTGCAGATGTAGTCAACGTTGCTGCTTTCAGTCCGTATGTTAGAATTGGTACAAGATATGTATTTTGTACAGTCTGAGCTTACAAGCTTGGGGAAATGAGTCATCCCAAAGTAATTGACGAACGGAGTGGTAGAATTTTGTTGCAGCTTATGTTCTATTGCCTATTTCTTGGTTTGTGGTATTGCCAGAAGAAACGAAGTTCCCTAAGTATTTGAAGTTATTGATAATGTCTTCTTCTTCATTTTTCACTCACAGGTGGACTGCTTCAGGATTTCGACTCATCACTAAACCGATGGTTTTAATTTAGCTGATAATCGTTCTCATTCCTTCAAATTCTTCTTGCCAAAGATCTAGTTTGGCTTGAACTTTTGCCACTCACTCTGACTTATCTCAAAATGGTGATTTCAGAGACTTAGACCGCTTTTAACAGTCACCCATTCACATGTACTGTGTTCTACAGTTAGTAGAACCTCCTTGATTATGTCCCTCTCGTTTAACCATTTATTCAGTTTACAGTGTAACTGTGTTGACTGTTCTGAATGTGAGTGTAGCTCTCTACTGTTTGTGTCTTATTTTCACAGCCACTGCAGCAGGTGGAGTGGTTTGGAAATCCTCGAGGGTACAACATTTCGTACCGAGAGATGGGCTCTCCGCGGACGAGGAGCGTGAGCATCGAGGACCACACGGCCAACTCGCACGTTCTGGAGGGACTGGAAGAGTTCACCGAGTATCTCATTATTATGCAGGCGTACAACGACGTGGGCAGTTCGGAGGCCAGCCCCGCCGCAGTGGAGCGCACTCGCGAATCAGGTAACTTGCAGATTTACTGAGATATTCTACTGTTCATAACTTAAGCAGCAGAAATATACAGAAAGATAGGAACACGTAATAGAATGGCATGCAGGAAGAGGAGACAAGGACGAACATGGAAACACAAATGGACAAGGAAATTCACCACCTCTTCATACAGAGGGTCTCTCTCCTCGTCATTGAATGCGGACTTTGACACTCATTTAGGAGCCATCTTGACTGATATTTCATTTTGATATTGGAATTGTAGGATAAGAAAGAAAGCTGATGAAGATGGGAAAAGTTGGGAAACAGAGACAAATGCATTGATGTAGAAGTAGGAATTATTAGGACCCGGCTCATTGCTCAACAAGAGGGGCTTCTTAAAGAATGTAAGAATGTTGATCTCAAAACTGAACTCAGACCTTGGTGGCATGACCTCACATGGCTGACTACTTTTGAATAAATATTATACTTCAGGGGGACACCATATCCTCACTTTATTGGCAGTGAGTAAATAAAGGATTTTCTTAGGAAGTCGTCTTCAGTTCAGCTTGGACATAACCCACGCTTCGTTTCTGTATTCTTTGAGAGGCTTCTAGACCGAAAATGGCGCTTAATGTTGGATGACCATTACAGAGAGTTCAAGCCACCATGTTCTGGCGACATTCCCTTATTTTCTGTCTGTCGATAAACTCGAGCAATGTTTAAAGCTCCTTGACTAGTAAAAGCATGACGTCGAAGTGTAAGAAGAGTTGTGTGAGAGAGGAGGAAATTAAAAGAACTAACGAGTCCAGGAACTATAGTGGAGCCTGAGCAATTGTTGTAGTCAACATTCCTTTCTTCCCAGTCACTGTTAGTATCAACATTATCACTAACACTTGCTCGGTTATGTACAGACACATTCCGCATGGGTAATTCATTGTTCGAGACGAAATAGTCACTTGATTTGTCACCAAGATCAGAATCACTGTCCACGAAGTCCAAGCGGTCATACTTGACTCCCAGATCATTAGCAATATGGCTGTTTATTTTCACTGTCTTCATTTAATTGCGTTCACTTGTGTGATTGCCATTGTTGGGGTATTTTTTCATTATGCTAGATTTTAGAATTTTGGATTTTTGACACCCCTGCAGATATTTTTAGAACATACAAAATGCATTTCTTGGTTCTTGTATCATGCGTTCATTCTTACTCCATTTGTAAGCGTGTGGCAATAGGAATAATCAAAATGTCCAACTTTTATTTCCGTGAATAAATTATTTTAATTAATTAATTCATTGCTGACCGGATGCTTGAGCTTGTCACATACCCTGTGGACCGGAAATTTTCCTACTAAGCATACTAGAGTGCACATGATTATAAAAATGTACATAAATATTAAACTAGTCAAGATTTTATCTTTCAAGTTGATGGATCTGTCTTTATAAAATCATCTTCAGTGTCAGTTCCTAAAACATCATCAATGTTTACATCGTTGTCATCATCAGTCACTTGAATAAATAAACATACTATGTTAATTACGATTTGTAGGTTCTTGAATATCACTTCCACTATCACTCTCGCATTCAGTTTCCACTAATTCACAATCACTATATCCGTTTGAACGATCATCGGCATACAATTCTTCTAAAATATCGTAATCAGCTAAGGCGACATTTCGAAACTAAATCAAAGAATAAAAGAAGGACGTGAATAAAAGAAAAGTGGCAGATATACATCTACGATTTATTCTATTCAATGTGCAAGTCCAAAATAGTTCAATATATGGTCAAGTAATGTCACAGGAAGATCGAAGACGATGTCGTGAATAAAACTGAGATTTCTCGGGGCCCGTCACCTACCGCTGGCGAGCATACTACGAGATTTCTCGGGGCCCGTCACCCATGTGTTAATAATGTGAGAAATAAATTTCATAGTGATCTGAAAGTTATCCTGAATTTAGATGACTATATATTGCACTCCCTGATTAAGTTTTGCTTTCATATCTTTCAAAACAGGAGTGTTACATTCTTTTTTCTGGAAACCTGCATTTTCCATTGAAACAGCTTGGCACTTTTAGACCACACCTTCACTTTTTTGCCTGGCATATTTCAGGTAGAGAGCATGCCTGCTCTTCTAAGAAGCGTCCACTCGATTATTTTTTCAACGTTCTGTGGGTTAAAGCTTGTAACAAAAGACTGAATGAGGGATTCTCGTGTATTATATATTTTAGATCAGCTGTTTCTGTTATTTGGTAAAGAATGTGCCAACAGTAATGTCTGTTGTTTGTTTATTTTCAGTTCCCTCCTCTGGCCCAGAGAAGGTAGAAGCTAACGCCACGTCTTCCACCACCATCGTCGTCAAGTGGGGAGATGTTCCCAAGGAGCATCAGAACGGACTCATCGAGGGCTTCAAGGTCTACTACGGTTCCACTCCCAGGCTTCCTTTCCAGGTGAGAGTTCACACCCCATTGTAACGGCAGGTTTTTATGTTCCTTGAACATTCCTGTATTAAACTAGGTAATATCCTTTGGGTACAACAGAAACCCTTTGACTGTCCAGAAAAGGCTTTCACGGCTGCAGATTTAAAAATCACTGCAATAGAACCAGCTTTCGGGTGGTTGGGCCAAGTGTATTTGCAGAATTTTGCCCAAATGGCTGATTCAGTAGAACTGGACGCTTTGACTAGTTTGTCTGTTATTACAAGTGACATAACATGCATTAATTTTTCTGTAATTGAATTTTATACACTCCAGCATTCATAGTGAATGAAGTTGATCATCTTCCATATTGAGGCTACATGCACTACTGAGCTCTTTCGTCAAGATGACTGGACCAGCAGTATGAATACACCAGGTGCAAGCATCAAACATTGCATGCGTAGTGCCCGCATTTCTGTCCCCACCCCAGCTTCCGGTCCACTGTGTGGTATCACCTTGAGGTTCGGAATTTTTTTAAAGAAGACATGGCAGACTTGAATTCGTTTTGTGTGTTCGATGAAAATAGTGAGTTTTTCCAGTCTTAAACAGTTGTACAGTTAACTTGGAATTTTGAGTTTGTTTGAGATAAAATTAAATATGAACAATATTTAAAATTTAAAATGAGTTCAAGTGTGAAATATTCTGTTACTTACATCAAGCACACAGCCAGTCTCTGCCTTGGAGTTTTGGTTTCTCTATAGGTTGAGTTTTCTTCCTGAAGTTTGGGAGCAGTTTTTGACAGCATCTTTTCAAAGGTACCGATGTTTATTTGAAAATGAAAAATGAAAACCTACAACCTGTTTTCCAGTCAATGACCGAGGATCTTGCGGCGAGGATAGGAATTGTGCCGGCTGTCGCACTCCTCTGGGGCAATGATTAATGTCTGACAGATGAACTGAAATGATTATGGAGAGTGTTGCTGGAATGAAAGATGAGAGGGAAAACCGGAGTACCTGGAGAAAACCCTGTCCCGCCTTCACTTTGTCCAGCACAAATCTGACATGGAGTGACAGAGATTTGAACCACGGAACCCAGCGGTGAGAGGCTGGTGCGCTGCCGTCTGAGCCACGGAAACTACTTATTTGAAAGCATTGTAATAAAATTTCCTTCACTCTTCCTATTAATTAAGCTTGGATCCAGCATGCACTCCATTTATACTTTTTTACATATATTGTTCTTTCTTCCTCATTGTCCAGTGTAATCACAATACTTGCTAACTATCTGGCCTGACATTATTAAAGCAACAGTGACGTACTTTCAACTTGAGTGTTCAGGAGCGGAGCTTGCCTTAAGGCTGCTCGTCGTAATGTGATTGGACCGTGAACATCCCTTGTTGTGTTCCTCTTCTTACATTACATTCCTCCATTTTGTCACGGCACTGTGCTTGGTCTGTGAACTGTTTCTCTGATACTTTTGTTTTAAACATTTTAAAACAGGATTTTCCTGAGCGTTGTTTACTTTGTTTGTGCAGTACAAGACGATCGCCAGCAACTCTACGTTCACCACCACTCTGACGGAACTGCGCAAGTTTGTCCAGTATCACGTACAGGTACTGGCTTACACTCGCCTGGGAAATGGTGTCCTCAGCGTGCCCCCAGTACGTGTTCAGACGTTTGAAGATGGTAAGCGCATCATAAAGCTCGTAAATTTTAAAGTGTTCTATATATTTTTTAAATGTGGAAAATGATCAGGATGGTTTTTATTATCATTCACCATTTACAACCCTGTACATCCTCATGCCTTGCGAGTATAGCGATTGTCCTCCGAGTACATTATGGTTGCTTAGATGGCTAAAGGACCAGTTCTAGGTTGTGTTGTCTGACCTAGTGGTCATTTCTTGGTCTACTTTTCTGTGATCTCTTTTATGAGACTCATGGTTTCATCGCTGTTAGAACTATTGTGAGCCCTTGTTCACAGCACGTCATCACATCAGCTGATGTGACAACACATGCTTCTTCCCGGTACAGGTTAGAACGTCTTTGTATCAGTCCATCTAGTGGTCGTGATCAACAGTGGTTAGCCGGTTCGTGCCCCTTTGGATGGGGAAAAGAAGTGCCATCGGAATAGGAGAGGTGGCAGCATACTATCACTACATTGTGTGCCAAAAGTCTGGATTGAATTCCAAACCTCTCTACAGTGTTCATATGGAGTGAGGGCACATCTGGTCAGATGGAGAACTTAAGCCTTGGTTTTATTTGGCAAGAATATGCTACGTGCATGTCCGTATCTCTATCTTTCAGTTGGGAATACATCACTTGCTTCGGAGAGCAGGTGTTAGACATGAGGGCGAAGTTTCTCTGTAGCCATCAAAGAAGTCATAGGCAGCAACACTGACATGTGCAGACAAGTGTTTTACTTGCCAGCGAGTGAATTTCTGTTATGACAGAATCTGCTTAGTGTAAGCCAACAAATCGGCAACAAGAATTTGATTTGCAAATGAGCTTTTGTTTCTGGCCTGTGTAAACATATCTTCTTCTTCTTATTATTATTATTCTTCAGTTCCTGTGTTGTATGTTGCAGTGCCGGGCGTTCCTTCCAACGTATCCTTTCCGGATGTGTCGTTAACGACGGCACGCATCATCTGGGATGTGCCCGAGGAACCCAATGGCAAGATCTTGGCGTACAGAGTAACGTATAGCTTACAGAACGGGAGTGGCCCCAACTTCTCTCGGGAGTTCCCACCTTCGGCAAGAACATTCAGGTAAGTTCATGAGCTCATCGTCATTGTCGTACTCTCCACTCCACTCTCACTGGTCATTTCCAATGCCAGTTTGTCTGTAATGCGTCAGCCTGTCTCTTCCCGCACGGATCAAAATCCAGCATCTTTACTTTTACTTCTCCTATGTTTATAACATAAGAATGTGTGTGCATCTCATTTCTGCATTGCCATATCTTTCATGGATCCAAAAATTAGAATTCTGTTGTAATCCTCATTCCTGACCCTCCAGGTCTTGCATCTGTACAGCATAACAGGCAACTTGTGTTTCAGAAGTTGACTGATCTTCTATCTCGATGCAGGAACTGTGGCTGCTTAAGACAGGAAAGAGATGAGACAGGAAGGTAAAAATGATACAGGAAAGAGATGAGACAGGAAAATAAAAATGATACAGGAGGTAAGAAGAGAACAAACCTAGAAGGTGAAAAGGAGCTCAATGCGTCAATGTAACGAATGGAAAGAACAGATAGGCGTCTAGGAAATTGCAGGTAGTATGGGAAGATACTCAACTAGATCACTGCCCAACACCTAAATATCTAGGTGTAACATTGGATCGTGCTCTCACCTACAAACAACACTGCATGAACATCAAGCAAAAAGTTGTCTGGAACCAATTGGGATGATGAGAACTACAGCCCTGGCTCTGTGTTACTCTGCTCCAGAGTACGCTTGCCTTCTTTGGTACAGATCCAGTCATGTTAAACAAGTTGACATTTCTCTAAATGAAACATGTCGACTTATGACTGGCTGTTTGAGACCCAACACCACGAGATAGAATCTTCTCTTTGGCTGGAATTGCCCCACATTGTTACCCACATTCTCTTCAAAAATACCTTTCCTAAGCATTCACTCTCCTCTTGTTACAGACTTCACACAACGTCAATATACCTTCGACTTTTGCTCCTTCAAGCAAGATAAATACTTTTCCTTGCTCCCACAGAAGACTGTTATCTTATCGTAACACATTTGAGAAATTAACATCTTTAACAGTCTATCAGCTGTACTTTTTCTTATCCTCCAACAGGAGTATTCAAGGAAACACATTTCTATTTCATTATAAAGACAGCTGTTTATTGCTCTACCCTCGACAGGATTTTGGGCGCATTGACTCAACACTCCGGAAAGTATAATCTTGTGAACTTGTGACATACAGCTTGATACTATGATTTTAACCAAGGACATTCTAATAATTTTTTATGTTTAGACAAACACCTATATTGATATCCTCTTTTTACGACTTGTAAGAACAATCAGGATCCTGATTTTTCACCATACAGGTTTGAGTTTGAGGCTGATGATGCCCTTAATATGGGCGAAACATCTCCCTTAACGTTTTATAATAATATTTAATTCTTAAAAAGATCTCTTTGTATTGAATAGGTGGATATTAAAAAAATAACACTTGTAACATATTTTGTATTTACGTGCATTTCAATACGGAACTAATATGAGATTTATAACGTGTACTGTAATCCAATCCACGCACCCTAACGTTTGAAGGTGCGGGTATTTTTATTAATAGAAAATTGGCTTAAATTAGCTTTTTATGTATAAGAAATTAATCCTACATTCAGTAGAACCTCGATAATTCGAAATAGGTTTATTCAAAATCTTGTCTAATTTGAAGAACAATGTCGGTTGCATTACCGAAATTCAGACTTTTAATTCAAAACTGCTTTATATTTTTAAAAAATAGTATTTTACAGAGTAACTTAAATACAAAATTTATCCGCGTCATGATAAAACTCGTCTTCCGGAACTTACAGGGTAGCTTTCTGCACTTTCACTCACTTCGGTGTGTCTACAGTGTGCTTCATATTTGCTAGGTTTGAGTGAAATCATAATACTTTTGTATTCAACATTTTAAGGAACGCCGGAATATCACGTAGTAGGCAGTATTATTTATTTATTTATTTTATGCCTTGTATGTGGCGAAGTTAGGGCTCACGGCCCTCTCTTACACTTAACCACTACGTACAGTACATAATCACATACTTTAGTAAAATAACATTAGCAGACCCTAGAGCTACTTAAATTTATGGAGTAATATTATAAGAGATTATAATTGTTATTTTTAATGATTAATATTATCTAGCCTATCTACATCTACATCACCTAACAATAGTTCTAAATCATAATTGCACTCATGCACACTAACATTCATACAAGCTGGTCACGTATTTAAGAGGAAATCTCGACAATACCGTTTAAATGAGACTGTTGAAGTGCTATTACGTATACTGACAGGGAGTGTGTTCCATAGCCTTGCCCCAGACACTTGGAAAGAGTGGCTGTATGCAGATGAATGATTAACAGGTATCATAAGGGTAGAAGTCGATCTGGTATTATGTCCATGGAAAGATGAGAGGAAGTTAAAATGTGAGGATAGGTATTCAGATGTAGATTCGTTCAGAAGTCGAAAAATTAGTGTCACAGTATGTAAATTCCTTAGTTGATCAATTTTCAGCCAGGATAGCTTCTCATAATAAGGGGAAATATGTGTCCTAAAGTTCAAAGAAAATATAAATCGTATGCAAGAGTTCATTGCCCTTTGAAGTTTCATAGTTTGTTCTGTAGTTGCATCGGTTAATACGACATCACAGTAATAAATTATTGGAAAAATGAGGGTTTGAATAAGTTTTATTTTCATGCTGTGTGGTAGAATGGATTGTTTCATTTTTAGGGGGTGAAGAGATGCATATACTTTTCTGCAGACACTTGTTATATGGTCATTCCAGTTTAATGTGTCATTCATGACAACGCCTAGGTTTTTTACAGACTTCTGAAAAGGTATAGCTTCACCACAGAGCATGAGGTTAGGCTGCTGTATGATGTTTAGCGTATTTAAAAGTCTAGATTGTCCTATTATGATTGCTTGCGTTTTCTTCGGGTTAATTAATAGGCAGTTATCTTTAGCGTAGGAGCTAATTGAATATAAAGTCGAGTTCATATGGTGGATTGCTTTGTCAATGTCAGGAACCTTAAAGTGTGAGTATATCTGAAGATCGTCGGCATAAAGATGATAGTTGCAGTCGTTCAGATGAGAAGAAATGTCATTAATATAGATCAAGAATAAAAGAGGTCCAAGAATAGACCCTTGGGGAACGCCAGATAGCTTAGTCCTCCATTCTGTAGTCTTCATGTTTGATACAACTTGCTGTCATCTGTTTTTGAGGTATGAGCCCAAGAGCTGAATAGCAGAATGAGCCATGTGAAGTTTTTGTAACTTAGCTAACAGTACGTCTATATTTACAGTGTCAAACGCACTGCTAAAGTCTAGAAGGATAAGTATAGTCAATTTTCGTTCGTCCATAGCCCGTCTAATGTCATCCGTGATTTTGATTAATGTAGTTGCAGTACTGTGTCCTTTCTTAAAACCAGACTGTAAGGGATCAAGTACAGAATGTTTTTCCAAGTATTTAACAATTTGTTTATGCATTATCTTCTCCAGAACCTTAGAAAGTGCTGTGAGGATGCAGACAGGTCGGTAGTCAGATGCATTGCTTGCAGGAGAGATTTTTGGGACAGGCACAATGAGTGCATCTTTCCATTTAATTGGGATTTTGCCTGAAGTAAGACAGGTATTAAGTAAATGCGTAAAAATGGGCAGTATTATGTCGATTATGTAAGTCACAAATGAAATGGGAATTTCATCAGCTCCTGTTGCGTGAGATTTTATTGAATGTGGAGAAGCGGAACCACGAACACTGGCGATGCCGACAGTTGACGTAGAAGCGTGGCTCATACAATCA
Source organism: Anabrus simplex (assembly GCF_040414725.1). Classification (NCBI taxonomy): domain Eukaryota; kingdom Metazoa; phylum Arthropoda; class Insecta; order Orthoptera; family Tettigoniidae; genus Anabrus; species Anabrus simplex. The sequence continues at coordinate 14,283,431 of NC_090277.1, read as the reverse complement.
ATTTCTATGCGTGAACGATATTGTCAATGCCAATGAAACTGAGTTGTTTCTTTTAATGCTGAGTCCAAACGGACCTATGATTTTAAAGGAGAGAAGTGGCAGTCGGGAAATCATACAAGCGTTGGGGTCATTGTACTGTGTTGCAACGCACATGAAAGCGAGGAACTTTATCCCCTCGACATAGGAAACTTCAATAAGCCACAATGTTTTAAGGGCGTCGGGCACTTTCCGTGCAAGTACAGGGCATATAAAAGGCACACAATACAGTAATCCAATGAATAAAGCACTTGCACACAAGAGCCAGCATAGATTTCTACTCGTCTCTGAATCATGCTTTGTTTTTCTTTCGTTGCGTGAGGTTATGTTTGTCAGTGAGTTATCTGAATACTGTAAATGCACCTTGTTGGATACATTTTGGAAATAGTTTTTTCCATGACATTTGAAAGGTTTAAACTGTGAATCAAGGTTAATTGCATGCAGTAATGGGTCGTACAATATTTTGTGATGCGGCATTAGTTGACATTTCTGAATTACAAGTTGGAGGTTAATTCGAAGTCCATTTTTTTTGGTGCTAAACGACTTTGAATTAATGAGGCTTTACTGTAATGGCGTTCAGTACCGGTACACCAAAACTGAATAAGATAATCTTCACGTCCTGTTGGGTAGGCAACCCGCTCGTCAGAATTGTGATGCGTTTGCTACTTTCCCCGATTTGTAATCGGGTAGTTTTGCCTGTGTGTAGTATAGAGTGTGCTGTCTGGTATATTAGCTGTACAGAGACATGTTGTGAGAAATACCTGACAATTAAAACAGGACGAATTTCAATTCTATTTTGAAGGAAAAGGCTACATTTTAATTTATTATACTGAAAGTTCGAAATTCGTTAAAATGACGTATTTTAACACACGTTAAAAAGGGGAAAGGGAATGGGCGTAAAAGTAATTTTGCTATTCTGAACATTTCTTTAAACTGACGTTCGTTACAATGGCTTTTTACTGTATAACACTAATCGGAGAGAAAGTATGGAAGGGGTCCAACACTTCGAAAAATGAAGGTATCGACCAAAGCAAGACAAGGGCCACGAAGGGTGCGAAAATGAAAGACTCTCTAGGCCTCGAGTGCTCTAATACCATCGGGGTCGGAGAAGAACAAGAGTTGACCAAGAGAAGTCAGATGATAGATGAAGGTGAGGACCCTGGCTCAAGTAAGTGGAAGCAATGCTAGAACTCGGCTAAGGGCCCCGTGGTCGCCAACCCATGCTCAGATGTTCAGAGCCCCTGAGGCCCCTTTTAGTCACCTTGTAGACAGGCAGGGTATACCGTGGGTGTTATTCTACCGCCCCCAGCCACAGAGGGTATATCACAGCAATATGCTACTTATGCTATTATTTTTCTGTCCTTACTGTGATGTTGTTTTCCAAGTAGGATTTCTGAGGTGTTTCATTGATGTACTATTGCAATAGGTTTCAAAAGTTCACAGATTTCATTTATATTTCTTTGTTTCATGGTATAAATAACAATAGTATTTGAAGTTTTGTGATTACACTAGCAGATGCCTCATGGTGATGCATAATCAATTCATATTTTTTGGTGTCAAAGATTGCCAATCCATATCTCGAAGATAACCGAGGTCTACCGATCAGCACTAGGGAGCTGAAGTGTCACTAAAAGTTTCACAGATAGTAGTTGTACTTGCTCATAAAACAACAATCGCTACCACCATCTGCCATGGCCCCCATTCCTCATCCAGCACTATGTTCCATTGTCTTCACTAAGTCCATCCAATCTAATCTCTGTCTTCCCTGTTATCTGCCCTCCCAGGGCTTGTTTTGGCATTCTTTCTACATACCTCTACTTGATATGTCCAAACCATATCGGTTATTTGCGCCCCAGTTTTTCATTAGTTTTTGCACATACGGCAAAGCCTCAGGAAAAATGTTTCTGTCAACTATGTCTATTATTCCTTGTCTTTGATTGTTATTATCTTTTTCAGACTTTACTTTGGCCATTTCCTCACACGCCATGTATAACCATGTAAATGTGCTTGTGTTGCAGGGCGACCGAACTTCTGCCTGAGGAGTATTATTTGTTCTCTGTGACGGCACAGACTCGTCTGGGATGGGGTAAGGTCGCTCACGTCCTGGTGTATACCACTAACAACCGGGAGCGACCGCAACCTCCGTCCGTCCCACAGATCAGTCGCAGCCAGGTTCAGAGCGAACAGATTACGTTCAGCTGGACTCCGGGCAGGGATGGCTTCGCTCCACTCAGGTAAGAATAGAAATTATATAACGGACTTTCCATCAAGTTCGTGAGACAGACGGGAAGAAATGGATAAGTCCCATTTAACTGTTTCACTGCTTTGATCTGTTGGCTGCTTGAGACTTGTCCAGATGACCACCTGCCTTTATTCCCAACCTCTTTTATGCAGTATGGGATCATATTTTCACCCTCTTTAAGACCACCTCATTTCCTAAGCAACAATCATGGATTTTCATAAACAATTAGCAATATATCACCTTCTAGACGCTGTGGAAAGAATATTTACGGTGTGACATTGTACATCCCTACATGCACAGTGTTTGGAATGTTAATTCTCACTGTTAATAGAGAGCAGTGAATGTGCATACGAGAAAAATTAATACACTTACAATTTTTAACTTTTTACGAATACTGTTTTTATTTGTTCGACACATTTTATAGTTTTTAACACATTGACAACCGGCCTCGGAGATCTCCGTAGTACTGCAGCCAGCAGTTGTCGATGTGCTCCGGAGATCTCCATTTTTACGCACGAGCATCATTTGTGGCGTGCTGTGCTATCTATTGGCTATAGTTTTAACTACTTTCAATTATGCCATGGAGTAGAGGGATCACAGATTTTAGTGTTGATGTTTTTCCTTAATTGTACGGTCTTTGCAGCCATGGAAGCTTTGTATATAAACGGGTGTTCTTATGCACTGAGAATCATTGTACAAGATGGGTCATGAGCCCCGAGAATTCTTGTAGTTTCTTAGCTGACAATAGGCGACAGTAAGTGACGGACTTAGAGAATTCTCGCTTTAACGCACCTCGTATTTCCTTGATTATCGATGAAATTGTGGGCCAGATTAGGAGTTCCAAACAGTGTAATCATGGAATATAATGTCGGATATGTAGAGGTATTCCCTGGAGTTCCAGTACGGATGTCAACATGGCGTGGCGTATTCAGTTGCCGACGGCTACTGATAATTGTGATTAATTATGTAATAATTAGCAAGATACCCGTGTTTCGCTATGGTATTATAATGAAAATTATAATTGAATGCTTAACGTTTTATATATAATCTGCCAAAATTCGCGATCTAACTCGTTTCCTGAGAGAATCCACCAAAATTCGTGATCTGACTCGTTTTCTGAGAGATTATGGCAAATTTTCTCCCATTTTTCAATCTTTCTTTCCAGCAATCGATTTTGTACTTCCCGGGATATGTCCAGGTAATTCACCCGGTCAGTTGGGTCCTTAAATCTTTGCCATCTTTTCCTATAAGCATTTTTAATATGGATCAAATCCTTGAGGAGATCCGGCGTGGTGTCGTCTTGGGTGCCTTGGCGGTACTGAACCCGCGGCCGGACTGCAATCGTAGTCATTACCCGGACAGGACCCGTTTCCAGCGTGGTCCGCGCATTTTGACGACAGTCCACAACATTATTATTATTATTATTATTATTATTATTATTATTATTATTATTATTATTATTATTATTATTATTATTATTATTTTGGTGGGTGATATTAGTTGAATATACGTTATTATTATTATTATTATTATTATTATTATTATTATTATTATTATTATTATTATTATTATTATTATTATTATTATTATTATTATTATTATTATTATTATTATTGATGGTCTGGAACCCACAGCAAGATGCAAGACCGCTACTTGGCGGTAAATTACATCTGCAGCCATTTTCATTGCTGAAATGTGACCAGCACCATCGTTGCGCGTAGGCCGGTGCACGAGATTTCTGGCGACACGAATGAAAAATGATCAGAATAAGTACATTATGAACAGTAAAATCAATTGGTCTCAACTCATATTTCAGCCCACCGCCGTTAAGTTTCATTGCTGAAATGTGACCAGCACCATCGTTGCGCCCAGGCAAGGTAGGAAAAAAGAAGGCGTGTTTCTTTATGTTTAAAGGCCATTTCAAATACCAATGTTCACGTCTGTTACCTTCAGTTTTGAGATATAAGTATCCCCATAAAAATAATTGACTTTTTTCACTTCCTTTCACACTCCCCCCCACTTAAGTGAATTTTGCGGCAAAAAATACGTGTTTCTTTAATAGTAAAGGATCTTCTAAATACCAATTATCATGACTCTATCTTCAGTTTTTGAGATATGTGTCCTCATGAAAGGAATTCAACTCCATTCCCCCCTCCCAAGATGATTTCCCATCCAAAACGCGTTTTTGTTTGTTTTTATAGGAGATCCAACTAGGAATACCTATTTTCACGTCTTTAACAATAGTTTTTATTAGATGGAATTATCCTCATACTGTAGAATTAATTCAATTAATTTATCAATTCTTTCACCTCCCCCGCTCTTCATTGGATTTTCCGAGAATACGTGTTTCTTTACTTTTAAAGCAGATTCCAAAAACCAATTTTCACGCCTGCAAAATCTTTTGTTTTTGAGATAATAGTATCTTCATACAAATAATTCAACTAAATTTTTAATTCTCACCCCCCACCCCCTTCAAGTGGATTTCCAAAAACAAAATTATGAATTTATTTTATTTTTAAAGGAGATTCCAAATACCAAATTACAAATCTGTAACATCTTCAGTTTTTGAAATATCAGTATCCTAATTTATAGAATTCAACCCCATTTTCAGTCACTTTTGCCCCCCCCCCCCCACCCAAGTGGTTTTTCCAAAAACAAAACATACATGTTTCTTTATTTTTAATAGAGATAAAAAATACCATTTTCACTTCTGTAACATGTTAAGTTTTTGAGTTATATTGTAGAAATGACCTCCCCCCCCCACCTTTCTAGTTCCCCTTAAGTGGAGTTTGCAGAAACAAATCACCTATGTTTCTTTACTTTTACAGGAGATTTCAAATACCAATTTTTACGTCTGTAATATTTTACGTTTCTGAGATATACTATAGAAATAGTCTTTCTAAAAATTCACCCCAATTTGTCACTCCTGTTTAACCCCCATTAATTGGATTTCCCAAAAGCAAAAAATAAATGTTTCTTTATTTTTAAAGAAGAACCCAAATACCAATGTTCAGGTCTTTAATATCTACAGTTTCTGAGATATAAGTATCCTCATTAAAGGCATTTAACTCTTTTTCACCCTTTTTCACCCCTCCAATTGGGATTTTCCGAAAACAAAAAAATACGTGTTTCATTATTTTTAAAGGAGATTATAAATACCAATTTGTACATCTGTAAACTTTTAAAGATTTAACATATAGATACACGCATTTTAAAAATTCACCCCCCTTTTTGCCCCCCATTATTTGGATTTTCCAAAAACAAAAAAAAGTGTATCTATATTTTTAAAGGAGATCCTAAATACCAATTTTCAGGTCTGTAATGTCTTCAGTTTCTGAGATATAAGAATCCTCATTAAAGGCATTCAACCACTTTTTCACCCCTTCTCACCCCTCCTATTGGGATTTTCCAAAAACAAAAAATACATGTTTCTTTACTTTTAAAGGAGAATCTAAATACCAATTTTTAATTCTGTAAACATCTAAAGGTTTGAGATATAGATACACTCGTTTTAAAATTTCACCCCCCTTTTCACCCTCCATATTGGATTTACCAAAAATGAAAAAATACCTGTTTCTTTCTTTTAAAGTAGATCCCAAATACCAATTTTCAGGTCTGTAATATCTTCAGGTTCTGAAATAAAAGTAGCCTCATTAAAGGCATTCAAGCCATTTTTCACCCTTTTCCACCCTTCCTATTGAGATTTTCCGAAAACAAAATAATATGTGTTTCTTTATTTTTAAAGGAGATTCTAAATACCAATTTTTACATCAGTAAACTTTAAAAGTTTTGAGATATAGATACACTCATTTTAAAAATTCACCCCCTTTTCACCCCCCCCCCCCCCATTATTTGGATTTTCCAAAAAAAAAAAATACATGTTACTTTATTTTTAAAGGAGATCCCAAACACCAATTTCCAGGTCTGTAATATATTCAGTTTCTGAGATATAAGTATCCTCATTAAAGGCATTCGACCCCTTTTTCCACCCCTCCTATTGAGATTTTCCAAAAACAAAATAATACGTGTTTCTTTATTTTTAAAGGAGATTCTAAATACCAATTTTTACATCAGTAAACTTTAAAAGTTTTGAGATATAGATACACTCATTTTAAAAACTCGCCCCCTTTTCATCCCCCCCCCCCCCCATTATTTGGATTTTCCAAAAACAAAAAAATACATGTTTCTTTATTCTTAAAAGAGATCAAAAGTACAAATTTTCAGGTCTGTAATATGTTCAGTTTCTGAGATATAAGTACCGGTATCCTGATTAAAGGCATTCAACCCCTTTTTCACCCGTTTTCATCCCTCCTATTGGGATTTTCTGAAAACAAAAAATACGTGTTTCCTTATTTTTAAAGAAGACTAAATACCAATTTTTACATTTGTAAACTTTTAAAGTTTTGAGATATAGACACACTCATTTTAAAATTTCACCTCCCTTTTCACCCCCTTACCGACGGAATATCCAAAAATCCTCTCTTAGCGAGCACCTACATCTTAATATGAACGTATCCCCAAAATTTCATTTCTTTGTGTCCAGTAGTTTTGGCTCGGCGTTGATGAATCAGTCAGGACAAAGTACTTTATATATATAGATAATGGTGCATGGCCTCCGGGGAGGCCTGGTGCAGGTCTTTTTCTCGTAGACAGCCTATTAGGAGACGTGCATGTCTGTGAAGACGAGGGCCCTACCTAGGATAATTTCTAATGCTGAGTACGCCAGACACACCCAGGCCCCGAGCCATTGAAATTATCCAATTAAGGTTAAAATCCCGACCCGGCCAGGAATCGAACCCGGGACCCTGTGGACCAAAGGCCAACCATTTAGCCATGGAGCCGGACATTAATTGATGATGATGATGATGTTTGTTGTTTAAAGGGGCCTAACATCAAGGTCATCGGCCCGGACATTAATTTTTTTTTTTGCTAGGGGCTTTACGTCGCACCGACACAGATAGGTCTTATGGCGACGATGGGATAGGGAAGGCCTAGGAATTGGAAGGAAGCGGCCGTGGCCTTAATTAAGGTACAGCCCCAGCATTTGCCTGGTGTGAAAATGGGAAACCACGAAAAACCATCTTCAGGGCTGCCGATAGTGGGATTCGAACCTACTATCTCCCGGATGCAAGCTCACAGCCGCGCGCCTCTACGCGCACGGTCAACTCGCCCGGTCGGACATTAATTATGTACAGAGCAGTTATAATAGGTACCGAGTGACAGTGAATTAGATATGTCTAATGATTAACGGCTAACACTACACGGGGAGTAGCCGTAAAGAGAAATCCTTGCATATTTGAAAACAATGAGTGTACAAATACTACACTGTGCCACCAGTGGTATTTGCTTTGAAAAGTATCACAACATACAGACTACAAACAAGTTTGAGGTTGATATCTTGAATACTTTTCGAGTTACAGTAGTTTGAGTGCAGCAGTGTAATTTCTTCCTTGGAGTCTTGAACTATCTGGGGGCAGCAGCCTCCGTTCGGGGCCCGTCGTTAATATGTTAAGGTGTCATCTCAATGTTTTTATGTGGCTGATGACGGCCTAATAGGGTCGAAACATGTACCAGATTTTTATCTGACTAAGGTTATCACTTAATTTGAGTGTTAGCCTTTTATAAGGGTGACTCCATAAACAAGAATTAAAAACCAAGATATTTTAGCCTCCAGGTGATTGTATTATTGTGAGTGAACCATCTTCTTTTTGCTGTTGGCTTAACATCGCACTAACACATCCAGGGTTTTCAGCGATGCAAGTGTGGAAAAGGGCTGAGATTGGGAAGGAAGCGGCCGTGCCCTTAATTAAGGTACAGCCCCAGCATTCGCCTGGTGTGAAAATGAAAAACCAAGGCAAACCATCTTCAGGGCTGCGACAGTGGGATTTTAACTACCCTCTCCTGAATTCAAGCTCACACCTATGCATTGCTGATCGCACATCAACTCACTCAGAAGAGCAGAATGGCATATTACAGATGAGTTGAGGATGATCTCTTGACATTCTTCTACTGAAGGAAATACCAGTAAATCTTCTCATGGATACCATCGCTGCAGAAACTCTGCTCACAAAAATTTAGGAACTGAAGCTTTTAAATTTCTAGCCTTGTCTACAAACGTTATGAAAAAGGGTTTCATCTTGAATGGCTTGATGGCACAGAAGACGAGAAAAATGAAAATACACTTTCTTTAACTTTTCATGTGTACTGTTTTCATTTTTACTATTTAATTTGTTTAACACATTTTATAGTCCTGTGTTATTTGATATGTTGGTCTCATGTTGGTAGATTTGTTATCACGTAAAAAACTCCCAAGGGGAAAAATTCTGTCACCTTGGCATCTCTGAACACTCAAGAACATTATTATTAAAACAGTAGTGATGGCGAGGCGAAGGAAGATGAAAGTGAATGATAACCCAGCAGAAGTTGTAAAATGTTTCATATACTTGGGAAGTGTACATACTGTAGACCAGAGGTGCCCAGTGTGGCCGGGCTGGCCTGACGTAGCAAGTATACATCACAGAGAGTGGACGCTCTTGGCAGTGAGGTTTGATTGCGACTACAACGCTCTCCTCCACAACTCAGCGAAAAGTAGATTCGGGTACAGTATGAAAAATAAAAAATAAAGGCTGTAATTGCAAGAAAACCAACCTGTGAGAGTCAGTATTATTTTCTTATATTTATACATTCAAAAAAACTGACACGTTATAATTTTTGTTACAATTTACAAAGAGGCAGGGTTTAAGTGCACAGGCTACGATTTACAATTCCTTGCATGGGAATGACAGTATTTCCATTAAAAAAGTAAAAAAGTTATATGTTTACATAATTCAACAAGTTTACTGCTTGATTTTGCACTATGTTGTAGTGTTGTGTGACTTTCCCTGTTCACTGAATTTATAAAAATAGCATTTAAAACTTATTAGGCGTCTGTTGATAATAGCGAGCCTGTAAATGGCAAGGGAGTTTCATCCCGACTAACGACTTAGATATTTAATATCCAAGATTAAAGTGGAACGAGAACAACAATGTAAATGCATTTATCAAATAGATATACAGTATGCCTTCAAATAAATAACCTAACTGATGTTATTCCCTATAAGCATGATTGGATTGTTGGCCGGCCCCGCGGTGTAGGGGTACCCTGGAGGCCCCGGGTTTGATTCCTGGCCAGGTCAGGGTTTCTTGCCTGGTTCTGAGGGCTGGTTCGAGGTCCACTCAGCCTGCATGATTACAATTGAGGAGCTATCTGATGGTGAGATGGCGGCCCCAGTCTAGAAAGCCAAGAATAATGGCCGAGAGGATTCGTCGTGTTGACCAAACGACACCTCATAATCTGCAGGCCTCCGGGCTGAGCAGCGGTCGCTTGGCAGGCCAAGGCCCTTCTGGGCTGTTGCACCATGGTTTTTTCTTTTAATGATTGGATTGTTCGTGAATATATCAGATAATTTAAAACCGAACAACCACAAGTCACACCTTAACTCTATATTATATTAGAAATCTTTCTTAAGCACCACTTAAAATATAATGCTGAAAACTAATTCATAACGTATATTATAAAAATATTTGTGGTTGTTGGTCTAACTCTTCACTGTATCTGGTCAAAATATACAAACTGCAATGGACATGAATAACTTATTTCGTACAACGTAAATTGAAAATGACATGGATTTCTGCCTGCAGCAGTGACTGAGAGAACTTCGGCCTTACAGTGCTGTGTACCTGTGGGGTAAAATGCATGCTTTAGACAGAGGCATAGAAATAGGTGACAGTGAATCTGAATCACTTGATGGCAATGACAGACTAAACAATTAAATGCTTAAAGTAAATACAAAATTTTAATATTCCACCTACTCAATACTAAAAAATCATGTGATGTTTTTACAAAAACATTACAATGACATTAAAAGGTACTAGTTTCGGTCCACTGTGGACCATCATCAGCCTAGCCAAATTACAACAGTAAAAGACATAGTGATAAAAATAGTATGGAGAAATGAGAGGATCTAAAAGGATGGGATGGTGGTGGAATGACAGATAAAAGTGAAAAAACCGTATTTGCGAATAATGATAAAAGTAACAGAAGTTTTCACAATGACAAGTAAAATCTTGTGAAGTCACAGTAAAAACTCTTGATGAGATAGTCAGGTTGGCAGTTGCTCCTCTGTTACACGATTGACATATATAACTACGTTGAACAGGTTCAACTTTGTCAATTTTAATCTGGTGCTAGTCTCATTGAACAATTCTTCCCTCTACGTGTAACAGAGGAGCAACTGCCAACCTGACTATCTCATCAAGAGTTTTTACTGTGACTTCACAAGATTTTACTTGTCATTGTGAACACTTCTGTTACTTTTATCATTATTCGCAAATACGGTTTTTTCACTTTTATCTGTCATTCCACCACCATCCCATCCTTTTAGATCCTCTCATTTCTCCATACTATTTTTATCACTATGTCTTTTACTGTTGTAATTTGGCTAGGCTGATGATGGTCCACAGTGGACCGAAACTAGTACCTTTTAATGTCATTATAATGTTTTTGTAAAAACATCACATGATTTTTTAGTATTGAGTAGGTGGAATATTAAAATTTTGTATTTACTTTAAGCATAGTCTCAACTCAATACGGAACCTAACAATGAAGTTTATTACTTTTAAAAACAATTAAATGGCAGAAATATGCGTTGCATGCTTCCTTAATAATTTTTAAAAATTTTTATTTCTGATTTCCTGGGAGCCAACTTAAAATTGGTGTCCGCCTATAATCGAATAAATACGGTAATAGGATAAACAGAATGGCGGGTGAGTGTTGTCTCCTTCCTCTGTTTATTCAGCTTTCTTCTTATCCCACATCAAGACTGAAGATATGTGAACGTGTCTTCTCAGCGTGATGAAGCAGAAATGAGCTCATCGGGGTAGAAATGGGATTCTCTCTCTACGGATGACAAGAACAAGTTCACATATCAAATTAAACGATCTGAAGTGAGGAAGGGTAAAAGAGTAGCCCAGTGGTACTTGAAGGTCAGCCTCACATTGGAGATTTGTTGGCATGTAAAATAACTCCCATGGGACAAACTTCCAGCACCTTGGCTTCTCTGAAAACCATAAAAAAGTAAAGTCAGTCCTGCAGCATTTTTATTACGAGGCATGTTTTTTTAAGTAAGGTCCGTTTGAAAATAAGTACGCTACAAAAGGTTATTTCAAAAAAGTAAATTTATTTTCAGAAAGTACATACTTAACTCTATTTTTCGACATAGTTGCCAAGTTTCTTCAAACACTTATCATACCCCGTAACCAATTTTAAAATACCCTCTTCATAGAAACTTGCCGAGAGTTCACTGCCGTTTTCACGTCGTCATTGTAATGGTTGCCACTGAGGTGATGTTTGAGGTGGAGGAACAGATGGTAATCGCTCGGCGCAAGATCAGGACTGTAGGGTGCATGGTCTAAAACTTCCCAGCCAAAACTGTCCAATAAATCGCAGGTCTGACCTGCAGTGTGAGGTCTTGCATTGTCATGGAGAAGGACAATTCCCTTTGTCAGCATGCCGCGTCTTTTGTTTTGAATCACTCTGCGTAGCTTTCTCAGGGTTTGGCAGTATGCTTCTGCATTGATAGTGGTTCCTTGTTGCATGAGGTCGACCAACAAAACCTCATGCCTATCCCAAAACACCGACGCCATGATTTTGCGCTGGGACAGAGTCTGTTTGGCCTTCATAGGTGAGTGTATGTGTGTCTCCTTTCCATGCTCTGTTGCTTCGATTCGAGCGTGATATGGGAAACCCATGTTTCATCTCCAGTTACGATCTGACTCAAGAAGCCGTCACCTTCTTCATCATAATGAGTCAAGAACTTCATCGCACACTCAAATCTTTGGTTTTTGTGGTCCTCTGTTAGGAGTTACGGGACCCAATGGGAGCACAGTTTCCTAAACAATGTTGTAAAGCACTGATCTCAACATGTCAGGAAATTCGTTTGAGAGACCTGTTTCGAGTCAAGAACTTCATCGCACACTCAAATCTTTGGTTTTTGTGGTCCTCTGTTAGGAATTTCAGGACCCAATGGGAGCACAGTTTCCTAAACAATGTTGTAAAGCACTGATCTCTACACGTCAGGAAATTCATTTGAGAGACCTGTTATTGTGAAGTGCCTGTTCTCACAAATCTTCGCTTCAACTGAAGCCACCAAATCGTCTGTAATCAAAGAAGGGCGACCGGAGTGGTCCTCATCATGGACGTTGTCACGGCCATCTTTGAATTGTCGTACCCACTTACGCACTTTGCTTTCACTCATAACAGTATCACCGTACACTTCGCAAATCTGTTGATGAATTTCTGCAGCAGACAGGTTCCTTGCTGACAAAAACCATATCACTGACCGAACCTCACACAGGGCAGGCGAGTTGATAGTCTTAAACATTTTGAAAGCACAGAACAGAACCGTACAGGTTAGCTACAGAGCTGAAACTGAGCACAGTTGTTCCCGAGGCATTCCGGTACACGGCACACGTGCTCGTTGCAATATGCGCGCGAACTACTAGTTCTACAACAAAACGGATCTTAGTTAAAAAACACGCTTCGTATGATGAGAGGAGCGAATGGGCAAACCAGTACTTGGGAATTGTTATCACGGAAGATAGAAGTTAACTGACGAGTGTGGTCTCTTATGCATCAGGTATGTGGAGAGAGCCAGCCAGTCTGTTTGGAGAAGTGTCTCCTCATCCCGTATGGGTGGGGGCGGTAGAATTAACACCCATGGTGTCCCCGGCCTGTCGTAAGAGGCGACGAAAAGGGGCTCCAGGGACTCTGAACTTTGGAGCGTGGGTTGGCAGCCATGGGGCCCTGCTTCCATTTACTTGTGCCAGGCTTCCCACTTTTGTCTATCCGTCCAACCCCCTTGGTCAACTCATGTTCTTTTCCGACCCTGACGGTATTAGAGCAGATTCACAACTAAGTATTTTTTATTTTCCACCTTGTCTTTACACTAAATTGCTTAACGCAACTTATTGGTTAAAAGTGGATAATGACATTATATGAATGTTTCATCTAAACAGTATTATGTAGCTGAAGATGTTGATAATATACGAAACATGTACCACTTTTAACCAATAAGTTGCCTTAAGCAATTTAGTATATGAACAAGGTCGAAAATAAAAAATTACTTAGTTGTGAATCTGTTTAAGTGCGATACGGAGCATTCGAATCCTAGGGACTCTTTTATTTTCATGCCTTTCATGGCCCTTCTCTTTCTTTGGCCCATACCTTCATTTGTAATTACAAGATATTAGAATCATTCCGTATTGACGGTTTTCACTTTACAAAGGTAAAATTAAGTGTTTCCTCCTAATTCAATACATCATACAATTCCATCATTAGATGGAGTAATTAAATTCAAACTGTTTCTGCTTGTTTGAACCATCTTCAGTGAAAAAAGGGGAGGGGTTGAACTAATTTACGTAATACAAGCTAAAAATGTGCCAAAAAACATAATGAAGGAACAAATGAAAAAATGAAAGAGACACTTGATGGAAATAAAAACAACCCAATATACAATATTTACAACCTTCATTTTTCGAAGTATCGAATCCCTTCCATTTTTTCTCTCTGATTAGTGTTATATAGAGGATGGTTGCCTGGTTCTAGTTCCTCTTAAAACAGTAATCACCACCACCACCCACATTAATCTGTCATATTACTTGTTCCTACATCCCTATTTATGACTTGTTATCAGTACATAGTTACTCAACTGCTTCCAATACTAATGGACCAGAAATTGTAACCTAAGGGTATTTTTCTTTTGTGATGAATAATCTGCTTTTTTTTTTGGTTATGATCCAGATACTACACGGTACAAAGTACAGAGAACTCAGGTCCGTGGCAGACCGTGCCCGAACGAGTGGATCCACAAGTGACGTCCTACACTGCTGCCAATCTCAAACCGTACACATCGTACAGATTTAGAATACAGGCAACCAACGATATCGGGCCCAGCGGATGGAGTGCTGAATCCGAGTCCATCAGAACCCTCTCTGCAGGTAGGAACGTGAAGTGTTTTTGCTTGTCCTGTCTTTATCTTTGTATCCCACATTTCCATATTAGGACTGAAGATCTGTCAAGTTGCCCTTCAAGGAGTGTTGATGAATCTGGGAACAGAAACCAGCTAAGAAGGAATGGATGTAGAACATGAATTGTTAAGAAGATGTGGAGATTTTTCTTGTCCTATGTGTTCATATTTGTCCGTGTCTGTTCTTTCCGCACTGAGCGTGCATTGTTTATCCTATTTTTAGAGCTTTGGACAAACATGAAAAACCGGAAGGACAAGGACAGTCTCAATGTGCTCTCCCAGTTTTTTCAACATGGTGGACATCGACTGCCAGTAGTCTTTCCTTTGCTTCCCTTTCCTCACTTATATCAGTGTCTTCCTACTTTTCTAAACATGATTTTACAAATAGATCAGCTAAAGTAAACGAAAGGAAAATTCTTATTGCTTTCTCTGAGTCATTGACAGAAAGGAAATATTTAGATAAAATAGATGTACATATTTTAAATATTGTTATTTTTTATACAGATTGATGTTTTGAATAACATGCATGTCACACAACACAAGACCGATTCAGCACTAGAAGTTATGTGATTTAAAATGTGTTCCAGCTCCCAGCCGCGGGGTCACTGGTCTTAAGGTGGTGCCCATCACAACCACAAGCGTGCAGGTACAGTGGGACGTGATCGAGGAGCCTCACTGGAACGGCGACCACGAGACCGGAGGATATCGCATCGTGTTCCAGCCCGTGTCAGATTTTCCCACCGCTCTGCCCGTTACACCCAAAGAGGAGGTGCTTGGAATAAAGGTGAGAGTGTTTTTTTTTTTTTTTTTTGCTAGCGGCTTTACGTCGCACCGACACAGATAGGTCTTATAGCGACGATGGGATAGGGAAGGCCTAGGAGTTGGAAGGAAGCGGCCGTGGCCTTAATTAAGGTACAGCCCCAGCATTTGCCTGGTGTGAAAATGGGAAACCACGGAAAACCATCTTCAGGGCTGCCGATAGTGGGATTCGAACCTACTATCTCCCGGATGCAAGCTCACAGCCGCGTGCCTCTACGCGCACGGCCAACTCGCCCGGTAGGTGAGAGTGTTGTAACAGCTACATGCCGCATAGGGGAACACCATGTGATCACCTACAAACCTTCTTGTCTTACTTTGCCTTGTACGAAGCTTGCCTTTGTCTTTAGTCTCTACCTCTGTGTGTGGAACAGTGGTAGATCGTTGGCCTCCTGATACCGAAATGGTGGGTAGTCACATTTTTGATCAGTGAAAAAAGTCAGTTTGACACACCATATTGTGCAATGTCTGGTGACACATTTGGTGTCATTGATACTCAGGAATTCATGACCTTAATTTAAGCCAATAGTGTATCTTCTTCTGTATATGCCTGGTAGCTGAGGCGAGTTACAGAAGTCTGTGGCAAGACTGAGGTCATACAATAACATTTTGCTGAAATTGTGTGAAACCACATGTTCTTCTTTAGGGTTCTGTGGTCCAGTATGGCTAACTTAAGGCGTTAAGTGGGCTTGTCGAGTAGGTAATATGATGTCCGTAGAGGAGATTTACGTAGTGTTATGGTCATGTGGCTGCTTTTTTTGTGGATTGGGGATTAGTTTCCAAGTACGGCACCAGTTAAGAGAAAACATGTATGGGAATGCCTACTGAAAGGGAATGTACCAAAATCATTAATTAACAAGATAAAAATGTTGTATCATGAGAGTAAAAGCAGTGTACAAGTGGGGAGGGGTGACTCTGAAACATCTATTTATATAAAATAAGAGTTTTGTCTGTACATTGCTCAGAATTTTAAAAGGATGGTATTTCTGTATCGGTCTGTCCATAGTAGCAAGGAAATGCACTTTTTAATTTTCCGTAATTTCTGTACGTATGTACACACATCACGAGAAAACGGCTGAAGAGAATTTAATGAAAATCGGTATGTAGTGTCCGGAAATAAGTCGCTACAATCTAGGCTATAAATAATCTTATTCATGCTAAGGGAAATGGTAGTTTAGTGGAAGTCCTAAAAATTAATTCTCAAATATTTATGTTATTAGTGGTCCTATCTTAATCAAAATCGGTATGCAAAGTCGAGAAATAAGCTGTTACAATCTAGGCCATAAATAATCTTATTCACGCTGAAAGAAATGGTAGTTTAGGGGAAGGCCTAAATTTAAATTCTTAAATTTTTTATAATAGTGATCCTATCTTAATGAAAATCAGTATGCAAAGTCAGAAAATAAGTCGCTAAAATCTAGGCCATAAATAATTTTATTCACGCTGAGTGGAATGGTAGTTTAGGGAAAGGCCTAAAATTTAATTCTCACATACCGGAATTTGTGTTATTAGTGGTCCTATTGACAAATACTGCATTACTTAAGTTGTATAGTATTACATTTCCGATCATTTATGTCTTATACATTTTTACCGTACCGGCTATGGAAACAGAGATATTCATGTATTTGTATTTTTGTTGCTAAGTCCATATCACGGCCAAGTCACGAGAAAATGGGTAAACAGAATTTAATGAAAATCATTTATGTAAAGTTGAGGAATAAGGAATAACAGTCTACGCTATGAATAATTTCGTAAGACGCCCTAATATCACAGAGTCGGAAGAACACTAAATGTGAAGGCCTACAATACAGAAAGCTCATCTTTTAACATTGAACAACAGTTAACATTACATTGACCATTGTTTGTTGTGATGTGCTTTGTGCGGTGGCTTTGTGTCTTATGTTGCCAGTCATATACGATAGATGGGATTACTGCTGTATACCGAGTTTTTTTTAAAATTTGCTTTACACAGACACAGATAGGTCTTATGGCGATGATGGAATAGGAAAAGGGCTAGGAGTGGAAAGGAAGCGGCCCTGGCGTTAATTACGGTACAGCCCCAGCATTTACCTTGTGTGAAAAAGGGAGACCACAGAAAGCCATCTTCAGGGCTGTCGACAGTGGTTTTCGAACCCACTACCTCCCGGATGCAAACTCACAGCTGCGCGCCGCTAACCGCACGGCCAACTCACCCGGTCGTACCGAGTATAACAGCCTGCCTGAATATTGGCGGGAAGTAGCTGGGGAGTTGGATAACTTTTTTTTTTTAAGCATGCCATTCCTCTGGTTCATAAATTTTCTGATACTACTGGTACGTAACAAACTGGTTCATCATAGCATTCGAACTATTCAATCCCTACCCTGAGGCCCTGATTGGAATGAGCAGTGTGTATATTTAACGGAACAATGGCAGAGGAGTGTTCACAGCTGTCTGCTGTGCGGTTTTTCATTTGATCGAGTATTTTATATAATAACATTGCTTTTAATCCCTACATTCCTACTGACGTTTTTGTAATGGCCTAAGTTAACTGTAGTTAGGAAAACCACAAAGACAGTCTTTCTGAAAATCCCGTTGCGAAGCACGGGTACATCAGCTAGTTTTATACAAAAAAGGTCTCAAGCAAGGAAGTGCAGTGCGACCATTATTGTTTATTATATTGATGGATGAAATCATAAAACGTGTAAAACAGAGTATCAGTAGTGATGAAGTGAATGCTTTGGTATTTGTAGGTGATGCGGTGATTTGGGGAAAGGGAGAAAAGGAAGTACAAAGGAGACTGGACAGTTGGAATGAAAATCTGAAGGAGTTTGGAATGGTAATTAATAAAAAAGAAAACTGTAGAAAAGAGAAAGAAGCCAAGTGAACGTAGATGGAAAACGGTTAGAGAATGTAGAACAGTTTACATATCTGGGTAGTATTATTAACAGAAGTAATGAAATCAACACTGAAATTAATAACAGACTAAGTAAAGGTACAACATTTTATCATCAAGTCGGAGAGCTTTTATGGGATGACAGAGTACTCAAGTGAACAAAATTAACATTGTATAAACAGTATTTCATACCAGTTGTAACATAGGACTAGAAACACTGGTAACTAATAAGAGACAAGATAATAATATCCAAGCAGTAGAAATGTATTTAAGAAAATCGGTTAAAAAGACAAAAAGGGATAGAATTCAAATATTAAAATCAGAAAATAGCTGAATATAGAACCGTTAGTACAGAACATACAAGAAGCAAGACTGAGATGGTTCGGACATGTAAAAAGAATGGGAAAGAAACGGGTAGCAAAAAGGGAATTGGAAACGGAAGTTAAGGGGAAAAAAAACCAGTTCGAAGACCGAGAAGATGGTGGATGGATCAGATTTGGTAAGACATTAGAGAAGCTGAATTGGATGTGGCGTAAGTAATGGAGCAGGAAAAGTGGAAGGAGAGAAAGGAGTGGAGGAGGCTTGTTATCCACACCTGGGCGACTGGAGTGGGACATTGATGATGATGATGATGATGATGATGATGATGATGATGATGATGATGTCGTCAACCAAGCGAGTTGGCCATGTGGTTACGAGTGTGAAGCTGTGAGCTTGCATTTGGGAGATAGTGGCTTCGAACCCCATTGCTGGCAGCAGTAGGTAGCTTTCTGTAGTTACCTGTTTTCACACCAGGTAAATGCTGGGGCTGTACCTTAATTAAGGCTACAGCCGCTTCCTTCCCACCCCTAGCCCTTTCCTATCCCATTGTTGTCAGAAGACCTATCTGCCTCAGTGTGATGTACAGCAAGTTGAATATTATGTAACTGCACATATCACAACCTGGCCCATTAGAAAGGACTGCTGTTTACAAGCTTATTCTGGGAACCCGAAAGATTTCCATGATGTGACATTGCCTGCCCTCTACTGGATTAAAAACTTACACACAGCAACTTCAAAATAGACTCTAAATATTCTAAATTATTTTATTTTTCTTTGTATTTTTTCTGTAATTGAGGTTTTATATATATGCACATATGTAGCCCACCTCGTGGTCACGACTGTTAAGGCGTTAAGTCTATAAATGACCTGATACCTTGGTTAGCCAGTTCAGGTCCCATTGGTCAAAAAACACTTCACCATCAGAATGTTGGGTAGGAGAAATTCTTCTTCTTTTCCGGATGTTGGCAGGTATCTTGGCTGTGCTGTTCTCATCATCTGCGGCTCAGAAGAACTTCGTAAACGTTTTGGAGGTCCAAGTTCTTATATTTTCTAATTCGGATATTCTTCTCCAACCAACGCTTCTGTTTCCCGATATTTACACCGTAGGAGACGGTAAGAGACAGGATTCAATTAAAATCCTCTCCGCAGTATTCATATGAAGCGACGGCGTATGGCGCTGTTTATGGTGATTTGTCCGTCCGATGGAGACGTTAAGCTGTGAGCAGACCCCTTGCTGTTATTCGACAGGAGTAGCCTATGTGCCGGCATTGGGTTTCACCCTCTCCCTTCCTACCATCATGTACCACGTCATTCATTTCATGTCACTGACTCCTCTGATTAGGTTGACGTCTGGAGAGGCATCCAGCCGTAAAAACTCGCTATGATGCTTCATCTCATTTCACACCCGACCCCATAGGGAAACAGAACAAAGGTTGGACATACTTACATATTTCTGTACGCCTACGTAATTGTATGCCTATTGCAGAATTGAGGGATTTAGTTAGCAGTTACTTCCTACAGTAAGGATGGCAAATTTTGGTCTCTTCCAGTTACACGTTGGGGAATTCTTCTTCTAAAACCACTTGTTTAAGATTATTTAATAAATTACCACATTCTGCATTGTCCACTCCTTTAAGCAATTTTAAAAGGAAATTGTATGATTGGTTAATAGAAACTCTATGTTATAATACCTCTGAATTCTTAGAAATGTATAATGTTGGTATTTTTAATAAAAGGGTTTGTACTTTTAGTCTCCTTAATACTAAGAACTAAATAATTATCAGTTGACGAAGCCTATTTCATTGTGTATGGCCAGTGGCAAATAAATTCTTGAGTATGTTCAGCTGCACTTTCCATAATCCATGACGCACTGTATGTAAATAAATGTCCAAAGGTGATGCACACGAATATGTGAAGATTGCCCACTGTCATGACCAGTGGACTGGGAATTAGAACGGGCAGTAAAAACCGGAAAACCGGGCGAGTTGGCCGTGCGCGTAGAGGCGCGCGGCTGTGAGCTTGCATCCGGGAGATAGTAGGTTCGAATCCCACTATCGGCAGCCCTGAAAATGGTTTTCCGTGGTTTCCCATTTTCACACCAGGCAAATGCTGGGGCTGTACCTTAATTAAGGCCACGGCCGCTTCCTTCCAACTCCTAGGCCTTTCCCATCCCATCGTCGCCATAAGACCTATCTGTGTCGGTGCGACGTAAAGCCCTTAGCAAAAAAAAAAAAAAAAAAACGGAAATACCGGGCGAGTTGGCCGTGCGCGTAGAGGCGCGCGGCTGTGAGCTTGCATCCGGGAGATAGTAGGTTCGAATCCCACTATCGGCAGCCCTGAAAATGGTTTTCCGTGGTTTCCCATTTTCACACCAGGCAAATGCTGGGGCTGTACCTTAATTAAGGCCACGGCCGCTTCCTTCCAACTCCTAGGCCTTTCCTATCCCATCGTCGCCATAAGACCTATCTGTGTCGGTGCGACGTAAAGCCCATAGCAAAAAAAAAAAAAAAACCCGGAATACTATAGCTGAGTGGTAGTGATGTGCTGTCACTAACAGTATCAAAGTAGTAATGCCGTGTGTCATCTCGTAGGTGAACAACATCGTCCTGAGCGACCTTAGCCGAGACCGTAACTACGAGATCGTTGTGATGCCCTTCAACTCGCAAGGGAGCGGCCCGCCCAGCCCGCCGGTGACCGTCTACGTGGGCGAGGCCATCCCGACAGGGGAGCCCCGGGACGTGGTGGGCGAGGCCGTGTCTTCGACAGAGGTGAGACTGCGCTGGAAACCTCCACAGCAGAGCCAACAGAACGGAGAACTCTTGGGTTATAAGGTGAGTTTTTATATCTGTGATAAACCAGTCATCTCCTTCCTCATCAAAATTACATTTTTGTTTATTGATTAAACTTTTCTTTCCTAAGGTAATTAACACATTGAGTGCCAGACTGAAATTCATGGGATTGCCGTCTAGTGCCGTTAGCTAATAACATCGAGTTACTCCCTGGTGCCAAAACATTCACAGGCTTAACCAAGCAAGAGACTGCTGAAATGAGGATATATTTATGATATATTAGGTTAACTTATTATGTATATTAGCTCAAATATTGCGACCCTGTATGGGGTCATATTGGTCATTACAAACTGTACACATACACACGGCCCACTATGGGGTCGTACTTATACAGTAGTTAATGTCCCGATGCTCGGCGATAATTACCTTTTCCTTTGCAGGGACACGTTATACATCTTGATTACGAGAGACGTGTTAAGCTTGTTCATACTGTAGACACGCAAAAGTATGATCCCCAATTTCGGGTTAGGAAATGTTTGTAAATGATGATCTCCTGATCAGGTGAATTTGGTAAATTAGGATGTAAGAGCATAATATTATAAGAAGAATTTGTGGGAATATTGAATATGTATATCATTATGTTTGAATGACTTTTTTTTTTTTTTTTTTACGTCGCACCGACACAGATAGGTCTTATGGCGACGATGGGATAGGAAATGCCTAGGAAGTGGAAGGAAGCGGCCGTGGCCTTAATTAAGGTACAGCCGGGCATTTGCCTGGTGTGAAAATGGGAAACCACGGAAAACCATCTTCAGGGCTGCCGACAGTGGGGCTCGAACTCATTATCTCCCGATTACTGGATACTGGCTGCACTTAAACGGCGGCAGCTATCGAGCTCGGTGTATGACTTTTAATCTGGGTAAGAGGCCTAGCAGTGATGGAAATCGGTGACTATATCGTGAAGACAGTTGAAGTCTGTTAAAAATGTCACAACAGGTGGCTTGGAAACCCAGAGTACAGTCAGAAATTGTATGGTGAAGACTGTAATTCATCAATGTGGATGAACGTGCGAGATCGCTATTTGCTCTGTACTGGGTCTACATCATGATTGTGTGACTATCTGTACTAAGTCTTTTAGTGCTCGATTTACTCATAATGAGTTAGAGAGAGTAATGATCAAACTAACAGGAAACTCACAGCACTGTACACTTACATGAACAGTCCGTGCGCGAGCGTGTCACCCTACAAAGCCCTCCTGACGTACCCATATTGGGTCACACCAAAACAGGAATTGACGATTGAAAGATGGACTATGCATATACTTAAATAGATGGC
Organism: Anabrus simplex; assembly: GCF_040414725.1. Lineage (NCBI taxonomy): Eukaryota > Metazoa > Arthropoda > Insecta > Orthoptera > Tettigoniidae > Anabrus > Anabrus simplex. The sequence goes on along the minus strand of NC_090277.1, from coordinate 14,260,954 downwards.
AGGAAGACATTTTATACAGCTTTGAAATACACTCTCCGCAGCCATATGAGTTTGCACAGTTCCCGATTTTGAAGAAATGTACGACCCCATATGGGGATCTGAAGTTAAAGAACTTGAATACTGTCAAGTACTATAATCTATCAGCTTCATTGTCTGTGTACTGTCAAGTATCCATATGGGGCCCCTTGACACTCAGCCTGTTAAAGACATGTGTTTTTTGTTTAGGGAACTTAAAATTCTTAATTTAGGCTGTGATTGAGAGTCTGTTTATGCTGCTATAAATTTAAGTGGTGATTGTATTTTTGATTATTCCAGATCTTCTACCTGGTGACGGATTCCCCTCAGGAGACTGGTAAAATCGAGGAAGAGTTGGAGGTGGTGCCGGCATCGTACACGTCTCACGGCCTGGTGTTCCTGGACAAGTACACAGAGTACCGCATCCAGATTGTGGCCTTCAACCCCGCAGGTGACGGGCCACGCTCTTCGCCCATCACCGTGCGCACGTTACCGGTGAGCGTCCGACTCCCTTCTTGTTGTTCCCAGCAGTTGAATGGGGAGTTATGCGCTAATACATATGTTGTATGTTTGTAGGGGTTGCCAGGTCCACCTGTAAACCTCAGGTTCATGGACATCACCATGAGCAGTCTCAAGATGATGTGGGACCCACCAAAGAAGAGGAACGGCATCATCATCGACTACCTAGTGACCTACGAGACGGCTGAAGAGAACAAACGTAAGACCAAACGGTGTTCTGCTTATTTTGTTATAGTTTAAAAATAAAATATTTTAAGAAATGTGAAGAAAATTTACAAGAAATGTTTCTTAGCTCGTTCAAAAATGTATTAATTTTTATACCCCTTTTAGCCCCAAGAATCAAAGAATAGGTTCTGACTTGGGGCTAAAAGGGGTATAAAAATTCTTTGATCATAAAACCTCATTAAGATGTTTCTGCATGGGGCAAGGAAGTACAGTGAAAGCTATGTCTACTGTTTCTAAAGATGAGACGAAAGTATTGAAAGGTGTGGGAAACATGAGAGAACAAATATGAAAACCTTTTACGCTAAAAGTAACAATAGTGCACTGAACGGTGTGAAAGACAACAAATATGAAAATATTTGCACGGGGGCTCATGAGAATATCAAGTATTATTGCGGATCACACTCTTTCTAAAACAAATGGTAGGGAAGCTTTTCATTTGGGACCAGTCTGTTATTAAACATTATTTTCTGGTCCCACTCCTAGACAATGAATTGGAGGTTACACTCGACCTCAATCATGTGTGAATGCGACTTTGGCCACCATTTTGAATCGACTAAACTTCAATTCGACCAACTTCAATTCAAACTTCAATTCAACCAAGGTGCAAGATTCAACATTCACGCTACCTCTGCGGGCTTAGAGATGCGGTTGGCAGTCCACTTGTTGATAGATTTTAATTTTGTCTTGATAAGTAAGGAATTTCACGACTTTTTCCGCGTCCATAACTGGGCTGTCACAAGACAAATATGTACCCCACTAGGCCACTTCATATGATTATGTTCCTAATCCAGATGTAGACTGTCCTTGGACCACTCAATAGAAAATAAATTCCTAATTTCTGAATGGAATGCAAAATACAAGCACAAACAGGCTCTCGGTGTTATTCAAGCAGCAAGCAAAACCGAACATTCGTGAGGCTAACGGCCTGCTCCCCCAAAGTTGCAACTTATCCTGTGAAGTTCAGGAATTCAAGGTCTTCTCCCGTTATCACGCAACTGTGGGAAGGGCTCTTTCTTACCCGAGTTGGAAATCGCGTTCCTTTCACAGGTCTAGGAAAAATGTGATTGCACTAAGTGGTCATCATCATCATTATTTCCCAACTCCAGTTTCCTGGGTGTGGTGCACAAGCTCTCGTGATCTCCTTCTGTCTTCATACATCTTCTGCTCCAGTACATCTTCCCATTTGTGTCCTCTCTCCTCCACATCTGATCTCTATCCAGTGTTTTCTTGGTCTTCCCTGTGGTCTTCTTCCTATGAGATTAAGATCAAAATATTTTCTGGCAGATCTTTCCCTGTTCATTCTCATTATGTGCCCATATCACTGAAGTCTGCGTTTCTTTATGACACTTGTAATAGCAACTTCGATACCAGCTACTTTCCTATTCACTTCATTTGTGATCTTGTCCTTTCTGGTAGTTTGGTTCATGGTTCTAATGAATCTCATTTCAGTTGCTTGGATTCTACTGATGTCTTTGTTTAGTAGGGTACATGTCTCTAAACCTTACGCGAGGATTGATACGAAGTGAGTGTGGTAGATGATTGTTTTCACTTTTTGTGGTATTTTGCCGTCCCAGAGAAGATTTCTGACTTGATGCTTTCTGTGTACTGCTGAGTATTTCCTGCCTAACAGTGTTGTATTTTGAGATTGTGCTTCCAAGGTACTTGAAGTGGGAAGCTGATTCAATTTTCACTCCCTCCAGAAATATGTTTGAGCTTGTGGTAATATCAAAAATTCGCGGCACGATAAGTGAGGTACAGTAAAAGCTCATTAAGATGTTTCTGCAGGGGACAAGAAAAATGAACGTGTTAACTCTTATACACTCAGCGTGCCGATCTATCGGCTCTGTGTTCGTATAGCTGTATTAGTACCTTAATGGACTCCCAGATGTCAGGAAAAGACAGCAATAGTAGCTTTTGGATTTAGTTTACACTTTTCTTGAGAGATAGACTCACTATGCTCATCTGTCTCATTATGATAGCCCTATTGGAGTACAGAATGTAAAAGTTTCAAACCAGTTTATAAAAAATAAAAATATTTTTTTTTTTTTTGCTAGGGGCTTTACGTCGCACCGACACAGATAGGTCTTATGGCGACGATGGGATAGGAAAGGCCTAGGAGTTGGAAGGAAGCGGCCGTGGCCTTAATTAAGGTACAGCCCCAGCATTTGCCTGGTGTGAAAATGGGAAACCACGGAAAACCATCTTCAGGGCTGCCGATAGTGGGATTCGAACCTACTATCTCCCGGATGCAAGCTCACAGCCGCGCGCCTCTACGCGCACGGCCAACTCGCCCGGTAAAATAAAAATAAAACACCATTCCAAAACAATACAATCTTTAAGTTTAAGATACAAATATTACATATATGTTAAAATGGGACATGTTTCGCTTAGGCTTTGTAAGCATCTTCAGCCATACTTAATCTAAAGCTAAGTCAGGGCCCTGAACTGGGTTCCTCATTAAAGTATAATACATGCTTTAATACAAGATAAAACAGTCATAAAAATCTAGTCTATGGAGAAAGCGATGTTTAAATGCAACTAAAATTCAATAATGAACTTGTCATAGTATTATATGTACATGGAATGAATACTAGTGTTTGTCTAAAAAAGTACACATTAGTTATCTGTAGAACGAGACATAGTCATAATGATCTGACATACATTTGGATTGTACAAATTATTTGATATTAATGAAGCGTGGATTAATTAAAATATCAAAAAATAAATCTTCGAACGTTGTTGATTGAGAATCAGGTACGTAGAATTACAGTAGAGGAGTTAACTCCAAGTGGTTGCATGATAAGGTCAAAAGGCGCTTAAAGCATCAGTATAGAAGTGTTGTGTCTCCTTCTAGAATAATCTTTGTAACAGATTGTAGTCGTGAGCTGTCTAGCGTAGGTTCAACAACTAGGGTGTTCAATAAAGTCTTAGATGTGGGAGAATTCGCAGTGTAGCGCATGTTGAAAACCCTAGTGTTGACAGAGAGGTGACTAGCCTTGTTGGTTGTTTGAGACGATCTTTAAGTTAGGACTGTTTGGACTAAAATGACTTCAATGTTTCAGAGCACTTACATATGTGAAATTCGTTAAAAATCAATACAATAGTCGACTTTCAGATTCTTCCTTGCTGCATCTTTCGAGGTTAGCAACAACAGAGTTGGAGGTAAATGCAGCTACTCCCACTTCTTTAAGTTTTGGTGTGACTACATTACTAATTTCAGTTTGTCTTTAGGTATTTTCCTCTTTGTCATTTGTCAAACATTATTTCCCATTAACTGACATTGGTGGGTGCTCTTCTTCAAAATTCAGTTTATGTATATATTTATTTATTTAATTATTTAATTATTTATTTATTTATTTATTTAGTCTGATCCAGGACACCCTAGATTTGCCATACGACACAGAATAATACACAATAACAATTTTGAGGGAGGATAAAGAAGATTAATGTTTAAAAAAAAAAAGTAGGTTACAATTAACCATATTAAATGGCATGAACTCCATATAAATGGTGTCGAAGAATTGAAACAGAGTATTTGATGAGTGAGACGACTATCTCAACTTGTAGACTTCTCGCTATTTTATATTTTTGTCGCCATGTGAAGAAAGATTTGGGAATTGTTCCCCTCGCGCCGAAGAAAAGTCCAGTCACCGTAATTTTTTAAAGGTTATACGACTCCAGAAAGAAAGGAATGGTTGGATTATAGATATCCTTTTTCTCATTGTCTACGTCATTCGGCTGAGAAGATTCAAAGCGTACCGTAGGATCAATAATTTCTGCTTCGTTCCTCCGTCTGTCAATCGCTATAATATCAATCCTGCGAGTGCTGCCTCCTTCGGCGATGCAGTGGACTTCTTTGTACACTTCTAGATTTTTGAGACGAAGAGCATTAGCAATCAGGTTTCTGATGATGTTATGGCATTTGATCCTAAGCAGTTCTCCTTGAGGGCAACTCCCCAGAACATGTGGTAAGATTTCATACTCACTGCAGTGTCTGCAGTGGCCTGTGCTGGTAGAACGTCCCGGCAGAGTACGTGCTGGTGCAACCATCGCGGTCATCTTCAACATCTCTCTCCATTCCGAACAAGTTTATTTTTAATTTCACCGTTTTAAGCAATTGAAATGTTCAACTCTTTGTTTCAAATTGTCTGCAGAATTTTATGAAAATTGGCCTATTATTAAAGTGCAGCCTGCGATCATTCCTAAGGTTTTCAATGTGGCCCTTGAACCGTCCCCTGTTCTACATCATCACTTCCCGTTATCCAACTTCAGCTGAGTTGAAGCATTTATGGTACTTTCCCCACTTCCTCTCTCCTTCTGTAATTCTGTTCCATACCATGTTCTTTCTTATACTATTCTAGATCAATTCTGTCTGTGTTGTTCCCTTTCCTTCGATCGTCTGTTTTGATATCCTTCTATCCTCCATTCTCTTTACATGGCCTAATCATCTTAGTCTGTTCTTCTCACTTTGGTCATTCAACTTTCCTACTCCAGTTTCCTTGCTCTATCCTTCCTATCACACTTCTTAGGGCTTTCACTTTGCTGGCTCTAATTTGACTATCCTCTCCTTGTCCTTCCCTACTGCCTCCTTCTTCCAAACTAGGCTCCTTACATCTGCATTTTGCATTAGCTTGCTTCCCAGGTATTTGAAGCTGTCCACAATTTCGAGATTCCGATCTCCAGTGTTTATGATTGCATCACCATTCTTCTTGCTCTGTTTCACACCATACCATATTCTCTCATTCATTGTGTCCAGTTGTTCCTGTACTGGTCCGATGACCTAGATGTTTAAACAACAAGCACCATCATCCTAACAGGGACACTGGCTGCCAGTCATTTAGGTAGTTCTCTTCTCTGTCCTTTCTGTATTGTTAATTTTGTTTCTGTGTTTTCCAAATTCGTCATCACCAGTTGGTTCATTCCAAGCTATTTGTTGATTGCCATACTTTCATACATGTGTCAAGTTGTCCTGAGCTCCCGCTTGGAGCGCTGTGCCAGCCTACAGCGAGCCACCTGGTGACGAACGAGCATACCACGACAATTCTCCAATGGTAAAATGTTCTTAAATTCAACCTCATTGTTGTAGGGGGCTGCAGTTGAGAGAAGACGCGGAGCTAAGTTCTCTGTTTTCTTGACCCACATCATGTCCACAAGTACGGGCCGTGAAAGCATCAATGTTAACATCATCATCCTCATGTTCTTGTATTTCCTTCGTGTCTGTTCCCCACAGCACAGTGTCATTAGCTTCATATTTTTCAACACAAAGAGATAATCTTTAGATCAATGCTTTCACGGCTCGTAGTAATAGACATGATATTATAGCTTATGGACTTTTGCCATGTCTGTTCTATTATATTGAAATTATCATCATAATTCAAAATTAATGATGAGAGAGAAATTTTACTTAGCAATAGAAATAAGAAATAATCTCTTTCCAAATCATTGTGGCAAGCTCCTCAATTCTGCTTCCCTCTCCTTCTCAATTTGAGAACTAAGGTTTGACGTTGTTGTTGCAGGTTTCAGCAAGCAGGTGAAACAGAAAGTGTCGGGAACTAGTCTGTTGATCTCGTCGCTGGAGGAAGAAGTCACCTACGTGTTCTCAGTGCGGGCGCAGACCAAGGACTACGGGCCCGCCGTGACGGGCAACGTGACGACCGGTCCGCAGGAAGGATCTCCCGCTGCCCCGAAAGACCTAGTCGTCAGCAAGACGGTGTCCAGTATCGAGATGCACTGGATAAACGGCCCCTCGGGCAAGGGCGCCATCCTCGGCTATTACATCCAGAGCAGGAGGAAAGGTACCACATCACAACTCCCTCAATGTTGTAATCAAATGTCTTTGCTAAGGAGCTTGTGAAATATCCTGAAGAGTTACATGCATGTGTGTGTAAGAAATAACGCAAAACTAATGTTTCTTTATCTCAAACCAAGAAAACAACTGCTTTGTACGGTAAGATAACTTGTTGAGGACATCGCTTGGGAACGCAACAGTATCTTGTTTATGTTTGTTGTTGTTTGGATCATCATGCAGCAGTCCGTGTCACCCTATTCTGTGCTAATCTACTCATTTCTACATAATTGCTACATCCTACATCTGCTTGTCCTATTCATACCTTGGTCTACCCCTCCCATTTTTAGGCACAGCGCTAGTGTAGGCATTCCACTCACTCTGCTTGCGGAACACGGAAGCTCGGCGGCCGGTGTTGCTTTTTTATTTTTAGTTCACGGGATTGCCGATAGGAGCATCCTTTACGATCTGTCAGCGATCTGGGAACTGTTGCCAACTGTTAAGGAAATGTCCAACGGACTGTTGTTGCAAAATTTGTTATAGGTTACAACCACTAAATTATTTTTTTCTTGCTGTGTGGGCAGTATGCGCCGTGGCGATAGTTAAGAGCCTCTTGAAGGGAGTGTGGCCCCCACAGGGGGCCACTGTTCTCATGACAGAGCTTGGCCTGGATTTAAATTACATATTTTTCTTGGCGTGTTTCTTGCTGTGTTTTTATTCTGTGCAGGTTGGTAATGGAACCAGCAAGATAGGAATTATGGGAATGATGTCATGTTGGCCATTGGCCGTGCTCGTAGCTGGCCGACTAATGGTCGATGACGCGTGAAAACTTCCGTTGAGTTATAAAAGTAAACATACCTTTTTGGGCGGGTTGGTGGGTACCTGGCATTGGCAATGAACACATGTCTCTTTTAAAAGGATTTTAAGGTCCAATTCGCGAAGTTGTGTGTTATATACTGGAGTGCCTACACCACCCACAGTTCCCTCAAGAAATAACTGAACAAATCCTATCATTTTATCTCTTCTTCTCATCAAATTTCACCAATAAATTTCATTTTGGATCCATGTTGACGATTGTGTTATTGATATACTGGTTTTTTCAACATATAAATTTTTTTTTTTGCTAGGGGCTTTACGTCGCACCGACACAGATAGGTCTTATGGCGACGATGGGATAGGAAAGGCCTAGGAGTTGGAAGGAAGCGGCCGTGGCCTTAATTAAGGTACAGCCCCAGCATTTGCCTGGTGTGAAAATGGGAAACCACGGAAAACCATCTTCAGGGCTGCCGATAGTGGGATTCGAACCTACTATCTCCCGGATGCAAGCTCACAGACGCGCGCCTAGTCGTTCTCTTCTCACCAATTTGATCAGTATCTCTTCATTCGTGATTTGATCTTTCCATCTCACCTTCAGCATTCTTCTGTAACACCACATTTCAAAAGCTTCTATTCTCTTTCTTAGTTATCGTCCATGTTTCACTTCCATACAATGCCACGCTCCAGACGAAAGTCTTCAGAAAGGCCTTGCTTGCTTGTGCTAGTCTCCTTACTTCTGCCATCATTAGTCAGTAGCTTCCTTTAAGACTTCATTATCCAATCTAATATTTGCCGCATCACCTGACTTTGTTTGACTCTACTTTTGTTTTAGATTTATTTACTTTCATCTGGACTCGTCTATACCCTTTTCCAGATCTTCTCCGCACTGAGATAAAATAACATCATCAGAGTTTTGATTTCTTCTCCTTGGATTGAGGTTCCTTTTCCAAATTCCTCTTGGACTTCCTTTACCACCTGTTCTACGTAAACATTGAAAAGGAGCGGGACAAATTGTTGCCTTGCCTCGCTCCTTTCTGGATTGCTGCTTCTTTTTCATAGCCTTCGATTCTTATCACTGCAGACTGACTTTTGTGCAGATTTCAGGTAACTCTTTTTTTTCTCAGTCTCCTTCAGAATCTCAAATACCTTGGTCCAGTCAACATTATTGAATGCCTTTTATAGATCTACGAGTGCCATTGGCTGAGCAAGTAACAGCCTGAGTTGCTCAAGGTATAAAGTATAATTTCTTTGTTTAAGTTCCTCTTGGCAAAAATTGAATGGTAAAATTTGACCTGACTGTTTCCTGTAATATTTTTACATTTCATTTCATTTTATTAACACAGTTTTCTGTTTCAACAGCTGTAGAAGACTGGCAACTTTGTAAGTGTCTCTTTTTTTTTGACCCAGTTGTTGCACCTGTCAATGTAGATGACTTTGCCAAGCACAAAGTAGCTGTGGGAATACAGGCGCTTGCGTCTTCATCACCTGTCACCTACACACATTCTTGACTGCTCTTGCCAAAAATTCTGTTACAAACGTTTGTAGGATCTGCCTCAGCTTGATCGACCCCTATGGCTGTTAGCACTCAGAAACGTAAATTTAGTTTGTAAATACGTTATCAGCAAAATATTTGTCAGTTGCTGCATCAAGAAGTGTGTGTGAACCGTACAGGATTGTGACCTGCTATTTATCTGTTCTTTCTACCTTTCAGTAACTAAAGTTATTTTACTATAAATTGAATTAGGATTGAAATTTAATCATAAAATTACATTACAATTTCATCATTCCTACAGTTCTTCATCCAAGTTGGCCCATGAATTTGAGACTGGTTCAAGAGAATAAAATAGTTAGGATAAAATTCTTAAAAAAGGGATTTGCATGTATTAAGTTCACCTATTCAATACAAATGATTGCGATTTAATAAATGATCTGTCTAAAATGCTACATAGCATGTTTCAACCTTGCCTAGAGGTCATCTTCAGCTGAAAAATATACAAGGATGAAAAATATATGTAAAAACAGTGATACATAAAAAGCTTTAATGAGATAAAATACAATCAGCAATTGCAATAAAAATCTGTGTTTAGAAATGTTCACTGCTTCAATCTTGTTCTAAGATGAGTCTAGTTGGAACAGGTGTGGGTCCAAGTGTGTTTGCCACAACTGTTGGTTGGCTGCAGGAATACAGTACAAGTCCGTTATAGTGAGAATTCATAACGGCAAAAAACGTACTCGTTATAACGGGTTGTCGTTACATCCGATTTTTTGTAAAATTCGAGGAAAACCCCATACACATTAAAATCAGTATCAAACGGCAATAGGTTTGTTCAAAACTTGAGTTTTTGCTGATGATGTCCACACTACGGCTTGCTCGTTTCTTATTTTTTGAACTCTGATACTACGTGAAAGTGTTGAACTTCATTCTAGTATCACTCCAGAAGCGAGGTAGCAGTCCTACCCAGAGAGTGGCGTCCCAGAGCACACTGACCCGGTGTGTAACATCTGGTAAGGGTCCCAGCTCAGGGTTACCAGTGAAGACCTCGACTTCTACAGCGAAGGTGGACTTCAGTAGGGTGGAGATGGTGGAAGAGGCAGCCCTAATATGAGTACAACCTGCTGCCTTGTAGGTTGAGGTGACTGAACACCAAAGGCTAAGGGAGAAAACCCTGAAAGAAAATCTCCGTCTGTGTTAGGCTCAGCAGGTCAACAGAGGGATTACTGAAGAAGTTGCTTTCAAGAATAATACGAGCCTCGGACACAGGAATTCGCAACGACGACATCAGTTTGGTGCGAATGACGGTTTAAGCCCTATGTTACACCAGCTACCCAAACCAAACGAAGACAAAGTATCAAAGTGGGAACGTTAAATATCCTGACATTGACAAACAAAACTGAAGAGCTGGTCGACCTCATGGAAAGAAGGAAACTTCTGATCATGGGCCTGGGTGAAACAAAGTGGAAGAAAACTGGGAAAATGAATATCAGATTGGACTATAGTCTCTACTGGTCTGGAAATGAAGTAGAGTCTAAGAATGGAGTAGGATTTTTAATACATAAAGACATAGATGATTGTAGTGAAGGTGAGTTTGTTAGTGAAAGGATAAGTTATCTGTGAACTTAGGAGGGAAAAAGTACAATGTGATCCAAGTCTATGCTCCACAGGTAGGTTGCTCAAAAGAGGAAAAGGCCAACTTCCTTAACAACTTGGAAGAACACACTGAGGATGACAATCTAATTGTAATGGGTGATTTAAATTCACAAGTTGGCTCACAACGAACAGGATATGAATGCACGCTGGACCCTCATGAAATGGGAAACAGAAATGAAGAGGGAGAATATATGCTAGATCTATGCATGAGAAACAACCTGATAGTGAGTAACACTTGGTTCAAGAAAAGGGACTTCCATAAAATCACAAGATATAGCTGGGATGATAAAATAGGTACAGTAATAGATTATATTCTGATAGTGGAAAAATGTCAATGATGTTACGATCATTCCAAGTGAAGACCTTGGTGGAGACCATAGACTGTTGGTTTCAGTTATTGCAGAGGAAAGACCTCCCAAAGTCTGTAACAAGAAGAGTCCCAAAAATAAAAACTTGGCGACTAACCGAGCCAAGTATAAAGGAAGAATGCAGGGAAGGTGTCCGCAGGTTGTTGCCAAGAGAAGAACTGAAATTGGTTGATGAAGAATGGGATACTCTAAATAAGGTTGTGGTTGGTACAGCAGGAAAAGTATGAGGACGCCAGAGTCAAATAAGAAAACCTAAAGAAACTGCCTGGTGGAATGATGATATTAAAAATGCTATCAATGACAGAAGCCGTGCAAGAAGATCTTTATATCAAGCAAGAACGCGGGGAGATCAACATGAAATAGAGGAGAAGCTGTCACTTTACAAAAAGAAAACATTACAGGTCAAACAGTTGGTTGTAGCTGAAAAGCAGAAATGCAAGGAAGATCTGGCTACCAAAATAACGCAGGATGGAAATAAAAAACTGTTATGCAGTATTGTTAAGAATAGAAGAACTCAAAATGAAACTATCCAGTCTGTAGAACTTCCTAATGGTGAGGTGACTAGGGATAAGACCAAAATATTACAGGAGTTCCAAAGGCACTTTGAAACTTTGCTAAACTGTTATGAAAATCTCACTCCATTAGACGACGAACCTTATGATTTTGGCAGCACAAATACCACTAGTCTGACATGGTTGGAAGTAGAGACAGCAATATCTAGGCTGAAAAACAACACATCAACTGGATCAGATGAATTAAGTGTTGAGATGATCAAAGCACTAGGAGAGGTTGGACAACAGTGGATGTACAGGGTACTAAATAGAATCTGGAAAAGGAATGTAATACCCAATAACTGGAAGCAAGGAGTCATCATCCCATTGTTGAAAAAAAGGTGATAGAAAGAAATGTACCAACTACAGAGGTATAACTCTGCTGTCACACGGCCTCAAAATCTACGAATCCATCCTTGAGAGCAGGATTAAAAAAATATGCTGAACCTACACTTGAGGAGGACCAACATCGATTTAGACCTCATAGATCAACTATAGACCTCATTTCTGCCACCAGAATGCTCTCAGAGAAGTATTGGGAGAAAGGTAAAACACTTATAACTGTTTTTCTAGACATCGAGAAAGCATATGACCATGTACGCAGCCATATATGGGAATGTTTGAGACATAAGAAAGTGCTCAATGACATCATAGCACACGTACAACGATTATATGATGAAACCAAGTGTTGTGTCCAGGTCCAGGATGGAAGGTCAGATTGGTTCAAAACGAAGAATGGAGTCCAGCAAGGAAGTTGTCTTTCACCACTTCTCTTCATAATCATAATGGATTAAGTTCTAAAAGCGGTTAAAAGAAAGGATCCAACAACTAATGCCCTGGTTTTTGCTGATGATGTAATGGTGTGGAGTGAGACAGTAGCGGAAGTACAAACTAGACTAGATGTCTGGCATGAAGCTTTTACAACCTTAGGTCTCAAAATCAGCAAAACGAAGACAGTTGGCTTGGTGATGGGTAGAAACTCTCCAACTGTTCATCTAAGAATTGGAGATGAGGAGATGGATATTGTAGACAACTTCCAGTATTTAGGCAGTGTTCTGTCATCAGACAATACCATACATCAAGAGATTAGTAACAGAATACAGAAAGCTTCCAAATTCTATCACGCTGTATGTCAAATACTTTACATTTCCGTTAGTTTCCAAGATCAGCTTGTACAAAATATATCTAGTACCTATATTGACGTATGGCCTGGAAGCAGCAACACTTACTGGACCAACAGGACTCCTCGAACATACTTTGACCACAATGTTCCTGGGAAGAGACCAAGAGGAAGACCTCGTGATGTTTTTGGGAAAAACAGATAATGAAGGACCTTGAAATTAGAGATGTGAACTGGTGTCGCATATATGAGCAGCATCTGTGGATGGATAGAACAAACTGGAGGAGGCTCGTACACAACCGCACCCGGCTTGCTGGAGTGAAGAAATGATGACGACTCCAGAAGCCTCTGTGGCAAACGTTCCAGTTTTCTTCTTCAAACAGCGTCACCTGTATCATGAAAACATACATCAAGCACACGTAGAGAAATGATAACCTCCTCACAACAAATTACATGGGAACAGCCTTCCCGAAATTTAGCTAGACACGAGAAGATATAAATTATCCTTTGAATCAGAGATGTACTCTGCCATATCTTGAGGTGTATCTAGTGATCATTATGAACAGTTCCAGTTTCCCGGTTACTGTTGACGAGCCTCTTCCACTCTGTCTTATTGAGACACGTTCTGTTGTTAATGACCTCCTCTTGTTCCTTCCCCAATCTTCAGTATCCATCTTTACGATGTTCTTGGTCTTCCCACCATCCATTTTCCTGCCGTAGCGTAAGCTGTTCTTGTTGGCTTCCTCCTCATTACATGCCCAAACCACCTCAATCTGGACACGCTGACGCCATCTAACAACGATGCATCGATCCCGCTTTCTTTCTCACCATGTCATTCCTAACTTGTCCAGTTTTGTTTTTTGAATTGTGGACCTAAGGAAGTTCATCTCAGTGCCTGTAACCTTCATGAGTCCTTAGTGACAGCGCATGTTTCGATGCCATAGATTATGATCGGTATGAAATAATGATTGAACATCACCAGCTATGATTCTGTTGGTACTTTGGGATCCCAGAGGAGTGTTTGTACTTGCTGGTAAAAGTGAGAGATTTTCTGCACTTATTCGCCACCTTCTTTGTGGCTAGTGTCTTGAGAAGTTACAGTGGATGGTTTCCTAGCATGCTGTTTGCTGGTCATCCCCCTCTGTTTATTGCCATCACTACTGTTCAGGTTTTGGTTTTCTTGAGAGTGAATTTCTGGAACTTATTTGTTACTAAAATTCTAGTAAGAAGTGAAGTTAAAATACAGTTGATCTTCCTAGAAGTGGCTTTCTGACTTTTTACTTGGAGCTAAGTTATGTATTAAAAAAAAAAAAAAAAAAAAAAAAAAAAAAAAAGTATGAATGCACATCAGCATTACTTAGAAGCTTACAATGAAGCCAGAGTGAGTGTCAGAACAAGTGTGTCAAGTGGGAGACAAAGCTTGGGAGGGGGGACAGACAGTTCCTTCTGATCTCTCATGCCAGAAGTGTAATGAACTTTTTAAGTTATTGTGGCACAATACGGTATTGTTCAGACTTCCAGGATTTTGTTTTTCTTGTCTTTGTTCTATTATTATATGTTTGTTTTTTCAGGTAATTACAAAATTTATTTATTAATAAATTTTGCCAGACTGAAGAACTTAATAATTAAATTTTTTAAAGTTGTAAGTCAGTCATTGCAGGCCCTGTACTGTTGCAGCTTCTATCATGTCACCACTTACTTCATCCCTAGCTTTACTAATCTTCTTCTTCTGCTTGTCTCAAGGAATTTTCCTGCTTTGTTCATGTATTAGTCTTCTTCTTCTGGTGCCATCTCCTCTGGTGGCGAAGTCGCAGGTTTCCCTCCTATCTTACTTGCGTTCTTTGTACGGTATTCACACCTTAATATGGTTTTTCAAATTAACGTACATGTTTCTCTGTGAAGATCTTAGAAGAGATATTAGTTATTTATATTGAAAGGAAATTGAAAAGTAACAGTTTCAATTTTTTATATAAGACATTTATAACAGTATTTATGGCAAGAGTAGGTACATTCGAAAAGAATGAAGACAATACAAGACAAAAGAGAGTTATCTTTGTAAATGGTAAGCTAGGCTCAGGAAGCTTCTCTCCTTGTGCTTTGTAATCTTGTGTGGTTCACTTTCATCACAACACTTGACTAAGTGAGAGAGGAAACACATGTCAACCTTGCAGTAAAATTAGCACAAAAAGTTAATGGAATTAGTTAATTACACAAAAATTAATCACTCTGTAATTTTTTAGACACATTTACCTTATACAGTGAAACACACAACACATGACCACCAACACGTGTAAACTATATGGAAGCATTGCCCTCGTCTCATTCGCATGGAGGCCTGGAGCACTCTTGAATTGTTGCCCGTTCATTGGACGGGTCTGGGAAGCATTGAGGGTCTCCCAAAGCCGTTATGTTGTGCTTGGCAAGGTATTTGTTTCTGTTTTGTGTGGGAGTCAACATTTTTGGGATCAGCTTTTGAGAAACATAATTCCTAATCAATATTTTGCGAAGAATTCTGTGAGAACACTTACAACTGAAATTCTGAACACTGCAATGCCTTTCACAACATTGTGCACATGCTGAATATTTGCTTTCGCTGTTGTAGGTCGACGAATCGTCTTCAATACTTGCACATCCTTCACAAAACTGCTATTTTCATTGCCGCTTCTCCAAGGAGATCTGTGTAAACAAAATACAAATTTTGATGTTTGCGCATTGCTCTGTGGTCAACGTTCTCAAATACGACAAACACATACAGTAACACACAAAGAAAAAGAGACCGTTTTCACACTGACACAACAACGGCTTTTAAGATGAAGCTTGAATGGAAGTGACATAATGAGTGCTACCAACAACTAATGCAAAACTGTTGTACATAGCATTTTATTCGTAGAAGTTGAACCTAGTAGTATTACACAGACCCTGAGGACAACAAATGTGCGCCATTATGGGACAGACACGGACATGACATGTTCTGTTCTTTCCAGTGTGAACTCAGTTAATGTAACGTCACTGACTATCCTGTAACAGCAGTACATACCATTAAAAAACGGATGACAAGCAGATTCCATCATAAGACCTTAAGTCATGCGCACAATATTTTTAGGTTGAGTTGGACTTGTTGCTGAGGGTGACGGATGATAAGCGCAATCAGTCCATTATCCAAATCTCTTCAAAGGGACTGTTTGGGTCTTGTGGCCCTCCCAGTGCCCTTTCTGCTGCTGAAAACATTCGTGTGTGTGTTTTTTTACTTTATTTATTCAAAAGTTTTTTTTAACGTCACACTAACACGATGGTGACGATGGTATAGGAAAGGGCTGGGAGTGGGAAGGAAATCGCCATGGCCTTAATTAAGGTACAGCCAGGTGTGGAAATAGAAAACCATGGAAAACCATCTGTACGGCTGCCGACAGTGTATCTGCCAGATTCAAGCTCACAGCTATGTGATCTATACCGCGCAGTCTCTCACTTGTGGCGTTGTCTGGTCTAAGGCCAATTTCCTTCAGATCCTCCAGTATTTCTCTGATCCATCTGTATCCTGTTGTGGTATTTCTTGAGTTGAGATTATACTGTACCAGTTTCAGAAGTTTTTCATTATGTGTCCAAAGAATTCCAGTCTCCAACTCTTTGTACACAGTTTTGTTGGGCACTGTCCATCTTTCTGGTATTTATTTGTTGATGCCAGTTCTTCCAATTCTTTTTTCGATCTTCTGGTGTCTAACATATGAGTAACAACACAGTAAAGGTTTCCACCTATTCAATACAAAATATATTCACAATATTTTAAAATTACATGGAACTAGTTTCGACCCATCTAGGGGTCATCGTCAGCCACATCAAAGCAAAGATTACTCTTGATGAAATCCTAAGAACGTGTTAATATTAACAGTAAGATTATTATGGAATAACAAGTGAATGTGGTAAATGAAAATAGATGTTAGTATGGGACAGGTGAGTAAGCTAATAAATATACAAGGAATATACATAAGAGGTTTGGAACAAAGTATAAAAGGGGGCTTAGTGTCGTAAAAATTATATAATCATTGAAAACAGTAAGTCCTTGTAATGAAGAATGCAATGTGAAATGACACATATAAAATTATATATGGCTTAGAAAGAGTGGAGGTGGTTTAGGAGGGGAAGAGGGCTCAAGGCGGGGCTGAAGGGTGTGGGAGAAAAGGTAATTGTCTCGGAAAAGTACCTTTGATTAAATTTAGGATTGAGTTTTGGTTGGCTGCATTATTGTTTCTGAGGAAAGTGATAAATAGATCGAAGAGTATGTTGGGTTTCTCTGAGATTTCATTGAGATTGTGACTGGCGTTAAAGTATTGGTCTAGGTGTATGTAGTAATTTTCCATTATGTCGAATAAAGGGCCCTTGTTTGCTAATACGAGGATGTCCATGTCTTGTTCGATATTGGTGAAATTATGGTTATAATTTTGCATGTGTTGGCCGATGGCTGAAAACTTGTTGTATTTTATTGCGTTAGTGTGCTCGTGGTATCTGATATTGAAGTTTCTACCGGTTTGCCCGATGTAGGTTTTTCCACAGGTGTTACATTTGATCTTATAAACTCCTGATCTTAAAAAACTGCTGGTCCTGTTGATGTGTGAAGTATTGTGTAAAACGTTCATGTTCTTATAGTTGGTTTTGAAGGCTATTTTAACGCCTTGTTTCTTAAAGATACTGGTTAACTTGTAGATATCATTGTTGAACGTGAAGGTGGAAAATGTTAGAGGTTTAGTTGTTTCTTTTTTGAGGATAGTTTTTGGGCGATATTTATGTTTATTGATTATCCTTTCTATAAAATGGTTGCTGAAGCCGTTGAATTTTGCGATACCGCGGATTGTGTTGAGTTCGTTCTTTAGATCTTTCTTGGACAGAGGTATGCTGAAGGCTCGGTGAACTAGGCTGTTGTATGTGGCTTGTTTGTGGGACTGGAGTTTATAAGATCAAATGTAACACCTGTGGAAAAACCTACATCAGGCAAACCGGTAGAAACTTCAATATCAGATACCACGAGCACACTAACGCAATAAAATACAACAAGTTTTCAGCCATTGGCCAACACATGCAAGATTATAACCAAAATTTCACCAATATCGAACAAGACATGGACATCCTCGTATTAGTAAACAAGGGCCCTTTATTCGACATAATGGAAAATTACTACATACACCTAGACCAATACTTTAACGCCAGTCACAATCTCAATGAAATCTCAGAGAAACCCAACATACTCTTCGATCTATTTATCACTTTCCTCAGAAACAATAATGCAGCCAACCAAAACTCAATCCTAAATTTAATCAAAGGTACTTTTCCGAGACAATTACCTTTTCTCCCACACCCTTCAGCCCTGCCTTGAGCCCTCTTCCCCTCCTAAACCACCTCCACTCTTCCTAAGCCATATATAATTTTATATGTGTCATTTCACATTGCATTCTTCATTACAAGGACTTACTGTTTTCCATGATTATATAATCTTTACAACACTAAGCCCCCTTTTTATACTTTGTTCCAAACCTCTTATGTATATTCCTTGTATATTTATTAGCTTACTCACCTGTCCCATACTAACATCTATTTTCATTTACCACATTCACTTGTTATTCCATAATAATCTTACTGTTAAAATTAACACGTTCTTAGGATTTCGTCAAGAGTGATCTCTGCTTTGATGTGGCTGATGATGACCCCTAGATGGTCGAAACTAGTTCCATGTAATTTTAAAATATTGTGAATATATTTTGTATTGAATAGGTGGAAACCATTACTGTGTTGTTACTCATATGTTATTCAGTTTAATGAAATTTATAACCCTTCTGGTGTCTGTCGGTCGTCGATTGTTCATTCAGGGTGAAGTGTTTGTGCTGCATGTGTGGCTTGCAGTTTCATAATTGTGTTGTATTTTAGTTTTGTGTTTAAAGATAGCCATAACATCACCGATTGGCAATCGTACGCGTGCGCATGATTTATGGTGGTTTTAGGGAATCTGAGGATGTTCTTGTGGAATTAAACATGTCATTCTTTGTTTGATAGTGTGTATTATTGTCACAGGTATGTTATATGTGATATCAACAGACTAGAAAGCTTTAAACTTACTTGTTCTATTGTGGCCTCACTCTGTGAATTTTTGTAAATGTCCTGTTTGTTTCCTTACCCTCTGCAAGTTGTTTGTGCAGTGTGTTGTTGCTTGTCTTTGTGCAGTAGTCTATATTAGTGTCCAGTGGTGTAGTTCGAGCTGGTCTTATGAAAGTATAAAACATGTTTCTCATTTACAATGTACGTACATTCACCAGTACTACAGTTGGTCAGGTAACTTCTTTTGAAGTGCTCTTTCTTTTTTCGTGCCCTGTCGTCATGTGTCTGCACTCGGAAAGATAACCGCACACACCAACGCTAACCTTGACCAGTGTTTCAGTCGTTGAAATGAGGAAGAGACTGTACCGAAGATGATGCACACTGAGTGTTGGGCATTGCTCCTCAAAAAATGAGGCTGTATTTAAAAACAAAAGACTCTGGACAATTTCCTTAATTTCACACTTGCTAACGTTAGTGTATATCTAACACAGATCAATCTATGAAACACTTTTTCTGCCTTGTCAATACTTTATTATATTACCTCCCGTATATGTTTCGAGAGTACACGACAGTGAAAGGAAAAGTAATGGATGCTCTAGAGAAAATAAATGTAGACTAGAGAACTAATGAGAAGAATTGAAATGAACCACTGAATGAAGAAAATGCGATGTAAAAATTGCGTTCAATCATATAAGGATAAAGGAGAGAAAGAGAGAATGAAAGAAATAGTTCCGGTCGTTGACACACTTCCCCTCCCCTACCCTACATTACATAACCGGCAGCATAGCGTCTAAGTAGTATCTGTCCTCGTAAAGTGTTTGTTTGGTTCAGACGAGTGTAATTTTGACAGATTTGGTACCAGCTGAAACTGAAGTAAGTAATAAAAATGTTCACTAGTTGTCTGAGTCCTCCGCCTTTACCATTAAAAAAAGTCCACTAAAGTTGTTTTGATGGTTGTTTATTTTAAAGAAACTTGACGGTTAAAAATTGGCTTGGATGGTGGGACAAGATTAAGAGGAGGAATTCCGATTTATATGAAAGGTCTTAGAACTTTAGCAGTAAGTCAACTCATACGATATAAACTTCGTGGTTTTAATCCGTATTGAATTGTGATCACAATAATAATTATAAAATGAATGTCGTAATTGTCCACCTTTTCAATACTATAATCATCATCATCATCATCATCATCAATGTCCCACTCCAGTCACCTGGGTGTGGTTTCAATACTATAATATGCAATATTTTTGAATTACGTTACTAAACTAGGGACTACCGGGCGAGTTGGCCGTGCGGTTAGGAGCGCACAGCTGTGAGCTCCCATCCGGGAGATAGTGGGTTCGAACCCCACTGTCGGCAGCCCTGAGGATGGTTTTCCGTGGTTTTCCATTTTCACACCAGGCAAATGCTGGGGCTGTACCTTAATTAAGGTCACGGCCGCTTCCTTCCCATTCCTAGGCCCTTCCTGTCCCATCATCGCCATAAGACCTATCTGTGTCGGTGCGACGTAAAGCAACTAGGAAAAAACTAGGGACTAGTTTCAGCGTTGGCTGGCCATCATCAGCCTTAATGTAATACATCTAATAACTAAACAAATGTGCAAACACACAATTGACATAAAAACAAATATACAAATACAGAATTGACATTAAAAATCTGGGATGATCTATGTGTAAAATTTGAAAAATAAATTAGGCTCTAAATTCTTAGCGTCTGGAGTATGTTCATCATCCAAACTCTTTCTTGCATTAATATTCATAGAATTGTTTGTTCCATCACTGCTAATCATTACAATTGCAATTGCAAAATGGGCGTCTAGTGGCTTGCCTACTGCTAAAGTAGGTGATTGACGACCTGACTACAGAATCAACATTTATCAGTTCCCATTTTTCAGTGGAAATTGTAATGATCAGCAGTGATGGCACTAACAATTCTATGAATATTAATGCAAGAAAGAGTCTGGATGATGAACGTACTCCAGACGCTAAGAATTTAGAGCCTAATTTATTTTTCAAATTTTACACATGGTTCATCCCAGACTTTCAATATCAACGCTGTATTTGTACATTTGTTTAGTTATTAGATGTATTACATTAAGGCTGATGATGGCCAGCCAAGGCCAAAACTAGTCCCTAGTTTAGTAATGTAATTAAAAAAATATTTTGTATATTATAGCAGGGCCTCTCAGGGTGCATGCGCGTGGTGCATGCACTGTGCACGGTGCAAGAGACGACTTGGCTTGGTCGAACAGAGTGCAGACCCCTCACTCCTCGATTTGGAGCAATAGCGCTTACTCTCTCTTTCCTCACGCCTGTCTCGCTCGCTCCGCCTGTCTCCCTCTGCCCCACTTGCGCCGTAGCGCTCCAAATCCAGGCTGACTTGAGCCGAGCTTAGCCGAGTAGCCCAGAGACGAAGCTTTGATCCGAGCCATGCCGAGCGGCAGCGATGCACAGTGCACGGAGCTCTTGCGCCTCTATCTGCACGCGTGAGATTTTGGGCGTTTGAGAGGCCCTGATTATAGTATTGAAAGGGTGGACCATTGCGACATTAATGTTATAATTATTATTGTAGTAAGTCAACTGTCAATTTTTGGAATAAAATATGCTATAAGACATTTGAATCACTGATTAGAAATTTAAATATAATGTTTTTCCATTTTAGGTGTAAATAGGATTTAAGGAAACAAGAAGTTTTCAAGAACAGAGCAGACAGTATTTCAAATTTTAGTACATAGTGACTAAATAGCTTTTATTCATATTGTGATTTGAAAATTATTCCATTTTTTAAAGTTTTTATTAAATGACATATTAAGTATAAGTGGACATTTTAGACACAAGGGATATTTTAACAATTTCAAGATTTATGTATAATTTGTTTTATTGATGACTGTATTGTACAAATGTGTCAAGTCCAAGAATTTTTGTTTGATGTTTTGTTCCGCTGAGGAGAGGAGCAGTTGAACTCTGGAAACATGTACGGGAGGTAATATAATAAAATGTGAAGTATTGACAAGGTGGAAAAGTGCTTCATAGATTGAATGTAAATCAGTACGGTTAAAATAATCAATATCTAACACGGGTACGTATCTTCCTGCAGTACCCATTAAACAATAATGTAAGAGCAGGTGCTCTCGTCATACGAGTATACGACATCCTTTTTCCAATTCAAACTTTGCTGGACAAACCAGAAATAATTGAGGCTTCGTCATTTAATTGATGTGGTACTCCAACATTTTTTATCTCCACTGACTCATTTTTCCACATCTGCCTGACTCACTACACATATAGGATTGGAGCGAGAGAGACTTTTAATCATGAGAACTATTTTAACAAGTAGATCATTACAGGTGGTCACCATTTCCTCCATACTAAGTGTAACTTACTTCACGCAGGATTTTTCTGACTCTCGGTAATGATCGATTTTATCGATAACGGAACTTTTCAGAATAAACAGCGTCTACTGTAACTGTACAACTCCTTTCAGTTCAGCACCTGTGACACATAGCAAATTTAGTTTCCAGTCAGAAGTTACGATGTTTGAATTTCAACAACTTCTACGCCCGGATCCCATTCTCGTCTTGGCCACCATCCTAGGTGACAACTTCTCACTGGTATTTCTCTTCAGCGTTGCTCATTTTACCATGAATTTGATTTTAATGTGCATTGATGAGGGTGACATCAGAAAAAGCATCCAGTCATAAAAACCCACTACGAAGATTCATCTCACTTCCGACCCAACTCCGTAGAGAAACGGGACAAGTGTTGGATGTGCATTATTTAATCTGAGGCTCTCATCGTTGTCATTGAATGCTTTGTGACACCTGATTTTTGTTATGTGCAGATGACAATCGGTGGCAGACAGTCACTCGGACAAGTAACGGGCCTCTCCAGGAGTTTACCATATCCTATCAGAACTTGCTGCCGTCGACATCATACACGTTTCGTCTCATAACCTACAACAAGTACGGCATCAGCTATCCCGCATACTCCGACGATGCGGTAAGTATTACTCATAACATTTCTTCTATGTTCCTTATTCACAGGTGGTCAGGATTTTTAATCACATGATTTTTATTGTGGATTTCAACCAGAGTTTGTATCAAATCAAACCTAGTGGCTTATCTGGACCTGAACGTTGGCAACCTAATTCATACACCAAGGGCCACTGATCAGGCCACCGTTTACTTGAGGTACCACTCTTCTCTTCAGTGCTCAAGGAACGTGGTGTTTCTATGTGTCCGTGGTGTCAACCGCAGTTCAAATGTTAGTAAAAGAATGCACAGATCTCATTACAACAAAGATTACATTTTACAAGCAATGTCTGTATTTTCTGGGTTTGGAGGCTGTGGTACAGGAGCATTTCACCAAAGACTGCATTTGGCATTTTCACCGGTTCGGAATGACGTCCGTGACTGTTGAAACTCTCAGTAGAATGGAGTGGTCTCGTAGTTCCATGTCGGTGTATAGTGGAGGGCGGTCGCTGATTGGCTGTTCTTCGGCCGATGATTGAAGCGATATGGATTTTGGCTTTGGTCGATCATCCTTGGCAGAGACAGGCAACTGATAACCCGTTGCATTTTCTGGCCTGCTGCGGCCGCCGTGTCCTCCAGGATTTAAAGTTTTCAGGACTGGAAACCATACTTTGTTAACCCGTTGAGATTCCTCTGACAGCTTCAACCGTAAGGAGAAACAATGTTGCGTGCTATGCTATTCCTGATGAACAGTCCTACCCCACACTCTGCCTTTCCCTTTTTAACACCCATCAAGAATACTGTATAATCTCCTCATTAACTCCCCTTACCTGAATATTATTAATTCCTAACACATCCAGAGTCATTCTCTTTTCTTTCTTTCTTCCCCATTAATATTGATAGCTCACCATTTTCTCCGCCAAGTTGTCCCTTGCCTGTCAAATGGGAGTGGGACTCGTTACTCCCATAGGTCCGACACTTGCATAAAACGCTCTGAGCATGCTCAGTGAAAAATTCTTTGAAGCAGAAAGTTATCCTTACTTACACATGGTCTCGGTGAGAAGCTCTCCTGTAACATGTTAGGGAGCACCGTTGGATTGTACAGTCCTAGCCACCTGAGCACAAGAAGGGCCATGACTCAGAATAAGTCTGAGATGCCCACTCTCATTCCATAGCAACTGGTATTCCGACTCTGAGGACCACTTTACCAGCCCACTCAGCCGTTACTCATGGATGTGACACCACAAACCATTGTAATAATTGTGCACAATTTAAATAATATTATTTTGTACTTTTTAAGTAATATATATATATTTTACAAGTTGCTTTACGTCACACCGACACAGATAGGCGACGATGAGACGGGGAAGAGTTGGGAGTGGGAAGGAAGTGGCCGCGCCCTTAATCACCGTACAGCCCCAGCATTTGCCTGGTGTGAAAATGGGACACTATGGAAAATCGTCTTCAGGGCTGCCGACGGTGGGGTTCGAACCCACTATCTCCCAAATACTGGATACTCTCCGCACTTACGCGACTGCAACTATTGAGCTCAGTTAATGTTTTTTAAGTTAGACAGTTGCCTGGAAAAAAATAATTCTTGAATATTGTTGTAATCATGCCTTATGTTACATTTTATTCAATGCTTGATATTATTTGAAGTAATGTTCCTCTTTTGATCAGACTGTCCCAGATTGACTTGAAGTGGAGGAAGTATGTGAAGGATGGGATTTTCACCCCGGGGTGACTCCAACCCCTAACACCGATGTTATATTTGTTGCACTGAGCTAAAAATGTTTTACAAATTATGCCTTCTATATTTATGAACTTGAGGTGTTGAAGTGTAACTTATGGCAGACTAAATTGCATGTTGGTTATGTTGCAGGTTCTGACGCCTTCAAAGCTGTACTTGGAATATGGCTATTTGCAACAGAAACCGTTCTACCGGCAGACCTGGTTTATGGTGGCGCTTGCAGCTACGTCTATAATCATCATCATAATGATCATAGCCGTGCTGTGTGTCAAGAGCAAGAGCTACAAGTACAAGCGTAAGTGACAGTATTGATGTCGAGCTCGTTGATTAGAGCAGTGTCCCACCAACACACCGCACGTTCTATCTGCATTGTCTTGGATGTCACCTTCTCTAAGAGGAACTCTACATGTTCTAATACCGTATCTGGTGAAATATAATTTGCTCGTCCCATTCCCCCAATTAACACCTTGCTAGGTTTGAACAGCAGCTGCTCTTGTATTGGGTGTTTCACCTTTAGGCGGTTTTTGGATTTCGAAGTACATTTGTAACACATAACAAATTTCTTTATTGAAAACCCATAATGACGATGAATAAGTACTGAATATTATTTTTGAGAGAGATCCGCGTTTTCAGTACTGTATAATATATTCTCTTAATTTGAAGGAATATCCTGTTATTTGACATCCTTACTTTAGGACGTACTCAGCTACCAAGAACATCAGAACAAAATTCTAACATTTTAAAAAGATATACAGCCAAACCTCGTTAATGCGTTCCCCATTAACACATCGTAAATTCAAAGTCCCAATTCTCATCATATTAAGTTCATATAAAAATACCTCGCTTATCACGTCACGATGTTCGCCATTACCGCTTACTACGATCACAGTTTTCCTACCCCTGAAAATGTTATTTGTCGTCCATTGTGGAAGGACGTGATTTCCAACTCGGGTAAGAGTCCTCGCTGCAGTTGAGTGATAGCAGGAAAAGGCTTTGAACTTCACAGGATAAGTTGTACCTTCGGGGAGCAAACCGTTAGCCTAAGCAGAGTAAAACAGTGAGCTAATATATTTTGTCTTGAGTGAAGGGCGTGATACCCTAATTATGGATATGGAAAAGGTCGTTAAACTCCTTATTATTGAAGACAATTAAAACTCGCACCTTCCAGTTTTAACTCAATCACTCGAGTTGGTTGCTCGAAGTTTTGTCCGATTCAAAATGGCGATCAAGGTCGTTCTGTCGTAGTTGTACATGGCCAGTTCATTGTCTAACAGTGTGACCAGAAAATAAAGTTTAATATCCCACTGGTCCAAAATAAAATGCTCCTATTAACATTTGTTTTAGAAATAATACTTCAATATTTTTATGGGCTCTGAGCAAATGTTTTCATATTTGTTGTTTATTCTTTTTCACACCTTTTAATACTCTCTTCTCAATTAGTTTTCACCGTAGCCATAGATATACGACATAAAATGCCCTCATGTCGGAAAATAATCGTATCTAGTGTTACCAATATCCCTGTTGGATAGTTTTTATTTGTATATTCAGTGGTACGTTTTCATAAGTTATGAATTTCATTATGGTCTGCATTGACAATTGATCACTATCAAAGGGTAGGGAAAAGTCCACATCTTCAGTACCATTAGATTAATATTATATCTTATATAATTGGTACTAGTTTCAACCTTGCTACATTAGGTCATCTTCAGCCATGATCAGATTGGATATACATGCATACATATAACCACCAATAAAAATTACAAAGTGGTATGTCTTAAGTAAAACCTAAATCTAAAAGAGTGACAAAATGTCTGACTACACATTTAAAATTGGTGTTGGACTATGCCGGCCCCATGATGTAGGGGTAGCGTGCTTGTCGGCCAGGTCAGGGATTTTTACCTGGGCCTGAAGGCTGGTTTTGAGGTCCACACAGCCTACCTGATTAGAATTGAGGAGCTATCTGACGGTGAGATGGCGGCCCCGCTCTAGAAAGCCAAGAATAACGGCCGAGAGGATTATTTGTGCTGACCACATGACACCTCGTAATCTGCAGGCCTTCAGGCTGAGCAGTGGTCGCTTGGTAGGCCAAGGCCCTTCAAGGGCTGTAGTGGCATGGGGTTTGGGGAGGGTGTTGGACTATGACAATGTCTTTATAATAACCAAGTATTCTCGAGTGATCTTTGAGCATATTCATTGTGTGTATAGTGGAGATCGACAAATTATGTCTTGTTGAATAGAATATGTGAGTAACAGTTTACATATGTAGCATGAAGGGGACATTCGCAACTTCAATAAGTGCCCTTTCCGTCAATCTATTGTTTTAATTCAGTGTGAAGTAAATGTCTGAAAAAGAAAGAATATTTGAAGTGAATTTTGAGAAAAGAGGGGAAGCTAAAAGATAGAGAATAATATACAGCTATAAGAGACTCCCCCCATGTTCCTCGTAATTTATGTGCACTCGGCACAGAGACCAACACCAGACTGATTGCCAAGAGGGTGCGGAGGCAGGAGTTGGAGGAGGGATGTGTGAGGCTGAGTCATGATTGAGACAGTGGAGTGAGCGGATGTGCTGAATGTGGGCGATTCACTAGTGCAGTACAGGGCAGCTATAGGAAGATTGAATGGAGGAGTGAAATGTAAAAAAGTGATAGGAGAGATGAAAAATGGGCAACAAATGGGTGTATTGGCAACCTTGATGGTAGCCACAGTGATAGCAATCTTAATGGAAATTGGTGGAGTTGAGCTAAACCCGGGGCCTGCACGTTGGTGTAATCGGATGGGAAGAATTTGAAATGATTAAGGAACTGATCAAAGAAGCATGTCAAGATGAGCAAACAAGAGACCTAATTAGAGAGCAAGCCAAGGAAATAAATAAGGAAATACAAGAGTTAAAACAGTATGTTAAAGAGGAGATGAATGTGATAAAAGAGAGAGTGACTCATAACACGGAGGAAGTAGAACGATTGAAGACCAAAGTCAGGGATTTAGAGGAGGAACTGAGTCAAGTAAAGTGGTCTGAAAACAGGACTAACCAAGAGCTCAGGAGGAAAAGCCTTTTAATTTATGGTGTGCCGGAAGGAGACAATGAAAGCAAGGTGGAAATAGTATATAAACTGGTAGAAGTAACACAAAGTAAAATGAAGATAAACTTTAGTGAGGTGGACATAGACGATGTATATAGAGTGGGGAAAGTGAAAGGTGGAGGGCGGGTAGGTAGGGATGAACAGATTGGTAACTTGACGTGTCTTCTTTTACGTTTATGCTTTGCTTATATAGGAATGATTATGTCAAACAGAATATGAGGTTTTTCGTTGATTTCATTAATGTTGGGGCAGATGACTGTAGATGTTAGTCCTCTTTAAACAACAAGCATCAGGGTTAAAGTACCATTCTAAATGAATGTAACAGTTCTGCAATATGTTGAGCATGGTACCCTTCTTATCGACTTTCAATGCGCTTAAATTTTGGTCAGTTGATGTAAAACTATGCTTAGAGTCTACCACGTGCTGTGCCATGGCAGAAATGAAGCATTAACATGTTCCGTGTACCTTATTGAAAAACTGCGTCCTGTTCTCTACATATGTAATTTTACAGCTATTGCATTGTAGTTTGTAGAGACCTGATTGAGAAAATTTATTAGTTTGATTAATGGTATTGAATAGGTGGACCTTTCTCTACAGCAGTGCGTTTTCTCGCTTAACACGTTATTTTTCCTTGTCCCCTGCAGAAACATCTTAATGAGCTTTTACTGTACATTTGATTGTTAAAAAATGTAAACTATTCCCTGTACAAAAGCTAATGATTATGAACATGTCATTCAATGAATGAAACTCAGATATTGATAACAAATGATTTATTTGCATCATTTCACTGAGATGGGTACCCTGAGCCTCTGTTACTAGGTGACATCACTTCCATTTCACATTCTGTTGCATCACATCACGCAGATAACCCCCGGCCCTCTTGGAAGTACTGACCGACACTCTTCTGATTGGTTCCATTTGAGCCAAGTGATGATACGTGCATCACCAGCATCATCGCCAGTAGACTTTAATGTCTCAGCAAGTTTTGGATGAGATACACAATAAAGAGCTTTTCAATAGTCAGTGAAGCATGCGTACACATCAACATTCATATCGAGGCATCTCTACATTTTATTATTATTATTTACCTTTTATGGCCTTCATTGGACCACTCTAGCCAACTTTATACAAATAATTTTTCAGTTTCCTGTCAGCCCAGTACTTCTTCATTCTCTCTGATCTTATCCTTCTTCATCGGAAATCACCCTTCCTATTGTCTGTTTATTGATTCTGATTTGCAGTCTGGTTTGTTTGTCTGTGAGTTCCTTGATTTTGTCGGTTTTGTTTCTTAGGTCTTCCACTGTAATTTGTAGTTCATCCATATCTTCCTTGATTTCTGTAATCCACTTAATGTTGCACTTACTATTCCATAATTTTTCTACTATTCTCCTTGAACCGTGTGTTTGGTCTCCTCCCGCCTTAAAGGACTTGGTACCTGTGCTGTGCTCCTAGCGAGCTCATTGAAAATTTACTACCATCATTGTGCG
The DNA here is from genome assembly GCF_040414725.1 of Anabrus simplex. Lineage (NCBI taxonomy): Eukaryota > Metazoa > Arthropoda > Insecta > Orthoptera > Tettigoniidae > Anabrus > Anabrus simplex. The sequence continues at coordinate 14,232,036 of NC_090277.1, read as the reverse complement.
TATTTCTGAATGTCCTAGGCATTGATTGTGTAATAAATGTGTCTCTCCCTGTTCCTCGCTTATGGCTCCATGGACAAGGAATTCTTTCCGTCCTGGGGCGTCCCTCCGTATTTGCATTTCTTTCGTATGTCGATCGTCTGCCATGCTCCCTCGCGTGTACTTACCCCCTCCCGGCTTCTCCGAGAGAGGGGCGTGATGACGTTGGTATCGGGACCTACCCCTCCCGGCGAGCCAGTGTGCCTCGCCGGGCGGTGGTCCGTCTCACTTACCTGCTGCTCTTGGTGGAGAGCACTACTCTTGGGTCGAACCAAGCACCGTGAGAGGGGCATGGGAGGTAAGATCTACTGGCTTGCTATGTGTTGGTAGGATGATGGGAGGAACTAGGAACTTGTACAGATATGTAACGCCATGTATCTGGTTGTAGTTGATAAGGAACGGCTTGGTGCCGGGATATTTGGTGAAAGTAACGTAAAGTAACTTAAAGTGTTGTACGTTTCTTGTAACATGAAAGAAAGGTTCCAGAATGTTCTGGACGTGTAGTTTAGGGAGTATGCGTGTCATTGTGAGTTCACTGATAGAAGAGTTTTCCTTACCTTGTAACTGGCGAGCTGTATATACGTTGTAGCGCTGTAGTGATTAGTAAGACTTTTATTTGGTACCAAGGTGCGCAGCTTACGTTATGTTAAACCTTTATTAGAAGAGTGGAATTCCTCTTATATTTTACAAGGATGAGAAATGGAAACGGGTTAAAACCCTTCTTTCGTTATGTTATGTTGATTTTCGTGCGCTTCCGAATTGGTTTGTTTTACATTGTCTATGAATAAAGTTGTTGTCAAGCTGTTTGAATTGGGACTTGACATTATCCTCTGGGTTGGACCTTACATTTATATCCAGATCCCTGGCCCGCTCTCCTTTGGGTCATCCTGCCGGGGGTACGGCACAGTGGTGGTAGCAGAGCGTGGTTCGATCTGGATTTCCTTTTTTTTTTCATTTACTTGCGAAATTTGAGCTCCCAGAGCTCTCTCGTCTCGGTGCTTGTAATTTTGCCTTGTGTGTTGTATCATTTACATGATGTCTGCTCGCGACATTATTTATCCGGGAGCTTTGCGGAAGGAGGAATTGCTGTATGAGTTAGCAATACGTAATTTGGAATCGAAAGGGACAGTTAAGGCCGATGAACTCTTGTTGAGGAACAATTTACATCGGAATGTCTCAGCGCCCTGTTATACCGAAAGCGAGGTCACGAGTTCGGTATCCCTTATTGAGACTAACCTCTCTGATATCGCCTCAGTGATGGATTTTCTGGAGAGCGACGTCGCTTCGCCCCATCAACTTAAGAGAGTACAGGGTCGTTTGATGCATTATGTTCATCGTGTGGGTGATTTGCTGTCATTAGCATTAAGGGAGGAGGTGTTAAATCAGGTTCAGGATTTACAGGTCAAATCTTCTACGCTTTTAGAGAACGTTGAGACTTGGCTAGCTGACCCGTCCATCAAGACTAAGCCAGTGTTACCTTCCACTGCGGCGGTGGTAGGCGAGTTAAACCAACCCACTCCTGACCTTGGGCCTGACGGGCAGCGAACTTCCCTCGAGCCGCATTTCTCATCTTTAGAGCGTTCTTCAAAACAGACTACGAGGCAACAGCCACCTTTGTCGCCGCAGGTTTCACCATTTTCGAGTATTCCTCACCCATTGAATAACATGCTGAAGGACAGCCCGCGCTACTCAGTGAATTCGGCGAGTGATGTGGTTGCATTTCTTCGTTTTCTTGTCGAATTCTTGGATCACGCTCAAGTATTTGGGTTGACACATGCACAAATTTTACAGGTGATCTATCCGCATACTGTTGGAGTTCTTTCTGATAAGATTGTTAATGCTATATCGGAACAATTATCGTTGCATCAGTTTCATGCCCATATACTAACTCACTTTATCCCCGCTAGGGCTCTTAATTCTTTGGTGCAACAATTCTACTTTCGTGTGCAACGTTTAAATGAGACCTTATCAGAATTTATTTCTGACATTAAATTTTATGCCAGGGTATTCGCACTTGATTATACGGAGGAGCAGGTGGTTTCGACTATCGTGGAAGGAATTACTCCGTCGTATCGTTCTTGCTTGTGTTTTGTGTCTCAGCCTCGTAACTTTGCCGAGTTGGAAGCTATGGTCGTCTCGGCGGAGGGCATTCGACATGCCGACTCGCTTCGCGATCCTGGTCCTTCTTCTGGCCGGGGTGTATCTGAGCGTGCTGTTACGCGTAAACCCGCCCCGTTAAAAATATGTTTTGGCTGCGGCGCGTCTGATCATCTCCGTAATAAGTGCCCTTCTCGATCTCTTCAGGCACAAGGGCCTAGCCGTGGTTCGAGTACCGAGGGGCCGCCTAGGGTTTCGAAGGTTGTATGTTTTCGCTGTGGGACCCCGGGTCATGTAGCGAGGGATTGCACGAAAGGGCCGAAAGGTATAAGAAAGTAATTTCAGTGCTAATCTTCAGTGCTTTCTTACTATACACCATAATGAAGTAGCGAGTCTTTGCCAAGCCTATCTCTGACTTTACATTCTTGCTGTATCAAAAAATTAGTTTCTTACTGTACACCACAATGAAGTAGCGAGTCTTTGACAAGTATATCCCGGGATGTGGCAACATTCAGTTCAATGAAGGTGTCCCCAGCAATCGCCAGGGGAAAGGTGGGCCATCAGGGCCGGCAACCATCATAGCTGGGATACAACCCAACCAAACCTTGAGCGGCATGCATGCAGGACAACGGCCACAGTAGTGGACCGTCTCGGAGCCTCCTTAGGCAACTCAGACGCTGGAAATCCCAATTCTTCTGAACTCGGTAGCCGTAAGACACGGCGGCTGGAGTCAATGATCGCCAGGAATCGCAGCCACGAGGGGCCCTTCTCATGGAGCAGTGGGCGTAGGTGGATACTCCAGTCCACTGTAAAATAAAGCAGAAGGCCAGCAAAGATGTCGAAAGATATCCATCCACCGGTACAGGGTACAGGGGGCCAATGCAGTGTAGGGGACCGGACCGGGGGGCATGGGAGCAGTACGGGTGCGATAGGACTCCGGGAGGACTCACATTAAATCATTCATAATAAATAAAGAATACATCCAGATTTGTTTTTCTTAAAAAAAGAACAAACTTAAACTAACTAATGGAAGAGCATATCTCCGACAAGAATGGAAATGAGTCAAAACTCTCCGGATAACCAAGTTAAAGCTTCATACCACATGAAACCAAGGTACCCGTAGCTGAAACGCTAAGCAGGCTTTACTTGCGAAAGATGAACTCGGAAGACTCTCTCCGTCTCCGGATCCTTTACCAACAAGGTGACCGGCGTTAAGAAATCAATAATTTCATACGGTCCTCGGAATCTAGGAGCGAGCTTCCCGGAAGGCACGAAATTCTTAACAAAAACATTATCTCCTACAGCGAGATCGGTCGGTCGGCGCCCCTCATTGTAACGTTCTCTCTTCTTCTCATAGGACACCTTGAGGTTTTCCTTAGCCTTTTTCCAAATTGCCCTGATGTTAAGGGGGTCAATCCTCTCTGGTAACAGTTCATCAATGTTCCAGAGATTACTGAGTGGAGAGTTGGGAACGAAGGAGAACATAAGAGACACAGGAGAAAACTGATGCGCTTCATGTACAGCAGAATTAAATGCGAAAGCCAGCCATGGCAACGAAGTGTCCCATCTCAAAACATCGTCATGATGGAAGGCGATGAGAGCGGCCCGCAAATTGCGGTTGACTCTCTCTGCATAAGAGGGTTGGGGGTGGTACGGGGACGTTGTCACATGCGTAATGGACAGGCTAAAGCAAAACTTTCTGAACAAATTCGACGTGAACGCCCTCGCATTATCGGACACCAAGTACTGGCTCGGACCAAAAGAAGAAAATATGGTTTTTAAACACCTTATGGTGGACTCTGCCGTGGCTAACCTCGTCGGAAAAAACCAAGAAAAACGAGTGAAGCCGTCGACACAAACAAATATAAATCTATTGCCATCCGTCCTTGACTTGGGGAGGGGTCCCACATAATCTATAAATAGACGTTGCATGGGTCGCGTAGCCTGGGTAGAAGACAACAGGCCGACCCGAGTATGAAGGGCAGGCTTGCTCATCCTACAAATCTTACACGCTTTGACCATCTCACGGACTTCAGCATCCAGCCCCTTCCAAATAAAGGTTTCGCGAATTTTCTCCCTGGTCTTAAACACTCCCAGATGACCAGCCAAAGGAGTTTCATGGAAATATTTAAATATCATAGGTACTAATACCGATGGAACAACAACTTTCATCTTGTGATCAGAGCGGGAGGGACAGCAAAGAACACCATTTCTTAACACATATGGGTTAACAATCTTGCCTTCTTTCAACTGCTGGACAATAGGCCCTAAGATAGGATCTTCCACTTGGAATTTTGCAAGATCATGGTATAACAACGGGGCATCAGTCAAGATCGCTCCAGCCAGGGGTAAAGAAGTTAGGACCTCAGGGTCAGAAGAGTCATCATCCTGAATAGGCTGACCAGTGAACATGCGGCTAAGCGAATCGGCCACAACATTGTCCGAGCCTCGAATGTGCCGTACATCGAACTGAAACGCCGATATTCTTATGGCCCACCGAGCTAGACGGCCCGTTTTCCTAGGTTTACCCAGGACCCAGCTCAACGCTTGGTTATCGGTTTCAAGCTCGAATTTTACATGTTCTAAATACATTCGAAACCTCTCTAGGGCAAACAACACAGCCAAACCCTCTAACTCATAGACTGAATATTTACTTTCAAGAGGAGTCAAGGTCCTGGAAGCGTAAGCAACAGGTCGCCGGCCCAGGTCGGATTCCTGCATTAAGACAGCTGCAACCGCCGAGGCTGAAGCATCGGTCTGAACAATGAAGGTTTTGGAAAAATCGGGCATCGCAAGTATGGGAGCATTAGTTATAGCCAACTTCAGATCCTCGAAGGCTGCTTGTTGTGAAGTACCCCATTCAAACTTCACCCCTTTACGCCGGAGGGCGTTAAGAGGCCCAGCACGCTTAGCAAGGTTAGGGATAAACTTACGGAAGAAGTTTACCATCCCGATGAAGCGGGCGACGCCTTTAACGTCCTGTGGGGGTCTGAACTCATCAATGGCCCGGGTGCGAGACTGGTCGACTGAAACTCCATTAGATGACACTATATGGCCTAAAAAGGACATCTGCGGCTTTGCAAAGGAAACCTTCGACAATTTAACCGTCAGGCCAGCGTTACGCAGTCTAGACAACACTTCGCGCAGGTGGTCAAGGTGCTCCTCAAAGGTTTCCGAATAGATGACGACATCGTCGAGGTAATGATAAAGATAACTGAATTTAATATCCGAAAACAACTGATCTAGAAGCCTACTAAGCACCGCAGCGCCAGTGGAAATGCCAAAGGGCAATCGACAAAATTCGTAGAGGTTCCAGTCGGTTGCGAAGGCTGTCAAATGACGGGACTCCTCTGCCAAAGGGATTTGATAATATGCCTGGTTTAAATCCAGGACGGTAAAATACCTAGCCTTTCTGAACCACGAAAAACAGGAATGCAAGTCTGGGAGCGGAACAGATTGCAATATCACCTTCTTATTCAATGACCTATAATCCAAAACTGGACGGTAACCTCCCTGAGGCTTAGGCACGAGAAATATGGGTGAGGAGTAAGCGGACGTGGAAGGCCGAATTATTCCCTCCTGCAACATGTTATCGATGATCTCCTTCAATGCTCGCATTTTTGGGGGAGAAAGACGATAGGGCGGACTCCTAACAGGAATAGAATCTGAGACCTCTATCTTGTACTCCAACAAGTTAGTCATCCCCAATTTTTCCGTCAGAACCTCGGGAAAGGAATCACACAACTCCCTAATGCTCTTGGCCTGATCCTCGGGCAAATGGCTAAGATCGGAGCCCTTTTCGTCCTCAGAGGGCACCACGGCAAAAGAAGAACTCGAGTTAGACCGCAATACAGGAATCCGAACATCACGACAAAATTTGAACCAGCAGGACCCTTCCTGTATATCCAAAACCAAGCCTGAGTAAGCGAAAAAATCAGATCCAAAGATTACAGGACACGGTAAATCTTTGGCCACATACAACGGAAATTTCCACGAAAAATTCGCAACACGAATCTTACACTGCACAACTCCCAAGACTTCAACTCTAGAAGAATTAGCAGCCACACAGGAAAAGGAAACCGGGTGGACGACGGGAAATTTACACACAGATTTATGCAGACCAAACCACTTCTCGCTTACAAAGGAAACAACACTTCCAGTATCTAAGAGTGCCGTCACTGGCTCATTATTAATCTCGGCCTTGACAAATGGAGCTACCCCCTTATTCTCGGTCGTTATCCGCAAACATTCGGCAGGACAGGATGACAAACGTTCACCTGGAGTCGTACGATGATTTTGACTAGGCGACGGCGAAGTAATGAGCCTGTCCCTGGCCTTTTGCCGGTCTAGTCAGTAATTTCAGTGCTAATCTTGGCAAGACCTCGCTATTTCATTTAATGTACAGCAAGAATGTAAATTCAGAGATAATCTTGGACTCACTACGTCATTTTGGTGAACAGCAAGAGTATTAATTTTATATATTATCTGGGCAAGGACTTGTTTCTTCATTTTTATGTGCAGCAAGATGTTACTTCTGTATATAGTTATTTATTGTAAAGCAAGAACACTATTGTATATCCAGCAAGTATTCAAGATAATGAACTTTATGCGGCTGATCTTTATGGAAGGAAAACACTTTGGTCAACCCTGGGTTGGTGTTTTGGGGGGGAGGTCTGAACCGTGTGTTTGGTCTCCTCCCGCCTTAAAGGACTTGGTACCTGTGCTGTGCTCCTAGCGAGCTCATTGAAAATTTACTACCATCATTGTGCGTATTTCTGAATGTCCTAGGCATTGATTGTGTAATAAATGTGTCTCTCCCTGTTCCTCGCTTATGGCTCCATGGACAAGGAATTCTTTCCGTCCTGGGGCGTCCCTCCGTATTTGCATTTCTTTCGTATGTCGATCGTCTGCCATGCTCCCTCGCGTGTACTTACCCCCTCCCGGCTTCTCCGAGAGTGGGGCGTGATGACGTTGGTATCGGGACCTACCCCTCCCGGCGAGCCAGTGTGCCTCGCCGGGCGGTGGTCCGTCTCACTTACCTGCTGCTCTTGGTGGAGAGCACTACTCTTGGGTCGAACCAAGCACCGTGAGAGGGGCATGGGAGGTAAGATCTACTGGCTTGCTATGTGTTGGTAGGATGATGGGAGGAACTAGGAACTTGTACAGATATGTAACGCCATGTATCTGGTTGTAGTTGATAAGGAACGGCTTGGTGCCGAGATATTTTGTGAAAGTAACGTAAAGTAACTTAAAGTGTTGTACGTTTCTTGTAACATGAAAGAAAGGTTCCAGAATGTTCTGGACGTGTAGTTTAGGGAGTATGCGTGTCATTGTGAGTTCACTGATAGAAGAGTTTTCCTTACCTTGTAACTGGCGAGCTGTATATACGTTGTAGCGCTGTAGTGATTAGTAAGACTTTTATTTGGTACCAAGGTGCGCAGCTTACGTTATGTTAAACCTTTATTAGAAGAGTGGAATTCCTCTTATATTTTACAAGGATGAGAAATGGAAACGGGTTAAAACCCTTCTTTCGTTATGTTATGTTGATTTTCGTGCCCTTCCGAATTGGTTTGTTTTACATTGTCTATGAATAAAGTTGTTGTCAAGCTGTTTGAATTGGGACTTGACATTATCCTCTGGGTTGGACCTTACATTTATATCCAGATCCCTGGCCCGCTCTCCTTTGGGTCATCCTGCCGGGGGTACGGCACACTCCTGATGATCCTGTTTTCTGGTGTCCTGATTAGATGTCCAAAAATGAAATGCGTTTCTTCCTGATTGTGCTCATTACTGGTTCTATTTCCTTGTAGACTGTTTCATTAGAAGCTACTCTCCAGTGTCCATCTTTTTTGTATGATTTGTTGATACACGTTCTAATGATTCTTCTCTCTATCTTGTGTATTTTGTCTATTTGTGCAGTGTTAGTTGTTTTGAAGATGTTTTCACTTGCGTATGTTATTTCTGGTTGAGTGATTGTTTTGTAGTGTTTTAATTTTGTTGCTATTGACAGGCCCTTTTTGTTTGTAGGTATTCTTGGTGACATATTATGCTCTGGTCAATTTATTTATTCTGTTATGCCATGCTGGCTTTTCATTGAGGTTATGTTATGATTTCTCCCAGATATTTAAATGTATCTACAATTTTGATTTCTTGGTTTCCTATGGCAATTTTGTTTATGAGTGGTGGATCAGTAAACATGATTACCGGTACTGACTTTTCAAAAGATATTCCAAGACCAATTTTCTGTGCTATTTCCTGTAGTGATATAACTTGTCTGGTTTCCTGAATATTGTTGGAGAAGAGAGCAAGGTCATCGGCAAATCCTAGGCAATTTAACACGTTGGGTGCCACGTGCCGCCATATGGCGTCACGCCAACTCAGATTTCAAGAATGGTGTGCCGCCATATGGCGTCACGCCATCTCAAATTTGAAGACCACCGTTGAGTTTCAGGTGATGCACCATAGATAATCAGCTGTGACATCTATGCACGTAAAATTGGTACTACGTGAAAGGGCGAACTTCAGGGTCTATTCCACCTATGTATTTTTACTCTGTGCCACCATGTGGCGCCACAGTATTCTTCTGAAGCCACTGACTGGCCAGTGGTCGTTGTCACAGGTGAAAGCGCGCCAGGCATTGTTTATTCCTCGTTTACGTACATATTATCACTCAGTTTATATAGTTGTGCAAAAATATAAAAAATGGAAGATATTGGTAATAATCTTACGAGGGAACACATACATGTGTTACACTCGGATTCGGCTGAAATTTGGTAGGAATATTCGTGGGAGGCAGTAGAATGCTAAGGTGAAAACTGCATGTACCCAACGCAAGTTTAAACGTCAAAATTGAACAAATAAATAGTCATAAAATTAGAAGTGCCGCGGGAGTATCGGGGTGTGCAGAGAGGTAGGGAGGAGTAAAGCAGCGGACGTGAACCAACCGGGCTGCGTCGAGCTGCGCTAGCGCGTATAGTTAGCGCGTTCCCCTTAACTTCCAGATCAATGTGCAAAACGTAAATATGAAAATAGCACATGAAACAAGTGTACAAAGGACGATGTTTGAACAACGAGGCCAGTAAGGTTTGAAAAATTACAACGAGTAACAAGAACTCGGGCGTGCCGAGACGCATATTTTCATTGTTTAGAGTTATCAGAAAACTGTTCACAATAATATGTAATGTAATATAAGTACTTGTTTTGCATTTTACTAGGTTTTCATAAATATTGTGTTAATTTGAATTAGCAAATAAATATCCCGTATTTAAAATTCGTATTGCACATTCCATGACAAAAAATTCTTTGACGCCATATGGCATCACACTATATTTTATCTTGCCTAAAAATTGATGTGACACCACATGGCGTCACACATGACCATGGTATGGTGAGATAAAATTTACTTAGTACATCATATAAATACATCCCAAGATTATATAAACAGACTACAACGCGTGCAATTGCTTTGGCACCAGCGGAATGCAATTCAAAAACATGCCTGGCACCAGTGGAATAGTGTGCTACAATCGGCTCGGCACTCAACGTGTTAAACTTATGTTGTCTGGGTCTTCCAATTCGGATGTTCTTTGGGTTAATCTTGTACCATTCCCTCATTATATTTTCCAAGGCACAGTTGAACAGCAGTGGTGACAAGCAATCTCCTTGTCTTAAGCCTGTTTTTATGATGAATGGCTCAGAGAATTTCCCTCTGAACTTGACTTTTAATTTAGTGTTGGTTAAGGTGAGTTCTATCAATTTGATTAATTTTGGATGGAGCCTGAAATTTCTTAAAATTTTCAACATTGAAGGTCTATGGATACAGTCGTAAGCTTTTTTAAAGTTCACGAAGGTTATTGCAAGAAGTTTGTTTTGCTTCTTGTAATATGCTATGGCAAATTTTAAAGTGATGATTTGTTCTGCACAGCTTCTCCAAGGTCTGAAGCCTCCTTGGTATTCACCTAATTCTTCCTCTAGTTGCTCTTTGATCCTCCTGTATAGGATTCTGGAGAAAATCTTGTATGTGCAGTCTAAGAGAGAGATACCTCTGTAATTATTCGGATTGCTTTTATCTCTTTTTTGTGGAGTGGGTGGATTATGGCTGTGGTCCAATGTTTGGGAAACTTTTCTGTTATCCAGATTTTTGTTAGGGCCATGTGTAAGGATGTTCAAACTGTATCATTGGCATATTTCTACATTCCTGCGAAAACATTTTACTATAGAATTTAAAATGTTTCTCTGCACTTTATCTTATCTTCTGCTAGATAGAGCGGCCGACCGTTTGACTGATGCATGCAAGAGTTGTAGACTTTCTGGAATAGACAGCTTCAGTCTTGAAATGTCATCCTAAATGCCGACACAAGTACAGCTGTGTCCCCAGGATGTTTGAGCCTGTCCCAAACTATTTCTGTATCCATCAGTCTTTCTCTTGTGCCATTACATGAATCCTAGGGTAAAATTTCATTTTCTTTCTAAACACAAAATGTAAAGTTCTTGTTTCAAGTTCACTTCTGTGGGCCATGAAGTCTTTTTGTATGCCATTCTTGGAAGTGTAGTGCTCTGCTGAAAGCCATGTAATGTATTCTGTCTGTCTTGTGATCACAGAGGAAGCGCAGAAGACGCTGGAGGAGTCCATGGCTATGGACATCGATGACCGACAAGAACTAGCCATGGAGCTCTATCGGTCCAGAACCAGCGGTGCGGCGATGAGCATGGGTGGCTGCGGGACCATCGGCAGGCGGGGAACCATCGCCCGCAAGTCCTTACATCACCAGCCTCCGGGTCCTCCCATGATGGGCAAGTCTCCTCCCAGGCCTTCGCCCGCGTCGGTGGCGTACCACAGCGACGAGGAGAGCCTCAAGGGCTACGACGAAAACCCGGACGACAGCAGCGTCACCGAGAAGCCGTCGGAAATCAGCTCCACAGACTCTCAGGTAAAGCTCTGAAAACCTGACCGTGTACAAGAACGTTCTCAGTGTCTTGGTATGACAAACAAGTGGCATCACAACTAATACAGTAGATAGAAAGACAGGACAGGTCAGTGTAGGACGAGGAGATGATACAACTTCCACATCTCCAAACACTGCATAGCGTTTTGCCGTTATCGCTCATTTGTGAGCGGAGGCAGAACAGAACATTATCCGTTTAACTTCCAGGGTTGGGATCCCACCTCTACTGCCTCAAAGGCACTGTCCTGGAGCGTAAGCCATTTGATCAGGGATACAACAGGGGAGCAGCACTAGTATCTCACCCAGGCAGCTTCACCTGCTATGCTGATGTGGGGGATGGGAACTTTGGAAGGGATAGGGAAGGAAGCGGCCTTGGTCTTAAGTTAGGTATGATCCCAACATTCGCCTGGAGAAGAAGTGGGAAACAACGGAAAACCACTTTGAGAATGGCTCTGGCAGGAATCAAACCCTCCTCTACTCAGTTGAGTGGACCCCGTTCCAGTCCTCGTACCACTTTTCAAATTTCGTGGAGGAACTGGGAATCGAACCCAGGCCTCTGGAGGTGGCAGCTAATCGCACTCTAATCATACTCTTAAATATTTGCAAAAATGCACTTCCTTTCAAGGTAATCTGACACCATAATAAGCAAATTTCATGGGAATAAAGCCTCACACAAACATGCGCAGTGGAATTAGAAGAAAATTTTATTGCAGAAATCCAGGATCATAGAGAAATAACAGGAAAGGTCGGAATAACTTAAAACTAGTATCACGTTCTATTGAAGCGTGACCTGGCGTGTTTCTAATTCTGAGCTTCAAAAGGTTGGAGAGCTTTAGTATGTTTGGCGGTAGCAAATGCGCTTGTAGAGCCTTATTCCGCACAAGCTAATTCTCTTACGTAACTTGTGGAAATCTTGTAGGAGATCTTACTGCGCCAAATACTCAACATGAGTAAAGATGTAACATAGGCCCTTCAGTTAGTGCTTGTTTACTCAAATATAAAGATTTCCATCCACTCGAAAACAACACAATCTTTACAACATGGGAAGTACAAATACCTGACTGAGTTACCAGTTAAATTTCCCACAGTGAGTTAGCCTATCTAATCTAACGGAAGGTTTACCAGAGTATATGTTAATTGAATAAGAAATGGGAAACGTTAACAAGTTAATTTTTAAAGTCTTGGTATTAACCAAAGCAGTTCAACCTTTACATATTTTTAATTCCTCAAAGATCATAGTTTATTAAAGGAACAATTTGTCTCGGAGAAATTGAAGATATGAAAAATATTTAACAACGAACAATTAAATACATAAAACATATTTTTTGTTCTCAATGAAGTAGGCAAGTAATCGTGTCAACACAAAATTGAGGTTATGATACAACAAAGTTTGACTGCTTGTCAAGGGATAATAATTTATGTCAAGCCGTCAAGTATAGCAAGATTGAACAACGAGGGTGAACATAAGGGAACCTGAGTTTTCTGCTCTCATACAAATAATATTACAGAAAAGTTTCCAAGGGATCATCCCTATATTCACCTCTACAGATTTTGCAGACTTGAATAGAGAGAGGGGCGTAAAGGACAAGAAGGAACCCGAAAATGTCACATGGAGAGTAATGGTGATTCAGTCCCAAGAGAGGGTATGAGTTCTGAACTTCAAAATTCCAGTAACCTGCAATAACATATTATGACTATTTGGCTTTTCACCTGGTGAGTGATTTCTAACTGTCCAGAAGACAATCATGGTCTTGTCACTTTGAAGGGAGGTCTCTATCTCTTCTCCGCCCCCAACGAGCTTGTTTGTGAACATCAACACTCATCTTGACACACGCAGGATAAGAAGAAAGCTGGATAAGTACAGAAACATAAAACAGGTGGTAGAAACGGCTTTTTGTGCCAGAAATGTCCGAGGACAAGGTTAGGCGACCTGTGCATCGTGATGACGATATGATGATAAAGACGACGCATACATCCAACCTCCGTGTCAGCGGAAGGTAAAAGAATAGGAAGACGGGAGAGAAGGACAATATAAGTATCGGAAAGGAACAAACAAGTGAAGGATAAGTGGTGTGCGGTGTAGTTCCATCTTGCTGCATTCATTGAGGAGCAGGTTTCTGACGCAACGGAAATGGCACAAATCCTGCATGAGTGGGGTAATAATGAGGTCTGAACCACTGTCTTTGGATTCTTTGCAACATCCTCATCCAAATAAAGACCCAATATTCAATGATCCGACACGTAACACTTGTTGGTGAATTCGTCCATGATTTTCAATTGTGGTGATGGTTATTTTATTGACTGATCCTGTATAATGGAACTTGGCAACGTCAGCTAACACTGTTCTTTTATTTGATGCCTTCTCGTACTGCTCTTTAACGTTAGGCTAACCCGGCCCACTCTGTATGACATACAGTAACATCGGAAGGAAATGATTTTGTTTCATCCTTGTTGTATACCACTCAGATTCTTCCAATATTTAACTCATTATTATTAACATTAGTAAATTGCTCATTTTATGCTGCAAGTCTCATCCCCTATTGTTAGACATTTAAAACATCGAACAATGCACATAAAGAATTTTTTCCCTTACTATTTGTACATTACAAATATTCACCAGAAAAGTGTGAAATATAAAATAGTCTTCATAGACAAGACTGTCCAAATAAATATTTATTAGGTGACTGAATCACAGTGTTCATGTTAGAGGTTCACCAGCTCTATGACTGGCCTTTGGTGCAGAGAGTCCCAGGTTTAGTTCCTAGGCGGGCCAGAATTTTAACCTTCATTCGTTAACTCCAGTGACTCAGGAGCTTCACCACATACATGCAGGTCACCTGTAAGACCTGCACCAGGCCTCGTCAGAGAAATAATTTCACAATAGAGACGACATATGCTCCACAAAATGAGTGATTTATAAATGTTATTAATAATAAGTTAAATATTTTGAGAATCTGAATGGTATTGAATAAGGTGGAACGAACTGCCACTCCATATGATCACTTTTATTTACAATAATCACCTTCTCCTCTGTTGTGATAACCATACTCCAGCACTGAATTTACAACATGTCATACATACCGAGGGAGTTGGCCTTGGATTCCGGAGATGGTGGCTTCGAACCCCACTGTCGGCAGCCCTGAAGACGTTTTCCGTGGTTTCCCATTTTCACACCAGGCAAATGCTGGAGCTGTACCTCAATAAGGCCACAGCCACTTACTTTCCACTGCTCGCCTTTTCCAATCCTCATTGCCGTAAGGCCTATCTGTGTCAGTGCGATACAAAGCACTTGTAAAGAGAAAAAAAGAAGCTATCCTATACAATAAACAAATAACCGTATTTATGCAAATAATCCCCGCACCCTAATTTTAGGAAGGATCATTTTGGAAAAAAAAAACACTAAAATTTCTTCCATCGAAGGAGTAAAGTAGGCATAAACAAACATTTCATATCACTCCATGAAGTCCACATGGTCTCTACGCAAATATGACGTGTAATTTTGCGGATATAGCTGCTTTACCTGAACATATTTGAGATGACAAAATTTGCCACGAAAATTAGCAAGTAGGCCTAGATATTTCATTCATGTGAAATCACAATAGGCTCGATTCCCTGTAGATCGGAAGATTCATTGTGTCTTCCATCACTAGAATTCTCTCCTAAATTATTTACAAATTTGTCACACTCCACGTCTACAACACTTTTCACGCGCAGTCTCTTTTTACTCGGATATTAACACGACCGGTGGTGGATAATTCTTTTTGTGAAATGTAAACACTTGAAACAGACACACTGGCGAACACTGATGTTAGTTTTGCGATACAGTAAAACCTCGTTAATTCAAACTCTTTGAGACTCAAAAATCTGATTTCGAATTAACTGCCAACTCGTGCTTTTGCTGCGTCACAAAATATTCAACACCCGTTATTGCATGCAACTGACATTGATTCACTGTTTAAACCTTTCAAATGCCATCGAAAAAAAAAATTCAAAATGTATCCAACAAGGTGCATTTACAGTATTACAATAATGCACTTGAATAACTCAGTGGCAAACATAACCTCACGCAACAAAAGAAAAAAAGAAATACAATTCCAAGACGAGGACAAAATATGCTGGCTCCCCTGTGCAGGTGCTTTATTTTTTGGATTACTGTACTGTTTACATTTTTAGATGCTTTGTACTTGCACAAAAAGTACCCAATGCCCGTGAAACTTCATGGCTTATCGAGCTTTCGCTTCCGTCTCGCATTGCAACACAGTACAGTGACCCCATCTTCTTTTAAAATGTCCGTTTTGGCTAGGCATAAAAAAAAAAATTTAAAAAAAATGCAGTTTCATTGGCACTGACAATATTGTTTGGTGCGTACAAATTGATTATAATTATGGGCCACACTTTATCGCGAACTTACATAAAATCAGTTTCATGGTCCGCCATTCTTTACGGATTTTGCTTCTCCGCACACTGCCTGTTACGTGATGTTGTGGCGTTCCTTAAAATGCTGAATACAGAAGAATTACGATTTCATTCGAACTTAGTAACTATGAAACACACCGTCAGCACACCAAAATGAAAGAAAGTGCCAAAAGGTACCCCTGGACGTTTCGGAAGATGCATTCTATCGTGACACGGAGAAATTTTGAATTTAAATTACTCTGTAAAATACTATTTTAAAAAATATAAATGCAGTTTTAAATTAAAGGTCTGAATTGTTTTCCATTTAAATATGACATATGCGGGCAGTTTTCTTCCATCTGTGGTTACACAAAGCGTAACTGTACATCCAACATTGAAAACATGCCAACCTTGACGCAAATAAAACCTGCACCCCAATTTCGTGTCTCAGTTTTTTTTTAATATGCTGGGGTTATTCGCGTAAATATGGTACTTCATTGCTAAAGAACCGTGCACAGAAGATGAGCAAAAATTTCACTACTGTATGTTTTGCCACATGATGTGTTACTGTTATTCACACAGTGGGTTCCTTGACTTGATTTGATACTTGTTTCTTTCCAGCACTTACATTATCCCGTTGGGGTTGTTTTGTTTTACCCCCTGTATTTGTCTTTTCCTTTACTTATCTGCCTTCTTATCCCACATCAAGAATGAACATCTGTTAAGGTGAGTGTTGATGCTCCCCCTCCTGATGATGACGATGCCATGGGCTGAGAAGAGGTGGGAGCGATGAAGACAGATGTCTCCTCTTTCTCTTGCTCCCGTTTCGCACACTGATCTGTTCCTATCCCCGTCCTATTTGTGATTTATAATTGTTCAGATGTTCTTTCACTTTCTGTTATATTGAGATAAATATTTCCTTTCTTCTTGCACTTGCAGGGGTCGGAAAGTGAGAACGACAGCGAGCGCTCGGATCCTCACTCCTTCGTGAACCATTACGCCAACGTGAACGACTCGCTGAGGCAGTCTTGGAAACGCCAGAAGCCCGTGCGCAACTATTCGAGCTACACAGACTCCGAACCGGAGGGCAGCGCGGTGACGAGCCTCAACGGAGGCCAGATCATCATGAACAACATGGCGCGGTCGCGGGCGCCTCTCCCGGGATTCTCCTCCTTCGTATGACCCCAGCTCAGCGCACTAGATGCAATCAACTCAACGGCTTAGAAGCTACCGGCTGTACTTCTACAAACCATGGGACCAGGACTACAGAAATGAGGACGTGTTTAGTTTGTGTTGTAGGTACGCTGTCAACTCTCGTTGTATCTGACTCTTAACCCTGACAGGAGGAACGCATCTTCAGCGATACCCAGCTGTTGGTAGTCGAGCTGAGGATAACATACAACTGGAACTGGGACAAAATGAAATGAATGTATTCAGTAAACAAAGTACAGCAAATGTTAGAAACTATGATGTTATCAACACTCAAGGCATGACAGTGAACTAATGTATACGTCAACACGAGTTTGATTGTTGTGTGCTACATGGTACGAGATAACTTCTTCCTCAGACGAATAGTACACGACGTAAACACAAACGGTCTTCTTGACACCAAAGTTAGAAACAGCAGACAGTAACAAAGGACCTGACTTTGTCCGCTCATCCTCTATTACTTCCCAGTTTACAAGTTGCCATCAAAAAAATATCTTAAATAACGAAAATTACTTCATTTCCTATTTCAAATCTAACTCTGTGGTCATTGATCTCTTCGTTGGTTCCAATGCAGTAGACTTTCTCGTAAACCTTGAAGTTTCTTACGATTTAATTTGCTGCTTGTGTCGCTCATGAGATCCCTGTACTTGCACTATACTTCTAATGAATAAAAGTGGGTTGGAGTCGACACGACGAGAGTTGGCCGAGCTCAGTTCTTAGTTTTTGTCAATAGCAGAACTATTATTAGTTTTAAAAAGTGTGTTAACTATAGTTGTAAATAAACATTTGATTTTGTTGAGCTCACATTCTTCTCGTACCAGTCAGAGACTTCAGGTACATTTGAGCTCAAACTAAAAAGTGTTTCTTGATGGTGGAATGGAAAACTGTGTCTACACTTCCACTGCTTAATTAAGTCTTATATTCAAATGTTTTTCTATCTTGTGACAAATAACGGGCGTGATAAATCAGGCTTGACTCATATTTAAAAGAGAGATTTACATGTGTTACTTAGCAACCCTGCGTGAAGTGGGAATGTTTATTGAAGATGTCAGGTACAAAACATCCGGTTTGCCTGATGTAGCTTCACAATCAGAGTCTGCTGTCTCACAATGAGCTCGCATCAAATCCTACCTTGAAATTTTGCTAAAATCATCTACGTCCCATAAGAAGCTCACTTAACAAAAATTCTGAAGTTCCGAAGTCAAACCTGGAACACGTCATGCGCGGACAGTCTAATAATGATACACTACTATTTTTCTCTGGATGTTTGGTAATTGAACATGTAGATTATTTGATCAAAATTTCAAGGTAGATTTTGATATAAGCTCACTGTCAATTTCAGTGGGCACAGATAACATATGGAAAACAAACCTCGTTTATGTTATGTCATCCAACTTCCATACCCATAGGGTTTCTTAGGCAAGAATGATCACACGATTCCCTTTCTTCACGATCATCACTCTAATAGCCAGTTGTGCAGCCTTCATGATCCTGTAAATCTCTCTTTGTGTGGCACTGAGCTGGATTTGACACTTACTATGGTCAAGAGTAGCTGGAATCTTGCTTGTTAAAGCCTGGTTGTGAGCTTCCTGTGCATTTCTGTTGAAATTCTGTGGTTTAGGCATGATAACCTCTTAGGAGTGAATTTCATTTGTTCACGACGTCTCGTTAAGGTCTGTGAAATGGCAGTGACAGACGGAGAAGTCAGCAGGAGTGCTGCACTTTGGTGTTGAAGCAGACAACATGTCAAAAGTAATATTTTTAAATATTTTTAAATAACAGTTTTGTAGATCAGTGTTACGCAGGATCTTAACTGAATCTGTTTCCTTCATGACACTAGCTAGGAGGGAGCATGTGCCATCAGGCTCTACCCTTCACCTTCTGGCACTGAAGTTAGTGATTTCAGGAATGATGGGAAGCCTTAAAATGTTTTTTTCAGGTTTGCATCTGTTAGACCCGACCTAACTGTTTGTTTCCTATTTTTGAGGATGGGGGAAAAACCATTTATATACATACTGCAAGTGGATCCAAACACGGGCAGCACTTCGGCTATTTCTCGGCAAAGTTGAGAAGATTGATGAGGGGAAGATACGATAAAATATGTCCCGTTGTTGAATCCAGGAGTTCTAATTGCAAATGTTCTGACAGACACATCTGCTCACAAATACATTAAACATGGGACGCAGTCAGTGATGTTGTGAAGAAACAGTTCTGTGTTTACTAATACAAATAAATCAGGCTTTTTGTAAGTAATCTTACTGTAAACGAGCTGAGTCAGGTCCAACCAGAAGTCTTCCCCTTCGTGTAACCCTGGTCTACATTTACTCTTTTGTGAATTCATAAAGAACAAATTACAGAATGTGCTTTAATACCTTTACAAAACGAGGCCTGGTATGTAGTGACTTGGTCTGAAGCACTGCAAACTTCTGCTCTCGGCAGTAGAAATAATTCCAACATTCCTGTTGTGTCGGAAACTAAGTGGAACATTTGAACTATCGAGGCGTCCACAATGAACAAATTGAAGTTTACTTAATCAAACTTGAACGTTCACCAGGTATAAAGTGAGTGCGAAATCCAAGTGTTATTTCCCATAAAACCACATGGAGGAAAGTTTTGTTAGCTCCATTTACAGTTTAACTGGAGGACATTTCTTTTGTTTCTTGTGTGCTGTGTGAATGAAAATGATTTGTGTTTTCCATCTACAGGCTCTAACATAGAGCTCGTAACTATTGACTGTTCATTAAAAGATAGATGAGAGGCTCAAGGTTCTGATGTTGACATCCAAATGACATTGCATGTCTCGTTATGATATTATCTTCTAGTGGTATCAAAAGTCTTTAATTTCATAGCAAATATACGGTGATAAATTAGATGTATCTATTACAGTTAATAATAATGTTGGCAGAGAATGCGTACACTTTTGAACTCGGAAGACGATGGATCACGTCAGTTGTCCGACACAGTTCTGTCGATGGAAGTGAGTGCTGCGTAGAACTGCCAAAGGACAAGAAGTTGAACGTGCACCAAAGTAATTCGTATTGTAGCTCGCCAAATCTGTGATATATAAACATTCCCTCGTGTGTGCGTGTGTTTTCTGAGAGGAGACAGTAAGTTTGTCTGCACAAAATAAAATGTTGTATACTGTGAGAAACAGACTGAGTCCTCAGAACCAATTTCCCTAATGACTGAACTCCTTGTGAAAGACATTGTATATAATATGATATATTATCGTCATTCCAGTATCATATTTTATTTAATAAGACTGTTGTATCTGATTTTAGTGCTACGTAATCATTAAGGACTTGTTTCCTATATCTGTATAGTTTTCTACTTCAGCTTCCACAAACCTTCTTTTGTTGTCAAACCCGTGAAATACAGAAAAACTCTCTTTACTTGGTGTGTTTTATTTCTTGATGATCCCTTACAACGAGTGTTCAGAATAACTCCAACAATGTTTAGAATGTTGAGCATAACAGCAACAGAGAGTCCAAATGTTTGCGAGGGAAAAAATATTATTATACAGAGACATTAAGTCGCCATCACCATTAGTTGAGACTAAACACGATAGCTTGAAACTTGTGGAGTGATAATTAGTCATTTACTTTACAAATAAAATATACCGGGCGAGTTGGTCATGCGATTAGGGGCACGCTGCTGTGAGCTTGCACCCCGGAGATAGTGGGTTCGAATCCCACTGTCGGCAGCCCTGAAGATGGTTTTCCATGGTTTCCCATTTTCACACTAGGCAAATGCTGGGCTGTACCTTAATTAAGTCCACGGCCGCTTCCAATTCCTAGGCCTTTCCTATCCCATCGTCGCCATAAGACCTATCTGTGTCGGTGTGACGTAAAGCAACTAGCAAGAGAAAAAAATAAAGCAAATAAAATACAGCCAAAACTGGTTAAGACGTTTTTGTGAGGACCGGAAAAAAAAGTCAAAGAGGGAACGTGCTAAAAATGAAAAACGGTTATGTTGTTAAATTTAAGGTTAAGTTTGAATGTAAAAATAATTACAATGAAAAGAAAGCAACAAGTGTTAACAGTTCATTGATGGAATACATAAAGAAATAATACATTTTAAGAACGCCAACATAGTAAAACATCAAGGAAAAGAGTTCTAAGAGACGCGAACTATACATGTTTAAAGTTATCGTAGGAATGTCCAACATCTGAGCAATTTGCACACGTTTCATGTGTGAATTAGCATCTGCTTTCTCAATAAACTTTAATTTTTCATCATTTGTAAACTGTCTAGCTTTCTTCTCCTCCATAACTGAATGTCCTCAAACCACTATGCATAAGTATAGTACGCCTAATTTATGTACGTTGTTACACAATTCACTTACGAACGTAAAATTAAGCACCAACGCATCACATGAGCTGCTGTTGCACGATCCAAACACAGGTCAGCAACAAAAACTGGCTTGAGACTGACGCTCCCTGCAGCTGTAGTCAGACACTCCAGGGCCGTGAAATTAAGTTCTTTACTAAATCCTTACCCAGGGCAGTCATCCCTGGCGCAGCGTGGCCGGGAACGCTAATTTAAATTTCTTATGTGAGAGTTATGAACATACTAAAGAGTGATGTAAATGGTTTCTGTAACATCTATTTAAGTCATTGGCATACCTTGCCGCCTGCCAGGTGGCCGCGCGTGCAGTGACCATTCATACACGGACGCCTGAGAGGTAAGCTGTCTGCAACTAGTTCAAGACTTTTGTCCATAGATGGCATGACTTGCAGTATACTGTCTGAAAGCTGAGAATCTGCTCTCTCTCTTGAAGTTGGAAGGAACATCCTCACTCAGCAGGCTATCGCTCTCCAAACAGGGTGATTACCCGCTTGCTAATCAGCAGAAATGGCTGACCCTAATAAACATTGCATTACAAGGAATAAAATCGAAGATATATTACAGGATAGTCAGAGTGAATTGGGCAGTGATGTAGTTTTAGAAAATTATACAATTTTATTTACTAGCAATGAAAGTTACAGCAGCATAACAAAAAATTTCACGGGAGAGTGATGACGCGTTTGAAGGTGATGATGATAGAAGTCCATCCTGCCTACAAAAAAAAACAAAGGAAAATGGCTGTGAATGGAGTAAAACAGGTGATAAACCTTCCAAATATGGTTTTTATGAAAGTCTGGAATAAAACCCGTCATAAACAGGACCCTCTCTCTGGATCCCTACTCTCTCGACATTTCTCAACACGTGGTTCACAACTCTTTATGAGATGACGTAGCTACTGAAAGAAACGGTTTTGCCTATCACTTATTCACAGAAAATATCCCAATTCACCCTGTGCGAGTTCACCGGGCACATTTCACAAGGCTTATGACCCCAAACCAAGCCGTGACTGTGTTGAAAGCACGACCGGCAAGAAAAGTGCAATGAGATAGGCCTACGAGTGTGAAAAGTATTTGATGGCTTTGCATTTCCCGGAGTGTTACAGGGTGTTTCAGATTGTTCTTCTGGGTGCTGCACTTCAAATGATTAAATGATTCAATAATTAAAATTCAGTGTGTTGTGGATTACATGTCTAAATCTTAGTACTGTAAAACTGTATCTTATGTGTGGTAGACATGCGCATGCTCATACATCAAAAATAGTATTCCAATGGGTTAATTGGACGTGGACTGGGACAGGAGTAATGATGAAACAACCAGGGAAACACACTAGAGAGAGACTTTTTAAACCATTTCCGACTGTAATTGTTTCATAATGTTCTCATCATTAAGTCTCATCCTCTTTGGTGGGAAAGAACATCTTTGCATTTATTTAGAAGACGCCCTACGGAGGCATGTGAATTAATTTTAAGAACATCTTTCAGATAAGTTTGACGTCATTGAAAGTACTGGAGAAGTAACAAAGTGCTTCGTCAGTACTGATGAAGCTGCCGGTTCTGCTCTAGTAGAACTAGAAAATTTATCGTCAACATTCCCCCACTCGGTGTGTGAAGTATATCAATGATCAGCAAGTAACAATTACTAAAATTTAACGATTGCAAGTGTATTTGAGGAAGTAAATTACAAGCAAAGATTACTTTTAGTAAAAAATAATTATTACAATTCAAAATTACTAATTTTACACGACCCTTGTAAGCTTTGTCTTTTTGGCAGCCTCCAGATGGGGCTGTCTCTCTGTCTATTGTTTATATCAAAATTATCTTCTCCATCATCTTTATTTTACTTAATGAATTTTAGCATTTCAAATAAATTAATGTTTATTATTATTATTATTTATTGGTGACAAAAGGTCCCATGAGCTTCTGGCTCGTGATAGGGACAGTACAGTACATACTTTTCTTAAGGCTGACCCGAACGTAGTCAAACACAGAAACACTACGGTAAGGCCAGCAATAAAATAGAACACACAAGAGTCACAATAGACACAATTAGGACAGGAAGCGCAACTAGCCACCCACAGAACGTAACCTTAAAATCAGTAAATTACTTACCACAATAAGAAGTAGGTGACACATCAAACCATGTAAAATTAAAATCCAGTATCAGATGAGTAATTCACTTGAAAGAACAACACCAGTGTTTTGATGTAATGGTAAGTAGAATTTATTAGAGAAAAATTAAACCTTCCAATTAGTAATAAGAAAACGCCCACGTAATAAAATGGAAAGACTAGTAATCAACATGAAATAAAATATTGCCAAGAAAATAAATTAATCATATTTAAAAGATATTAGGGGGCCCCACTATACTAGAGTTAATGTAATAATGAAAATCGTATCTGTTTATAAAGAATCAACTTTTACACTACCAAAAACCACATGAACTACCTAGTCCTCCTCAAGGACAGATCTTACCAGGAGCCCAGAAAGAAAATCCACCATAAATACTACACGCAGGAAGAAGATAAAAATAAAATTGAATTAGGGAAAAACAAAACTAAGGTACAAGAAAAGGGAAAGCACAAAACATTCAATAAAATAGAAAGGAAACACAGGTCATCAAGCCCAGAAAGGGAAAGCAAGGAACCAAAATCATTCGTCAACGGAACTGTTTACATTAACAATCACCGTACAACATCCGTTGTCATGGTAACAGGCCCACGCTCAAAACAACGCAACATAAAAGATACACACCGAAAGGAAACCAGGAACGAGGCAAAAGGCAACAATTTAGGTAGAACGGACCAAGAGAGAAGAAAATATAAAACCGAACCGCAAAAATTAAATAAACAAACCGGTACTTGGTTAGGGCTAAGTAGTTCAAGTTAGGCCAAATTGTGATGAGCTTAACAGTACAGTAAAAATTAGTATTCTATCGTATTCCTTTTTCCTCTTGAACAATTTAGAATGAAATTTACCATACGTCCAGAACAACGTTACAAGTTTACATCACCATTACAGCACGTGATTAAATGAATATGCTCTTAAAAGACATACTACCCAAGTTATTTTTTTTTTAAACATATCATTAAAATTTAGCCGAGAGTGAACAAATTTTAACCATTAGAGTCTAAGACACATCTAACACTTCCGAACAGTTTTTCATTTGGGGGTTCAACAATATCGAAAATAGAACAGAAGCTTGAAGCCACTCCGCGTCGCCATTTAAAACTCTGGTTCCCAAAACGCAGACAGATAGACTTAAATTAAATACATACAGTCTGTGGACGTTTTCACGATGAATGAGGTATCACCTCATGTTGAGGGCTAGGAGGAGAGCCCTCACACACGTAGTATTCAGCCGTTCTCCATTGTTCCAAGTAAAATCTTCATCATCACGAGGCGCCTACTACACGTGTCCATCACCAACCAGACGCCAGCACAAGAATGACTCTCTCGCTTCGAGCGAGCTTCAACAAGCTGTCCGAGACGAGCTCTCATTGGTCAAGGAGCTGAGCATCGTAGTACCAGTTCTCGGCACAGATGTCAGTACGTACAAGGAGCCCTTTAGATCAGGTCGTTACACGGACCAGACCGTTACCATAAGGTGGTAGAGAATCATAAAACTAGAAGGAAATAAGAAATTCAGCGAACTGAATACACAGAAAATTGAGGTAGAAGGACACTAATTTCCACAGGGATTAGCCCAGGTCCAAAAACGTTAGGGGAGGGGGGGGGGGAAGACGATTAAATGTGACACCTCGGTGTCAAGGCGACACAATAATTACATTTCATATACAATAGCTTTTTCAGTAAAGTGACATTTCATATACAATAGCTTTTTCAGTAAAGTGACAAGTCCTTTTTTTGGATAACTAAGGCATAGGTTGTTTTTTAACATGTTAGCATCATAGTTTTTCAGAAGTATATTCAGATATTGCATAGCTGTAAGATATTAAATATGGACAATATATTATTGTATTAATTAAAGTAAGTTATATAGAGATTATATTAAGATATCTGTATAAGAATAATATTCCTTCAGTTTTTTCTTAAAACATATAACCAATTTAGAGTTCTTTATAACAGGAGGCAACAGATTATATTCCCTAAACATTGATGATTCTATGCCTTTTACTCCATACTTTACTGAATTAGAGTGAGAGGGATATATCCTTACTGATCCTCTAGTTTCATATCTATGAATTTCACTAAAATGGGAGAAAACAGTAGAGTGGGTTAATTTCCTGTCTAGCGTATACATAAAGACTGATGATGAAAATGCAATTTGTTTATGGAATGGCAGAATATTTGACTCTGAAAAAACTTCATGTGACGGTTTGAGGAAGGGAAATCCATACATGATTTTGATAGCTCTTTTTTTGTAGGATTTCCAAATTATTAACATAATCTTTCCTACATCTTCCATAAATGAAGCTTATGTATGTTAGATGTGGGTGGATTATTGCATAATATATACACTTCAATTGTTGATGAGAGAAATTACTGTACCGGTATCTTAATCTGTGCATTATTCCTATCAAAGGGGTAATTTTGCTGATTACATAATCAATATGGTTTTTCCAGGAAAGTGTTGAGTCTAATATTATACCAAGATACTTAGCTAAGTTGTCTCTATTACTTGGTCCTTTAGGGTAACAGTGTTAGCCACTGTGATCTTATGGGCTGCTTTATGAAAGATTAAGTATTTTGTTTTAGGCACATTTATAATAATTTTTTGAGATAAAGCCCAGTTCGATAACTTGTTCAAGTCACAATTTATATCTTCCATCATTTGTGTTTCACTTGTCCTTTATAAGTTTTTAAGATATCATCGGCAAATAAATTACATTTTCCCTTTAGTGTTAAAGATTGTATGTCATTAATATAAATAAAAAATAATAGAATAGGACCTAGTACTGAGCCCTGTGGTACTCCTGTTTTTGTTTGTTGCTCAGAACTTTTAGTATCATTAATCATCACATATTGTGTTCGGTTCAATACATAATTTTGGAACCACTTGTTTGTTAAACCCCTAATTCCTGCTATTTTCACTTGTTCAGAAGTATTGTGTGGTCAACCAGGTCAAATGCTTTTTTAAGATCTATGAGTATCCCTGCTGCTAATTTATTTTCATCTAAGGTCTTTTGAACATCTATTACTGTATCAAATATGGCATTATCAGTTCCTCTATTTGGGAGAAACCCATATTGATTATTGGAAAAGTAATTAGTTTTACACAGAAAATTTACAAATCTAATTTTTACTATCATTTCTATGAGTTTTCCAATGGCATATAATATACTAATTGGCCTGTAATTGGATGGATCTGTATTATCTCCTGATTTAAAGATAGGTACAATTCTGGCACATTTGAGTAATTCTCCACTGAGAATTGAACGGTTAATAATTTTCACAATATATGGCACTAAACTTTCAACACAGGTTTTTACCATGACATTGGTTATTTTATCTTCTTTTAAATTATTTTTATCTTTTAGAGAAGTGATAATTTTGAGCACTTCACATTCATCAGTTGGAGACATGAAAATACTATTAGTTTGTGACTTTCAGCTTTTGTGCTGCCATGAACTTGCTCATCTTCAGGAAGACCTTTTGTTATATTTTCAGCTATGTTAACATTTTTTACTACTGTTTGATACAGTAATAGATGTTCAAAAGACCTCAGATGAAAATAAATTAGCAGCAGGGCTACTCATAGATTTAAAAAAGTATTCGACCTGGTTAACCACAAAATACTTCTGAACAAGTGAAAATAGCATGAATTTCTTTTGCATTCTTCAATTACAGGTAGACCTCGTTATACGCGATAGTTACGTTCCGCAGAATTGCCGCGCATAACGAATTCGTATAAATCGAGTCATTTTATATGTAAAATATACGGTTAGGTTTCCGTTTACTCGCATATTAAGCTTAAAATAGCAGAGATTTTTACTATTAAAAAAAAAAAAAAACCCATTATGTTTCTGAAATGCATTTTAATGCAAATGTTATATAAACTTAAAGTTTTAGCACTGAAACACACAATAATAAACTAAATTCTGCATACAAGCTCTTGGCTTTAGCTTGAATACCAGCTCCAGAGAGAGGCATGTGTTGGTTGCAGTTGGTTGTGACGCTCAATCCAATCCATTATTTCCATCGCTTCTGAGCGCGATTTGGTCACTCTTAGTCACACTTAAGTTAGAGCAGTTTTTCGAACTGGTTTCGCATTGTCCCGAATAGTTCTCACAGTGGATTCAGTAAGTCCCAAAGCATGTTGAATGTCAACAATAAGCTCACCTTTCTCATAGTGATCCAAAATGTTAAACTTTATTTCTAACGAATACGACTTTGGTACACGTTTCTTTCCTTTTACCCGGCGTTTTAAAATAGGAAAGCTGTCGAGTGCACCTTCACAGCTCTACTGGCCGAAATTGACGATTCACTTCTCGACAAATACGACAGAACATGCGCTTGCTCCGTGACGTAGTGTACTTTACAGAGTTCGACACGCATGTCTGCACCCGCCTTAAGGTATTAGAGCTTCAGTGTACAGTTAACAGGTGGCAGCACTGGACTTAAAACTAAAATCGCGTATAAGGAATACGCATATAACGGGGTTTACCTGTACTTCTGCAGAGGGTTTTTTGATACTACTGTTTGTGACCAAATTTTCGGAGATTGCAAGAATATCTACTTCTTTAATCTGACCTAAGATAATTTGGATATCATCAAATTTATTTTTCATGCTTTGTGCATTTATGTGTAGGCCTTTCAATTCACATGATCTACTTTCTAAAATTTTATCTTTAGGGTTTCATATTTAAATTCCTCTACTTTGTTTTTGGGATCCACGTTTGCTTATGTAAGGACAAAATTTGCTGATGATGATGATGCTTGTTGTTTAAAGGGGCCTAACATCGAAGGTCATCGGCCCGACAAAATTTGAAATTAAGAGAAGAAAACTTGGAATTGAATTGGGTACAACACAAGGAGAGATTACCTCATTGTTTCCAGATCAGCTGAAGTGAGCAGGTTCATACAGAACTTCAGGGTTTGCCACTAACCTCGAAGGACCGTCCTGGAACTTACGAATATACACTTTGCAGTCCCTGACCCATGTGTTAAATATTCTTCAAGTTGTTTGGAAAAGTTTGCCATAACCTCATTCATGTTAGGTTGTACAATGCAGTCTTCACGTCTGTACGACCATTGGAATTATTCTTCCTTACGGAAATTTTGGAGAGTTTCTTTGCTCATTTTCACACGTTACATGGAACCATACAGCCTGTTGAGTGCTTTTTATTTTCTTGCCACACGGGGAGCACACGAACACCATGATGTTATTTATCTTATTTAGTTGTAACTGTTTGAGTGCTAATTAGATTTGGTTTTAATGGTTTCCTGAGTTATTAATGTTACTGACCTCCAGTATATATCTGAAGAATTGTGGATATTACTCACATAAATTTGCTTTTTTTTTTTTTTTTGTCACTTTACTTAATATATCACACACCCTCTGTCGCCATTTTACACTTGGTTCTTAAACTTCTCTTCGCTAATCCTTGGCGTCTGAATGGGGGGAGAACATCTTTAAATTTTCCAAAAGCACTGTACATGGCCACTTGAAGAAATAAACTATGTTTAATTTTAAGAACATCGTTGGAATGTCTTTAAAAGTACCCCATCCTGAACTGGTGAAGATACTCGTGCTGCTGTGGGAGAACTGAAAAAGTTCTCCTTTTCATTACAAAATCTTCCTTCAATTTAAGGTTGACACAACGACAAGGCATAAAGAAACTGAACCTCGGAAATAGTTAGCAGTTCTGGAACATCTAAAATATACTGCTTCCAAACATTACAATAGTCCTTTGAGCTCCTTGTTTAATACTTGCTTGGCTCCTTTGCTGAATTGTATTCCTAAAGAAATGAAACAAGAAAAGCCGAACATTTTGTCTGTAAAGCTTGGTTCTCGAAACGTGTGCGATAGACATGATGTGGGCTTATGCCATGTCAGGGTGATTGCAGAACAGCAATCAATCACTTCAAAATACTAGATGCCTGAAACAATCAGTGGCAGAACCAAAACTCCCCGACACATCATTACTTAATTAAAAATCCTTGGGAGCCGCCCGCACCTCGACGACAGTGGTGTGTATAAGGACTGGCCAGGGAAAATGCGGAGCAATACTGAACAAGTCCTCTCCTCATTGCGACTGCGGTGAAGAGCAGCACATAGAGCTCGAATGTTCCTTCACAGCGTATAGAGGCTCACAACCTAACACAAGAAGCCGCTGAGTGGATTACGCATCTGGACATGTGAATGTTTTTATGAACTTGAAAGAGTGTGTATATTTATATGTATTTTTTAAATAGCTGACATTCCTCTTTTCATCATATGATAAATAAATAAATCATCATGAATTCCTTTGAGTGAGCTGGGTAGGGTGTTCCAATGAAATGTGCACAACATATTCTTTTTTTTTTTTTTTTTTGCTAGGGGCTTTACGTCGCACCGACACAGATAGGTCTTATGGCGACGATGGGATGGGAAAGGCCAAGGAGTTGGAAGGAAGCGGCCGTGGCCTTAATTAAGGTACAGCCCCAGCATTTGCCTGGTGTGAAAATGGGAAACCACGGAAAACCATTTTCAGGGCTGCCGATAGTGGGATTCGAACCTACTATCTCCCGGATGCAAGCTCACAGCAGCACGCCTCTACGCGCACGGCCAACTCGCCCGGTCAACATATTCTTGGGTAAGTCGTACATTGGCAAAGTAATCCAAAAGTTAAAACCGAAATTAAATCAAATTTTGTCAACTGAACTTATTGCAAATTTGTGCAGTATGAATGTTGTATCCATCGCCTCCTTCGGCCCACAACTATCGCTCGTTTTGGAAAATAATAAAATTGTACTTCACTTCCCATATTTGCACAAGTATTGGAACATCTGACAACACAACAAATACATTTACTTGATCTCCTTTTTCTCTGTCATTAACATTGGAGTAACTACAAGCTCAGAACAGAACAGGGAGTGCGAGTCTGCCTCATGTGTGCCTCTCCGCCCGGCCGCTCTCGCGGTGCTTATAGCAAAGTCCACTGCGGAGGCTACTTGGAGCCACACACAGTGCCAGTGAACTATGAGATTTATGCCTAATTAATAACGGTTCAGCTATAAGAAATAAATTGACATTTTCCATACAATATATCAAGTAAATAATATTACATCAGTCTTATGACTAGTTTCAGCCACATATTTGCCATCTTCAGCCAAACAAAAAGTTAAAATAGCCAAATTAAGCAAAGATATCTGTTTAATTTTTTAAATTTTAATTTTTTGTCACTTTATTTCTTATAATTGCACTTTTGTATGGAACAAAAATGAAATTTATATCTTATAATAATTAAACACATGCCCTTCTGTTCCTATTATTTTAGGACGTCACTGAAACGGTTCCAGTTCGACATGTATACAAGTAGCCAGATAGGTAACAAAGTAGTGAGTTACAACAAAACAGGCTCACATGTTCTGTGAGAAAGAAAAGATCAAATCACGAGTCAAGGCTGGCTGCCTGTATTTGACTTTTGGTACCCAAACAAGCAGCCACAACATGTGTTGGAAAGCTTAATCTGAACTGACTCAAAGGTCGTCGACCATTTGGGAGGTATTTCAACAGACAATGAGTACAGGAGGAGCTGCAATATAAAAATTTAGTTTTACATTTTTGATGGAAACATGGATTTTACATTGTCTAGAGTATTCAGAATATTGAAAGGAGAAGAGATGTTTTTATTTGTTTATGTAATTTCAAAGATTTTATTTAGACTGACAATTCATGTGTTTTTAATCCCTTATTTGGGTACTAAGTAACCTGCCCTGTCCTGGGTACATTTTCCCCCACTTTATGATATTTAAATATTTCCCGTTAAAATCTGTACGCAGTTAGTTTAGTGTAATATGATAGTGATTATTATACTTCAATAACATTACTTACGTTATTTATGTGGTTGTGCATCCAGGCGATTTCAGGTTTTGTAGATTGCTATCTGTGTGATATATAGGCGGAAACAAGGTCATCTGTGAACGTGCTGAAGTATTCTTCGACAATGTCTACATTACTAAAACTATAATTATTGTATTTACCCCTGTAAAAGCAATTCTTGGTCTTGGGGCACCATTTGCAATGAACTGAAGCGGTTGTCACATTCTGAACGTCTTCCTCATCGTTTGTTTCATCTGGAAACACTTCACTTTCACTGTCCTCTTCTTCAGTATACATGCACACATCATCACTTGCTAAAAAAGATACCTCATCTTCTAAAACTGTCAAAACACCAGTACAATCAAGCTCATCTACTTTACGTTTGGAAGCCATGCTCGTCAACGTAAACAGCTGCACGGGAGCATCGTGCAAGGCACCAAAACAAATTCATTTTAGGACGCTCCGATAGCAATACAATACGCAGTGCGATATTGTTGAAAAGAAATCAACTAATGCAGTAGACTCGATAGCGATGTCAAGTGCCGACACTCCCACGAGAAATAAGCAAAATGTTTACGATCGAATTATGCCGTCATACCCACCATAGAAGCCCAGCATGGAAACGTCATGGCCATTTAAGGGGTTAATTTATAACGTATTTGATTGTATATTGTTACTATTTAATTGAAACAAGTCCACAGAATGTTTGGTCGCTGATGAGGAGAATGAGTGTGGTGTACGATAGACATGATGTGGGAGGTGATTGCAGAAGTCTTCCTCGTGAACACTCTGAAGACGCAGAGCAAACGCAACGAGTTTCACCTTGACACGTCATAAGCCCACAACTACAGGCCGTGAAAGCATCAATGGTCATCGTCATCATCATTAATTCCCCTTATCCAGCTCCTTCCGGGTCGGGGTATTTATGTTACTTCTCCATCTTCCTCTTTCCTTCCACGATCTTGTCCCAGTCTAAATTTTGTCTTCTTATGCTGCTCTTCACTGATTCAATCCACCTTGCTCTAGGTCTTCCTCTTGCTTTCTTGCCCTTGCACTTTGCCCCCAGCATCTGTTTTGGAATTCTATTCTCCTCCATCCTCTTTTACATGTGTAAACCACCTTACTTTATTCTTTTGAACTCTCTCATTTAGCTTTCCTAACCCAACTTCTTCCTAACATCTTCATTTCTTACTCGGGGGAGCCTGCTAACCCCTAGAGGGCGCGTCCCCGGGTGGCGGATAGGGGGACCCTACAATTCAGTAAGGCTGGTTGAAATACCCAATACAACCTGCGGACCAACAGGCAGCCCAGTTCCACGGGCTTTAAAATACTGGGACACCCTCTCTCGAGGGGTTACAAATGTGGAGGGCCCAAACCCAGGGTATGGGTAAAGACCTCAATGGCATCAGTGACAGAAGAGGGAAACTTGTAGCGTCTGTACTCCAGAGGAGCGGCTACAGAAGGCATCTGTACTCCAGTGGAGCGGCCTAGAATAACACCTGGCAGTAAGTATAAAATGCCTTTGGAAGTGGTGACCCCATCATAATAATAGCCTATATATGGTACGGTACTAGGAAATCAACCTCGGAAAACGCTAGCGCGTCCCCTGCAAGCGACGTGCAGTTCTCTGTGTACTGAGGGAACTATGAGAAATGGGCGACCAGTAACCAACAGTATGATAGCAATAGTAAATCCTATGACCCTGACAGGAAAGGCGGAGGAAGTAGTAGAAAGCATTAATGGTAACAAGATTAAATGGTTTTTTACATCGTACTGACAAGACGGACACATTACTAAAATAAACCATAATGGTTAAAATAATTTTTAAATAGAGACAGTGTTTTATTGCTAACAATACTTTCATTTTATAAACCGAAGTTTGCACAATGACCAACAAATAGTGGTGATCACATAAATTATACATTAATTCTGTGCATGGAAAGGCTAAAATATTTGTATGCCAATAGGTTAAAGTGAAGAGCCTAGAGTAAATAACAAGGGATTACTAAAGAGACCTGATGCTTGGTTCCTGACGCATCTGATGAACCCTCTCCACTGTCACAGAAACATATCTCTTAAATCATCAGAAGATTCATCTCTCCTGAGAGAAATTTGCCAACAGCTCCTTTAACAATCGACAACAACTTTGGATCCGTAACAATCTTCTCTAGAAGAGCTGAGACGGAAAGCACTGCAGCTCCTTTGATAAGTGTGCTGATGATCTTCCAGATTAGCGACGTCAGCCGCTCCTTCCGGTTCCAGTCCATATTTCTTATTACGTCTGCCAAAGTGAGAATAATGTTCTGCCCCACGGTGCCCACAGCCGTGGCAGCCATCATTCCTCCCATGGCAAGTCCGCGGGGACCCAAGAGCAGTCCACCAACAGCAGCACCGGCTCCCACAAGAAGGCCACCTGCAAACAAGAAAAGGTGTTACAGGAGGAAGCAGTATGGAGTAAAGAAGTGTCCAATGTGCAGTGTGTGTGTGGAATTACTGGTTAGAGACAATGAATTTCATACCAGTTCCGTACCGACTTGACAATTCTTGAATATTAATTCTAAAACAATTATATTTGTGGGTCAACCTTTTCAATACACAAAAGACTAAAGTGCTAGACAGAGTGCTTCAACTAATACAAATGTCAGCAAGGAACTGGATGTCTTGGATATCACGAGCAAAAGGTGTTGAGAAATTCATCGTCACATTGGCCTCAACAAAGTGGCTCTGTAAGTCCACAATCCAACCTCGAACCCAGCCTCAGACACCTAATTTAGCACAAGACGAGTTTATTCCAAAGCACTCTGTCATTTCTTATTAAATTATAATTTTACCTTCCGCAGCCCAGCACTCGCCACATTCAGCTGCGCACGGAATGATTGTCGTTTGGTTACACGCTCGGGAAGGATTTTGTCAAGGGGCGCTCAGTGCTGCCAGCCTCTGTACTTAGGACCTAATGAGTGGTACTTCAATAGCTGGTGGTGGTGATTAATGTTACATTGGTCAGACCTTTGGTCTGGATTGGTTCTTGCCGTGGACAAGGCGATTGGTCTGGACAGTTAGAAGCCGATGGCGGGTGCTGCTCTTCATTAGGTTATAAAAGTAAATGTACTTCTGGGGCCGCCATGGTGGGTTCCTATACATCGCAATGAACACATCTCTCCTCTAAAAGGAATTCCAAGTAAGATTTGCATTATTTTCGCTTCCTTACAATGTTATAAAATCTGGGCTGCGGAAGGAAAAATTATACCCTTATTAAATCCGAAGCAAGACGATGCTCCAAGGCAGACACCGCACATTGTCTTTAAAAATTTTAATTAGCTTTTTCATTTTTCCATCATTTTATCTACTTAAATTGTTTAAAATCTTTTATAACTGCTTCATATGTCTTTGCAATGTCCATAGTTGAGTGAGAAACATGTCCATGTTGTTTATATCACTAAATTTACAACGCATTTGTAATATTTTAGTGTTTTGTTACAAGTCCACAAGAGAAGTTCCTCCAATCCAGCAGTCGGCCCACAAATATAAATTCTTAGAATGAATATACGCATAACAAGAACCTTAAAACTTTCAACCTTTTGGAGGCCAATTACATTTGCACTTGCATCCTCTCCAGATATGGCAAAGATGGAATAATATAACGCAGATATTGATTTTATATAATTAACAATTTGAAAGTAACGTATACAATATTTTATATTGTCAGTTGGTCAACAACACTTTCTCATCGTGCTACTGTCGGAAGCAGTCCTGGGTTCCACTCGAAAATGTTGTCTTCACTTTCTTGTCTGTGACCTCTCCAGCATTAGGGATGTGCAGCTTTGAGTGGAGAAAAAAGTCAGCATCGAGGTCACTACCGTCATGCAAACGCTTGTAAATACCGTGTCTATGCACGCTGCCACGTACGCTCGGTATTCAGCACGAAGGTTAGTTTGATCCTCAACAGCTCTGCATCAGCTGCCCTAGAAGAGGGATACTTGGGAAGCGAGCAGTGCTGTAGTTTCCCATTGTTTTCCTCACCGTTGCTAATACACCTGCCAAGCCCACTGAAATGCATGCAGCAACCAATCCTATGAGCAATATTTCCATAGCAGGAACTGTGTGCGTAAGAAACGGCATTACTAGCATCACTCATACGTCAGTCACTTTCATGTCGTCAAAGCGAAGGATGAGCCTGAGAAAGGTCGATGTAACCCACGTCAACAAGACACAGACTGGTGTTGGTGATTATTATTTTAAGAGGAAGTACAACTGGGCAACCTTCCTCTATTAACATTAATCAGAGAGAAAAAATAGAAGGGGTCCGACACTTCGAAAAATGAAGATATCGGCCAAAGGAAGACGAGGGCCACGAAGGGCGTGAAAATGAAAGACTCCCTAGGATTCACGATCATCAGGGTCAAGCAATGACAGGACTCAGCTAAGGGCCTCGTGGTCGCCAACCCTCACTCCCAAGTTGGGGCAACACCACCTATAGAGAAGGCCTAGCAATACAAATACGGTCCTCGTGTGACGTCATGCTGCTACGTCCTATCTGAACTGTAAACAGCTGGCAGCATGTTTTGAATGTTATTTTGTTGGATGTGTGAACAAGTGTAGTTTTTGACTAGTGTTGTGAATTTATGTTCTTTACTTGGTGGTAGGCTTACCTATCATAGTAAAAGGCATAATGCCTCATAAGTGCAGTGTGCCAAATTGTAAAGGCAACTATTTAAACGGACCAAAAGTGAGTGTGTTCTCTTTCCCTGCTAATGAAGAATTGAGGTTAAAATGGATAAGAGCTATTCATCGGGAGGATTTTATTCCTACGAAACACTCTAGGGTATGTAGAGTTTTTGTTTACTAAATTCTTTTGACACGGAAATCACATTAAGAAATTACGAACAGCATAGTTTACGAATATGTGCATTCACGTTTCAGTGTCATTGTATTTTAGGTATGCGAACTTCATATTAAAGATGATGAGATTGAAAGATCCATGAGCATGTTCGATGAAAAGAACGGGAGGTTACTGACTGCTCCTTTGTCAAACCCCAGATTGGTGAACGGTTAGTTCATCATTCCTAGATCTAACACAATGATGTTTTAGGCATATTCTTTGTTACTTAATAGAATGTCAGTTTCAGTACAACTGTGTAACAACTAATTTTAAACATTTTAGATGCAGTTCCATCACAGTTTCCAAACTGCCCTCAATATCTCTCTGGAACCACTACTGCCTCCCGTGAAGATCCAGAAAACAGGCGGCGCAGAGTGGAAAACCAGTGTTTAGAAAATGCTATTACTGACAGTTTTCGTACATATAGTGAACATGCTGAGGCAATAACATTTAAAGACTTTGAGGAATTAAAGCTGAAAGTGAATGGCATTACATTTAATACTGAATGGGACTTGCTCAAGAAGGAATCAGGTTTATATTTCATTTTAATGAAAGAGGAACCCAACCCTCATATTTCTTGTTGTGTTAAAATAACACAAGATTTACATGCTTCATTATTTGTCAATAATGTAGAAGTTAAACGCTGTAAAGGGGTGTCATTGCCCAAGCATGTTAAGAATCTTACTGAAATTGAAACATTAATACAGAATGCCCATTCTCTGTATGTATCTTCTACTATGTCTAGCAGCCAGGATATAGAAGAAACTTTGACTGTTCTTGATGGTTTCTTGCAACACTTAGAAAATGAGTTTCCTGAGAAGAAAAATATGTTGAATTTCTTAAAAGAACAGCTATTCTTGTTACCTAAGAAGAGGGTGAATAATTATTCCTGGGAGTTAATGGTATTTTCTTCATTAGCTCATTCAATTTCTCCCCATTGTTACAAATTTATTCGAGGATCTGGTAACTTATCACTTCCTGCTCCACGTACGTTGCAAATAATATGCTCAAAGCTTGTAACAAACCCTCTGCAGGAAAAGAATGACAATTATCTGCTCTATATGAAGAGTAAATTTCCATTACTCTCTCCAGAAGACAAATTAGTGCTATAGTCGATGGATGAGGTTCATATCAAACCCCAGTTAGATTTCAAACAGGGCAGGGAAGTATGTACTGCGATGAACAGTGATGAATGTGCCACAAGTACATATGTTTTCATGGTCCATAGTGTACTTTCACATTATAAAGATGTTGCTCATATTGTACCTGTCACTAATATTCATGGTGAGGAATTATTTAACACTATGAAAACAATAATCCTTCATTTGGAAGAAATAGGCCTTGAAATAGTAGCAGTTATTGCAGATAACAGTGCTCTGAACAGGAAAGCAGTGTCTCTTCTTAGTGATCCGCCTGAATTGAAGCATGTTTACAGCCATCCCATAGACAAGAACAGAAAGCTCTTCTTTATCATAGACACCGTCCACATTTTAAAACGTGTTCGAAATAACTGGTTAAATGTAAAGGATCAGCAACTCTATTTCCCAGACATAACTGACTATGAGAAGATACTTTAGTGTGTTGAAACATCTGCATTCATTAGAAAAGAAGAATCTTCTAAAATATGGGTTCTCCCTGACACTGAAAGCTTTGTATCCAACAAATTTGGAACGTCAAAATGTTTCTTTGACATCCACTAGCTATTGCCCTGAAGGAAATAGGACCTAAGAAGAACTTGGAATGCTGGGAAAGTACAGCAAATTTTATAGAAATAATCTCTATGTGGTGGGACATAATAAATGTCAAAACCCTATGGAAAGGTAAATGTCTCAGGAATCCTTTTCAGGAGCCTATAACCGCAGTCTCGTGTCATATTGAGTATTTGGAGAAATTAGTGCAATGGTTAGATAATTGGAGGTCGAGTACTTCTTATGGAAGACTCAGTAAAGAGACACATACTGCATTGACTCTCTCTTCAAAGGGTTTATTAGAAATGGCAAATTACTTTCTTATTGATAAAGGCCACAGCTTTTTCTTGCCTGGAAAAGTGCAGACGGATAACTTGGAAGCTCGGTTTGATAAATATCGACTGCTTGCAGGTAGTCAGTACAATATATCTCTTAAATTGCGACTTCAGTCTGTTATGGAATTGGATGCTGCTACAATGAGTGTGACGTTGGTGTATTTGTGGAATGTACAGCAGATGAAAATGATGTGGATGGGATTGAAGAAGTGGATATTGTTCCTATGGTATAATGAAAAGATACAGCTGCGATTACTGTGAAGTTTTTATCTGCAGTGAAACAGGTGATAGTGCTGCTGCCCATTCAAGCTTAATAAATGCAAATGACAGGGGAGGATTGTGTCATCCGCACAGTGATGTGGTACTGTGCACATCATACTGTTTCATAATTATGAATAAACTATTAGAGAAGGATTTCAAAACACAGTCACTTGAATGTGTTGTTACAAGTAACTATGAAATGTTTGCCCTCTGACATTTTTATGGGCCACAAGTGCCCCAGTCATACAACAGATCTCATTCAACGGAACATTCTTCATACAGCTAGCAACATATTGATTAATAATTTTGTAAAGGACTTCAATGATGATGCTAAATCTAAAACTCTCGCCCAGCATAAAAGAAGAAAACTAATGCAGTGAATTATAGTGTTTAGTGCTGATTATGACAACCATTTTGTAAATAGATCACAGACTGTTTTTAGTGTAAAAACTATGACTAAACTTATAAAAGCAGACAACTAGTTTGTAAATTAAATTATCTGATATGTTTCTGTAAATGCTGTACGCAACTGTCAGTGATTGGTATTGTCTAAGCCATGTAGGCCCCTACTGGACTTCATTCATTGATAAGGTAATTATAGTGTGATTGAGTGTGCATGCCAGTTTTTAGTTGGTGTGTTTTAAGTTGTTCATGTTTTAGTGTTAAGCTTGTGTGTCATGTACTGTATTTTGTTATTAAGGCAAATATGAGGAGTCATTTATTGTGAATGCCATTCTTATAGTTGGTGTGTTTTAAGATGCTGCTGTAATTGTTTAGAAATTGTTTTGTAAAATATCTTAGCCTATGAATTCATCAGTAACTGTGGGTTAATAATTATTTCACTTCTGTCTTGAACAGAGTATGAATATTTTGGAAACTACCAAACGAAGTATAGGGATTGCCGGATACCTATTTGCGTAAAATTTCGTTATTTAAATATTGGTTGTTTTTGCCGAATAATCTTTACGTTAGAAATGATCAGTAATACATCTTACATGGTTTGGTACGGTAACTGCTCGGTAAAAATAAAGATTGAACTGTACAGTAGATTCGAACTGAAATAATCCGGTCGAAGTGTTTAAGTTGCGAATGGCATGACGTACGCCCATGGCCCGTTCTCGGCCTTAGCGCTGTGACGTCACGAATCGTATTGCGAGGCCTTCTCTATAGGTGGTGTTGGTTGGGGGCCCTTGGTCGCCTGTTACGACAGACAGGGGATACCGTGGCTGTTTTTCTACCGCCCCCATCCACAGGGGATGGTACACTGAGATCACATCTTACAATCATGTTCCTTTC
Source organism: Anabrus simplex (assembly GCF_040414725.1). Lineage (NCBI taxonomy): Eukaryota > Metazoa > Arthropoda > Insecta > Orthoptera > Tettigoniidae > Anabrus > Anabrus simplex. Next base: position 14,192,565 of record NC_090277.1, on the reverse strand, counting down.
TGTGTCCTCCCCCATATACCGTAGCTGATTATCTTATAAAATAATTCTGCACCAGCGACACATTTTCCAGGTCTGTACACTCTAGAAACATCAAGTTGCCATATCTTCAAAGATTAGCCTTTCAGGTTTCTCATCTCCGTTTTAATTACAGTGTTGATGCGGTGAAAGTACATGGATCTTAATATCATTGGGGTAATAACATTAACAAGATTGTTAGCCTAAAGAAATTTGGCGGCTGTAGTAATGATGTGAGGGCCTCCGTGGCTCAGACGGCAGCGCGTCGGCCTTTCACCACTGGATACCGTGGTTCAAATCCCGGTCACTCCATATGATTTTTGTGCTGGACAAAGCGGAGGCGGGACAGGGTTTTCTCCAGGTACTCTGGTTTTCCCTGTCATCTTTCATTCCAGCAACACTCTCCATTCTCATTTCATAGCATTTATAAGTCATTAATATATCACTTTGGGAGTGGCGACCCCATCGTACTAATAGCCTATATATGCTTCATTCATTACATCCCTGACCTGGTCAATGACTGGAAAACAGGTTGTAGGTTTTCATTTTCAGTAATGATGTGAAGAAGAGATCCCATTTACAGTATGGTTCCAGTGGGACCCTCACCAGGACTACCTGATACGAAAGAAAAAAAATCCAAAGTAAGCAGCACAATATGTTCTGGGTGATTTCTGACAAAAGAATTGTGTTATGAAAATGTTGCAAACCTCAACAAACCCCTATCTTACGCGTACCGTTGCAGTTCAAGTGAGCACAGGTCCGTATCCACACCACAGTCCCATAGTTCTGGAGCTGCCACTGGTTAAAATAAAAGACATGGTACCATGGGCGCGTATGCCCGGGGGCAAGGTGGGGACGCCCCCCCCCCCAGCTCTAAGGGAAAGGGAAAAAACCTAATAGTCAGATTTTCTTTTAAGAAAATTATTTAAAAATAGGTTTTACGTAGATGTGGTAGGGGATACCGTGTGTGGTATTCTACCGTGGAATACAAGTCTCCATTCATCTTCCAAAATATTAAAAATACTACACACCCCAGGTTTAGCCCCCCCCCCCCCTCCCCCACAAACTATCCTATGGGCGCCCATGCATGGTACAACATAGAACGGAAACGTAAGCTGTTCTCTTTGTTTGTAACTTACCTATCAAGGTGTTCACGTCCAGTACACGAATCTGCTTCAGTTCACCGAGTTTCGACACCAGCAGTGCAGTCTTCTCAGTGGTACTGGTACTTGGTGTGCTATATAGCGACATCTTGTAACTTTAAAAAAATCCGTTTACAAGAACCAAAATTCTACCACGCACCGGTACGTATCACACTCCCAACCGCACCCTACGGGACGCTTCTGCTAACTGTCCCAAATGGAAGCAAGTGAAGTGAAGGACACTAATATCAAAGTACAAGCTACAAATTGACTGTGACCAACTTTTACAAAGTTTGACAAGTCGACGAATTTCTGGAGACATTTTATGTGACTAGATTTCACAGATTAAAATTTTCTTGTATTAATAGGGAGATTATTATTCTTTTAACGAAAAATAAAACGTTAATATCTAGTGAAAAAGAACTTTTAAGCTATAAAATTGAACCTTTCTCATGTATCAACGTTGGCGACACTGGAAAACCGTTTTTGTATACAGGAACTAATTACTCTGCATAACTCAGGATTCCCCTCCGTGGTGCACGTGATCCTGGAATGAGCTATTTAGTACTCTCTAACAAACCTTCAAATGTAGCTGCTGGACACCGTTGTGATGTAAACGTGATTAATATTAACACAAAATTGATTTCAATAGGCAAAAGATCCCTCATTTCGAAGAGTATACAGTCTGAATAAAATTCAAAAGAAACGCTGACTCGGTCGTAGGCTATTCCTGGAATGTAATCGGATGGAAACTCAGACACAACGTTGCCAAGTTGCCAAGAATGCACGTTTGTTCTCACTTTGTTTTCGCGTTCAAGTGTGTCTAGTCTTGTTGACGATGTAGTGAATTATACTACCATCTTAAATCAATATAACCCAGAAACACAAACTAATTCGAATGACACGTTTCCTACGAGCTGGTAAGATCTCGTCAAATCACGAACCGCCGAATAAAATCTAAAAGCACTAGGTACTGAAATAAAGGATGAAGTTCGTTCTCTACGAAAGGCTAAATATATCCTTGTTTATCTGAAATCCCGTTTCTCCAGAACGATATTTTTTACGAAGGACAAAAATGGTGATAAAATTTAACATTCCCAGAAGAATTAGAAAATATTTTTTAAAAACACGTTAACGCACGTAGAAAACTACATTGGAGTGCAGTTAATTATACATGAAACCGGTGTCGGTATAAAGAAAATTAGGCCTAATTGTCAGGTCATTTGGAGATAGAGGATTTATAACTAACTTCATGTCTGAAGTCATGTCGAAGTAATGCATTTACGAGGTTATGTGTTAGCGCATCAAAATACCAAAACGTTGCGAACAGTATCCAAGTCACAAATTTACGACATTTTATGTTAACACATTGAAAGCTCCCGTACCTATATCCAAAGAATTTACGAAGTGTTGTATTACCGGTAACAGAAATATGCGCATTACAATAACGTGTTTCTGTTTTTCGCCATTAGCGATTAGCACGATATTTATTTCATCCTGAGGTTTCAAGATCAACTATACAAGCGTCTCGGTATAACGCCATAATGCGACCTGGCCAATCACAAGGCGTTCTCGCAGTCTGACCCTGACCATCGCCCTCTATATCACGGCGGCCGCTCGTCATTTTATTCCTATAATACTCCCTCCTTGGAGAATGTGAAGACTACTTTGTCTTTGTTTACATTAATCAGCTCATCAGTTGTTGCTATCTTCGAGTCCACCTACTTACACCAAGTTCGTCCGATAACCTGAAATATACATACATACATACATACATATCTTTATTACCCACCCTAGAATACACCATCGGCTTTACAGGTAATAAAGACAGACCGAGCGAAACCCAAAAACAAAAGAACAAACAAACAAACACTAGGCACTACATCTCTCCTAAAACTACTTAGCTAAATTATTTACCTCTAAATCTACTCAGTGTCCTCCCACACGCACGCGGATAGCCGGCAAACGTGCAGAAAGCACCGCACTACAAATTACCCTATTTCCCTATTCCCCTATTCCTACCAACCACCTAGAAAAAAATATATATAGTAGACCGGTCTCTGCGTCAGCCCTGGTATGGAATACATGCCCACCAACCCGTTGATCGCAGGGACCAGCCTCGCCACGTGAGAACTGATCTTATTTCTCACCTACACCTGCTGACAATGTATTCCTTACCTACCATGTGTGCCAAGCCAGCTTGGCGGAAACCCGACCCATCACATGGCTTGTCACACACTTCCGCTATATACGTCACACCTTCTCTATTCATTGTCAGCTCACTACCTTCCCTCTTCTTTTTCTTTTCTTGCCGTGCAGACATGCTAAGCCTAGCTTCTTTGGGTTGGGTCAAGCCCCCAACCCCTCCCTCTTCCCTTGATACGCCACCTTCTCCTCTCTCGCACTATTCCTGCCCACTACATCTCACCTTCTTGCACTTAAGACTTAAACATCAACAATTTTTTTTTTTCACTTACACACAAACAGACAGTTTCCATTCCAAGTCCATCAGTTCACTCAGTCTTCACAATCTACAACACCACACTTGCCTCAAACTGTTAAACTTAATTTTTATACTTCCAACATTTTCTCCTTAACTACAGTCCCCCTTAATCTATCTAAATTACTATTACACACACCATCTTTATCCTCCCTCCTCACACAAATACCTTTTTTTACACCTCATATACACACAAACAAATAGTACTCCATTCCAAGTTCATTAGTTCGCTCAGCCATCTCACTACTTTTTTTTTTCATTTTTTTTTTTACCTAAGCTTCATAACTACCATCCACGGTAAACTTAAACTATAGAACAGCTTCTTAAATTTACACTACCCTCAAGCCAACTCAACCTCCCCTATTCTCAACTCTTACCTAATTTTCTCAGTCTTTCCCTTGTTACCAACTCTTCTCTTATACACCTCTGCTCTCATATTCCAGAAGTCATTAATCTATCACCTCCTCCCCTCCTACTACTTCCCTATCTACTTCCCAACACCCTGCCCCAGGCGGATCACCTTTTCCACAGGGCAAGGTGCTCACCCCCTTTCCCCTAACACTACAGCCCCCTTTTCTGATATCATCCCCTTCCCGCATCTGCTCAGGGCGGATATCCATTCCTCTGAGCAGAATGCCCTCCCCCTTCCTCCCTCGGCAAGAACCACATTATCTGCACATCCCCTGTTACTCCCTCAATTTCTTTATAAATATAGCTCTGGCCACATTTAAGAATTTCGCTATATTCGTTCCTTTCTCCCACTCTCTACATAACCAAGATGTCATCTTATAACTTTCCCCTATCAAATCCAGCTCCTTCTTACTCAGTAGTTTAATCTTTATCTCCTCCAAAGCTCGGCATTGATTAAAAATATGCAGATCCTCCCACATCCCTCCACATAACACACATCTATCACTATTCTCACTGCCTACCCATCCCCTATAACCTGAAATAGAATAATTAAATTCATGCAAGTAATATTTAAAACTCATAACAAAATAATACCATTTTTACGTTAAAGATACTATGAAATTATTTCAGGTTAAGCTACTTAGAAATCCGAGTCAGTGTTTTTTTTTAAATAAATAGACCACGTTTACTCTTACAAAACCTACCGGTAAGCGTTTTGTACAAGGTGTTGTGTTTTTCAAGCTTTGTTAGCGGAAAGAGAGTATTAGAATGTTATTTTTATTTACTATAGGCTAATATGAATGAATTATGAAGTAATCTATCAAGTCGATCATCACTGATCTACATTTAGGGCCGACCATACATAGCAATGATTTCAGGTTAACTTATCGTACTTGGAAATCTGAGTCCACGTTTACAATTACATAACCTATAGTTTTATACAAAGTATTGGACTTTTCAAGCTTTCTTAACAGAAAGAATGAAGAGAGGGATGATATTTTACATATAATTGATGAATTATCCAGGTTTCTATAACGTCAGGCATCTGTGTTCTGTATGTACGCCTGTCGCCCAGGGGGCAGATTTGTTTCACAAAGAGAAATTTATCGAACAATATTTGCCCCACTTTGTCCCCTTGAATTTTGATCGTTCCTATTTTTAAGAGCTCCCCTCAAACTTATTTGCCTTCTAATATCATTCCATGCCACCTCTCGGAACATACCGCGTAGTCAAGCAGCTTGTCTCCGTACTCCCAGCCCAAAGTTTGCAACTTTTTCGTAACACTACTCTTTTGTCGGAAATCACCCAGAACAAGTCGAACTGCTTTCCTTTGGAACTTTATAGTTGAGACGGGCAACCGATTCCCAGCCAGCCCCTTCCTTGCCCCGGAAGTGGGCTTTAAAATGGAAGTTTTCATTCCCCAACACAAATCATCACAGCTACGTTGCCAATACACCTCTTATTGCAATAGACGTCAGTCTTTTTGCACCTGCTTCGTTTGCTGTTCGAAATTGTGTTAATATTTACTTCATTAATTAATATTTGTGAAGTGTAGGCCTGTTGCTTCATGCAATAACGTGGAGGCCTTGGGGCGGCAGCTGATTCGGTTTCCTTCCATGAACAAGTTTAAGGAGTACAATAAAATTCTGTGTCAAAACCTACACCCATCAGCCCGCAGCCTCACGCAGACACGAAATGTTGCGACTTCCTCCATATCACCGTAATTTAAACCCCATAGAAATGATCTGGGCTCGACTGAAATCGTATGTTAGGAAAAATAACGTTACCCCAACTTTGAGTGCTAGTGTGTGTCAACTTCTGCGTGAAGGAGCTGGAACAATCGGCCCTTGGTACTCAATGACTCCCTAATTAACACAAATATAATTAAATTACGAGTGAAGTGTGGAACTATTCTAGAGCATAAATCACGGTCTGTCACGACTAATGTTTATAGCTCGCAATGTCACACGTTGCCAGCGTATGGAACAAGGAGCGTATGCTGGACATTTTGAACACCAATCGTAAACGATTGAACGTACGACATATTTTATAGGGACTTTTTCTCTTGTTTTGCTGGCCCCGCGGTTTAGGGACAGCGTGCCTGCGTCTTACCAGGAGGCTCCCAGTTCGATTCAAGGACAGAATCTGAGGGCTGGTTCGGGTCCTCTCAGCCTACGTGATTACAGTTGAGGAGGTATATGACGATCAGATAGCGTCCTCGGTCTAGGAAGCCAAGAGGATTCGTCGTGCTGACCACATGACACCTCGTAATCTGCAGGCCTTCGGGCTGAGCGACGATCGCTTGGTAGCCTGCTGTTTATTTTTCTGTTGTTTTGGGGTGAACTGTACCCCCCCTTTCCCCTGTGGGTGGGGCGGTAGAATAACACTAACGGTATCCCCTGCATGTTGTAAGAGGCGATTAAATGGGGCTCTTGGCTCAGGAGCACGGGGTTCTTACCTGAGTTCTGGCATTGCTTCCATTTACTTGTGCCAGGCTCCTCACTTTCATCTATCCTATCCGAACTTCCTTGGCGAAGCCTTGTTCTTTTCCAACCCCGACGGTATTATAGGGAGTCTTTCATTTTCACGTCTCTCGTCGCCCTTGTCTTCCTTTGGCCGATACCTTCATTTTTCGAACAGTCGGATCCCTTCCATTTTTCCTCTCTGGTAAGTGCTCAGTTCTACCTCCTCTTAAAACATTCAACCACCATTAGTGTTAGAGGACGATTGCTCAGTTGTACTTCCTCTTAAAACAATAATCACCACCGTTATCCCCCTCCCCACACGTTTGGGAACATACTGCATATTAAAATAATTCATTCTACATTAAAGTTATGGTTGTACCTGCTGCAGCTAAATTCATTGATACGTTTTATACATTTTACTTAAAGGAGTCCAATTACTTATGTTTTCTGCAGACAGGTCCGTATAATACTGGTTAACCAGCTCAGGAAGGTTTCACCTACACATTGGTGATAAAATGGAATATCATAATTTTGGAAATTTTCTTTCTGAACCTCGGGAGGTAAACTTAGTAGAGGGGGTTTGATTCTACAAAGTGCTTTTCCGTGGTTTCCCATTTCTTCTCCAGGCGCCCGGCTCCTTGGCTAAATGGTTAGCGTGCTGGCCTTTGCTCACGGGGGCTCCGGGTTCGATACCCGGCAGGGTCAGGAATTTTAACCACTAGTTTCTAGGGTCCCTACATAACGTCCCTCTGCATCTGTAGTCTCATCAATTGGTAAGTAATTTTTTCCCCTTCACACATTCACGTATTCAATTTACTGTGTAGATTTTTCGCAATGTTCATTTGTTTGGAATAGTATGACCAGTGTGGCGTTCAAGGAAAACACTTAATATAGGATTGCTCAGTTTTCGCAGCAGAATATTTGCACTAACAAACACCTCACATAATCTATATCTATATATATAAAAGAACATGTCCTGACTGACTGACTGACTGACTGATTCATCATCTCCGAATCAAAACTACTGGACATAAAGAAATGAAATTTTGAGGATAAATTTATATTACAATGTAGGTGCTAGCTAAGGAAGGATTTTTGGATATTCCATCGCTAAGGGGGTGAAAGGATGGTATCTATATCTCAAAACTTTAAAAGTTTACAGACGTAAAAGTTGGTATTTGGAATCTCTTTTAAAAATAAACTGTACCGGGAGGTACATCTCAACGCCGCACATTCAAAACTAGCGCCTAAATTAACTCCTCTATTGGTAAAATAGTGAAACTCAAAATACACCAACTTTGAACTTTAATCAGAAGATGTCACCACTAAAATATGGAGTAATTGTGTTATTGTGCAGTTTCCTAAACTGAGTGAATTTCTCCTCGTTTTGTTTTGACATTCCGCAAGAAGTTTGGACGTTTTTCTACAGATGACACCACTAAAAAACTATGATCATGCACGTTGGTGCAAGGTGTAAGATCTTATTAATTAAAGAAGTTTTGTATTTCTAGGTTTTTAAAACTCATTGATATTCATTTATTTGTGGGTTGGCAATATTTCCCTTTTCTTTCCGCCAGTTTTGAATCTAACCAATCAATAATTTCTGTAATTAATTCTCAATCTATCACAGGCTGCTTCTTCGATTATGAGTGTTACTTTTGTGTTTAACCAATAAAATCAAGAGGGCGTGAGAGATTCATCTAGAAAGATTTCGAACCTTCCCTGAGAGTTTATAAACTGTGGCTTTTCACGTTTCTTGGCCAATTGATCGTCATCTTACTGAGCGTGTGTGTGAAAGCAGGAGGCGGGCGGCCTCTTTCGTCGGTCAGCAGAACATCTACAAGGTAATGGTCACATAACTTATTCTTTCTTGCTACATCTGCAGTTTAACCCGAGGGAAATGTCCGACTCTTTAGTATGTAACCACTTCTCAAAAATGTAACTTTCTGCCGCCTAATGTAGAAACTTCATAAAATCTTTAACTGTAAACCGGGGATAGAGAGTGATTTACCCTCTCGAGCTCCCCTTCATCTTGGTTTTAGGTGACTACATTTATAACTGTTTTTCATTCTGTAATGTGGTAAATTATTTTCTATACGAGTCACCTCAGTAGTTTGGGAATAGCCGCTGTTTCATCGGCCTAGAGCCCCTTAGGTTTTTTTAGTGTTCATGTCTAGGAGTGCTAGTATACGCCTCCATTCATTTTGTGTTCGGGCCATTAATTTAATCTGTTATTCTTATCCTCGAAGGCCCAATAGGTTGGGTACAAGATACCCCTGTTTCAAATTGTAAGTTGTGCCTTGAAAGGCCAGAGATTGTGAGTTGATGTTACCTTGAGTAGACCTGAAATACTGAGAGCCAGTTTGCTCTTTTTCAAAGTTTTTGTAAGATTAAAGAGTGCCTCTGGAAGGCTAGATATTGTAATTTTGGGAGCAAGTGCTGTTGATTTGGGGGATTTCTACCTTTGACTTAATGGTTCCCAAATTTTAACTTAAATTGTGTAAACTGAATCCGGTATCTCCGGAATTGTAAAACTGGTGGCCTAAGGCCCAAAGTATTAAGTTTCTGAATCTTGGATTTTTCCCAATCTTGTTTAATGATTGCTACTTGTACCTGTAATATTGTCATGAAAAATTGTTAAGTTTGAGGTTCTGAAAATATAACCTTCAGTTTAAGTTTTAAATTCAATTCATGACATTGTAGTTAGACCCATTCACCCCGGCACCTTCTTTCACCTCTGCGTTCCACGGAAAAACCCGGAAGAAGTGGTAGCAGAGCGTGGTTGAATGGGTCTCAATTAAGCCCTTTTTGGCGGCTAATCATAGTGTCCGTTTCGAACTCTAAGAATTTTCTCAGTCGCTGGAATTTTTTTCTTCTAAATTCTTCTTTCATCCGGCTACTTGCGCAAGGTGGAATTAATTTATGAATTACTAATTAGAAATGTTCAATATGGAGGCACGGTTGCTTCAGATATCACCAAACTTAAAGAACCATTAGAATTACCAATTTGTATCCCAACTTTGGGGGAGAAAGAAATTGATGTGGCTCTATCCACTCTCACCGACAATACCACCGAGCTAGCATCTGTAGTTAGTTTTTGAAGTGAATGAACCATCTCCTAATCAACTGAAGAGAGTACAAGCTAGACTGATCCATTTTTATAATAGGGTTAGGGACCTATTGTCTCTCAAGTTAAAAGAAGACCATGCCGAGGAGGCTAGTAACCTTGTTGAACACCTTTCTGAAATGTCGAATAAAGTTATTCAATTGTTGATTGGGGCAGCTACTCCCAAAACCGACTAAGCCCCCGCGATAAACATTGTAAGTGAGGAGGATTCTTCCAAGGGTGAAGAAGGTAGGAAATCTGTGGCAACTCAACAAACTTCTGCCCCATTAGGAAATGAGCCTGATCGTCGTACATCCATTCCACCTTTTTAAATAATGCTGTGTCTGAAGCTTCTCCACCCCCTAGGCCATTACCTATTATGTCACCCGGGTTTAGTAGTTTGCCTTATCCATTGGCTATGTTGCTTAGGAGAATTTCTAAGTTTTCTGTAAATTCTACAAACGAGGTCGTTTCATTTTTAAGGTTTTTAGTTGAATTTCAAGATCACGCACTAGTATTTTCCCTTTCTCACTCTCAAATTCTTCAAATTATTTACACTTACTCCATAGGTGTCCTCTCGGGGAAAATTGTCAAAGCAATAGCTGAACAATCTTCCATACAAGACTTCCACGCCCATCTGTTAGCTAACTTAATTCCGGCTCGAGCCATGTCTACCTTAATTCAAAAGTACTATTACAGAGTACAGCGACTGGATGAAAATCTCGCAGACTTCATCCAGGACATTAAGTTCTACACCAGGGTATTCGCTCTTCATTTCCCTGAAGATCAAATCGTGCAGACCATTGTTGAAGGCATTTCTCCGCCCTATAAGTCATATCTGTGTTTCGCGTCGCGTCCTCAAACTTTTGCAGAAGTATAGTGTATGGCGGTCTCGGCCGAAGGAATTGGGTATACCGACACCTTATGAGTCGCTAAGGAGCACCCTCCATCGTCTAATAGTTTTCGGCCTTCACCTCGCCGAACTTTCACCACCCGCAAATGCTATGCTTGTGGGTCTAAGGATCATCGACGGAACAAGTGCCCCGTGATAAAATCGAGTGGAACAAAGAATGGAGCAGGGTCATCACAAGGACGTTTCAAGTGTGACTCCTTTAATCACCGCGCCAAGAATTGTCCTAATGCCAATAGCACCCCCTCCTGCTCAACTTCCACGAAATCTAATAATCGTAAGTGACTAGTACCAATGGCTGAGTCGGCACGACCATCTTCCCAAGGCTCAGTCCCTGGTAAACCCAGCGAAAGCTCTGGTAAAAATAAAGGGTCTTCGAATACATCATTTGAATGCACTAAAGAATGCCTCAGGATTGCGGTGGAGACCCCCGCACCTTTTCTTAAAACTGAGTTGAATAATGAACCTGTCACGGCTCTATTAGACTCTGGCGGTGTTTGTTCTCTAATTTCGGCTGAGTGGTATTCCAAATTAAAGACTGTTTGTAAGTTTTCTGATTATTTTGCGTCTTCAGTCCAATGCGTTTCGGCTAATTCCTCTCCATTAGAAATTTTAGGCTTTATCTGTGCCAAAATTCTTATTTCTAAATTCACTTGGAAAGTAAAATTGTTTGTGGCCAAACAATTGTCTTGCCCCATAATATTGGGAGCTGATTTCATGTCTTCCACTGGTCTAGTGCCCGACATTCAGAGCAAGTCGTGCACCTTCAAATTTGCTAACAATTGTAAAATTTCCTTGCTATAATGTAATTCTATGTCATGTTCATCTGTTTCGCCGACCCAGGATGAGATGTTGTCAGACCTTAGACATCTACCTTAGGAGCAGTCTGAGAGTATTCGTAAATTGTGTCCGTCGTTTCCAGATGTATTTTCCGATACTCTTGGTGTTACTGATTTTATTGAATACAAGATTGAGGTTACGGATTTGATCCCAGTTAGGTTTCCACCTTATAGACTGTCTCCACCTGAAATGAAGGCTCTAACACAGATCATCGACCAAATGCTAAAAGATGGTATTATTCGATCCTCTAAGTCGGCGCATTCATCGCCCATTTTCCTGGTGCCGAAACCCCAAGTTGGCTTCAGGCCTGTGATTGACTACAGGGCGTTAAATCGGAAGGTGGTGTTACAATCTGAGCCTCTTCCCGATCTTCACTCTTGTTTTTCATGGTTTCGGAAAGCTAAGTTCTTTACCATCCTTGATCTCAATCAGGCGTACAATCAGATCCCTCTAGCTGAAGAATCGAAACATCTAACAGCCTTTGCCACGGATTGAAACTTGTATGAGTACAACCGCGTGCCTTTCGGGCTCCCCACGGGGCTCGCTGTTTTCACTAGACTGCTAGATAGGGTCTTCTCCGACATCAAATTTGAATGCTTGTATCACTATCTTGATGATGTCGTCGTATTCTCTGAGACCTTTGAAGAACACCTAGATCATCTGAAGGAAGTACTCAGTCGCCTTCGTAAGGCTGGGTTGACTGTGAAGTTATCTAAGTTAGCCTTCGCTAAGCCTTCCATGTCATTCCTAGTGCATATTGTGTCGCCCGATGGTGTTTCTATCGATCATTCCAGAACACAGGCCATCCGGGATTTCAAACTTCCTAAGGACATCAAAGGTATTGCCAGGTTCATCGGCATGGTTAATTTCTTCAGAAAATTTATTCCAAACTTCGCTAACAGAGCGGCGCCCTTGAACTTACTTCGTAGGAAAGGAATAAAATTTGAGTGGGGGCCGTCTCAACAAGCCGCTTTTGAAGACCTGAAATTAGCTCTTTGCAACGCCCCTGTTCTTGCTATGCCTGATTTCTCGAAGAAATTCATCGTTCAAACCGACGCCTCGTCATCGGCGGTGGCTGCTGTGCTTCTTCAGGAAACTGAACTCGGAAGGCGACCCATCGCCTATGCGTATAGGACATTATCGGCTCAAGAGGCCAAATATGCCATTTATGAACTTGAGGTGTTGGCTGTTTTATTTACACTAGAGAAGTTCCGACTCTATCTGGAACAAGTTAAGTTCGACCTAGAAACTGATAACCAAGCCTTAAGTTGGGTCTTAGCTAGGCCGCGTCGTACTGGTCGTGTAGGCCGCTCGGCCATCAGGATTTCTGCCTTCCAGTTTGATGTTAGGCATATCAGAGGATCCAAAAATGTTGTTGCGGATGGACTAAGCCGCATGTTAGCTCATGATGTGGAGACCACCGAACAGAATGATAGTTCTTCTCTTCCCAAGCCCATACATTCGTGTATTAATGACATCCTAACTGATGCCCCCATGTTGTTTAGGGACGTTGAAAAATATCCACGTGAAGATACTGTGCTGGCCCAGATTATTGAAACCCTTTCTTCTGGGGAATATGTCGTCCCTTACGTGTTGAGGTACGGGGTTTTATGTTGCCCGTCGAGGCATGATCAAAAGATGAAAGTTGTGGTTCCAGCTGTTCTTGTGCCTATGATCTTCAAGTATTATCATGAGACCCCATTGGGGGGGGCATTTAGGCATCTTCAAAACTCGGGAAAAAATTCGAGAAATGTGCATTTGGAAAGGTATGAACGGCGAAATTCGTGAATTAGTAAAAGGTTGTAAATCTTGTTTGCTTAGTAAACCCACCTTGTCCGCTAAGCTAGGTTTATTATCATCTCACCAAGCGTCGCGTCCTATGGAACGCCTCTATATAGACTACGTCGGACCCTTCCCCCAATTGAAGGGGAACGCCAACAAATTCATTCTAGTGTGTGTAGATGGTTTCACTAGGTTTTCCTGGTTATTTCCGACTAAGCTGGCTACCGTTCAGTCCACCATTTCTTGTTTAAATACCATATTTGCTTCTTTTCGTCCTTGTCAATATATAGTTTCTGATAATGTTAAAGCCTTTACATCCAACCTCTTCCGTAAATTCTGTTTTGATCTGTCTATATCACATGTAACTACTTCGGCGTATTATCCTCAACCAACTCTGGCTGAGCGGGTCAATCGTAATCTTAGATCTGCTCTAATTGCGTTTCATCATGAAGATCATTCCAGGTTCATGAGTCTCACGAGTTCACTCCAGCTTCTCTTATGTTGAAATTTGTTCCTAACACGCCGCTCTCTAACCTTTGGTCACTTAATGATATTTTACCAGAGACAATAGATCCCGATAATATTAGGGATATATGGAAGAAAGCTAAGCGCAACCTAAAGGTTTCTCATGAAAAGGTTAGGGAAAGATATGATCGTGGACGGAGGCCCACCAATTTAAAAGTCGGAGATCAAGTCATGGTTAGAAACTTTGTTCCCGCGGGCAAGCTTGCCCCCAGATTTCATGGGCCGTGTATTATTTTAGATTTTTTGACACATGTTACGTTATTGGTAAGCAATCCAGCCACCGAGAGTATCTTCAGAGTGCACCTCTCTCAGATGAAACCTGTATAATTACTGTACCTTTTTTGCCGCTAAATTGAGCAGGAGGTTGAAGGTTATGTTTTTTATTATTATTCGAGGCCTCCTACCCCGATTATGTTATTAAATGTAGTATATGATCTGTATGTACGATCTTCCCCTCTGGTTCCTGTTGTAAATTCCTTGGTGGCCATTACCAAGCCCCCGACTCCTGCATCTCCGCACTATTGGCACACAACCACTTTCCACGAGGCCCGCCCCTCTTCATCACCAATAAAGATCGTACTCTCTTATCTCAAGCAACAACACTTCTCTGTCGCCTAGATCTTACTGTTTCAGTGCCCCCTCAGCCGTTCGCCGCCGTACTGCAACTCAAGTGGGGTAAGGGTCCACTCCACTCCCGTGAAGACTCCCTGTGAACGGCGCGCCGAGTCCATCTCCCGGCAAAGGCTGAAGTGCGGTGACCCTACCGCCAACTCATTTGGGGACTGTACACATACTTCTGATCTGCGGCGGCCTTCACCACGACTACCCCTCTCATACCACCGGGAGAGGTGTATCTCAGAGTACTCGGGGGGTCCGGGCGACCTTCATCTGGGTATCGGCAAGCGGCGGCAGGTCTAGCCGTCAAATCTATCAACATGTATTTAACATTCTACAACAACAAGGACACTCCAAAGCTGGAGTTAAACTAGTCTCTACCTATCAACATAAAAAACTTAGATTTTTTTTGTTTCTCTTCAACTGAAAATGTTTTCTCAAAATCCTTCTGTGTCACCCCAAGGAAAGACATTTGTGGGGGGTGGTGGAGGTCTGTACCGGGAGGTACATCTCAACGCCGAGCATTCAAAATTAGCGCCTAAATGAACTCCTCTATTGGTAAAACAGTGAAAACGAAACTTCACAAATTTGGAACTTTAATCAGAAGATGTCATCACTAAAATATGGAGTAATTTTGTTATTGTGCAGTTTCCTAAACTGAGTGAATTTCTCCTCGTTTTGTTTTGATATTCAGCAAGAAGTTTGGACGTTTTTCTACAGATGACACCACTAAAAAGCTATGATGATGCACGTTGGTGCAAGGTGTAAGATCTTATTAATTAAAGAAGTTTTGTATTTCTAGGTTTTTAAAACTGATTGATATTCATTTATTTGTGGGTTGGTAATATTTCCCTTTTCTTTCCGCCAGTTTTGAATCTAACCAATCACTAATTTCTGTAATTAATTCTCAATCTATCACAGGCTTCTTCTTCGTTTATGAGTGTCACTTTTGTGTTTAACCAATAAAATCAAGAGGGCGTGAGAGATTCATCTAGAAAGATTTCGAACCTTCCCTGAGGGTTTATAAACTGTGGCTTTTCACGTTTCTTGGCCAATTGATCGTCATCTTACTGAGCGTGTGTGTGAAAGCAGGAGGCGGGCGGCCTCTTTCGTCGGTCAGCAGAACATCTACAAGGTAATGGCCACATAACTAATTCTTTCTTGCTACATCTGCAGTTTAACCCGAGGGAAATGTCCGACTCTTTAGTATGTAACCACTTCTCAAAAATGTAACTTTCTGCCGGCTAATGTAGAAACTTCATAAAATCTTTAACTGTAAACCGGGGATAGAGAGTGATTTACCCTCTCGAGCTCCCCTTCATCTTGGTTTGAGGCGACTACGTTTATAACTGTTTTTCATTCTGTAATGTGGTAAATTATTTTCTATACGAGTCACCTCAGTAGTTTGGGAATAGCCCCTGTTTCATCGGCCTAGAGCCTCTTAGGTTTTTTTAGTGTTCATGTCTAGGAGTGCTAGTATACGCCTCCATTCATTTTGTGTTCGGGCCATTAATTTAACCTGTTATTCTTATCCCCGAAGGCCCAGTAGGTTTCAAATTGTAAGTTGTGCCTTGCAAGGCCAGAGATTGTGAGTTGATGTTACCTTGAGTGGACCTGAGATACTGAGAGCCAGTTTGTTCTTTTTCAAAGTTTTTGTAAGATTAAAGAGTGCCTCTGGAAGGCTAGATATTGTAATTTTGGGAGCAAGTGCTCGATTTGGGGGATTTCTGCCCTTGATTGACATAATGGTTCCCAAATTTTAATTTTAATTGTGTAAACTGAATCCGGTATCTCCAGAATGGTAAAACTGGTGGCTTAAGGCCCAAAGTATTAAGTTTTTGAATCTTGGATTTTTCCCAATCTTGTTTAATGATTGCTACTTGTACCTGTAATATTGTCATGAAAAATTGTTAAGTTTGAGGTTCTGAAAATATAACCTTCAGTGTAAGTTTTAAATTCAATTCTTGACATTGCAGTTAGACCCATTTATCCCGGCACTTTCTTCACCTCCGCGTTCCACGGAAACCCCGGAACATAAACAAATACGCATTCTTCTGTTTTTGGAAAATCTAATTAATGGGGGTTAAACAGGAGTGAAAAATGGGGTGAATTTTTAGGAAGACAATATCTACAGTATATCTCAGATAAGTAAAATGTTACAGACGTAAACATTGGTATTTAGAATCGCCTGTAAAAGCAAAGAAACATAGATGAGTTGTTTCCGGAAACTCCACTTAAGGGGAACTAAAATGGGGTGAAATATTAAAATGAGGATGTATGCAGTATATCTCAAAACTTAACATGTTACAGAAGTGAAAAAGCTATTTTTATCTCTATCAAAAATAAAGAAACATGCATTTTTTGTTTTTTGAAAAACACTTGTGTGGGGGGTAAAAATAACTGAAAATGGGGTTGAATTATTTTTATGAGGATACTGAAATCTCAAAAACTGTAGATGTTACAGACGTGAAATTTGGGTATTTGAAATCCCCTTTAAAAGTAAAGAAATACGTATTTTTTGTTTTCAAAAATCTACTTAAGGAGGGGGGGGATTGCAAAATTTGTTGAATTATTTACATGAAGAAACTATTATCTCAAAAACGAAAGACGCTACAGACGTGGAAATTGGTATTTGGAATCTGCTTTAAAAGTAAAGACACACGCATTACGTTGATTTCGGAGAATCCAATGAAGGGGGAGTGAATGAATTGAATTAATTGTATGACGATACTTACATCTAACAAAAACTAAAGTTGTTACAGCGAGAAAATTGGTATTTTGATCGCCTTTAAAAACAAAGAAAAACGCTTTTTTGGGTGAAAGTCCTCTTCGTGGGGCGGGGGTGAAAAGGAGTTGAATTCCTTTTAGGAGGACACATATCTCAAGAACTGAAGATGTTACAGTCGTGATAATTGGCATTTAAGAAGATTCGTTATTAATAAACAAGTATTTTTTCCGGAAAATTCACTTAAGGAGGGAGGAGAGCGTGAAAGGAAGTGAAGAAAAGTGAATTCTTTTTATGAGGATACGTATATCTCAAGACTGAAGGTAACAGACGTGAACATTGGTATATGGAATCTCCATTAAACATAAAAACCACGCCTTCTTTTTTGGAGGGATGAGGTGGAGGGGGAAATCAACTTAACGGCGGTGAGGTGAAAAACAAGATGAGACCAATTGATTTTACTGTCATTATGTACTTGCTTCTGATCATAAACCTATCACTTTAAATCTTTCCATGGTTTGTTTTCAAGGGCCGTCTTTTCCTTTGGAGAACTTAAAGTTAGATTACAGTAGATTCTCCTGGCATATAAATAAAAATTTAAACAAATTTGAAATGAACGATAGGAATGATATTGACCGTGGAATTGTTCATCTCTATAATAAAGTCAATAATGCACGGCAGATATCATTCGTTTCGCCAGAAATCCCGCGCACTTGCCTACGCGTGACAATGATGCTGGTCACATGGTCAGCAATGACAATGGCTGCAGACAGTAGCGTAGCCAGGATTTCAGTTTGGGTGGGGCCCGTTCATCCAGAATTTTATTTTGATAGGTGTCCAAACTTCCATAGTTTAGGTGGTGTAGAATACCGAAAAAGGAAATGGGTGTGCTTGGATCCATGTAAGAGTGGTGGATTCGTGCGGATTCCGGAAGCTAATAGTAGTTTTTCTTCTTCTTCTTCTTCTCTTCTTCTTCTTCCCCAGCTTTCCCACGTCTGTGGGGTCGCGGGTGCTGTGTCGCACATGTAGATTTGGACCTGTTTTACGGCCGGATTTCCTTCCCGACGCCAGCTCTCTATAGAGGGATGTAATCAGTGTTGTGTGTTTCTTTGGTGGTTGGTGGTGTAGTATGTTGTCTGAATATGAATATGTTGGGACAAACACCTAGTCCTAAGCCAGAAGAATTAATCAGACGCGATTGAAATCCCCGACGGAGCCGAGAATCGAACCCGGGACCGTCTTAACCGTAGGCCTCAACACTGATCATTCAGCCAATGAGTCGGACTCCGTAAGCTAATATTAATGTACATTATATATAAAATGCTCAATAAAAGTACATTCGTTAAAACTCCTGGGGTGTCTGCACTTCTTGAGCGACAACCCCCCCACCCCCGTCCCACGGCTACCTCTGTTACTCCCATCCCAACATAACTGCAGCATTTCATATATTCCGAGTACAAGTGAAATGAATGCAAGAATAAACAGTTTGAGTAAGGATGCAATATTCTGGTTTAGAATAAATACGGTAATGTTATTATAATAATGGCCATGTGATAAGCAATAAAGAAGTGACATTTTATACAAATAATGCGGCAAAGATATACACACACACTCGTCGAATACAGGTTTCTCCTCCTTCTTGTCCATGGCTAGATGATGAAGGCAAGAGAATGATGGCCCACCGTGACTCGTTATTTCGATATTATAAACAAACCCTAGATGACACAAACTTCGAATCTTACCGCATCTTAAGAAATCGCACAAAGCAGTTAATCAGAAATTTTAAAAAATGTATATATTTTCGGAGTTTAGCTAACAACTTAAATTCTAATCGCGCACGGGACCAGCTTAGAGCTCTGGGAATAGGAAAACATCAACAGAGACAGACAACTCCTGACATTCCACTTGACAAACTGAACGATTACTTTAGTAGAATAAATAATAAACCTACCCAAATTAACTGCACCGACTCACCGCCCTCTCCTCCAACCAATCCACCATTCACATTTCACAGTGTCACAGAAAATCAGGTTAAAAGGCTTTGTATTCGATTAAATCAAAGACTACAAGTGTAGATGATATTCCTATTACGTTTTACATAACATTATGGGTGCTATCTCGCGTATACTGACGCACATACTGAACTACTGTTTACTAAACGGAACTTTCCCTACTGTCTGGAAAACAGCCAATATTATATCGGTACCTAAGAGTTTAGACCCACAATCACCCTCTGACTATCGTCCTATGTCCGCACTCCCTGCGCTTTCTAAAGACTTTGAACGTTTAGTATACGAGGAAGTTCTGGAATACCTAAATAAAATACTCTTTTGTACCCTTTACAATCTGGATTTGAGAAGGTCACAGTACCGCGACAGCACTTTTGAAGGTTACTGAAGACATTAGAAACACTAGGGACAAACGACTGCTCACTATACGTATCCTTCTTGACTTCAGTAGCGCCTTTGACACTATAGTAATTCCGACTATAAAGAAAATGGAACGGCTAAATTTCGACCTGGCTGTGCTTAAGGTTTTTAGTTCTTATTTGAGTAACCGTCAACAGCGTGTAACAGTAAACGACAAGGCTTCTAAATGGAAAATGAAAGTGTTGCCCCACAGGGCAGTATTCTGCGGCCCCAAATTTTCCGTATTTTTATCAGTGACATACCTTCTCTGACAGGAAATAACACACATGACCTCTGTGCTGACGATCTTCAAATATATCGACACTGCAGGACAAGATATTAACAGGGACCTCCGACGACTCAGTGTACTGTATATGCACAACGAAGCTCTCTTATACTAAACTGCAAGAAAACTCAGACAATTATAATTGGATCACGAGAATTACTGAGCTGCTCAAACAATGTCGCAATCCCGCCAATCCTACTGAATTATTCCCTAGAGTAAAACGGTTTAAAATCCCAGCGTATAGATGAATGAAGCAGCTTATTGGTCTGATCAGACGAAACAAATGCGTAAAGAGATTTTTGGAGTTTTTCACCCTCTTAAACGGCAGAGGGATGTATTTCCATTTGAGCTACAGGTCAAACGAATACAGACACTCAATCTCCCTATTCTTGGTTATTGTGACGTTGTTTTAGTTGACATGACGAGAGAAGAAACACTTAAACTTCAACGAGCACTGAATTCCTGCCTGCGATTTATTTACAATATCACGTACGATGTTCATATCACCCCATACTATCAGGCTGTCTCATGGCTGATGTTTGTTAAACGTCGGCAGCTACACACTTTAATGATGGTGATCAGAGTGTTAGCTGAAAGTCAGCCAATGTACAGGTCTTCTAAATTCATCTTTTTATCACAATTTCACAACTTAAACACACGTTCTAGATTCATTCTTTCTATTTCACTGCACCACACAAATAAAATTAATAGACAATTTGTGGCGACTGTCGCCAGATTATGTAATTCCCTGCCAGTTCAGGTCAGAAAAACTAGCTTTTTTTAATCACGATTTAAGGTCACCTGCAGAGACTACCTGCTGAGGACAGCTGACTGAATGGTTGAAGTATGAATGTGTGTGTTCTTGAGGATTAGCCATTTTTAAGAGTTTTAAATATTGATTAATTCTAATATTAATTTAGTAAGTAATTTATTTAAATGTATTTTCAATTCTATTAATTTATGTAGTTTTAACTATTTTAAGTATCTCAGTATTTTATTTAAGATTCTGATTAGTATGTGCTTAAGTGTACGAGAGGGCCTGGAACCCTAACTTCGCCACTGTACTGAAGGCACTAATAAATAAATAAATAAATAAATAAATAAATAAATAAATAAATAAATAAATAAATAAATAAATAAATAATGTAAAGCGTGTGGGTATAGATATTTTGTTAGTTGGTAAAGAAAAACACGCGTTACAACATATGCTATGTAGGGTTTACCTTGTCCTATTAGTTCCAACGCGGTTAGGGCCACGCAGCTGTGAGCTTGCATCCGGGAGATAGTGGATTCGAACCCCACTGTCGGCAGCCCTGAAAATGTTTTCCCGTGGTTTCCAATTTTCACACCAGGCAAATGCTGGAGCTGTACCTTAATTAAGGCCACGGCCGCTTCCTTCCCACTCCTAAGCATTTATTATCCCACCGTCACCATAAGACCTATCTGTGTCGGTGCGACGTAAAGTAAATTGTTAATTACTTTCCTCGCAAGCCTGGGATACAGAATATAGTAGTATAAAGTTAGAGTTTTGTGACGCTAATATTCGTATGTATAATTTTTATTAACGTGTCAGAAACGACACTGAGCTGTTGCCATTTCAACACCGTTTTAAGGGTTACCGATCCAAGCCGGGATTTGAACCTGCGAACTCGGACTCAGAAGGACAGAGACACAACCAACTGAGCCACATGAAAAGGCGTTTGTGATTATTGTTATAAATAGATGTAGTTAGTATTTTTTACAAATGTTTTATGAGAAGCATTTATTAAGGCGTGCGTTTTCTTACTGTCCTAAATGCACGAGGCCGGACAGAAGAACTAGCCGGAAGCTAAAGAGCCTTGCAGGGGTGTCGCTTCCTTCTCTGTTCACTTTTCCAAACCAAACTCCATGACGTAACAGCCCCGAAGCGCCATCGCCTACCAAGCGACGGCTGTTCAGCCCGGAGGCCTGCAGATTACGTGGTGTCGTGTGGTCAGCACGACGAATCCTCTCCACCGTTATTCTTGGCTTTCTAGACCGGGATGGTGGTGGTGGTGATTATTGTTTTAAGGGGAAGTACAAATAGGCAACCATCCTCTATATAACACTAATCAGAGGGAAAATATGGAAGGGGTCCGGCACTTCGAAAATGAAGGTATCGGCCAAAGAAAGACAAGGGCCACGGAGGGCGTGAAAATGAAAGACTCCCTAGCCCTCGCAAACCTAATTGCGTCGGGGTCGAAAAAAACAAGAGTTGACCAAGGGAGGTCGGATAGGATAAATGAAAATGAGGAGCCTGGCACAAGTAAGTGGAAGCAATGTAAGGACTCAGCCGAGGGCCCCGTGGTCGCCAACCCACGCTCCAAAGTTCAGAGCCCCTGGGGCCCCTTTTAGTCGCCTCTTACGAGAGGCAGGGAATACCGTGGGTGTTATTCTACCGCCCCAACCCACAGGGGGATCTAGACCGGGGCCGCCATCTCACCGTCAGATAGTTCCTCAATTATAAACACGTGGGCTGAGTGTACCTCGAACCAGCCCTCAGATCCAGGTAAAAGTCCTTGACCTGGCCGGGAATCTAACCCGGGGCCTCTGGTAAGAGGCAGGCACGCTACCCCTACACCGTGGGGCCGGCTGGTTACTTTTAGGTCTCCTTATTTACGAATTTGTCTTAAAGCATTCTGCATTCGATTCCCGGCACTGACAGAGTTAAGAAAGACATGGGATCGGGAGGATACAACCTTGTTTTGGGGTGCAGTAGAGTTTTCCTTGAGTCTCCCGAAATCGAAATATCTACGGCCTGGACGGTAGTCACCTTCACGGAGTGTAGTACCAAAGTGGTTCCTTTTTTAAGAAGAGAAATTAAATAATGATTCTACTTCCTCACAAATGAAGAATGATATTATCAATTTTACGAACAGTAACCCCACCCACTGTTAAGAGTACAGAAGCTATGATTGTACATGGTAACAATCAAAACCAACAATGTCTACTGAAGACCCGTCACCGCACTCGGTAGGACAAGCTTTCTTTTTATATCCACCGGGCGAGTTGGCCGTGCGGTTAGGGGCGCACAACTGTGTGCTTGCATCCGGAAGATAGTGGGTTCAAACACCACTATCGGCAGCCCTAAAGATGGTTTTCTGTGGTTTCCCATTTTCACACCAGGCAATTGCTGTGGCTGTACCTTAATTAAGGCCACGGCCGCTTCTTCCCACTCTCAGCCCTTTCCTTTCCCATCGTCGACATAAGACCTACGGTGCGAAGTAAAGTAAATTCTAAATAAAAAATAAAAAATCTTTTCACACCCCCTTCCAAGGAAAAGTTGTATCCACACTCAAAATACGCCACCATAAATGATGCGGTTCTGGCTCAAAAGTGTAAGGAAATGTAAGAGACGGGATCTGTGTTTTAAGTAGAAACCGTATCAATAGAACGTGACTTCCCATTTTAAAAATGTTTCATGTATCGACTGCGATTCAAGCCTGGGCCGTCCTGATGAGAAGATAGAACCATTGGAACTGGGTTATCACGCCCGCCAATTACAAAATAGTTACCCGCACTTTTGATGGTGCCATTTGAGGTTCCAATCAGTCCCCGGGCATTTGATAAAATATATAGGCCTACCTATCGAACTTAGGCACGACTCCGCGATTGTCTTGTTATTTTAAAAGTAAAAAAACATTTTCATAACTTACCGAGGAAGTACATGGTGTTGGCTTCTCAGTGATAGAACGGTCCCTCTTTAAAAAAAGTTACTTATATGGCACAAAATGAGGAACTAACGTGCAGCTCACAATCCTGTCACAGTCTTCCCAGCTCTGCAACTTAAACACAGCACATCTCTCAACCACGGTACAACCCGAGGATCCCTAGGACATTGTTGTTTCCTGGAACCGATGTGCAAAAGCTGACACGATGTTGTTATCTCGGTGGTCACGTTCCGGCCCCCTACTGAGTAATCCCTTCCTAATTGCCCCTTTGTCCATGTCTTGACATTTGTCAACACACGGTTACATTCCCAATACTGAGGCCTCTACAGGGAAATATCCCCGCGCATCACAATCCTAAGTGTCTTCCTTTCATTCAAGCAGTACAAATGTGGAGACTTGTGTATGGCCCTATTGAGCCTTGCTAGTAGATTCTTGTCGCTACGTTAACTTAACATTTCGGCGTACGTTTTTAAGTTGATCGTACCGTACGTGATCATCGCTCTAGTTTCAGGAAATATTTTTTTGGGGGGGGGGGGGGGGGCGGCCCTAGTGGGCCCCCCCTTGGCTACGCCAGTGGCTGCAGATGTAGTTTACCGCTAAGTAGTGGCCTTGCATCTTGCTGCGAATTCAAGAACATCAATAATAATAATAATAATAATAATAATAATAATAATAATAATAATAATAATAATAATAATAATAATAATAATAATAATAATAATAATAATAATAATAACGTAAATTCAACTAATATCACCCACCCTAATATCCGGCTCCATGGCTAAAAGGTTAGCGAGGCGGCCTTTGGTCACAGGGGTCCCGGGTTCGATTCCAGGCAGGATCGGGAATTTTAAACGTAATTGGTTAATTCCCCTGGGACGGGGACTGTATTTGCCTTCTTCATCCTCATTTCATCCTCATCACGACGCGCAGTCACCTACGGGAGTCAGATCAAAAAGATCTGCACCTGGCAAGCCGAAGTGCTCGGACATTCCCGTCACTAAAAGCCATACGTTATTTCATTTACCCACCCTAATAATAATGATAATGTTCTGGACCGTCGTCAAACTGTGCGGACTGCGCTGGAAACGGGTCTTGGCCGGGTAATGACTACGAATGCAATCCGGCCGCGGGTTCACCACCGCCAAGGCACCCAAGACGACACCACACCGGATCTCCTCAAGGAAAAGATGGCAAATATCTAGGGACCCAATTGACCGGGCGGAATACCTGGAGCTAGTCCGGAAAGTACGAAATCGATTGCTGGAAAGAAAGATTGAAAAATGTGAGGAACTTCGCCGTAATCTCTCAGAAAACGAATCAGATCGCGAATTTTGGCGGATTCTCTCAGAAAACGAGTCAGATCGCGAATTTCTGCGGATTATATATAAAACGTTAAGCATTCAATTATAAATTTCAGTATAATAGCGAAGCACGGGTATTTTGCCAGTTCTTTATAAAAGGAAGATGACTGATTACTTGATGTCGAAGCAGTTTCTTTTAACAAATATTGGGACACTTCCCTTTTGTTCACATTTTCAAGACTTCACACCTGTTTTTTGTACCCAACATGTTGTTGTACCGTGAATTTCATCTGCAGCGACTTTAATTTCGCACACTTTACAGAAAAATACAGTCCCATCAGTTGAGAACACATACTGTTTTAAACGGCTTGCAAGTGACTGCTTTTGTTTCGGCATTTCAGTACTGCACTGCACAACAAAATGTCACACACCTTAAAAGTTCTATAGTTGCCGGCTGAGTGAACAAACGGAGGCCAGAGCTGCGTCAACACTTGTAATAAAGGGAGACCCAGAAAAAAGACGATTTTTCATCAAAATTGGGGCCTTAGTTATTTCGCTGTATCAATCACATAGGGAGAAATGGAGGACAGTTCACGTTTTCAAACAGAAGTCTGTCTCTCTCTCCTCATCAATAGCCGCAATTTGTTGAGAATGAGTAAATGTGTTGGTATTTTGTCTTCAAGGTTATTACCATCAATAAAGTAGTGTTACTGAGAAAGTCAGCAGAGCCACAGCAGAGGTATACCCCGTCCCCATCTTGGCTTCGCTCATCACTGCTTTCAAGTTATAAAGACAAAAATAGGAACACACAAACACAATAAGAGGTCAGTGCAGGATGAGGGAGAAACAGAAAGAAAACCCAAATAAACTGGATCGACTCTTCATGAATAACAGTTGGAACCATTTCTTCCAGCGCCCGATAACTTTGGTAACCACGCTGCTGCTTTCCACACGCGCGCTTGCAGCTGCGTGTACAGTGCCTCTGTGTAACGTCACTGGATCTCGGGAACGACATTCTAACAGCCTCTACAAAATCGTTTCTCAAGTCCACCGAATGGCATCAAGGCCACGGCTACCCAGTGGCAGTCTACTGTACCTGACGCTTAGTAAAATTAAGTTTTATAGACAGCAGGAATATTTTCGTGATGGATCATCGCATTGTAAAGATACAGGGAAGAAGAACTGCTGGCGAAGTCAACGGGTTCTCGTCGATATCACTTTTAACTGAATGGTTATTAAACACGTGGACATGAAGAATAATTGTGCAGCCGCAATAAAATATGGCATGGGCCTAACTAAAGCCAATATTGGGCGTTAACGCGAAGGCAAAAATAGCTTAAAATATGTGTACTGTACAAAAAAATGTGCGCGAAAATAGGGTGGAATCGCCATACCACGGCGCGATAAACTCCCTCGTTGGCCTTCGACGTCTGCGCCTTTATTGAAGTCGAGCCGTGTGCCTAGCGGCAGCCTGACGCCGAATAAACGTAACAGTTTTATAAACAGCACCAATATTTTCCTGAGGCATCATCGTATTGTAGAGACGCGTGGAACAGCTATTGTCAGCGGGTTCTCATTGATATGATGCCAATGGTTATTAAATCCATTGTACAGCCACAAAAAAAACCGGCATAACTGAAGGCAATGTTCAGTGGTGGCGCGAAGAGAGATTCGTGCTGTACAAGAAAGGCATTCATATCATTTTACAAAGCAATTTCTAAGATTAATTTAATATTCTTGAAGGAAAAAGTGGATTTGGAGAAATACAGTTACGGTATTGTCATTTTACTGAGTACTTGTTCAGATCAGATAAATACACTGAGTAATGATAATGATAACATGAAGAAGCAACATCCCCTCCCCTCTCCCCTACTCCCCCTCGCTACAGAATTTTGCACTGCCGTTAGCTACTACCATTTTTCTATAGAATTAAGCGTGATGAGATATGTTCACAGAACCTTTGACCATATAAACTAATTTACAGTGCGGAGTAGGAATAATTCATTGCTGTCCCGTGCAACGTTTGATGAAGGTAGGTGGGTTCCTTTTGTGTCTGTCCTCTCTTCCTGGTGTTTTACTGCCACCGTTCATCTTCTGTTCCTTCTTATCCTAGACTAACAGTTACTCGCGGCTTCGCTCTCGTGGATTTCGTAATTTGATAAAAGTAATCCTTCCTCCGTATTGTACAACGACATTATCTGAAAATCACTAAAGTGTAAAAACACTCCAAAATTTGAGTTTAATTTACCTTAGAACCTCTTTGTAAGCCATGTTTGTGGTATTGCCTTTTGGGGTTAAGATGACTAAGGAACTGGAACATGTGACACAGAACTGTACATGTAAGAAACAGTCCTCTCAAGTCGAAAAAAGAAAAAAGTGTTTCTTTATTTTTAAAGGAGGTTCTAACGTCTATAACATCTTCGGTTTTTAAGATATAAGGTATCATTACAAGATATTAGGATCATGCCGTATTGACGGTTTTCACTTTACAAAGGTGAAAAAAATGAGTGTATTCTCCTAATTCAATACATCATATATTCCATCATTAGACGGAGTAATGAAATTCAAACATGTTTCGGCTCGTTTGAGCCATCTTCAGTGAAAAAGCGGGGGGAGAGGGGCGTTGAAATAATTTACATAATACAAGCTAAAAATGCCAAAAAACCATAATGAAGCAACAAATGAATAAACAAAAGAGCCTAGACGGAAACAAAATTAGCACAATATACAATATTTACTTTCAGATGGAGTAATGAACAACTCGCTGCGACAAAATTCAGTGAAACAGGTGTTAATACAAAACATAATTGAAACTAAAAACTGTGTTAACCTAAGAATAAAAGAAATGAAAACAAATGATACAGTAAGTGCACATGGTGAGGTTGCGGACCTCGTAGTTTACAAAATATTGGTTTTGTAACAATACAGAAAAGGATGAAATCACTGTTGAAAATTAAGGCAGAAAATCTGTCTTTGTAGAAACCCATCACATTGAAATGGCTATCTGGGGAGCAGGAGCTGAAAAGTTTGAGAAAATCAAGCCTAACATAACATGCAGGCGAAAAGCCTGTGACAAGGAAAAACCCCGATGAAATTTAAAGCTTTAGAACAGCAGCATTCTCAACATCTTCTCAATCTAGCGGTCCCCTTCTTTATTATCGTTTCACCATGTTGGCTCGTTGGTTTGTCTTATTATAAAGGGTCGGAAGGGCCGCGACATAAAATTGAGAAGCTGTGTTAGGGAGATATATGGTAAACTGTAAGTGATCTAGTGGAAACCGTCAATGAAGTTCCAATGGTGTTTAGAAGGTGGTTGTCCTCTCAAACGACCTGGCCTTCTCAAAGTAACTGTCTCGTTCGCGCATTCGAGTCTATTGCTGTGTTCGCTCCCCTCATAGCCAATTCGATGTGATGAGTTTCTACAAAGACAGATTTTCTGCCTGAATTTTCGACAGTGATTTCATCCTGTTTGTTATTGTTACAACACCAATATTTTGTAAACTACGAGGTCCGCAACCTCACCATGTGCACTTATTGTTCATTTCCATCTGCATCATTTGTCTTCATTTCTTTTCTTCTTAGGTGAACACACTTTTTAGTTTCAATTATGTTTTGTATTAACACCTGTTTCACTGAATTTGTCGCAGTGAGTTGTTTTTTACTCCACATGATGATGTGCATATTGTGCTAATTTTGTCTAGGCTCTCTTTTGTTTATTCATTTGTTCCTTCATTATGGTTTTTGCCATCTTTTAGCTTGTACCGGTATTATGTAAATTATTTCAACCCCCCCTTTTTTCACTGAAGATGGCTCAAACGAGCCGAAACATGTTTGAATTTCATTACTCCGTCTAATGATGGAATACATGATGTATCGAATTAGGAGGATACACTAATTTTTTCACCTTTGTAAAATATAAGGTATCGTCATAAAAGGGATTCAACCGCTCTTCTCTTATTTTTGCCCCCCCCCCCAGATGACTTTCCGCCGGACCCTGATGTAGGGGCAGCGTGCCTGCCTCTTAT
Organism: Anabrus simplex; assembly: GCF_040414725.1. Taxonomy (NCBI): domain Eukaryota; kingdom Metazoa; phylum Arthropoda; class Insecta; order Orthoptera; family Tettigoniidae; genus Anabrus; species Anabrus simplex. The sequence continues at coordinate 14,163,817 of NC_090277.1, read as the reverse complement.
GTGGAGGCCTCGGGTTCTATTTCCGGCCAGGTCAGGGATTTTTACCTGTATCCGAGGGCTGGTTCGAGGTCCACACAGCGTACGTGATTAGAATTGAGGAGCTATTTGACGGTGAGATAGCGGCTCCGGTCTAGAAAGCCAAGAATAACGACCAAGATGGTTCGTCGTGCTGACCACACGATACCTCGTAATCTGCAGGCCTACGGGCTGAACAGCGGTCACTTGGTAGGCCAAGGCCCTTCAGAGCTGCAGTGCCATGGGATTTTAGTTAGGGGGGTAAGATGATTTTCCGAAAAAAAAAATACGTGTTTATTTTTAGAGGAGATTCCAAATACCAATTTTCATAGGAGATTCCAAATACCAATTTTCATGTCTTTGAACTGTTCAGTCTTTGAGATATGGATATACTCACTTTAAAAACTCGCCCCCTGTGAAATATCCAGAAATACTTCCTTAGTGAGTACCTACCCTGTAATATAAACGTATTCCCAAAATTTCAATTTTTTTTTTTTCTGCATTTAGGCCATCTGTGGACCACGATGCCTGTGTTCTAGCTGTGTTTTTGTCGTCGTCTGCCCCTTTTGGCGTACTGTATTGTGTTCTTAGTGGCCTCTTGAGCCTTCCTGTTGGCCCAGTATTCCTTCATTTTATCGCTGAATTCTTTCCTGCGCTCCTCTGACCAATTCCCGGCTCCTTTGGTGGCTAGCTGATGTAAGGGATGTTAGGAAAAGTTTAGTTTTGACCATTAAACTGTATGCATTGCTGTCAGTAATGGCGGCTTGATTAATATTAAGCTCTGCAAGATCTTTGTCCACTTGTTTGGTTCAGGGGAATCCAGTAGCTTTGTTAGCAACCATGAAGATCTTATGGGATAATCTATTAGGATCCATTCTGTATAGGTGTCCATAGAAAGTCAGACGTTTTCTTCTGATGGCATCTATGAAGTTTTCTTGATGCTGGTACAGCTCATAGTTGGGTTTGTACCATCGCCTTTCGTCTGGCCCTATTATTCTTCTCAGGAATTTCCGTTCTTGCACTTCCAGGGCTCTCAGTGGGGGTCTTTTTAGTTAGGGATAGACATTCTGCTGCGTAGAGGACTGATGGTCTGACTAAAATTTAATTCATTTATATTCAGTAGTTTTGGCTTGGCGATGATGAATCTGTTAGTCAGGACTTATATATATATATATATATATATATATATATATATATGTGTGTGTGTGTGTGTGTGTGTGTGTGTGTGTGTGTCTGTCGATGAGTGTGCAAGCCAACCGCTGGGAAGTGGAAGCAAACTCATTGGGCGCGGTGGTTACAGGGGCAGCTGCCGTGGTGTTCATTAGTGTTGGGTCGCGAATACAAGACGACCCTTGATTTTTCACAAGATTGTAAGGAAAAAACCCACATTGTCTTGGATTTGGAGAAATACGGCACTTTACAAAAATCACGCACTTATTTTTACATGGAGCTGAAAAAATACAGAAGTTTGCAAGGATAATATTATTACACAGACATTAAGTGTATTTATTGTTAATGAACGTAACAGGCGTTCAGCCCAAATACATGTTCACAATGCAATAATAATAGTAATAAAAATAATAATCCTAATAATAATAATAAAAGAATCTATATACTAATTTGATACAAAAATACTAATCTAGCCGCACCCTGTCCTTGTATTCAGCACATGACTGCCACAACGTATCGTTGCTGCAAGAACCGCTGACTCAGCGTTTCAACAGATTCCGCTCATGTCCTTGTTTACACAGCACACAGACATTAAGTGGCTATCATCTCTAGGCGAGACTAAACTCGATAGCTCGGAACTTGGAGAGTGATCTCCTCCCATTACTTTTATTTTAGTTAATGACTTTTAGTGTTTCAAATAATTAGTCATTTACAAATAAAATAGTTGTTTCTTAAAATTCTCATCGCTAACCCTCAGCCTCTTTGGTGAGGAAGTACATCTTTGCATTCTCTTAGATGCCCTACAGAGGCACGTGATGGAATAATTTTGTTTAATTTTAAGAACATCGTTGGAATGTCTTTCGAAGTACTGCATCCTGAACTAATGAACCTACTCGTTCTGCTGTAGGAGAACTGAGAATGTTATTCTTTTATTTACAAAATCCTCCTTCGATTGAAGGTTGCCACAATGACAAAGCATAAAGAAACTGAACCTTGTAAAGCAAATAGCAGTTCTGGAACGTTTGTTAAATTGCTTCCAAACATTGCAATGAATCAAGGAATCAGCTCCTGTCATTAATTCTATCGCTTAATGTCCTTCGATCCAAACTTATAATAATCACCTTATAATAGATATAATAGATCACCTTTCCCTTCCGGCTTGTCTGTACACATTTCAAACCGAACTATGAGGTCAATTATTTAAATATTAAAAAATAATTACAATGAGATTACATAGTTGCAGAAAATATACTGAGAATTGCTGGCGATTTTTTCTTTTTTGAATTAAAGTTTTTCAAGAGTCCATGCTCATTTCACTTATTAAATAATATACAAGAAATAAATGTTGGATGGCGCAGGTAGCCCAGTGCAAGTTACACGTAGGAATTAATAATGAGGCATAGCCTGGAACTAGGCACACGCTGTCATTCATCCTTCGTCATACATTCAGGGGCAGAAGTTGAGTCGTGCAGTAATTCCTTCACTAATTGGAAGGAAAGCTTCTGGAAGTGGTCCGACGTTCTCCCTCCCACTCGACCCCGTGACTCCTTAAAGGCCTAAGAGGGATATTTATTTATTTATCATATGATGAATCTATGTACACACATGTATATAGTTCAGGGTAAATGTGCGTAGTCACAAGTCCGTACAACACTATAACTCTAGGTCTAGCATTTTGACCCAATCAACTGCTTCATCCGATGTGCGGTTAATGTCCATTAGCGTTCCTTTGAAAGCTCGAATTGGGCAGTCAGCAACAATGTGGTGGATTGACTAAGAGGCACCACAATCACAATCTGCAGACCTAGTCCAACCCCATTTTCACAACAGATAACCATATCTGCCTTGTCCAGTTCTTATCCGATTGATGATTCTCCACTGTCGTCTTGGAAGATCAAATCCTTTACTCGTTTAGAAGGATTCTCAAACAGATGTTTGTTCACTACTGAAGACTGATCCCACTGGGCTTTCCATGAACTGTTAACATGAAAAGAGGTTCTTTCAAGATCCATTGCTGTACGCCAGGGTGGTTTCCTTGATTTCAGTCGTTGATGTTCAGTGTGCGTAATATCTTGATGGATGGGTAGTTGGGGGTTCTGCTGAATGTTCTTCCCAACCTTTAGGAGAGCTTTTGATCGTCTTAGGGCTGGAGGTGCAATATTGCTGAGAACAGGAAGCCATAGTGTGTTCGTGCTCCGAATGCAACCCGAGATTATGCGCATTGCCTGATTGAGTTCTACATCGATCTTCTTTGTGTGAACACTATTGATCCACGAGGGGCAGCAGTATTCAGCAACAGAATATGATAAGGCTAATGCTGTTGATCTTCGAACATGAGTATTGGATCCCCATGATGTACCAGCAAGTTTCTGAAGAATATTATTTCTAGTTTTTACTTTAGCAGCTACATTTGAAATATGTTGCTTGAAAGTCAAAGTTCTATCAAGTGTTATTCCTAAGTATTTTGGTGTACTGCAGAACGGCAACACTTCACCTCGGAATCTGACTGTTGGTTTGTAATTAGACTGTCTGTTGCGTAAGTGGAATGTAGATATAACTGTTTTTTGAGGATTTAGGTGAAGGCACCATTTCTTGAAGTATACATCCAAGGCTTCCAGATCAGTGGCTAAAGTAGTTTCAGCATCATAAAAGTTGGAGCGCTGAGTCTTCAAACAAATGTCATCAGCATAAATGAATTTTCTTGATGATGTGTCTGGGAGGTCATATATGTACAGACTGAAAAGAAGGGGGGAAAGGACTGATCCTTGAGGTAAACCATCGTTTAATTTAAACACTCTACTTCTGTCGTTATCAGCATAGATCTGGAAGTACCTATTACTGAGCATATTGCTAAGTAAGGCCGTAAGTTTACGACATGGGATCACACTCAAAAATTTTAGGAGTCCTTCTCGCCAGACAGTATCATAGGCAGCTGATAGATCCAAAAAGGCAGCCACGCTTACTGATTTCCTCTCATATCCATTTTCGATATACGTGGTGAGAGACAGTACTTGATCATTACAACTTCTTCCAGGTCTAAATCCTGCTTGCTCTATAGGAATGTAGTTGTTGATTGTTTCATAAATTTTATTGTAGATCAGTCGCTCAAGGAGTTTATATGTAACACTTATAAGTGCTATTGGACGGTAGCTTTCAACTTTAGATGTATCTTTATTTGGTTTCAGTATGGCTATTATCTTTGTTTTCTTCATCAGAGGTGGTATGATTCCAGTTTGCAGAATATTAGTGAAGAAGTTGGTTAACCATTTTATTGTGGCTGGTCCGCAATGAGCCAAAAATTCAGGATAAATTCCATCAAATCCTGCAGCTTTTCCAAGTTTCATACTTTTTATTGCGGCTTCAGTTTCCCTTCTTTGAATGGAGTAGAGAATTCAGAAAACTGCGGCGCTGCCCTTTTCTTGATGTTCAACTTTAATTTGATATCCTTTTTGGTTCGCTTGTCTTTTGTGTTTTTGGAAACTGATATTAGATGATTAGCAAAATCGTTCAGATTGATGGCTGTTTTTAATCTCTTAGTTGCAGGGTTTGAAGAATCCAGTTTCCTGATTATAGACCAGGCCTTTCTGCTAGAATGGGTGTAATCTAGGGATTCCACTGTTTCATGCCAGATCCTTCTTCGACTCTCATCCAAGGATTGGAGGAGACCAGCTGCATTGTCGGAATTAGGATGTTCTTCATATTCTCGTAGTAATTCCTCACTCTCTGAACTCCAGCCAGGGATATACTCCTTACGATATCCTCTAGGGATGCATCGTCTCGCTGCACCTTTTATAACCCCTACAAATCTGCTGTAGTTGTTGTATGTTGGTTTGATCCATCTTATATCGGAGTCTGTTTGTTTTGCAAAAATTCGGTCCAATTGGCTTTCTTGAAGTTCCACCTTGGTTTAGGATGTGAACGAACAACAGGTAAAGACATCCCAACCTCCAAGAGAACAGGCCTGTGTTGACTATGTGGGAAATCGTTGAGCACTGTACGTCGAACTTGACTGTGCAAATTATGAAGCCGATTTGTGAAACAAAGATCTGGGGTGTAGCCTCGAGACCAGCGAGCTGATTGAAAGGTAGGCAGGTCCTTAGCATCAAAAATCAGATTCAACTTTTCAGTTTCCATCCAGTCCACAAGAACTTCACCATTAGAGTCATCCTTGTTATATCCCCAAAGATGATGATGACTATTGAAATCACTGAGATATATAGTAAGATACTGCAGAGAAGGTATAGGAGGGTTAGGCCAAGTAATATCTGGTGGCTTGTACACATTAACTATTGTCAAGTTTTCAATGTTAACTGTAGTAGTAAAAATTTCATTTTCAGAATTTACTGATAGTAATTGGTAATTTGTTATATCATTCCTGACATAAGTTTCAAGGCCATAATTTTGATGATAGTTAGACGCTACCAATTTAAAGCCTGGAATTTTCCCCCTACTCTGTAACTGTAGTTCGTCTGCTGTTGTGTTTCTTGAAGCACGATGACATCAACTGCATATTTCAGTGCAATCCTGGAAAGATACTCGCATTTCGCTCGACTAATCCCTTCGATATTCAATTGACAAATGTGCAGCGATTGTCCAATTCTACGAACTTGAAGGTCCAGAAAAGGACCACACATCTCCTTGTTCGCTCTTTGACCGAGAGATTGTTTCCGACAGTTCGGTATCATCTTATCACTGTTGCTTTCTTAGCACCACCCGGAGGACACGTGTAGGGCAGTGTAGTGGTTAAACCTACGGACGTGAAGCAACGTAGACCCCCCTAAGAGGGATAGGGCGAGGACGAAACCACCCACATTTTAAACTAACAGATACAATTAGTTGGACCCTTCCAGAGCATGGAGCACGATTCACCCATTCATACCTATAATTCACAATAAGAATAGCAATATACAATAAATAACTTAAGAAATTAAAGACAACATACACACACATACAATCACACTCATTGGCAGGACACAGAGCAAACGAACAGTTGTACATGAGGTGGGTACTGGTGATGGCTGGTGACGTGTTCCACGTAGATATCACATGACCACCGGATCGTGTCCGAGACACCAAGTAGGTGCCCAAGCAGTGGTGGGTTCCCATGTTGGCACGGTCCCAGGAGCCAAGTGAGCCCAAAACGAAAGTCTTCAGGTTGACGGTGTAGTCAGCGTCGCGTACAACTTTTGCAGTCGGCACTTGGAATCGTGAGCCTTTTGCAGGGACACGTAATCGTCCTCAAAAGAGATAGTGATGTTGATGATGGCTACCATATTCGTCATCTTGTTGATGACGACAAGGTCTGGCCGCAAAGTCCTGATGGTCTGCGAGACACTGTTTGCGTAATCAGCCCCGATCAGGTACTCTCTTGACGAGTCTGTCGAGGACCGCGCTGTGTCGCCTCGTGATCGTTGGAAGATGAGGGCGGCATGGGCTGTAATCTCCTTGTGCTGGCCACATCTACGACATCATCCGATCATTTCCTCCCTTGTCGAATCTCCGACACCCATTGAGAGGGAGCACTCCCAAGCGGGCACGGTGGATGCACCATCAGTCCGCGAATCTTGTATACCTCCCAGACTGGAGGAAGTAGTTCGAATGCACAGTCCAGGACGAGGCTGCAGTACCTTCCCTCGGTCTAGTTTCAGGAGAAGACGGCATCTCTAATGTTTCGTCAGGCAGGTTCGGAGTAGTCGCGACATGACATGTCACGGTGCGATTCTTGATCAGCGATACTGGTGTTGTTGACGGGGTGGATCCCACACCCTGTGATTCCTTGCAGGTTATGATGTCAGTTCTTCTACTGCTACCGTTATCGGCAAGTCCGAATACCTCTATCTCTTCTTTCCAAGGATCCTGTTTCTGCTTCCACGAGACGTATTTAATTTTTTTCAGAAGTGAATTACAAGTAAAGTTGACATTTGATAAAAAGGGACAATTACAATAAAAATGACAAAGAATGTAATAGTGACAAGTAATTCAACTCTGGTTAAATTACTCAGTTCTATTCCTTCATTTTCACTCCAACTGAGCTCGCCATCAAATGACATGGGAAGGTTTTTTAATCAAATAAAATTATCAGTTTTATCAATTTTATTTTTATTTATAAAGAAAAGTACAGAAACCTTGAACAGATAAATAAACAATTCTCAAAAATTTCCAAAGTTGAACACTTGTGATTCTACCATATGGGCCAGTTTAAAACTTGGCCTGATCACCATAAAACATAAGAGATGATACAATGGTGGTTGTCTGCGCACAGACAAGAATTATTATACTGTAATGTTGTAAGATGCAGTTGAAAATTGTATGTATATGCTTAAGAGTCATTTCATATTACCAAAGTATTATTGTTATAACTCCACAACAAGTGATCCCAGCTGACCCTTCTGTCATTTATTAATATTTCTGAAATATTTACAAACATAAGCAGAGTAAAAAATACATCTACGAGGTGTGTCGAGAAAATAAAGTGATATAAATGATAAAGAAATATAGAGATCAAAGGGTCAAGTTGTTCCCCTGAGGTTCATTCAGTAGTGGTGCGCCGAGTAACACATATTGCAAATGGCTGCACTGATCCAGAATGCTGCCAAACGTGAGGTGCGTTCCATCATGCTCTTTTTAATCGCAAAACCTGAGCGCCCATCTGTTGGGGCATATGAATAGGCAAAGTAGTGTCCAGAATTCTCTGGGGGCAGGAGCGATGTTCTTGATGAGCAACGGATTTGTTGTCTTGTGCCCAATGATTCTCATTTCTTTATTTAACTAAAGAGTGGAGATGTGTTTGGTGATACAGAAGCTGCTTGGATAATGGCGACAGCAAAGTTAGCTTGAAAAAGGTATAATAACAATAACAACAACAATAATAATAATAATAATAATAATTGTACCGGGTGGTACACCTCCACGCCGCTAATTTAAATGCGCGCCAGTTAAAACTCCTCTGCTGGAGGAAGTCTGAACTTTATTGACGGTATTAATTTTCTACCTTCTCAGAAGATGTCACTACCTGTAAATTTTGGAGTTTTAGAACTGTGTCACTTTTGATGTGTTTTTGTTTCGCTTGAAGTAAGAAGTGTGAACTTTCTCTTCTAGAGGACACTACTGAAGATCTACAATAGTGCAACCTAGTGCGGAGTCAAAGAACTATTTTTTTTGGAGAAAATTTAATTTCAAGAGTTTGTTCTTTGTTAAATTTCTTTCTGTCATTGTTTAAGTTGGCAATATTTACCCCTTTCTTCCCCTTGTTATGAATGTATCCAATCCCGAATTTCTTCTATTAATTTCTGACCAATCTGGTGTATCTTCCCCCAACTTGAATCTGTTGCGGGGTCCTACCCAATAAAGAGTTTGTGGGAGGGTGTTTTCTTTCCCCTAACGCCTAGAACCTTCCGCGAGAGGATATAAACTGCTGATTTTCGGGTCTCCGGGCCACTTCTGTTCCATCTTTCAGTGCGTAAAGTACACAGCAGGGGGCGGGAAGCGCCTCTTTCTTCTCCAGCCGTTCAACACAAGGTAATGGCCAATTAATAACTTCTTTCGTTGCTAGATCAGCAGTTTAACTCTCGGGGCGGGTTCTAGGCCTTCCACCATGTAACTTTCCTTTAAAATGTAAAAACTACTGGTATCTATTCTATCTTTCAAACGACATATCGGGATAGAGAGTGCTTAACCCTCTCGAGCTCCCACTCACATCGTCTTGAGGTGAACTTATTTTTCTCAACCAATTCTTCCGTAATGTAATGTAAATTGTTATTAAGTCACCTCTGTAGTATGGGATTAGCCCTTGTATTAATGGCCTAGTGCCAAGTAGGTCTTAAGCAAAGTGTATTAGGAGTGCAAAGTCGCCTCCTCTCAAATTGTATTTTAGAGGTCATGTATTAACTTTCTTGTCATTTAACAGACCTCAGTAGGTTGGGTATTTTACCCCTGTGTATATGGCCTTTGAGGACAGCTTAAAGGTGGAGTTCGGAGTGGCCTATGATAGGCTTGTATTTTAAGGGGAAGTTGCCCTTTATTGAAAATTGTGTCTCTGCCTCAAGGAGGCTTTTGGGTGTAATTGGAAGCAAATGTTTCTGGCATGTTTGGGGGTTTTCGGCCCCTTTGTTGTATGGTGTTCATTGTAAGGTTGGGCTCTTTGCTCAAGAATTATGTTTCTGACTTTTGAAGCCCCAAATGGGGTACCTATGTAAATGTATTTTTCAATCGTGTTTCGGCTACTAAGTACCTGTTCTATTTGTTGTTACCTAATTTTGCAAAGAAAATATAACCTTGTTAAATTTTAAAATTAATTTCACTTTAGTAGCTTGAGACCTATTCACCACCCAGCACCTTCTTTCATGCATAACTACCACCAAAACTCGGTAACAAGTGGTAGCAGAGCGTGGTTGAATGGGTCTCAATTTAGCCCCTTTTGACGGCTAGACATTGTTTTGATCCGAACTCTAACCATTTTCTCAGTTGCTGGAATTTTTTTTGACTTTTCAAAATTGTTCGGTCATCATGCCCGGCCCTCGCGATGTTCTCCTTCTTAACTACTTGCGCAAGGAGGAGTTGATCTATGAATTAACAATCAGAAATGTGCAATCTGGAGGCACGGTTGCAGTAGACACTAACAAGCTTAGAGAGTCCCTTGATTTGCCCATTTCCATCCCCAATTTGGGAGAGAAAGAAATTGACGATTCTCTTTCCACGATCACGGAGAATGTTACTGGGCTAGCTTCTGTAGTTAGTTTTTTTTATGAAAATGATCCGTCTCCGAATCAAATTAAGCGTGTGCAAGGCAGGCTATATCATTTTTCGAATAGGGTTAACGATCTGTTGTCTCTAAAACTGAATGACGTTCAGAGGAAGGAAGCTATTACGCTCCTGGAAAATATTTCCGAATTATCTAGTAAGGTCACTCAATTGTTAACTGGGGAAGTTCCTCCTAAATCTGATCAACCCACCATAGTGAATACTGGTAGTGAGGAAGCGCCTCCCAAGGGAGAAGTTAATAGGGTAACCGTTGCTGCTCAAACTATCCCTGCCCCATTGGACAACGAATCTGAACGTCGCGCATCATTGAGTAACATCCGTTCTGAATTAACTTCTTTGCCATTGAATCCTTTACCTACTATGTCACCCGGGTTTAGCAGCTTGCCTCATCCATTGGCAATGTTGCTCAGAGGTATCTCTAAGTTTTCCGTTAATACCACCAGTGATGTAATTTCATTTTTAAGATTTCTAGTTGAATTTCAGGATCATGCCCTTGTGTTTTCTCTTTCTCCATGTCAAATTTTGCAAATTATCTATCCGTATGCTATAGGTATTCTCTCAGACAAAATAGTTAGAGCCATTGCCGAGCAATCATCTATTGAGGATTTCCATGCCCATTTGCTAGCTAATTTCATCCCGGCTAGGGCCAGGTCCTCCCTTATTCAGAAGTACTATTATCGTGTACAGCGCTTGGATGAAAACTTGGCTGATTTCATACAGGACATTAAGTTTTATACTAGGGTGTTTGCCCTTCATTTTCCTGAAGATCAGATTGTACAGGCTATTGTAGAGGGAATTTCACCTCCCTATAGGTCATATTTGTGTTTCGCGGCGTGCCCGCAAACCTTCTCTGAACTTGAAGCATTGGCCGTCTCAGCGGAAGGAGTTAGATACGCCGATTCTTTGCGTGTTGCGAAAGAACCCCCGCCTTCCTTTAGTAACACTCGGCCTCCACCTCGCCGACCAGTCAATCCCCGTAAATGTTATGCTTGTGGGTCGCCTGACCATCTGCGCAACAAGTGTCCGCTGATCAAGTCAAGTGGGACAAGGAATGGAGCCGGGTCATCACAAGGCTGTTTTAAATGTGGGGCTTTCTCACATATTGCCAAGAATTGTCCCAACTCAAATAGCACCCCCTCCTGCTCAACTTCTGGTGCAAATTCCACCTATGCCAATAATAAAAAGTGACTAGTGGCTTCGGCTGAGTCGACTAATCCATCTTCCCGAGACTCAGCCCCTAGTAAACAGGTTGTAAATGTAGAGAACGATCAGCCTTCAAATTCATCTTTTGAATGCCCTAAAGAATGTCTTAGGATTGCGGCGGATACCCCCGCACCTGTTCCTTTTCTTAAGATTGAGTTAAATAATGAGCCTATAACAGCTCTCTTAGATTCAGGCAGTGTTTGTTCGATTATTTCGGCTGAATGGTATTCTAAATTGAAATCGGTTTGTAAACTTCCTGACTATGTCTCTTCTCCTGTTCAATACGTTTCGGCTAATTCATCTCCATTAGAAATTCTAGGTTCCTTACTGGTCAAGATTCGTATTTTTAAGTTTACATGGAAAATTAAATTGTTTGTGGCCAAGCAATTGTCTTGCCCCATTATATTGGGAGCTGACTTTATTTCTCACACTGGTCTTGTGCTCGATCTCCAGTCTAGGTCGTGCACATTCAAATTTGCTTCTAGTTGTAAAATACCACTATTAAAGTGTAATTCTGTGTCATGTTCTTCTATTTCGCCTACCCAGGATGAGATGTTGTTAGACCTGAGGAGCAGGCTGATAGTATTCGCAAACTGTGTCAGTCGTTTCCCGAGGTGTTCTCTGATACTCTTGGTGTTACTGACCTTATTGAATACAAAATTGAGGTCACGGATTCGATTCCTGTCCGTTTTCCACCTTATAGGCTATCTCCACCTAAAATGAAGGCTCTGAAAGAAATTATCGATCAGATGTTGAAGGATGGTATCATTAGGCCCTCTAAGTCGGCGTATTCATCGCCTATTTTCCTAGTCCCGAAACCCCAAGGAGGCTTCAGGCCTGTCATTGATTACAGGGCTCTCAATCGGAAGGTGGTGTTGCAATCTGTGCCCCTTCCTGACCTTCATTCTTGTTTTTCATGGTTTCGTAAGGCCAAGTTCTTCACCATCTTGGACTTAAATCAGGCCTATAATCAAATTCCCCTTGCCGAAGAGTCTAAACACCTTACAGCGTTTGCCACGGACTGGAATTTATATGAATACAACCGCGTGCCTTTCGGGCTCCCTACGGGAGCAGCTGTGCTCACTAGGCTACTAGATAGGGTCTTCTCCGACATCAAATTCGAGTACTTATATCACTATTTAGATGATGTCGTCGTATTTTCAGAGACGTTTGAAGAACATCTAGATCATTTGCGAGAAGTTCTCGATCGCCTTCGTAAGGCTGGGTTAACTGTTAAGTTGTCCAAGGTTGCCTTTGCTAAGCCCTCTATGTCATTCCTAGGGCATATTGTGTCACCCGATGGTGTATCAGTCGATCATTCTAGAACACAGGCCATCCGTGATTTTAAACCTCCCAAGGACATTAAAGGTATCGCCAGGTTCATTGGTATGGTGAATTTCTTCAGAAAGTTCATTCCTAACTTTGCTAATAGAGCGGCGCCCTTAAACCTTCTTCGTAGGAAAGGCATCAAATTCGAGTGGGGACCTTCTCAACAAGCCGCTTTTGAAGATCTGAAATTAGCTCTCTGTAATGCCCCTGTCCTTGCTATGCCTGATTTCTCAAAGAAATTCATCGTCCAAACGGACGCGTCATCGTCAGCTGTAGCTGCAGTCCTTCTTCAAGAGACTGAACTAGGGAGGCGACCCATCGCCTATGCGTCTAGGACTCTATCGGCTCAAGAAGCCAAGTATTCCATCTATGAGCTCGAAGGGTTGGCAGTCTTATTTGCCTTAGAAAAGTTCCGTCTCTATCTGGAACATGTCAAATTCGACCTGGAGACAGATAATCAAGCCTTAAGCTGGGTCTTAGGTAGGCCGCGTCGTACTGGTCGTATAGCCCGCTGGGCTATTCGTATTTCCGCCTTCCAGTTTGATGTTAGACATATCAGAGGTACCGAAAATGTTGTTGCTGATGGACTCAGCCGTATGTTTCATAACGACGTCGAGACCCACGAACCGGTCGACAGTTCATCACCTTCCGAGTCCATACTATCTGGTGTTAATGCCATCTTAACAGATGCTCCCATGCTTTTTAGGGATATTGAGAAATACCAACGTGAAGATCCGACGCTGGCTCCGATAATGGAAACCCTTTCTTCTGGGGAACATGCTGTCCCTTATGTTCTGAGGAATGGTGTTCTATGTTGCCCTTCGAGGCATGATAAGTTGATGAAAGTTGTTGTTCCAGCGGTTCTCGTACCTATGATCTTCAAGTATTATCATGAGACCCCATTAGGAGGGCATCTTGGAATCTTTAAAACCCGTGAAAAGATTCGTGAAATGTTCATCTGGAAAGGTATGGACGGCGAAATTCGTGAACTTGTAAAAGCTTGTAAATCTTGTTTGCTCAGTAAACCGACTATGTCCACCAAGGTAGGCCTCTTGTCTTCTCAGCAAGCGTCGCGCCCCATGGAACGCCTGTATATTGATTATGTAGGACCCTTCCCCCAGTCAAAGGGGAATGCCAACAAGTTCATCTTTGTATGCGTAGATGGTTTTACAAGATTTTCGTGGTTATTTCCGACTAAGCTGGCTACCGCTCAGTCTACAATTACTTGCTTAAATTCTATTTTTGCTTCTTTTGGTCCGTGCCAATATATTGTATCTGATAATGCTAAGGCTTTTACATCTAATCTTTTTCGTAAATTCTGTTTTGACTTGTCCATCTCTCATGTAACTACTTCTGCTTATTACCCTCAACCATCCCTGGCTGAACGGGTTAACCGTAATCTCAGGTCCGCACTTATTGCCTATCATCATGAAGATCATTCCAGGTGGGACACGTCCCTGCATTGGATAGCTTTTGCTTTGAATTCGGCGGTTCATGAATCTCACAATTTTACTCCAGCTTCTTTGATGTTTAAGTTTGTTCCCAACACGCCGCTCTCTAACCTCTGGTCTCTGAGTGACATTCTGCCCAAGACAATAGATCCGGACAACATTAAAGATCTTTGGAAGAAGGCTAAAGCTAATCTTAAAGTATCTCATGAAAAGGTTAGGGAAAGGTATGATCGTGGACGGAGACCCACCCCTTTAAAGGTAGGTGACCAAGTAATGGTCAAAAATTTTGTTCCCGCGGGCAAGCTTGCCCCCAGATTCCATGGGCCATGTGTTATTCTCGATTTCCTCACCCCGGTTACGTTGTTATTAAGCAATCCAGCCACCGAGAGGATATTTAGGGTTCACCTGTCCCAGGTGAAACCGGTGTAATTTCTGTGTTAACTTGCTTCATATTATTTTGAAAGGATATGAAGGTTATATTTTTTTTGAGTTTCGCTTTTAAGGCATTCTGCCCCTTCTGTAATATTTTGGTTTTAGATGTAAGCCTTTTGTAAAACCTGCCCCGATCCGTTAAACTGCCATCCTGTCTTTGCCACGGCCATTACCACGCTCCCGTCTCCTGCTCCACCTTACACAGTGGCTTAACTTATGCCATGGATATTTGCACGCCGCTGGCCCCTCAACCTCTCCACAAGCCCGTACCCTCAAAGAAGATGATAGTCCAACACAATTCTGCCGCCTAGCTTTAATGTTTCAGTGCCCCCGCAGCCGCGCGGCGCTGTCCCGCGGCTGGGTTCGAGGACGGGCCCCCTCGGCCCCAGCGAGGACGACATGTGCACGGCGAGCCGGAGCTCTCCTCCCGGCCTAGGCTGATGTGCGGCGCACGACCTGCTACTTGCCCGCAGCCTGTATATGTTCACCGCGGGCGCGGCGTGCTTCAACACCTCTGCTCCCCTCATAGTGCGGGCGAGCGGTATCTCAGGGTACTTGAGGGGTCCGAGCGGTTCCCTTTGGACGCAAGCTGCAACGGCCGGTCTGGCCATCCAACTTAGCCTACATCAACTACATGGACAGTCACTATAAGAGATGACTACACTTGGGAATTCAACAACAAATTTGGTGGACATTGCAAAATTTTTCATCACCTTTTAAAAGATTATCTTCAGAAATTCGCCTTCTACAAACATAAATACCTTACGTTACCAATTACAACAAAATTTTGGAACTGAATCAAACCCAATTAAGAAATTTCTCAAATACTTCTGCAATTTATTTTAATATCAACATCAAAACTTGGACCTTATTTTCAAACAAAAGTTTATGTTCTTCTGTGTTACCCCTTGGAGGAACTTTTGGGGGGGGGGGGAGGTCTGTACCGGGTGGTACACCTCCACGCCGCTAATTTAAATGCGCGCCAGTTAAAACTCCTCTGCTGGAGGAAGTCTGAACTTTATTGACGGTATTAATTTTCTACCTTCTCAGAAGATGTCACTACCTGTAAATTTTGGAGTTTTAGAACTGTGTCACTTTTGATGTGTTTTTGTTTCGCTTGAAGTAAGAAGTGTGAACTTTCTCTTCTAGAGGACACTACTGAAGATCTACAATAGTGCAACCTAGTGCGGAGTCAAAGAACTATTTTTTTGGAGAAAATTTAATTTCAAGAGTTTGTTCTTTGTTAAATTTCTTTCTGTCATTGTTTAAGTTGGCAATATTTACCCCTTTCTTCCCCTTGTTATGAATGTATCCAATCCCGAATTTCTTCTATTAATTTCTGACCAATCTGGTGTATCTTCCCCCAACTTGAATCTGTTGCGGGGTCCTACCCAATAAAGAGTTTGTGGAAGGGTGTTTTCTTTCCCCTAACGCCTAGAACCTTCCGCGAGAGGATATAAACTGCTGATTTTCGGGTCTCCGGGCCACTTCTGTTCCATCTTTCAGTGCGTAAAGTACACAGCAGGGGGCGGGAAGCGCCTCTTTCTTCTCCAGCTGTTCAACACAAGGTAATGGCCAATTAATAACTTCTTTCGTTGTTAGATCAGCAGTTTAACTCTCGGGGCGGGTTCTAGGCCTTCCACCATGTAACTTTCCTTTAAAATGTAAAAACTACTGGTATCTATTCTATCTTTCAAACGACATATCGGGATAGAGAGTGCTCAACCCTCTCGAGCTCCCACTCACATCGTCTTGAGGTGAACTTATTTTTCTTAACCAATTCTTCCGTAATGTAATGTAAATTGTTATTAAGTCACCTCTGTAGTATGGGATTAGCCCTTGTATTAATGGCCTAGTGCCAAGTAGGTCTTAAGCAAAGTGTATTAGGAGTGCAAAGTCGCCTCCTCTCAAATTGTATTTTAGAGGTCATGTATTAACTTTCTTGTCATTTAACATACCTCAGTAGGTTGGGTATTTTACCCCTGTGTATATGGCCTTTGAGGACAGCTTAAAGGTGGAGTTCGGAGTGGCCTATGATAGGCTTGTATTTTAAGGGGAAGTTGCCCTTTATTGAAAATTGTGTCTCTGCCTCAAGGAGGCTTTTGGGTGTAATTGGAAGCAAATGTTTCTGGCATGTTTGGGGGTTTTCGGCCCCTTTGTTGTATGGTGTTCATTGTAAGGTTGGGCTCTTTGCTCAAGAATTATGTTTCTGACTTTTGAAGCCCCAAATGGGGTACCTATGTAAATGTATTTTTCAATCGTGTTTCGGCTACTAAGTACCTGTTCTATTTGTTGTTACCTAATTTTGCAAAGAAAATATAACCTTGTTAAATTTTAAAATTAATTTCACTTTAGTAGCTTGAGACCTATTCACCACCCAGAACCTTCTTTCATGCATAACTACCACCAAAACTCGGTAACATTAATAATAATAATAATAATGTTATCAATGTTATGTTCTACTAACTACTCTTGGATGGGTTACAAGTGTCATGAGATGATATCACTCCTTGTAATAAATTGTGCGTACGCACAACAAGCCTTAATTGCAAAACAGGCAATCCAAACCCATGGGCGTAGTTAGCTCCGCCCTCGCAAAATTTTTAGCCATCATCCACTTCAGAATCGCCCGCGTTTCAAAATACGAGAATTCATCGTTGGCCTTGAAGGCGTCGCATTAATGTTGCATATGCATAACACACATTAATTGCAAAACGAACAGCTCAAACACATGGGCGTATTTGGCTCCGTCCTCGCCAAATTCGTGGCGATCATCCACTTCAGCATCGCCCCCGTTTCTAATACGCAAATTCATCGTGAGCCTTAGAGGCATTGCATTAAAGATGCGTATGCATGACAAACATTAAATGCAATACAGACATCCGAAACACTTGGGCGTAGTTGGCTCCGTCCTCGCCAAATTCGTGGCGATCTTCCATTCCAGCATCGCCCCGGTTTGAAATACGCGACTACATCATGAGACTTAAAGTCATAGCATTAATGCTGCGTATGCATAACAAACATTAAAAGCAATACAGTCAACCCGAGCACATGGGCGCACTCGGCTCCATCGTCGCCAACTTCGTGGCGATCATCCACTTCAGCATCGCCCCCCGCTTCTAAACATGCACATTCACCGTGAGACTTAAAGGGATTGCACTAACGATGCGAATGCATGACAAACATTAAATACAATACACACAACCCAAAGACAAGGGCGTAGTTGGCTCCATCCTCGATAACTTCGTGGTGATCATCTACTTCAGCATCTCCCCCGTTTCTAAACACGAGAATTCGACGTGGGCCTTAAAGGCGTAGCATTAATGATGGCTATGTATAACACACATTAATTGCAATACAGACAACCCAAACACACGGGCGTACTTGGCTCCGTCCTCGCCAACTTCGTGGCCATCATCCACTTCAGAATCGCCCCCGTTTCTAAATACACGAATACATCGTGGTCCTAAAATGCGTGGCATTAATTGTGCGTACGCACAGCACGCCTTCATTGCAAAACAGCAATCCAAACCCATGGACGTAGTTAGCTCCGCCCTCGCCAAATTCTTAGCAATCATCCACTTCCGAAACGCCCGCGATTCAAAATACGAGAATTCATCATGGGCCTTGAAGGCGTCGCATTAAAGATGAATATCCATAACACACATTAATTGCAAAACAAACAACTCAAACACATGGGCGTAGTTGACTCCGTCCTCGCCAAATTCGTGGAGATCGTCCGCTTCAGCATCGCCCCCGTTTCTTAAGACCCGATTTATTCCTGAGCCTTAGAGTGGTAGAATGAATTATGTATGTGGATAACACACATTAATTGCAATACAGACAACCCAAAGACATGTGCGTAGTTGGCTCCGTCCTCGCCAACTTCGTAGCCATCACCCACTTCAGAATCGCCCCAGATTCTAAATACACAATACATCGTTGTCCTAAAATGCGTGGCATTAATTGTGCGTACGCACAGCACGCCTTAATTGCAAAGCAGCAATCCAAACACATGGACGTAGTTAGCTCCGCCCTCGCCGAATTCTTAGCAATCATCCACTTCAGAAACGCCCGCGCTTCAAAATACGAGAATTCATCATGGTCCTTGAAGGCGTCGCAGTAATGGTGCATATGCATAACACACATTAATTGCAAAACAAACAACTCAAACACAAGGGTGTAGCTGGCTCCGTACTCGCCAACTTCGTGGCGACCGTCCACTTCAGCGTCGCTCCCATTTCTAAACATGAGAATTCGTCCTGTGCCTTAAATCGTAGCATTAATGATGGCTATGCATAACACAAATTAAATGCAAAACAGAAAAACCAAACAAATGGGCGTAGTTGGCACCGCCCTCGCCACCTCCGTGGCGATCATCCACTTCAGCATAGGCCTCGTTTATTAATACCCGAATTAATCCAGAGCCTTAGAGTCGTAGCATTAATTATGTATATGCATAACACACATTAATAGCAAAACAGGCAACACAAACACATGGGCGTAGTTGGCTCCATCCTCGCCAACTTCGTGGCGATCATCCACTTCATCATCGCCCCCGTTTCTAAACACGAGAATTCGTCGTGGGATTTAAGGGCGTAGCATTAATGATGGCTATACATAACACACAGTAATTTCAAAACAGACAACCCAAACAAATGGGCGTATTTGGCTCCGTCCTCGCCGAATTCGTGGCGATCATCCACTTCAGCATCGCCCCCGTTTCTAAATACGCAAATTCATCTTGAGCCTTAAAGGCATTGCATTAATGATGCTTATGCATGTCAAACATTAAATCCAATACAGTCAACCCTAACACATGGGCGTTAATGCCTCCGTCCTCGGCATCTTCGTGGCGATCATCCACTTCAGCATCGCCCCCGTTTCTAAATACGCAAATTCATCTTGAGCCTTAAAGGCATTGCATTAATGATGCTTATGCATGACAAACATTAAATGAAATACAGACATGCGAAACACTTGGGCGTAGTTGGCTCCGTTCTCGCCAACTTCGTATCGATCATTCACTTCACCATCGCCCGCGTTTGAAATACACGAATACATCGTGAGACTTTAAGTCATAGCATTATTTATGCGTATGCATAAAAAACATTAAAGGCAATACAGTCAACCCAAACACGTGGGCATGAATGGCTCCGTCTTCGCCATCTTCGTGGCGATCATTCACTTCAGCATCCCCCGACGTTTCTAAATACGCAAATTCATCTTGATCCTTAAAGGCATTGCATTAATAATGCGTATGCAAGACAAACATTTAATGCAATACAGACAACCCAAACACATAGGCGTAGTTGCCTCCGTGCTGTCAACTTCGTGGCTATCATCCACTTCAGGTTCGCCACCGTTTGTAAGACGAGAATTCATCGTGAGCCTTAAGGACGTTGCTTTAATGATGGCTATGCATAACACACATTATAGGCAAACAGACAACCAAAACAAATGGGCGTAGTTGGCTCCGTCCTTGCCAACTTCGTGGCGACCATCCACTTCAACATCGCCCTTAATACGCAAATTCATCGTGACACTTAGAGTCATTGCATTAATGATGCGTATGCATGGCAAAAATTAAATGCAATACAGACAACCCAAACATATAGGCGTAGTTGGCATCGTCCTCGCCAACTTCGTGGCGGTCATTCACTTCAGCATCGCCCCCGTTTCTGAATATGCAAATTTACCGTGAGCTTAAAGGGATTGCATTAACGATGCGTATGCATGACAAACATTAAAAGAAATTCAGACAACCCAACCACATGGGCGTAGTTGGCTCCGTCCTCGCCAACTTCGTGGCGATTATCCACTTCATCATCGCCCCCGTTTCTAAATACGAGATTTCGTCGTGGGCCTTAAAGGCATAGCATTAATGATGGCTATGCATAACACACATTAATTGCAAAACAGAAAACCCAAAGAAATGGGCGTATTTGGCTCCATCCTCGCCAACTTCGTGGCGATCATCCACTTAAGCATCGCCCCCTTTTCTAAATACGCAAATCATCGTGAGCCTTAGAGGCATTGCATTAATGATGCGTATGCATAACATCATCAATTGCAAAACGGACATCTCAAACAAATGGGCGTATTTGGCTCCATCCTCGCCAACTTCCTGGCGATCATCCATTTCAGCATCGCCCCCGTTTCTTAATACCCGAATTAATCATGAGCCTTAGATTCGTAACATTAACTATGTATAAGCACAACACGTCTTAATTTAAAAACAGACAACACAAACACACGGGCGTACTTGGCTCCGTCCTCGCCAACTCCGTGGCGATTATCCACTTCATCATCGCCCCGGTTTCTAAACACGACAATCGTCGTGGGACTTAAAGGCGTAGCATTAATGATGCGTATGCATGTCAAACATTAAATGCAGTACAGATAACCGAAACACGTGGGCGTAGTTGGCTCCGTCCTCGCCAACTTCTTTTCGAACATCCACTTCAGCATCGCCTCCGTTTCTAAATACGCAAATTCCTCGTTAGCCTTAAAGGCATTGCATTAATGATGCGTATACATCACAAAGATTAAATGCAGTACAGATAACCGAAACACATGGGCGTAGTTGGCTCCGTCCTCGCCAACTTCGTGGCGATCATCCACTTCAGATCGCCCGCGTTTCTAAATATGCGACTACATCGTGAGACTTAATGTCATAGCATTAATGATGCATATGCATAAGAAATATTAAAATGCAATACTCACAATCCAAACATGTGGGCGTAGTTTGCTCCATAGCCGCCATCTTCCTGGCGATCATCCACTTCAGCATCGCCCCGATTTCAAAATACGAGCATTTATCGTGGGCATTAAAGGCGTAGCAAAAATAATTCATTTGTATAACACACATTAATTGCAAAACAGGCAAGCCGAACACAAGGCTGTAGTTGGCTCCTTCCTCGCTATAACCTTGGCGATCACTCACTTCAGCACCGGCCCCGTTTCTTAATACGAGAAATCATCGAGGGCAGTGAAGGCATAGCATTAATGATGAACAAGCATAACACACAGGAATTTAACACAGACAGCCCGAACACTTGAGCTTAGCTGGCTCCGGCCCAGCCAACTTCGTGGCGATCCTCCACTTAATCATGCCCTGTTCCTAAATATTTGAATTCATCGTGAGCCTTAAAGGCGTAGATTCACGAAACACATGCATAAAACACGTTAATTGGAAAACAAAGAGCCCAAACACATGAACGTAGTTGGCTCTGTCCTCGCCAAATTCGTGGCGATCTTCCACCTCAAAATCGCCCTCGTTTCGAAATATGCAAATTCATCGTGAGCCTTAGAGGCATTACATTAATGATGTATATGCATAACACAAATTCATTGCAAAACAGTCAACCCAAACATATGGGCTTAGTTGGCTCCATCCTCGCCAACTTCGTAGCGATCATCCACTTCTGATTCGCCACCGTTTCTAAATATGCGAATACATCGTGAGCCTTAAAGGCGTAGAATTAATGATGCATATGCATAACACACTTTACTTGCAAAACAGACAACCCAAGCACATGGGCGTATTTGGTTCCGTCCTCGCCAACTTCGCGGCGATCATCCACTTCAGCATCGCCCCCGCTTCTAAATACAAGAATACATCGTGAGACTTAAAGTCCTACCATTAATGATGCGTATGCATAACAAACAATAAATGCAATACAGTCAACCCAAACACATTGACGTGAATGGCTCCGTCGTCACCAACTTCGTGGCGGTCGTCCACTTCAGCATCGCCCGCGTTTCTACATACGCAAATTCATCGTGAGCCTTAGCGGCATTGGAGGGGCTGATGACCTTCGATGTTAGGCCCCTTTAAACAACAAGCATCATCATCATCAGAGGCATTGGATGAATGATGCGTATGCATGACAAACATTAAATGCAATACAGACATCCGAAACACTTGGGCGTAGTTTGCTCCGTTCCCGCCAACTTCGTGAAGATCGTCCACTTCAGCATCGCCTCCATTTGAAATATGTGAATATATCGTGAGACTTTAAGTCATAGCATTAATGAAGCGTATGCATAACAAACATTAAATGCAATACAGTCAACCCAAACATATGGGCGTGAATGTCTCCGTCGTCACCAACTTCGTGGCGATCATCCACTTCAGCTTCGCCACCGTTTCTAAACACGACAATTCCTCGTGGGGGTTAAGGGCGTAGCATTAATGATGGCTATGCATAACACACATTCATTGCATAACAGACAACACCAAAATGGGCGTAGTTGGCTCCGTCCTAGCCAAGTTCGTGGCGATCATCCACTGCAGCATCGCCCCCGTTTCTAAATAGGCAAATTCATCCTCAGCCTTAGAGGCATTGCATTAATGATGCGTACGCGTGATAAAATATTAAAAGCAATACAGACAACCCAAACACATGGGCGTAGTTGGCTCCGACCTCGTAAACTTCGTGGCGATCATCCACTTCAGCATCGCCCCCGTTTGAAATACGCGAATTCATCGTGGGCCTTAAATGCGCAGCTTTAATTGTGCGTATGCACAGCACGCATTAATTACCGTACAAAATATGCAGTCCAAACCCATGGGCGTAGATAGCTCCGCCCTCGCCAAACATTTAGTCATCATCCATTTCAGGATCAACCGCTATTCAAAATACGAGAATTCATCGTGGGCCTTGAAGGCGTCGCATTAATTAATTATATGCATAACACAGGTTAGTAGCAATACAGACAACCCAAACACATGGACGTTGTTGGCTCCGTCCTCGCCACTTCGTGGCGATCATCCACTTCACCATCGCCCCCGGTTGAAATACGCGAATACATCGTGAGTATTTAAGTCATAGCATTAATGATGCGTATGCATGACAAACATTAAATGCAATAGAGTCAACCCAAACACATGGGCGTAGTTGGCTCCGTCCTCGCCACTTCGTGGCGATCATCCACTTCAGCATCGCCCCCGTTGAAATACGCGAATACGTCGTGAGCCTTAAAGGAATTGCATTAACGATGCGTATGCGTGACAAACATTAAATGCAATACAGACAACCCAAACACATGGGCGTAGTTGGCTCCGTCCTCGCCAACTTCGTGGCGATCATCCACTTCAGCATCGCCCCTGTTTCTAAACACGAGAATTGGTCGTGGGCCATAAAGAGGTAGCATTAATGATGGCTATGCATAACACGACATTAATTGCAAAACAGAAAAACCAAACAAATGGGTGTAGTTGGCTCCGTCATTGCCAACATCGTGGCGATCATCCACTTCAGATTCGCCCCCGTTACTTAATACGCAAATTCATCGATAGCCTTAGAGGCATTGCATTAATGATGATTATGCATGACAAACATTAAATGCAATACAGACATCCGAAACACTTGAGCGCAGTTGGCTCCGTCATAGCCAACTACGTGGCGATCATCCACTTCAGCATCGCCCCTGTTTCTAGACATGAGAATTCGCCATGTGCCATAAAGGCGTAGCATTTTTGATGGCTATGCATAACACACATTAATTTGAAGACAGACAGCCCAAACACATGGGCGTAGTTGGCTCTGTCCTCGCCAACTTCGTGGCGATCATCCACTTCTGCATCGCCCCCGTTTCTAAATAGGCAAATTCACCGTGAGCCTTAAAGGAATTGCATTAACGATGCGTATTGTACCCGGATGAGATAGGCCCTAGTTATCATGATTTCTTGATTATAATATATGGAATATTAAATTATGTACAGTGTCAGTTTGGTGTGGAAAGAAGAATTTCGATATAGCCAGACGTTGTCACGACAATCCGTCGCTAAATTTAAGCCTGTCCTAATGGGGAGAATATTCTTGGTCAGAAGATAAGAGGATTAAATCTAGAGCTCACAAAAACAAAAGTAATGACTATAAGGAAGTGAAGGAGCATTTATTTATGAACAAGGGCGAGTCCAGGTGAATCACCGATACGAAGAAAATGACGAACGAGACTTTCCAACGCCTCGAGGCATTTTGTGTTGTCAAGTTGCAACGAAGAGATTTTAAACTAACCGATGCGGTGTTGACCAATGGAAAAATTTATCTGAAGCTCGCAGATAAACCAACAGAAGAGAAACTCAGAGTGAACTCCAGTTCCAACCACAGAATTGAATAGAGGGGATTTTTGTGATATCATTCCATGTTGATTAATTGTAATTGTAATAAATTATAGTAATGAGTTCTTGGAAATGACTCACGCTATCTCGTCATTGGTCAAGATGAGCACGCCATCAGGGACGCCGACTTAGCGCGCGAAAGGTGGAGGACAGGAATCTAGTGATATATTCATGATCACCGAACGATATGAGTTCGGAATACGACACAAGAATGTGTATCGTCAGTTTATTAAGTGGGATAAATTAAGAGATCCAAACCTAACTGCATATGCTGATTTAGGATAACCAACCCCCTCCCTATGAGATGACCACGGATGACCCCGGCGGGAATAAATAACCAGAAGTGGGACCTCACATCACTAGTTGTTACCAGTCACCAGTTGTGTCAGTCGTATGAAGTAGTTGAGACTCTGACACGTTGACTCAGTAAGTCAGTACCTCGGGACGCATTCGAAGTCAGTTAGAGCTGAAAGTACGTGAGTTGTTATGAGAATGAAGACGAACAGTGAGATTATCCATAGTACAGAGTGTAAATAATCAGTACAACTGTGTGTTGAATTGAATAAATATCATGTGATTAAATAATAAATAACTAACGGAACGCCGATAGTACCTATGGATGGCAGTGTGCGGAGCCTGAAGTAAATAGCTCAAGATAGACGGTGAATAACTATCCGAGCAGGGAACTGTAGGAGCTAGGCGATTATCAAGACGGCTTAGAAATAAACCAGGAAGTGCCGGTTGAAGACGCGATACGCGCCGGTTCGAATGAAACGACACTGCGTCGTAGTGTGTCACGACGTGTGTTTCGGGCTCATATGAAGAATATATTGTGCGAGTGTCAGGGGTCTAGACGCACCTATAAGTGTTTTTAATTAGTATTCTTGTATAAATTAGTGTAAATCACTTAATAAGGTGTTAATCATGGGTAATCGCACAGAAGTGTTTTGCTCTGTTAATTTTATATTGTGCGACATAATGTCCGAATAAATCACCATGGGGCCATGAGGCTTCTCACCCGCTACGAGACAATGGAATTCTACACAGGCATGAGTACACAAATTTAATATTTGGGGATGTTATCGCGACTAAACGGGGTTCAATGTAGATTAATTATGGTTACTTAACATGGTCCGCCTCTCGAATCCATGATTTTATTTTTTCGTTAGACGGACGAACTAATTTATATTAACGTAATAATGGGTTAGATTAATTAATTGAGTATTCGTTTGTTGTATATAATGTAAATATGGGATATTTCTTTTAATTAATGCATGCTGTTTGTGTATACTTTGATTTAAGTTCATTTCAAGTGTTAAATTTCTTTTGTGCTAACCCATTTATTTGATTTTCAATCACTGCGGTGATTATTTGTATTTTAGTTGGGAATATTTGCTACCAGACAGCCAGATTATGAAAGTGCCAGAGAGTAAATTTTGTGTTGCGGACGGAAGGTCAATATAATAATAATAATAATAATAATAATAATAATAATAATAATAATAATAATAATAATAATAATAATAATAATAATAATACTGCTTTATGAGCTTTCTGCGTTCGCAAGTTCTATATAATAATAATAATACTGCTCGGTGTGTTTGCAAGTGAGAAATAATAATAATGTTTGTGAGTTGGCAAAGGAAAGTAAATTAATAATAATAATAACAATAAGATATTGTGCGCTTTCAAGTTATAGTATCATAGTCATGATAATGCTTTGTGAGTTTGCTAGCGGAAATAATAATCAATGTGGAGATGACCTGTAGCGTTAAAGAATTTAATTCGGGCAATAAGCTTGATTTTACGTAAACTGTTGATTTCACGTTTTTGGTCTTTATCTTAACCATTAAAGTTTGTTTAAAAGCGATAGAGGCACGTGAATTAGAATGGTCACGATATGTTAAAAGCCCAGAGTGGTTTGAGCCCATATTTAGAGTTGGAAGTCATGATGGACGAAAATCCGGCATGAAATAAAATTGAGCCGTACTGTTTGTAATGATCAAATAGATGAATCTCAAGGTCTAAGATGATATAAAACGCATATTCCGGTGTTATGAGTGGCAGAATCCACGCACCGAGGAGTAATTTATGAATTAAAATATCAAACTTTCCATTTTTAATAATAATAATAATAATCTAAGTGAATCTTGTCTTAAATCAATTGCTTAGTGCCAAAGTAGACCGAAATGGTAAAAGCTTATGCATTTAACCTTAAATATCGCTAACGGGAGTGTATCATGTGAAATTAAGTTACTATAATAATAATAATAATAATAATAATAATAATAATAATAATAATAATAATATGAAAAAGAATAATAGGAATAATTTATTCGATTAATTTGAGAATAATTATGGTGAGATCAATGTAAGATATTAAATTCATGATGAATAAGTGATACGAAAATGATAATCTCCACTAATAATAATAATAATAATAATAATAATAATAATAATAATAATAATAATAATAATAATAATAATCTTAAGTCAATAATTCGCCACAGGTTACTTAATTCAAAGGACATTGTAGTCATATTTGTAGATTTCAAAAAGGCTTTTGATTCTGTTGACGGAGAAACTATATATAAAATAATTCGAGAATTTGGCATAAAGTCTAAACTGGCAAATCTAATCCGTGAAACACTTACAGACACAATCTCTAAAGTGAAATTTCTGGGAGAGATATCACAGCCTTTCAAAATAAAAACTGGTGTACGACAAGGCGACGGACTATCCCCAATTCTTTTTAATTGTGTCCTAGAGAAAATAGTGAGAATTTGGAACGAAAACCTTATTGAACTCAACATTTCACCGATAAGGTTAGGAAGAGGGAACAAAAGGATCGAAATAAATTGTCTTGCATTTGCAGATGATTTTGCAAAACTTTCTGAAAATGTGACATCTGCTATAACCCAAGTAAATGTCTTGGAAAGAATCGCCAGCAGAACTGGCTTAAGAATTTCTGCAGAAAAAACAAAATTTTTAACAAATATTTGGGATGCACCAACATTTCTGAAAACAGACATTGGCCAAATATAGGGGGTAAAAAAATCAAATATCTAGGGGAAATAATCCAAGAAAAT
Organism: Anabrus simplex; assembly: GCF_040414725.1. Lineage (NCBI taxonomy): Eukaryota > Metazoa > Arthropoda > Insecta > Orthoptera > Tettigoniidae > Anabrus > Anabrus simplex. Next base: position 14,136,239 of record NC_090277.1, on the reverse strand, counting down.
GGTTTAGAAAAATCTGCAGTAGAGGAGAGGGTACATAAAATGGAGAGAGCTTATGGTGTCACCAAAGATATCTACAATAAAAGATGCCTATCCAAAAATGCAAAAATAAGGCATTACAACACAGTACTGAAGCCAGAATGCCTATATGCAAGCGAATGTCTGGCATTAAACTATAATTTAGATAAATTAGAAATACTAGAAAGGCGAATCATGAGGTAAATATTAGGCCCACAAAACACAGCAGAAGGTTGGAAATTACGAAGTAATGCTGAAATATATCAAAAAATAGAAAATATATCAGATGTAATGAAGAAAAGGAGACATGTTTTTTGGACATTTATATCGAATGCAAGATAGTAGATTAACCAGTAAGATTTTCAGATATTTGTGGGGTAAAAAATCAACGACAAGCTGGGTCAATGGAGTAAGAAAGGATTTAGAAAAAACAATATAACAACAGAAGAAATAAATAATAGAGAAGGCTTTCGGGAAAAAGTATTGAAAATAGAAGGATTCCAAGGTAGGAAAGTAAAAAAGACTGGTTCAAAGTGGTCTGAAGAGAGAAAGAAGAAACATAGTGAACAGATGAAAGCGTACTGGAAGAAAAGGAAAGAACAAAGAAGAAGGAATTGAAATTGGCACGAGGTCCTCTGGTGGCCCATTCGAAAGAATAATAATAATAATGAAAAGTTGAAGAAGCAGAAGATGAAGAACTTGCAGTAGTATTTTGAGAATAATAATTATGATGACAGAAAATTAAGATATTTTTGGACGATGATTCATTGTTACGAAATTCATAATAATAATAATAATAATAATAATAATAATAATAATAATAATAATAATAATAATAATAATAATATTTTATGAGGAAACTGATCATTAAATTGTGCGTATAAATTACGAGGAAGAACGACTCGTTGTTGGAAACGTCGGCAAGGGTTAGCATATAATCATCCGGGATGATAACTGATAATAATCAAATATAGGATTATAATTGAAGTTAATGATAATAATAAAATAATTGATGGTAATCACAGAATATGATAATGATCAGATAAATAATGATAATGATAATTATTTAATAATCATAGGAGGATATGATAGAGACAGTCGTCATGTGTCGAACTGGTCTGAACCAGATGTTGGGTTTTCACGGGGGAGATTGTTAGCGGTAAATGCGAAGATAACCCATGGACGGCACATGTCTTCATTGTCAGACCGTAGTAATGAACCTTTCCGTACGTCTTGTCGTATTGACAAGTGTAAATATTGAAATAGGATTTGAGTTAATGAGCTCTACCTGGCATGTTTGTGAATCTGGAAATAATAGGCTGGAGTTTGTCCGTACTATAAATTCCCGTTTTCGATACGATAACAGTTCCACGGTGGGTGTCCGGCTCACCAGAATGTACATACCGGAAGTGTCTCATGTCCAAACGGAACGAGCAGATGACAATAAAAAGTTACTGTCATGCCTTCGTCTCCGAAAGAAGATCTCCAGCGGGGAAACGTCCAATCATACGGATGTGAATTCGACCCCCAGTAACCAATTGGGGCGAATTCACCAAATGTTTTACACTACCAGAGTAATGAGGTAAATCCAAGTAGTATGTCATTTATTTTTCAGGATGGAAGTTGTAACCCGTAGTGGGTGACATGGTACGTGAGCTGCAAGGAAACGTTTAAGTTTTTATTCTGAATGAATCGAACTGTTGGACGGCGATCTCAAGAGAGTTTCCTATACATCAAGAAATTGTAATTTTATTTTGTTTTCTTGGTGAAAATGTTTTGTGTATCTCGAGAATTTGTGGGTTTTTTCCTAGGTAAAGACTATCCGAAAATTATTTTGAAAGAAAATTATTTAGAAACAAACTGTTTGGACATATGAAGAAAAAATGTGTTATTATGTTTTGTGTATTTCAATTATTCCAGGGATAACTAGAGAACTTCAAGATTGTATAATTTGGTCTTGCTGATTTTATGTTTTAAAATTTTGGGTCCAGTTTAAAAATGAACTCCCTATACCGACACGTGTAAGAAATTGATGGTTTAATTGTTGCGTCAGCAATTTCTTCATGGCTTGTCGTTTGCTTGATGCCCATATAAGGTTAGGGATTTTGTAATTGGTTGTAATTAGAAGTGTTGTAATTGGTTCAACATGGAGGTGTTTTGCGATTGGCGGTTTGATATCGAACGATTTCCGGTATGATGTGAGGTACGCGTGTGCTACCGTTTTCTTGTTGTCTTTCGTTTTCGATCTTTGAAGGGGTCGAACGCGCAGTGTGCGCGGTCCGGGCCTACGCGGCCAACCTACCCCAAGGTAAGCACGTTTAATTATCTTAAAATTTTGTAATATGCGATTTTGTTTTTTTTCTTTCTAAATTTAACTTCGTGTGTTTCGGCCATTCTTCTTAAATTTCGCGAAATGTAAATGTTCTTATCCTGCCAGGAAATCACCTGGGATCTTAGTTTGGGCTATTTCATTTATGCCTCTGTGTTACACGAGGCCACCTTTGTTTGGAGGTTACCTGTTTTAAAATTTCTTTTATCCTTAATGTTGCAATGTGTTAATTTTCCGTCAGGTTGCCTCCAGTAGCTCTGTATAAAGAAATTACGAGAACAAATGAAAAATGAAAAGAATAAAAACCACAATCCGGGAATTCACCTAGAACAACATTCTTACAGAAAAAAAAAATCCACGGAGGCTAACGGAAATATAAATGCAACAAATGCTGACCACTCTTTTATATAAATTGCTTTCAACTTGCAGTACTTATAACATTACAAAGTCTCAACTTAAAAGGATACCAAGGAACTAATTTTCAAGATAACATGTTGTGCAGGTTACAACCTTTAAGTTACGATTTGCCCAATACAATCACACAATCTCCATCTTCCACACCCAAGCACCACAGGGATGAGAGGTTCAGCAAAGAGAAAATTCTCCAGATAATAACAATTACCAAAACTAAACCTTCCTCACTGAAGCACCACACGACCACACACAACTTACCTCATTGGGCACCTCGCAACATAACACTACTATATCCAATGAACATTTCCTAGATTTTATTTACTACGTGCATTCTTAATTACCCAATCTTACATCAAATTTCATAGAAGGAAAGAAAATTTGCAAGCTTCAAAGGAGCACAGGAAAAGAAACAGTTAAATTCCTCCAAGTTCAACGAAATGAGATAAATCACTACTCACTTACCAAATCATGTACTTAATACTTCAAATTTTGAATAGATAAAACACACATTACGCACCACGTGTCATCAATTAAATCAAGCAAAGAAGCAAATGGAGCAAAATAATCACATTACCATGACACCAGAATCTCAAGACACAATGAAATCACTACCATGTGCATACTAAAATCCAACTCCCTGATATAGAATACAAGAACGACCTTCATACCCAGACATAGCATGACACATCGAAATGATCAAGACTGTCTGTCCTCCAACACACAATACCGAAGCACACACGAAAGAGAAGCGCGATGACCCAACTCTCAGTAGCATAAACCCAAAGGGCGAAAAGGTACGACAAGACCTCAATACTGCCGTTACAGTCACACGACAACTCACACATACAACGCACAAGACATTCATGAAACGGACGCGTGTGATGATCCTTATCAAGCAGTACCCAGAATAAAAAAGACAAAACATGACCTCAAGTACCCTTGAATCCATCACACCATAATGAGACGACTAGGCCTATTACTGTACTCCCAGAAGAGGAATGCCTCTCAGCACTTAAGGTCCTAAGTCTCAGTACACACATACATGCCTCTACAAGGCGACAAACACACACGACAACTATTTACAAATGAGGACAAACAGACATCAAGGTTCTCAATTTGGGAAAAATTACCCAGTCCACAAGGTCCCATTCCCGAGCAGACGGAGTAATAGAATTTAGAGCGTGCAATTCCACAACCAGATGAAAATTCAGAAGACGACATATATTTTCCAAAAAAACTGGAACTAATCGAAAAACTTTACTAAATGATCACCTCTGCAAAATTTCTCCACAACCTACCTTAAAAAATTTAGAAGCATAGCTGAGAACAATAGAAACTGAAAGAACACTTGAAGAAAATTTTCATGGTACATAATTTTCACTTACAACGGACAACTGTTCACAACCGATGTCACCCAATAGTTGAGCCATAGATTACAGAGAATCTCAATCAGATGCACATAAGGAATCAAACGTTGTCAAGAGCAAGGTGCAGACCCATAACCCGTCCAAATTGTCATAAATGACCTCAGGTTTCTCCTGGACTATTAAATATGGTGAGCAAGTATCACCCCACGAGACAGTACGAGTCTTCATGGACTATCCCTACCAAATATAGGGGCACACGGGTAAATAAAAATATACAAGACAAGGAAACGGAAGCAGCACGATGGAAACGCTCAATATAACAACCAAGAAGACTTTCGCACAGATGCAGAAACCCCATAATTTCTAATCTGCTCATGAAATTTAGTAACTGGCTGGGCATCGTTCTAATTTAGTCCCATACCTATTTAGACACGATCCCAAGCACAGTAGTCAATCAAAACAAGACTTAAACCAGAAATTTAAATATCCATTGAGCCACAACAGAACAGCAAAACGTTTTAACAGGTTACACACGAAGAAAAACACAGCAGGTGACAAAAACACGAAATTCTGAGAAGAATATAGTAAAACACAAGATTTGGAAAATAGAAAATCACACAAAACTGACGAAATTTACCAAGATAACCTAAAAATTGCCGAAAATAAACAAAATTTTCAGAAAAATTAAATGCGACACCACACTGCAATTAACACGAACACGATGCACAGTTCGACACCAATACAAACACAGGAGGAGAAACAGATGACAACGACACGAGTACAATTCATAAGATGGACTTTAGCGCGCTTAAAACTCGAAGTTTGTCAAGCAATCAACCGTCTCCCACAAATACATAACCACACAATCGCACAAAATAGTGCCACACTCAGCATCAAGAAAGATGTTGTCTAAAAAAATTGGGGATCGCATTACAAATCGAAAACAGATCAAAACCAACTCTAAATAATTTAGAAATTAATCACGAAGAACTTAGGTTAGAACACGCGGCACACGTAATATGATACAGGATTTCAAACAAGCACATGGTCAGCAGAAGGCTTTCCACGGACAAAATAAAACAGGCACTGAAACAAAAGAAAATTGCAGGTAGTGACTTATCTACATTTTCTACGCGGTTTGCAAGCAATTTAAGTTACGACAGCAAAAGACATTCTGCCAGACGGGCGAAATGCTAAACACATTCAAAGATTTCCCACAAAGATATCTCACACAAACAAAAATCAATAACAAAACTTAAATAAACGGAAATTAAGAATGCACACGCACATTATTTAACCACAAGGTGGCTTGAACTTTACATTCATGGTACCGGTAATCAATTTTGAAAATGCATACTTTATAACTGCCAATTCAAGCATGGTCACAAAAGGTTAAAAAAAATTACTTTAACTGATACAACTACGGTAAATGTAGAAAGTAAGGGTAATAGTGAGTACTTCCCTTTCTTTTACAACCTCTGCTTTGCTACCAAATGTAGCCTGGATTGTTTAGAGCGCGTATACAAATTAATAATAAATAGAAATCATCTCCATCATTCCCATACCAGCAATACGGTATTAACGATATCACACAAGTTATCAAAACACAAAGGAAGCAAGGATAAGGTTGGCTACATACATAAAATAAAATCGCAAATAGAATAAAAGATACGGTTAGGATACTTAAAACTTAAAGGTCTAAATGACAACCACAGACAGGAATAGTGTGGAAAGCGGACTTGGACCCTATGAGGCTGTAAGGTCGTAGGATGTTGTAAGGAAAAGAACGTACTCGCCCATACCCTTCGTATAAAATATAATTAGCAAAACAAAGAAAAGAACAGAAACCTATAGAAAACAGTTCGTGAAAAGGGAACAGAAATACAATTGCAACTTAATAAACCAGATAGGATATAACAGACAATCTTCTGGATGGTCCATCATAGGACGACTACAAACATTTCTCGTAATTTCTTTATACAGAGCTACTGGAGGCAACCTGACGGAAAATTAACACATTGCAACATTAAGGATAAAAGAAATTTTAAAACAGGTAAACCTCCAAACAAAGGTGGCCTCGTGTAACACAGAGGCATAAATGAAATAGCCCAAACTAACATCCCAGGTGATTTCCTGGCAGGATAAGAACATTTACATTTCGCGAAATTTAGAAAGAAAAAAAAAACAAAATCACATATTACAAAATTTTAAGATAATTAAACGTGCTTACCTTGGGGTAGGTTGCCCCGTAGGCCCGGACCGCGCGCACTGCGCGTCCGACCCCTTCAAAAATAGAAAACGAAAGACAACAAGAAAACGGTAGCACACGCGTACCTCACATCATACCGGAAATCGTTCGATATCAAACCGCCAATCGCAAAACACCTCCATGTTAAACCAATTACAACACTTCTAATTACAACCAATTACAGAAACCCTAACCTTATATGGGCATCAAGCAAACGACAAGCCATGAAGAAATTGCTGACGCAACAATTAAACCATCAATTTCTTACACGTGTCGGTATAGGGAATTCAATTTTAAACTGGACCCAAAATTTTAAAACATATAATCAGCAAGACCAAATTATACAATCTTCAAGTTCTCTAGTTATCCCTGGAATAATTGAAATACACAAAACATAATAACACATTTTTTCTTCATATGTCCAAACAGTTTGTTTCTAAATAATTTTCTTTCAAAATAATTTTCGGATAGTCTTTACCTAGAAAAAAACACAATTTCTCGAGATACACAAAACATTTTCACCAAGAAAACAAAATAAAATTACAATTTCTTGATGTATAGGAAACTCTCTTGAGATCGCCGTCCAACAGTTCGATTCATACAGAATAAAAACTTAAAACGTTTTCTTGCAGCTCACGTACCGTGTCACCCACTACGGGTTACAGAAGTGTCCCAATGTAATAATTGTCAGCAAGTGTAGTTTGCAAATTAAGTTAATGAATTGCTCCTCATTGCAATTTCAATAGGAAACAGTTTCCATACCTTTTTATTGTAGTTAGTCCAGTATGCCCATGGAATTTAAGTTGTCACTACCCAGTCCTATTGTGGAGACCAAAATTTGTATCCATGAATGAGCAGTCCCCCGTTACCTTAATTTGCATGCCCCGTTCATCCCTGTGTTCATTTGGTGCGCCGATATACAATCAGATATTCTTTAATAAATATCATTTTATCTTTTTCGAACTGATCACCCCTGAGTTTAATGCTAGTCTGGGACTCGGGAGGTGAGCGGGTGCTGTATGCATGACAAACATTAAATGCAACACAGACAACCAAAACATATGGGCGTAGTTGGCTCCGTCCTCGCCAAGTTCGTCTCGATCATCCACTTCAGCACCGCCCCCGTCTCCAGATACCGGTACGCAAATTCCTCGTGACCCTTAAAGACATTGCATTAATGATGCGTATGCATGGCAAATATCAAATGCAATACAGACAACCCGAACACATGGGCGTAGTCGGCTCCGTCCTCGAAAACTTCGTGGCGATCATCCACTTCAGCATCGCCCCCGTTTCCAAATACGAGAATACATCGTGGTCCTTAATGCGTACAATAAATTGTGCGTACGCACAACACAACTTAAATGCAAAACAGGCAATCCAAACCCATGGGTGGACTTAGCTCCCACGCCAATTTCTTAACAATCATCCACTTCATAATCGCTTGCGTTTCAAAATACGAGAATGCATCGTGGGCCCTGAAGGCGTCGCATTAATTGATGCATGTGCATAACACACATTAATTGCAAAACAAACAACTCCAACACATGGGCGTAGTTGCCTCCGTCCTCGCCAACTTCGTGGCGATCATCAACTTCAGCATCGCACCCGTTTATTAATACCCGAATTAATCCTGAGCCTCAGAGTCGTAGCATTAATTATGTATATGCATAACACACATTAATAGCAAAACAGACAACCAAAACACATGGGCGTAGTTGGCTCCGTCCTCGCCAACTTCGTGGCGATCATCCACTTCAACATCGCCCCCGTTTCTAAACAGGAGAATCGTCGTGGGCCTTAAAGGCGTACCATTAATGATGGCTATGCATAACACACATTAATTGCAAAACAGAAAACCCAAACAAATGGGCATAGTTGGCTCCGTCCTCGCCAACATCATGGCGAACATCCACTTCAGCATCGACCCCGTTTCTAAATACGCAAATTCATCGTGAGCTTTAGAGGCATTGCATTAATGATGCGAACGCATGAAAAACATTAAATGCAATACAGACATCCGAAACACTTGGGCGTAGTTGGCTCCGTCTTCGCCTATTTCGTGGCCATCGTACACTTCATCATCGCCCCCGTTTGAAATACGAGAATTCATAGTGGCCCCTAAAAGCGCAGAATTAACTGTGCGTATGCACCACACGCATTTACTGCAAAAAAAAGTCCAAACCCATGGGCGTAGATAGATACGCACCCGCCAAACGTTTAGCAATCATCACTTCAGGATCGCCCGCGATTCAATATACGAGAATTCATCGTGGGCCTTGAAGGCGTCGCATTAATTATGTTTATGCATAACACACATTAATAGCAAAACAGACAACCCAAACACACGGGCGTAGTTGGCTTCGCCCTCGCCAACTTCGTGGCGATCATCCACTTCAGAATCGTCCCCGTTTCTAAATATGCAAATTCACCGTGAGCTGAAAGGAAGTGCATTAACGATGCGTATACATGACAAACATTAAATGCAATACAGACAACCCAAACACATGGGCGTAGTTGGCTCCTTCCTCGCCAATTTCGCGGCGATCATCCACTTTATCATCGCCCCCGTTTCTAAACACGACAATTTTGTCGTGGGCCTTAAAGGCGTAGCTCTAATGATGGCTATGTTTAACACACATTAATTACAAAACAGACAACACAAACAATTGGGCGTAGTTGGCTCCGTCCTCGCCAATATCGTGGCGATCATCCACTTCAGCATCGCCCCCATATCTAATACGCAACTTCATCGTAAGCCTCAGAGACACTGCATTTACGACGCGTATGCATGACAAACATTAAATGCAATACAGACATCCGAAACACTTGGGCGTAGTTGGCTCCGTGCTCGGCAAATTCATGGCATTCATCCACTTCAGCATCGCCCCCGTTTGAAATACGCGAATACATCGTGAGACTTCAAGTGATAGCATTAACGATGCGTATGCATAAAAAACATTAAATGCAATACCGTCAACCCAAACACATGGGCTCCGTCCTCGCCAACTTCGTGGCCACCATCATTTTCATCATCGCCCCCGTTTCTAAACACAAGAATTCATCGTGGGCCTTAAGGACGTAGCATTAATGATGGCTATGCATAACACAAATTAAATGCAAAACAGGCAACACAAACACTTGGGCGTAGTTGGTTCCGTCCTCGCCAACTTCGTGGCGAACATCCACCTCATTATCGCCCCCCTTTCTAAATAGGAGAATCGCGTGGGCCTTAAAGGCGTAGCATTAATGATGGCTATGTTTAACACACAATATTTGCAAAACAGACAACCCAAACACACAAGCGTAGATGGCTCCATCCTCGCCAAACTCGTGCCGATCATCCAGTTCATCTTCGCCCCCGTTTCTAAACATGAGAATTCATCGTGAGCCTTTAAGGAATTGCATTAACGATGCGTATGCATGCCAAACATTAAATGCAATACAGACAACCCAAACACACGGGGGAAGCAGCAGGCCCCGTCCTCGCCAAATTCGTGGCGAATGTCCACTTCAGCATCGCCCCTGTTTGAAATACGCGAATACAACGTAAGTGTTTAAGTCATAGCATTAATGATGCGTATGCATAACAAACAATAAATGCATAACAGTCAACACAAACACATGGGAATAAATGGCTCCGTCCTCGGCATCTTCGTGGCATCATCCACTTCAGATTCGCTACGGTTTCTAAATACGCAAATTAGTCCTGAGCCTTAAAGGAATTGCATTAATGATGCGTATGCATGGCAAACATTAAAAACCATACAGAAAACACAAACACTTGGGCGTAGTTCGATCCGTCCTCGCCAACTTCGTGGCTATCATCCACATCATGTTCGCCCCCGTTTCTAAACACGAGAATTCGTCGTGGACCTTAAGGGCGTAGCATTAATGATGGCTATACATAACACAAATTAAATGGAAAACAGAAAAACCAAACAAATGGGCGTAGTTGGCTCCGTCCTCGCCAACTTCGTGGCGATCATCCACTTCAGCATTGGCCTCGTTTATTAATACCCGAATTAATCCTGAGCCTTAGAGTCTTAGCATTAATTATGTATATGCATAACAAACATTAATAGCAAAAAACAGACAGACCAAACATATGGGCGTGGCTGGCTCCAAGCTCGCCAACTGCGTGGCTATCATCCACTTCATTTCGCCCCCGTTTCTAAACACGAGAATTCGTCGTGTGCCTTAAGGGCGTAGCAGTAATGATGGCTATACATAACACACACTAATTGCAAAACAGACAACCCAAACAAATGGGCGTAGTTGGCTCCGTCCTCGCCAAATTCGTGGCGATCATTCACTTCACCATCGCCCTCGTTTGAAATACACGAACACATCGTGAGACTTTAAGTCATAGCATTAATGATGCGTATGCATAAAAACATTAAATGCAATATAGTCAAACCAAACACGTGGGGATGAATGGCTCCTTCTTCGCCATCATCGTGGCGATCATCCACTTCAGCGTCGCCCACCCGTTTCCAAACACGCAAATTCATCTTTAACCTTAAAGGCATTGCATTAATGATGCGTATGCACGACAAAATTAAATGCAATACAGACAAGCCAAACACATGGGCGTGGTTGGCTCCGTCCTCGCCAAATTCGTGGCGATCATCCACTTCAGCATCACCCCGGTTTCTAAATACGAGAATACATCGTGGTCCTTAAATGTGCAGCATAAATTGTGCGTACGCACAACACGCCTTAATTACATAACAGGCAATCCAAACCCTTTGGCGTAGTAGTTTCGCCCTCGCAAAATTTTTAGCAATCATCGACTTCAGAATTGCCCGCGTTTCAAAATACGAGAATTCTTCGTGGGCCTTGAACGCATGGCATTAATCAGGCCTACGCATAACACACATTAATTACAAAAACAAGCAACTCAAAAACATGGGCGTGTTTGGCTCCGTCCTCGCCAACTTCGTGGCGAACAAGAACTTCAGCATCGCCCCCGTTTCTAAATACGCAAATTAGTCCTGAGCCATAAAGGAATTGCATTAACGATGCGTATGCATGTCAAACATTAAATGCAATACAGACAACACCAACAGATGGGCGTAGTTGGCTCCGTCCTCGCCAAATTCGTGGCTATCATCCACATCATCTTCACCCCCGTTTCAACACACGAGAATTCGTCGTGGAGCTTAAGGACGTAGCATTAATGATGGCTATACATAACACAAATTAAATGCAAAACAGAAAAACCAAACAAATGGGCCTAGTTGGCTCCGTCCTCGCCAAATACGTGGTGATCATCCACTGCAGCATCGCCCCCGTTTCTAAATACGCAAATTCATCTTGAGACTTAAATGCATTCCATTAATCATGCGTATGCATGACAAACATTAAATGCAATACAGACATACGAAACACTTGAGCGTAGTTGGCTCCGTTCTCGCCAACTTCGTATCGATCATCCACTTCACCATCGCCCCCGTTTGAAATACACGAATACATCGTGAGACATTAAGTCATAGCATTAATTATGCGTATGCATAAAAACATTATATGCAATACAGTCAACAAAAGCACGTGGGGATGAATGGCTCCGTCTTCACCATCTTCGTGGCGATCATCCACTTCAGCATCCCCCCCCCCCATTTCTAAATACGCAAATTTATCTTGAACCTTAAAGGCATTGCATTAATGATGCGTATGCATGACAAACATTAAATGCAATACAGAAAGCCCAAACACATGGGCGTAGTTGGCTCCGTGCTTGCCAACTTCGTGGCTATCATCCACTTCAGGTTCGCCACCGTTTGTAACACGATAATTCATCGTGGGCCCTAAGGACGTTGCATTAATGATGGCTAGGCATAACGCACATTCAATGCAAACAGAGAACCAAAACAAATGGGCGTAGTTGGCTCCGTCCTCGCCAACATCGTGGCTACCATCCACTACAACATCACGCCATTTCTAAATACGGAAATTCATCGTGACACTAAGAGTCATTGCATTAATGATGCGTATGCATGCCAAAAATTAAATGCAATACAGACAACCTAACACATGGGCGTAGTTAGCTCCGTCCTCGCCATCTTAGTGGCGATCATCCACTTCAGCATATCCCCCGTTTCTAAATACGAGAATACATCGTAGTCCTTAAATGTGTAACATAAATTGTGCGTACGCACAACACGCCTTAATTGCAAAACAGGCAATCCAAACCCATGGGCGTAGTTAGATCCGCCCTCGCAAAATTTTTAGCAATCATCCACTTCAGAATCGCCCGCGTTTCAAAATACGAGAATTCATCGTGGGCCTTGAACGCATCGCATTAACGATGCATACGCATAACACACATTAACTGCAAAACAAACAACTCAAACACACGGGCGTAGTTGGCTTCGTCCACGCCAACATCGTGGCGATCATCCACTTCAGCATCTACCCCGTTTCTAAATATGCAAATTTACCGTGAAATTAAAGGGACTGCATTAACGATGCCTATGCAAGACATATATTAAAAGCAATACAGACAACCCAAACACATGGGCGTGGTTGGCTCCGTCCTCGCCAACTTCGTGGCGATCATCCACTTCAGCATCGCCCCCGTTTCTAATACGCAAATTTATCGTGAGCCTTAGAGGCATTGCATTAACGACGCGTATGCATGAAAAACATTAAATGCAATACAGACATCCGAAACACTTGGGCGTAGTTGGCCCCGTGCTCGCCGACTTCATGGCGATCAGCCACTTCCGCATCGCCCCCGTTTGATATACGCGAATACACCGTGAGACTTAACGTCATACCATTAATGATGCGTATGCATAACAAACATTAAATGCAATACAGTCATCCCAAACACATGGGCGTACTTGGCTCCGTACTCGCCAACTTCTTGGCCATCGTCAATTTCATCATCGCCCCCGTTTCAAAACACGAGAATTCATCGTGGGCCTTACGGACGTAGTGTTAATGATGGCTATGTGTAACACACATTAATTGCAAAACAGGCAAACCAAACAAATGTGCGTAGTTGGCTCCGTCCTCGCCAAATTCGTGGCGATCATCCACTTCAGCATAGCTCCCATTTCTAAACATGAGAATTCGTCGTGTGCCTTGAAGTCGTAACATTAATTATGGCCATGCATAACACAAGTTATTTGCAAAACAGACAACCAAAACACATGGGCGTAATTGGCTCTTTCCTCGCCAACTTCGTGGGGATCATCCACTTCATCAACGCCCCCGTTTCTAAACATGATAATTCATCGTGGGCTTAAAGGCGTATCATTATGATGTGTACGCATAACACACATTAATTGCAAAACAGACAACGTAAACAAATGGGCGTAGTTGGCTCCGTCCTCGCCAACCTCGTGGTGATCAGCCACTTCAACATCGCCCCCGTTTCTAAATACCCAAATTCATCGTGAGCCTTAAAGGAATTGCATTATTGATGCGTATGCCTGACAAACATTAAATACAATACAGACAACCCAAACACATGGGCGTAGTTGGCTCCGTCCTCGCCAACTTCGTGGCGATCATCCACTTCAGCATCGCCCCCGTTTCTAAACACGAGAATTCGTCGTGGGCCTTAAAGGCGTAGCATTAATAATGGCTATGTATAGCACACATTAATTGCAAAACAGACAACGTAAACAAATGGGCGTAGTTGGCTCCGTCCTCGCCAACCTCGTGGTGATCAGCCACTTCAACATCGCCCCCGTTTCTAAATACACGAATACATCGTGGTACTAAAATGCGTGGCATTAATTGTGCGTACGCACAGCACGTCTTAATTGCAAAACAGCAATCCAAACCCATGGGCGTAGTTAGCTCCGCCCTCGCAAAATTATTAGCAATCATCCACTTCAGAATCGCCCGCGTTTCAAAGTACGAGAATTCATCATGGGCCTTGAAGACGTCGCATTAATGTCGCATACGTATAACACACATTATTTGCAAAACAGACAACTCAAACACATGAGCGTAAATGGATCCATCCTCGCCAAATTCGTGCCGATCATCCAGTTCATCCACGCCCCCGTTTCTAAACATGAGAATTCGTCGTGTGCCTTAAAGTCGTAACATTAATTATGGCCATGCATAACACAAATTATTTGCAATACAGACAACACAAACAAATGGGCGAAGTTGGCTCTGTCCTCGCGAAGTTCGTCGCGATCATCCACTTCAGCACCGCCCCCATTTCTAAATACGCAAATTCACCATGAGCCTTAAAGGCATTGCAATAATGAAGCGTATGCATGAACAACATTAAATGCAATACAGACAACCCAAACACATGGGCGTAGTTGGCTCCGTCCTCGCCAACTTCGTGGCTATCATCCACATCATCTTCGCCCCCGTTTCTAAACACGAGAATTCGTCGTGGATCTTAAGGGCGAAGCATTAATGATGGCTATACGTAACACAAAATAAATGCAAAACAGAAAAACCAAACAAATGGGCGTTGTTGGCTCCGTCCTCGCCAACTTCGTGGCTATCATCCACTTCAGCATTGGCCTCGTTTACTAATACCCGAATTAATCCTGAGCCTTAGAGTCGTAGCATTAATTATGTATATGCATAACACACATTAATAGCAAAAAACAGACAACCCAAACACATGGGCGTAGTTGGCACCAAGCTCGCCAACTTCGTGGCTATCATAAACTTCAAATTCGCCCCCGTTTCTAAACACGAGAATTCGTCGTGGATCTTAAGGGCGAAGCATTAATGATGGCTATACGTAACACAAATTAAATGCAAAACAGACAACCCAAACAAATGGGCGTAGTTGGCTCCGTCCTCGCCAAATCAGTGGCGATCATCCACTGCAGCATCGCCCCCGTTTCTAATTACGCAAATTCATTTTGAGCCTTAAAGGCATTGCAATAATGAAACATATGCATGACAAACATTAAATCCAATGCAGTCAACCGAAACACATGGGCGTGAATGGCTCCGTTCTCGCCAACTTCGTATCGATCATCCACTTCACCATCGCCCCCGTTTGAAATACACGAATATATCGTGAGACTTTAAGTCATAGCATTAATGATGCGTATGCATAAAAACATTTAATGCAATACAGTACCCAAACACGTGGGCATGAATGGCTCCGTATTCGCCATCGTCGTGGCGATCATCCACTTCAGCATCGCCCCCGTTTCTAAATACGAGAATAGATCGTGGTCCTTAAATGTGTAGCATAAATTGTGCGTACGCACATCACGCCTTAATTGCAAAACAGGCAATCCAAGCCCATGGGGGTTCTTAGCTCCGCCCTCGCAAAACTTTTAGCAACCATCCACTTCAGAATTGCCCGCGTTTCAAAATATGAGAATTCATCGTGGGCCTTGAACGCATCGCATTAATGATGCATACGCATAACACACATTAATTGCAAAACAAACAACTCAAAAACATGGGCGTGTTTGGCTCTGTCCACGCCAACATCGTGGCGAACAAGAACTTCAGCATCGCACCCGTTTATTAATACCCGAAATAATCCTAAGCCTTGGAGTCGTAGCATTAATTATGTGTATGCATAACACACATTAATAGCAAAACAGACAACCCAAACACACGGGCGTAGTTGGCTTCGTCCTCGCCAACTTCGTGGCGATCATCCACTTCAACATCGCCCCCGTTTCTAAATATGCAAATTCACCGTGAGTTTAAAGGGATTGCTTTAACGATGTGTATGCATGACAAACATTAAAAGCAATACAGACAACCAAAACATATGGGCGTAGTTGGCTCCGTCCTCGCCAACTTCGTGGCGATCATCCACTTCAGCATCGCCCCCGTTTCTTATACGCAAATTCTTCGTGAGCCTTAGAGGCATTGCATGAACGACGCGTATGCAGGACAAACATTAAATGCAATACAGTCATCCGAAACGCTTGGGCGTAGTTGGCCCCGTGCTCGTCGACTTCATGGCGATCAGCCACTTCAGCATCGCCCCCGCTTGAAATACGCGAATACACCGTGAGACTTAAAGTCATAGCATTAATGATGCGTACGCATAACAGACATTAATAGCAAAACAGATAACCCAAAAACATGGGCGTAGTTGGCTCCGTCCTCGCCAACTTCGTGGCCATCGTGAATTTCATCATCGCCCCCGTTTCAATACACGAGAATTCATCGTGGGCCTTAAGGACGTAGTGTTAATGATGGCTATGTATAACACACATTAATTGCAAAACAGACAAACCAAACAAATGTGCGTAGTTGGATAAGTCCTCGCCAACTTTGTGGGGATCATTCACTTCATCAACGCCCCCGTTTCTAAACATGAGAATTCTTCGGGGGCTTAAAGGCATATCATTATGATGGCTATGCATAACACACATTAACTGCAAAACAGACAACTCAAACACATGGGCGTAGTAGTCTCCATCCTCGCCAACTTGGTGGCGATCATCCACCTCATAATCGCCCCAGTTTCTAAATAGGAGAATCGTCGTGGGCCTTAAAGGCGTAGCATTAATGATGGCTATGCATAACACACATTAGTTGCAAAACAGACAACCCAAACAAATGGCCGTAGTTGGCTCCGTCCTCGCCAACTTCGTGGCGAACATCCACTTCAGCATCGCCCCCGTTTCTAAATACGCAAATACATCGTGACCTTTAGAGGCATTGCATTAATGATGCGTATGCATGAAAAACATTAAATGCAATACAGAATCCGAAACACTTGGGCGTAGTTGGCCCCGTCTTCGATTACTTCGTGGCCATCGTACACTTCAGCATCGCCTCCGTTTGAAATACGAGAATTCCTAGTGGCCCTTAAGATCGCAGAATTAAATGTGCGTATGCGCAACACGCATTTATTACAAAACATGCAGTCCAAACAGATGGCGCAGTTAGATCCGCCCCCGCCAAACTTTAAGCAATCATCACTTCAGGATCGCCCGCTATTCAAAATATGAGAATTCATCGTGGGCCTTGAATGCGTCGCATTAATGATGTATATGCATAACACACATTAATTGCAACACAGACAACCCAAACAACACAGGGGCGCAGCAGGCTCCGTCCTCGCCAGATTCGTGGCGAATATCCACTTCAGCATCGCCCACGTTTCAAAATATGAAATTTACCGTGAGCTTAAAGGGATTGCATTAAAGATGCGTAAGCATGACAAACATTAAAAGCAATACAGACAACCCAACTACATGGGCGTAGTTGGCTCCGTCCTCGCTAACTTCGTGGCGATCTTCCACTTCAGCATCGCCCCCGTTTCTAAATACGCAAAATCATCTTGAACTTTAAAGGCATTGCATTAATGGTGCGTATGCATGACAAACATTAAATGCATTACAGACAACCCAAACACATGGGCGTAGTTGGCTCCGTGCTCGCCAACTTCGTGGCTGTCATCCACTTCAAATTCGCCCCCGTTTCTAAACACGAGAATTCGTCGTGGGATTTAAGAGCGTAGCATTAATAATGGCTATACATAACACACAGTAATTTCAAAACAGACAACCAAAACAAATGGGCGTAGTTGGCTCCGTCCTCGATAACTTCGTGGCGATCATCCACTTCGTCACAGCCCCCCGTTTCTAAACACGAGTATTTTGTCGTGGGCCTTAAACGCGTAGCACTAATGATGGCTATGTTTAACACACATTAATTGCAAAACAGACAACCCAAACAATTCTGCGTAGTTGGCTCCGTGCTCGCCGACTTCATGGCGATCAGCCACTTCAACATCGCCCCCGTTTGAAATACGCGAATACACCGTGAGACTTGAAGTCATAGCATTAATGATGCGTATGCATAACAAACATTAAATGCAATACAGTCAACCCAAACACATGGGCGTACTTGGCTCCGTCCTCGCCAACTTCGTGGCCATCATCCACTTCAGAATCGTCCCCGTTTCTAAATACACAAATACATCGTGGTCCTAAAATGCGTGGCATTAATTGTGCGTACGCACAGCACGCATTAATTGCAAAACAGCAATCCAAACCCAGGGGCGTAGTTAGCTCCGCCCTCGGCAAACTATTAGCAATCATCCACATCAGAAACGCCCGCGATTCAAAATACGAGAATTCATCATGGGCCTTGAAGGCGTCGCATTAATGATGCATATGCATAACACACATTAATAGCAAAACAGACAGCCCAAACACATGGGCGTAGTTGGCTCCGTCCTCGCCAACTTCGTGGCGATCATCGACTTCAGCATCGCCCCCGTTTCTAAATACGCAAATACATCGTGACCTTTAGAGGCATTGCATTAATGATGCGTATGCATGAAAAACATTAAATGCAATACAGAATCCGAAACACTTGGGCGTAGTTGGCCCCGTCTTCGATTACTTCGTGGCCATCGTACACTTCAGCAGCACCTCCGTTTGAAATACGAGAATTCATAGTGGCCCTTAAAATCGCATAATTAAATGTGCGTATGCAAAACACGCATTTATTGCAAAACATGCAGTCCAAACAGATGGGCGCAGATAGATCCGCCCCCGCCTAATATTTAGCAATCATCACTTCAGGATCTCCCGCGATTGAAAATACGAGAATTCATCGTGGGCCTTGAAGGCGTCGCATTAATGATGTATTTGCATAACACACATTAATTGCAAAACAGACAACGTAAGCAAATGGGCGTAGTTGGCTCCGTCCTCGCCAACCTCGTGCCGATCAACCACTTCAACATCGCCCCCGTTTCTAAATACCCAAATTCATCGCGAGCCTTAAAGGAATTGCATTAACGATGCGTATGCCTGACAAACATTTAATACAATACAGACAACCCAAAGACATCGGCGTATTGGCTCCGTCCTCGCCAACTTCGTAGCCATCACCCACTTCAGAATCGCCCCAGATTCTAAATACACGAATACATCGTTGTCCTAAAATGCGTGGCATTAATTGTGCGTACGCACAGCACACCTTAATTGCAAAACAGCAATCCAAACCTATGGACGTAGTTAGCTCCGTCCTCGCCACATTCTTAGCATTCATCCACTTCAGAAACGCCCCCGTTTCTAATACGCAAATTCATCGTGAGCCTTAGAGGCATTGCATTAACGATGCGTATGCATGACAAACATTAAACGCAATACAGACATCCGAAACACATGGGAGTAGTTGGCTCCGTGCTCGCCGACTTCATGGCGATCAGCCACTTCAACATCGCCCCCGTTTGAAATACGCGAATACACCGTGAGATTTAAAGTCATAGCATTAACGATGCGTATGCCTAACAAACATTACATGCAATACAGTCAACCCAAACACGTGGGCATGAATGGCTCCGTCCTCGCCATCTTAGTAGCGATCATTCACTTCAGCATCCCCCGACGTTTCTAAATACGCAAATTCATCTTGAAAATTAAAGGCATTTCATCAATGATGCCTATGCATGACAAACATTAAATGCATTACAGACAACCCAAACACATGGGCGTAGTTGGCTCCGTGCTCGCCAACTTCGTGGCTGTCATCCACGTCAAATTCACCCCGTTTCTAAACACGAGAATTCGTCGTGGGATTTAAGGGCGTAGCATTAATGATGGCTATACATAACACACAGTAATTTCAAAACAGACAACCCAAACAAATGGGCGTAGTTGGCTCCGTCTTCGCCAAATTCGTGGCGATCATCCACTTCAGCATCGCCCCCGTTTCTAAATACGCAAATTCATCTTGAGCCTTAAAGGCATTGCATTAATGACGCGTATGCATGTCAAATATTAAATCAAATACAGTCAAACCTAACACATGGGCGTGAATGGCTCCGTCCTCGGCATCTTCGTGGCGATCATCCACTTCAGCATCGCCCCCGTTTCTAAATACGCTAGTTCATCGTGAGCCTTACAGGCAATCCATTAATCGTGCGTGTGCATGACAAGCATTAAATGCAATACAGACATGCGAAACACTTGGGCGTAGTTGGCTCCGTTCTCGCCAACTTCGTATCGATCATTCACTTCACCATCGCCCGCGTTTGAAATACACGAATACATCGTGAGACTTTAAGTCATAGCATTATTTATGCGTATGCATAAAAAACATTAAAGGCAATACAGTCAACGCAAACACCTGGGCATGAATGGCTCCGTCTTCGCCATCTTCGTGGCGATCATCCACTTCAGCATTCCCCCCGTTTCTAAATACGCAAATTCATCTTGATCCTTAAAGGCATTGCATTAATAATGCGTATGCAAGACAAACATTTAATGCAATACATACAACCCAAACACATGGGCGTAGTTGCCTCCGTGCTGCCAACTTCGTCGTTATCATCCACTTCATGTTCGCCACCGTTTGTAAGACGAGAATTCATCGTGGGCCTTAAGGACGTTGCATTAATGATGGCTATGCATAACACACATTAAATGCAAACAGACAACCAAAACAGATGGGCGTAGTTGGCTCCGTCCTCGCCAACTTTGTGGCGACCATCCACGTCAACATCGCCCTATTTCTTAATACGCAAATTCATCGTAACACTTAATAGAGTCATTGCATTAATGATGCGTATGCATGGCAAAAATTAAATGCAATACAGACAACCCAAACACATAGGCGTAGTTGGCTACGTCCTCGCCAACTTCGTGGCGGTCATTCACTTCAGCATCGGCCCCGTTTCTGAATATGCAAATTTACCGTGAGCTTAAAAGGATTGCATTAACGATGCGTATGCATGACAAACATTAAGAGAAATACAGACAACCCAACCATATGGGGCGTAGTTGGCTTCGGCCTCGCCATCTTCGTGGCGGTCATTCACTTCGTCACAGCCCCCCGATTCTAAACACGACAATTTTCTCGTGGGCCTTACAGGCGTAGCACTAATGATGGCTATGATTAACACAAATTAATAGCAAAACAGACAACCGAAACACACGGGCGTAGTTGGCTTCGTCCTCGCCAAATTCTTAGCAATCATCCACTTCAGAAACGCCCCCGTTTCTAATACGCAAATTCATCGTGAGCCTTAGAGGCATTGCATTAACGACGCGTATGCATGACAAACATAAACGCAATACAGACATCCGAAACACTTGGGCGTATTTGGCTCCGTGCTCGCCGACTTCCTGGCGATCAGCCACTTCAACATCGCCCCCGTTTGAAATACGCGAATACACCGTGAGACTTAAAGTCATAGCATTAATGATGCGTATGCGTAACAAAAATTAAATGCAATACAGTCAACCAAAACACATGGGCGTACTTGGCTCCGTCCTCGCCAACTTTGTGGCCATCATCCACTTCAGAATCGCCCCCGTTTCTAAATACACGAATACATCGTGGTCCTAAAATGCGTGGCATTAATTTGGCGTACGCACAGCAGGCCTTAATTGCAAAACAGCAATCCAAACCCATGGGCGTAGTTAGCTCCGCCCTCGCCGAATTCTTAGCGATCATCCACTTCAGAAACGCCCGCGATTCAAAATACGAGAATTCATCATGGGCCTTGAAGGCGTCGCATTAATGATGCATATGCATAATGCACATTAATAGCAAAACAGACAGCCCAAACACATGGGCGTACTTGGCTCCGTCCTCGCCAACTTCGTGGCGATCATTCACTTCAACATCGCCCCCGGTTCTAAAAACGAGAATACATCGAGGACCTTAAATGCGTAGCATTTATTGCGTGTACGCACAACACGCCTTAATTGGAAAACAGCAATCCAAACCCGTGTGCGTATTTAACGCCGCCCGCGCTTAATTCATAGCAATCATCCACATCAGAATCGCCCGTGCTTCAAAATACGAGTATTCATCGTCGTCCTTGAAAGCGTCGCATAATTGATGCATATGCATAACACACATTAATTGCAAAACAAACAACTCAAACACCTGGGCGCAGTTGGCTCCGTCCTCGCCAACTTCGAGGCGATCATCGACTTCAGCATCGCCCGCGTTTGAAATGCGCGAATACATCGTGAGGCTTAAAGTCATAGCATTAATGATGCGTATGCATAACAAATATTAAATGCAATACAGTCAACCCAAACAAAAGGGCGTAGTTGGCTCCGTCCTCGCCTAACTCGTGGCCATCATCAATTCATCATCGCCCCCGTTTCTAAACACGAGAATTCATCGTGGGCCTTAAGGACGTAGCATTAATGATGGCTATGCTTAACACACATTTATTGTAATACAAACAAACCAAACAAATGGGCGTAGTTGACTCCGTCCTCGAGAACCTCGTGGCGATCATCCACTTCATCATCGCCCCGGCTTCTAAACACGAGAATCGTCGTGGGCCTTAAAGGCGTAGCATTAATGATGGCTATGCATAACATACATTAATTGTAATACAAACAAACCAAACAAATGGGCGTAGTTGGCTCCGTCCTCGCCAACTTCGTGGCGATCATCCACTTCATCATCGCCCCGGCTTCTAAACACGAGAATCGTCGTGGGCCTTAAAGGCGTAGCATTAATGATGGCTATGCATAACATAAATTAATTGTAATACAAACAAACCAAACAAATGGGCGTAGTTGGCTCCGTCCCCCCCAACTTCGTAGCGATCATCCACTTCAGCATCCCCCCTGTTTCTTAATACATAAATTCATCGTGAGCCTTAAAGGAATTGCATTAACGATGCGTATGCCTGTCAAACTATAATGCAATACAGACAACCCAAACACATGGGCGTAGTTGGCTCTGTCCTCGCCAACTTCGTGGCGATCATCCACTTCAGCTTCGCCCCCATTTCTAAATAGGCAAATTCATCGTGAGCCTAACAGGCATTCCATTAATGATGCGTATGCATCACAAACATTAAATGCATTACAGACAACCCAAACACATGGGCGTAGTTGGCTCCGTGCTCGCCAACTTCGTGGCTGCCATCCACTTCAAATTCGCCCCCGTTTCTAAACACGAGAATTCGTCGTGGGATTTAAGGGCGTAGCATTAATGATGGCTATACATAACACACAGTAATTTCAAAACAGACAACCCAAACAGATGGGCGTAGTTGGCTCCGTCCTCGCCAAATTCGTGGCGATCATCCACTTCAGATTCACCACCGTTTCTAAATATGCGAATACATCGTGTTCCTTAAAGGCGTAGAATTAATGATGCGTATTCACAACACACATTAATTGCAAAACGGGCAATCCAAACCCATGGGCGTAGTTCGCTCCGCCCTTGCCAACTTCGTAGGGATCATCCAATTCCGCATCGCCCCCGTTTCTTAATACGCAAATTCATCTTGAACCTTAAAGGCATTGCATTAATGATGCGTATGCATGACAAACATTAAATGCATTACAGACAACCCAAACACATGGGCGTAGTTGGCTCCGTACTCGCCAACTTCGTGGCGATCATCCACTTCATCAACGCCCCCGTTTCTAAACATGAGAAATCTTCGTGGGCCTTAAAGGCGTATCATTATGATGGCTATGCATAACACACATTAATTGCAAAACGGGCAATCCAAACCCATGGGCGTAGTTCGCTCCGCCCTTGCCAACTTCGTAGCGATCATCCACTTCAGCATCGCCCCCGTTTCTTAATACGCAAATTCATCTTGAACCTTAAAGGCATTGCATTAATGATGCGTATGCATGACAAACATTAAATGCATTACAGACAACCCAAACACATGGGCGTAGTTGGCTCCGTACTCGCCAACTTCGTGGCGATCATCCACTTCAGCATCGCCCCCGTTTCTAACACTAGAATTCGTCGTGGGCCTTAAAGGCGTAGCATTAATGATGGGTATGTATAACACACATTAATTGCAATACAGACAACCCAAGCACACGGGCGTACTTGGCTCCGTCCTCGCCAAATTCGTGGCCATCATCCACTTCAGAATCGCCCTCGTTTCTAAATACACGAATACATCGTGGTCCTAAAATGCGTGGCATTAATTGTGCGTACACACAGCACGCCTTAATTGCAAAACAGCAATCCAAACCCATGGGCGTAGTGAGCTCCGCCCTCGCCAAATTCTTAGCAATCATCCACATCAGAAACTCCCGCGATTCAAAATACGAGAATTCATCATGGGCCTAGAAGGCGTCGCATTATTGATGCATATGCATAACACACATTAATTGCAAAACAAACAACTCAAACACCTGGGCGTAGTTGGCTCCGTCCTCGCCAAATTCGTGGCGATCATCCACTTCAGATTCACCACCGTTTCTAAATATGCGAATACATCGTGTTCCTTAAAGGCGTAGAATTAATGATGCGTATTCACAACACACATTAATTGCAAAACGGGCAATCCAAACCCATGGGCGTAGTTCGCTCCGCCCTTGCCAACTTCGTAGCGATCATCCACTTCAGCATCGCCCCCGTTTCTTAATACGCAAATTCATCTTGAACCTTAAAGGCATTGCATTAATGATGCGTATGCATGACAAACATTAAATGCATTACAGACAACCCAAACACATGGGCGTAGTTGGCTCCGTACTCGCCAACTTCGTGGCGATCATCCACTTCATCAACGCCCCCGTTTCTAAACATGAGAAATCTTCGTGGGCCTTAAAGGCGTATCATTATGATGGCTATGCATAACACACATTAATTGCAAAACGGGCAATCCAAACCCATGGGCGTAGTTCGCTCCGCCCTTGCCAACTTCGTAGCGATCATCCACTTCAGCATCGCCCCCGTTTCTTAATACGCAAATTCATCTTGAACCTTAAAGGCATTGCATTAATGATGCGTATGCATGACAAACATTAAATGCATTACAGACAACCCAAACACATGGGCGTAGTTGGCTTCGTACTCGCCAACTTCGTGGCGATCATCCACTTCAGCATCGCCCCCGTTTCTAACACTAGAATTCGTCGTGGGCCTTAAAGGCGTAGCATTAATGATGGGTATGTATAACACACATTAATTGCAATACAGACAACCCAAGCACACGGGCGTACTTGGCTCCGTCCTCGCCAAATTCGTGGCCATCATCCACTTCAGAATCGCCCTCGTTTCTAAATACACGAATACATCGTGGTCCTAAAATGCGTGGCATTAATTGTGCGTACACACAGCACGCCTTAATTGCAAAACAGCAATCCAAACCCATGGGCGTAGTGAGCTCCGCCCTCGCCAAATTCGTGGCGATCGTCCACTTAATCATCGCCCCCGTTTCTTAAGACCCGATTTATTCCTGAGACTTAGAGTGGCAGCATTCATTCCTAGATAGCACACATTAATAGCAAAACAAACAACCCAAACAAATGGGCGTTGTTGGCTCCGTCCTCGCCAACATTGTGGCGACCATCCACTTCAGAATCACCCCCGTTTCTAAATACGCAAATTCATCGTGACCATTAAAGGCATTGAATTAATGATGCGTATGCATGGCAAACATTAAATGCAATAAAGTCAACTCAAAAAAATGTGCGTAGTTGGCTCCTTCCTCGCTATAACCTTGGCGATCACTCACTTCAGCATCGCCCGCGTTTCTTAATACGAGAAATCACCGAGGGCAGTGAAGGCATAGCATTAATGGTGAATAAGCATAACATACATTAAATTAAAACAGACAACCCAAACACTTGGTCTAAACTGGCTCCGTAGCAGCCAACTTCCTCCACATAATCATCGCCCCGTTTCTAGATATTTGAATTCATCCTGAGCCTTAAAGGCGTAGGATTCACGAAACACATGTATAACACACGTTAATTGGAAAACAGAGAGCCCAAACACATGAACGTAGTTGGATCTGTCCTTGCCAAATTCGTAGCGATCATCCACTTCAGCGTCGCCCCCGTTTCTAAGCACCAGAATTCGTCGTGTGCCTTAAAGACGTAGCAAAAATAATGCACTTGTATAACACACATTAATTGCAAAACAGACAACCCACACACCCGGGCGTAGTTGGATCTGTCCTTGCCAACTTCGTGGCGATCGTCCACTTCAGCGTCGCTTCCGTTTCTAAACATGAGAATTCGTCGTGTGCCTTAAATCGTATGTTTAAATGATGGCTATGCAAAACACAAATTAAATTCAAAACAGAAAAACCAAAGAAATGGGCGTAGTTGGCTCTGTCCACGCCAAATTCGTGGCGAACATCCACTTCAGCAATGCCCCCGTTTCTAAACCAGAATTCGTCGTGTGCCTTAAAGACGTAGCAAAAATAATGCACTTGTATAACACACATTAATTGCAAAACAGACAACCCACACACCCGGGCGTAGTTGGCTCCGTCCTCGCCAACTTCGTGGCCATCATCCACTTCAGAATCGCCCCCGTTTCTAAATACACGAATACATCGTGGTCCTAAAATGCGTGGCATTAATTTTTCTGTACGCACAGCACGCCTTAATTGCAAAACAGGCAATCCAACCCATGGGCGTAGTTAGCTCCGCCCTCGCCCAATTCTTAGCAATCAACCGCTTCAGAAACGCCCGCGTTTCAAAATACGAGAATTCATCATGGGCCTTGAAGGCGTCGCATTAATGATGCATGTGCATAACAGCCATTAACTGCAAAACAAACAACTCAAACACATGAGCGTAGTTGGCTTGGTCTTCGCCATCTTCGTGGCGATCATCCACTTCACCAACGCCCCCGTTTTTAAATACGCAAATTCATCTTGAGCCTTAGAGTCTTTTCATTAATGATACGTATGCATGACAAGCATTAAATGCAATACAGACATCCCAAACGAATGGGCGTAGTTGGCTCCGCCCTCGCCAACTTCGTGGCGAACATCCACTTCAGCATCGCCCCCGTTTCTAAATACGCAAATTCATCTTGAGCCTAAAGGCATTGCATTAATAATGCGTATGCGTGACAAGAATTAAATGCAATACAGACATCCCAAACACATGGGCGTAGTTGGCTCCGTCCTCGCCAACTTCATGGCTATCCTCCACTTCATCATCGCCCCTGTTTCTAAACACGACAAATCATCGTGGTCCTTAAGGGCGTAGCACTAATGAAGGCTATGCATAACACACATTAATTGCGAAACAGACAAACCAAACAAATGGGCGTACTTGGCCTCGTCCTCGCCAACTTCGAAGCGATCATCCACTTCAGCATCGCCCGCGTTTCTAAATATGCGAATACATCGTGGGACTAAATGTGATAGCATTAATGATTCATATGCATAAGAAATATTAAAATGCAAAATTCACAATCCAAGCATGTGTTCGTAGTTGGCTCTGTCCCCACCAACTTCCTGGCGATCTTCCACTTCAGCATCGCCCCGGTTTCTAAATACGAGAATTCATCGTGAGCCTTAAAGGCGTAGCAAAAATAATACATTTGTATAACACACATTAATTGCAAAACAGGCAACACGAACACAAGGCTGTAGTTGGCTCCTTCTTCGCTATAACCATGGCGATCACTCACTTCAGCACCGGCCCGTTTCTTAATACGAGAAATATCGAGGGCAGTGAAGGCATAGCATTAATGATGAATAAGCATAACACACATTAATTTAAAACAGACAACCCAAACACTTGGTCTTAACTGGCTCCGTCCCAGCCAACTTCGTGGAGATCCTCCACATAATCATCGCCCCGTTTCTAAATATTTGAATTCATCGTGAGCCTTAAAGGCGTAGGATTCACAAAACACATGTATAACACACGTTAACTGGAAAACAGAGAGCCCAAACACATGAACGTAGTTGGCTCTGTCCTCGCCAAATTCGTGGCGATCATCCACTTCTGCATCGCCCCCGTTTCTAAATACCCGAAATCATCCTGAGCCTTAGAGGCGTAGCATTAATGATTTATATACATAACAAAAATTAATTGGTAAACAATCAACCCAAACACATGGGCGTAGTTGGCTCCGTCCTCGCAAACTTCGTAGCGATCATCCACTTCAGATTCACCACCGTTTCTAAATATGCGAATACATCATGTTCCTTAAAGGCGTAGAATTAATGATGCGTATTCACAACACACATTAATTGCAAAACAGTCAACCCAAAAACATGGGCGTAGTTGGTTCCGTCCTCGCCAACTTCGTGGCGATCATCCACTTCAGATTCGCCACCGTTTCTAAATATGCGAATTCATCGCGAGCCTTAAAGGCGTAGCATTAATGATGCGTATTCACAACACACATTAAATTCAATACAGACAACCGAAACACTCGGGCGTATTTGGTTCCGTCCTCGCCATCTTCGTGGCGATCATCCACTTAATCATCACCCCCCGTTTCTAAACACGAGAATTCATTGTGGGCGTTGAAGGCGTAGCATTAATGATGTCTATGCATAACACACATTAATTGCAAAACAGTCAACCCAAAAACATGGGCGTAGTTGGTTCCGTCCTCGCAAACTTCGTGGCGATCATCCACTTCAGATTCGCCACCGTTTCTAAATATGCGAATACATCGTGAGTCTTAAAGGCGTAGAATTAATGATGCGTATTCACAACACACATTAAATGCAATACAGACAACCCAAACACTTGGGCGTAGTTGGTACCGTCCTCGCCATCTTCGTGGCGATCATCCAATTCAGCATCGCCCCCGTTATATACGCGAAAAAATCTCTTTACTTAAAGTCATAGCATTAATGATGCGTATGCATGACAAACGATATATTCAATACACACAACCCAAACATATGGGCGTAGTTGGCTCCGTCCTCGCCAAATTCGTGGCGATCATCCACTTCAGCATCGTCCCCGTTTCTAAATACAAGAATACACCCTGAGCCTTAAAGTGATAGCATTGCTGATGCGTATGCATAACAAACAATAAATGCTATACAGTGAACCCAAAAACATGGGCGTGAATGGCTCCGTCCTCGCCATCTTCGTTGCGATCTTCCACTTCAGCATCGCCCATGTTTTTAAGTATGCGATTTCATTGTGAGCCTTGAAATGGAAATGGCGTATGGCTTTTAGTGCCGGGAGTGTCCGAAGACAAGTTCGGCTCGCCAGGTGCAGGTCTTTCTATTCGACACCCGTAGGTGACCTGCGCGTCGTGATGAGGATGAAATGATGATGAAGACAGCACGTACACCCAGCCCCCGTGCCATTAGAATTAACCAATTAAGGTTAAAATCCCCGACCCGGCCGGGAATCGAACCCGGGACTCTCTGAACCGAAGGCCAGTACGCTGACCGTTCAGCCAACGAGTCGGACATTGTGAGCCTTGAAGGCGTACCATTAATAACACACATTAATTGCAAAACAGACAACCCAATCAAATGGGCGTAGTTGGTTCCGTCCTCGCCAACTACGTGGCGATCATCCACTTCTGCATCGCTCCCGTTCCTAAATACGTGAATTCATCTTGAGCCTTAAAGTCATTGCATAATTATGCGTATGCATGACTAACATTAAATTCAATACGGACAACCAAACCACGTGGGCGTAATTGGCTCCGTCCTCGCCATCTTCGTGGCGATCCACCACTGCAGCATCGCCCCTGTTTCTAAATACGAGAATTCATCGTGGGCCTTAAAAGCGTAGCATTAGTTGACCGTATGCACAACACGCATTAATTGCAAAACGGGCAATCCAAACCCATGGGCGTAGTTAGCTCCGTTCTCGCCAACTTCTTAGCAATCATCCACTTCAGCATCGCCCTCGTTTCAAAATTCCCGAATTCATCGTGGCCTTAAAGGCATAAAATTGATGACGCATATGCTTAACAATAAATAAGGGCAATACAGACAACCCAAACACATCTGCGAATTTGGCTCCGTCCTAAACAACTTCGTGGCGATCATCCACTTCGGCATCGCCCCTGTTTCAAAATACGAGAAATCATCGTGGGCCTTGAAGGCAAGGCATTAATGATGCATATTCATGACACACATTCATGGAAGAACAGACAACCCAAACACATGGGCGTGGTTGGCTCCGTCTTCGCCAACTTCGTGGCGATCCTCCAAATCGTCATCGCCCCAATTCTAAATATGCGAATACATCGTGAGCCTTAGAGGCGTGGGATTAAAAATGCGTATGCACAACACGCATTAATTGCCAAACAGGCAATCAAAATCCATGGGCGTAGTTAGCTACGTCCTCGCCAACTTCGTGGCGATCATCCTATTCAGCATCGCCCCCGTTTCAAAATACGCGAATTCATCGTGAGGCTTAAGAGCACATAATAATGACGCATATGCTTGACAAACATTAAATGCAATATATACAGCCCAAACACGTGGGCGAATTTGGTTCCGTCCTCGTCAACTTCGTGGCGATCATCCACTTCAGCATCGCCCCCGTTTTCAAATATGCTAATGCATCGTAAGCCTTAAAGGCGTAGTATTAATTATGCGTATGCACAACACGCATTAATTGCCAAACAGGCGAACAAAATCCATGGGCGTAGTTAGCTACGTCCTCGCCAACTTCGTGGCGATCATCCACTTCAGCATCGCCCCCGTTTTCAAATATGCTAATGCATCGTAAGCCTTAAAGGCGTAGTATTAATTATGCGTATGCACAACACGCATTAATTGCCAAACAGGCGAACAAAATCCATGGGCGTAGTTAGCTACGTCTTCGCCAACTTCGTGGCGATCACCCACTTCAGCTTGGCCCGATTTTAAATGCGAGAATTCATCGTTGGCCCTAAAGGCGTAGCATTTATTACTCATATGCATAACACACATAAAGTGCAATACGGACAACCCAAAGACTTGTCGTAGTTGGCTCCGTCCTCACCAACTTCGTGGCATTCTCTCAGGCCGTTAAATTTGTTATGGAGAATGGGGTGCACGTAGATGGTGGGGAGGTCGTCAGTTGTGGCCTCTGCTAGGAACTGTCTTGGCATTCGCCTTAGTGCAGGAGAATGGAAAGCCCGCGGAATCCATTCTCGGCACAGCCGACGTGGGACCAGCCCCTCTCCCTCTCCCGAATAGAGAGGTGAAGAGCCATATCCACTCCTCCTCGACTCGGTTGTTTGGTCGGAGTGCAGAGCTCTCGGACCACGGGCTAGCCGTGACCACTTGTGGGCCGACACCCACTGACCGCATATGAACCAAACTTGAAGGTCAACTTGATTTCTATGCCCTAATGCACGTGTGCTTTAAAAAATACTGATATGTTTTTCAAAAGCTTGGTGTATAACGCAATCGAACTTAGTTATTATCCCAAAACAGCTGAACAAACCAGCAGCGAACTGCCACCTTCATATCGTTCTTCTTTACTATTTTGAAAACATACTGCTCACAAAACCTCGCAACTTCAAACTTCAATAAACCACAAAACATTTCTAAGGAAAGAATACCCAAATCCAAAATAAACACACATACACACAGAATATCGCCATTGCATTACCGGAAAAGAGTATGTGGATAACACTTGGTGAAAGACTGATTATCGTATTTTGGTCAAATATGGGTTAATGATAAAAGATAAGATATGCATCAACTTGCCCAATATGTACCATTTCAACGTGCTCACAACTCTTAGAAAATGTTTAATTTAGCTGAAAAAGAGACACAGGGATAATTATGACAATCCATATACTATTCATGGGATGAGGGGAGTCACGACTGAGATGATGGGAATTAACTCCAAATTTTGTGTGGGACTATAACTTGTGCTTGTATTTTGATAAGTTCAACATTTCAGTTATGACTCACCTTATCAGAAGCAAATACAACATCTTATTCAACAAAGCAGTGACTCGTTCAGGCTTCACATGGGAGCAGTTTAATCTAAGAACATGTCGTGATACTGACTGACTGACTGACTGACTGACTGACTGACTGACTGACTGACTGACTCATCAGCGTCGAAACAAAACTCCTGGACATAAAGAAGTGAGCACAGTGTAGGTGCTCACTCCGCCACTAAGGGGATGAAAAGTGGGGTGAATTTTTATAATGAGTATATCTATATCTCAAAAACTGAAGATGTTACGGGCATGAAAATTGATATTTGGAAACTCCTTTAAAAATAACGAAACATGTACTTTATGTTTTTGGAAAATCCACTTAAGGGGTGATTCAAAATGTGGTGAATTCTTGAAATAAATTTATGTAATAAACTTAACATTTGTGTAAAAAATAGTATTTGGAATATCCTTTAAAAATAAAGAAACACGTAGTTTTCGTTTCCGCAAAATCCATATGAGAGGCGGCGGGGTTGCGTGAAAAGAACTGAAGAAGGTGTCGAATACTTTAAATGGGAGACTTATATCTCAAAAAGTGAGTATGTTGGCATTTGCAACCTCTTTTAAACACAAAGAAACACGTATTGTTTTATTTTCGGAAAATTTATTTAATGGGGTGTAAAGGACCAAAATTGGTTTTGAATATGTGTATAACATTTAGAGAAAGACTAATTATGTTGTTCAAATATGCATTAGTGATAAGACAAAGTAAAATATGCATCAATGTGCCCAATATATATATTCTATGTCAACGTCCTCATAAATATTAGAAAATGTTTAATTTATACGTATGTCAAAATCTGAAGATGTTACAGACATGAAAATTGGTACTTAGAATCTCTTTTCAAAATAAAGAAACACGTATTGTTTTGTTTTTGGAAAATCCACTTATAAGGGGGTCGGGGGATAATAAGAATTGAAGAAGGAGTTGAATTATTTTTATGAGGATATTATATCTCAAAAACTGAAAAGTTACAAATCTGAGAATTGGAATCAGAATCTCCTTTCAATATGCAGACACGCTCAGCGTATATTTTTGTTTGCGTAAAATCCACTTAATGGGAGGTGAAAAGAATTGAAAAAGCAGGGGAAATTAGTATATGTCATAAACTTAACATATTACAGATGTGAAAATGGTACTTGGAATCTTTAAAATAAAGAAACAGGTACTTTTTGTTTTCGGAAAATCCATTTAAAGTGGGTGATAAAGATCGAAAAAGTGGTTGAATTCTTTTTATGAGGATACGTATATCTTACAGACGTGAAAATTAGTATTTTGAATTTCCTTTAAAAGTAAACAAACGTGCAATGTTTTATTTTCGGAAAATTCATCTCAGTGTGTAAAAAGAATAGAAAAATCGGGTGAATTTAAAAAATGAGTACATCTATTATTTCTCACAAACTTATCATGTTACAGGCGTGAAAACTGGTATTTGGAATCTCCTTTAAAAATAAAGAGACGCGTATATTTTTAGTTTTCGGAAAATCGGCTTTGCTAGGTGGGGCGGTGGCGGTAAGGAGTGATAAAGGTGTTGATTTTTTTTTAATGGGGATACTCATATTGCAAAAACGGGGAAATGTGTATTTGGAATCTCCTTTGAAAATAAAGGAGCATGTTTTCCCTTTCGACTTGAGAGAGGAATGCGTCTCACATGTAGAGCTCCAGAGTGCGGTCTGCCAGCAGCATGGTGACCTCAGCCTCCACAAACTTGGTTTACAGAGAGATTCTAGGATAAATGAAACTTAATTTTGTGGTGAGATTTTATACTTCAGGGATATTCAGATAATGTCTTAGTTCAGTATTTTTATCGTATCAGGAAATCCACATGAGCGAAGGCGCGGGTAACAGACAGTGGTTGGACAAGCGCGTACTTACGTTTAACTGGGAAGAACTCCCTGAAAAGCCGGGCTGAGTGGCTCAGGCGGTTGAGGCGCTGGCCTTTCACACCCCAAAGTGGCTCAGTCCGGTGGCATTTGAAGGTGCTTAAATACGTCAGTCTCGTGTCGGTAGATTTTCTGGCACGTTAATGAACTCCTGCGGGAATACATTGCGGCAAGTCGGCCTCTCCGAAAACAGTAAAAGTATTTGGTGGAACGTAAAGCAAATAAAATTATTTATTATTATTATTATTACTTCCTGCAAGTTAGAAGTACGGGAAGGCCTCATTATTGCAAGGTAAGCGATGTATTTGTTAATAATAATAGTGTACACGCACCAACCCACCGTCAGCACACACGGGATTTAGTGCCTCCGATAATTCCTGTAAGGTAGTGAGTGCTATGCTGGTACATTCTCTTCCTGTGTTGTAGAAAATTACAACTCCGCACCTATTTTCACGTATACCAGTTTTGTCTGCACATGGCTGAGAATTAAAACAAATAGTATTTCTGAACTGGTCGCGTCCACAGAAAGATTTAGGTTATGTGTTCTCCCAGGACGGTAATATAGTAAGTGAGATTGAATCAAGGTGTAGTAAAGCTAATGCAGTGAGCTCGCAGTTGCGATCAACAGTATTCTGTAAGAAGGAAGTGAGCTCCCAGACGAAACTATCTTTACATCGGTCTGTTTTCAGAGGAACTTTGCTTTACGGAAGCGAAAGCTGGGTGGACTCAGGATATCTTATTCATAAGTTATAAGTAACAGACATGAAATTAGCGAGAATGATTCCTGGTACAAACAAGTGGGAACAGTGGCAGGAGGGTACTCGGAACGAAGGGATAAAGGCTAAGTTAGGAATGAACTCGATGGATGAAGCTGTATGCATAAACCGGCTTCGGTGGTGGGGTCATGTGAGGCGAATGGAGGAGGATAGGTTACCTAGGAGAATAATGGAGTCTGTTATGGAGGGTAAGAGAAGTAGAGGGAGACCAAGACGACGATGGTTAGACTGAATGTATAAGGATTTAAAGATAAGAAGTATAGAACTAAATGAGGCCACAACACTAGTTGCAAATAGAGGACTGTTGCGATGTTTAGTACATTCACAGAGGCTTGCAGACTGAACGCCGAACGGTATAATGGTGTATAATGATAATGTACAGTATTATGTAATGTATATTTATGTTATCAGATGTCATATCGTTAAATACCGAAAAACAAAAGTTACAGTACATTTTCTGATCATTTACCGCACCGGCTGTTACAAGAGAGACTTCTGTTGCTCGGTCTATATAAACACCGGGGATCGTCGACATGGAAATAGTGTTCTTGTCGTGATTGTCTTAAAGTGAAGAGCCATTATCTACAGGAAAAATTGTGAATATGACTACCAAATGTGGAAATAATTGTGAAAGAACGATCGACTAAGACACGAGGGAGTATTGGAAGGAGGAAGAAGACCTCTCTTTGCACTCGATCCCCTAACATCAGAGAGATCGAAGAAATTAAATGTGAAGGCCTACAACATCGAAAGCTCATACAGTTGATCAACAATACGATCTTTAATACGGTACGTTTACTATTGATTGTTGTGATGTACTTTGTCTCTTCCGCTACCACCTGTCTCCGATAGATGGGATTACTGCTGCGTGCCTAGTAGCAAAGGCTGCGTGAATATTAGCTGGGAATAGCTGGGCTCCTTCATCCACATATGCCGTGTATCTCCGAAGAGATATGTGGTTTGAGGGCTAGTGCGCTCCTCAGTCGGTCTGTATATGTTAAGCTTGATTTAATTTTAGGATATTAATGAGTATTGGTTGTTTATGGTTTAAGTTTAAGAATGATTTTATGTTATTGGTATAGAGGAGGTCACACGTGGCATGGTGGGTTTGCAACAGGCTATCGGGGTTACCGGCTAGGGTGCCGTGA
Organism: Anabrus simplex; assembly: GCF_040414725.1. NCBI lineage: Eukaryota > Metazoa > Arthropoda > Insecta > Orthoptera > Tettigoniidae > Anabrus > Anabrus simplex. The sequence goes on along the minus strand of NC_090277.1, from coordinate 14,100,492 downwards.
AGGGGAGAAAGACTTAAAGCTATATTATTTTGGAACTGCTACTCTAGTGATGTGGGCTTAATCAGGGTTTCTTACTATGTCCTTGACTTAGGGCGGCGTTGCCGTTTGGCGTGGTGCTATTGTAGAGCTTTATAGTGTAGTTCCATGGTCTAGTATATAAGGCATTTTAGTGAGGTGCAGTGTGACGACGAGTATGGAGCAGTCTTTACCCAGCGAGGTGTACGATCTAGTTTCGTGTTCGTTGTAGTTTTTGTAAATTAGAGAACGAAATGAAGCCAATGCCGTGAGTATGAATGCGGTGTTTTGTTGCGACATGACAAGCATGAGAATGTGTTTTCTGGCTCGTTGTATGTACTCTCTGAGTGAGAATCGTGAGTCTAGTGTGATACCTAGGTATTTAAGGCTATTTACCCGCTGTATGTTCTGGTAGTGCAGCGTGAGTTGTTGTTGTTGAGGCTTATTGAATTAATGATTAAAAATACTGCTTTTGTTTTTTGTGTGTGTTAACGTCTATTTTCCACTTGGCAAACCAGGATTCGAGTTGTGTTAAGTGACGAGACCTGGCAGTACGTGGTATATCAGGATTAGGCCCGACGTGTATGTGTTTAGCGCTGCGTACAATTTACGGTTTTTAGGTAGTTATGTATGATTTTAATGTATTTTGGGTGTAGGTTTAGTTATGTGAGTTTGTAGATGAGGCTTGCGTGGTGTACTCGATCGAAGGCCTGAATGTAGTCGAGGAAACTGGCAGTTGTATGGTGATTATGTTGGTATCCATGTGTTATGTATTCTGTGACTCGTAGGAGTTGATGTGTCGTGTTCTAAAACAGGATTGTTCATGGATGAGGTTGTCCTTATTGGTATTCAAATTCGGTTCAGGAGTAATTTTTCGAAAATGTTTGCGTTAGTGGTTAGCAGGCTTATGGGGCGTTAGTTAGCTGGGTCCTTGGAGTCTTTTCCGGGTTTGAGAAAGTACATAATATTGGCAAGTTTCCACTATTGTGGCGTTGAAAGTACTGTGTATGTGAGTGTCCGTATCAAGGTGTTTCAGTAGTGGTGCGGGTATGTCATCCTTTCCGGGAGCTTTATTATTTGCGAAATTTTTGTTGATATTTTAATTGGTGGGACTGGTGAATGCCTGGGTGTCTAGAGAAAAGTGTTTATTGCGTTATCTATTTTTGTTGTGGCATTATGGATTTGTTAGGTGATTATTAGGTAGTAGTTCGGTTATTTCTTTATTTGATGTGACTGGTTGGCCATTAGGTCTGTAGGCAAGTAGCTCGGGAGTTAGGTGACCTCCTGTTTGTTTTAGCATGCCATTCCTCTGGTTCATACTGCACCCTTTAAGCTGCCTCGGTCATATGCTTGCAATACATGTTCTGGTGACTAAACATAGCTTCATTATAGTATTCGATCCCTGCTCGTGGCGCTGATAGGAATGAGCACTGTACGGACATAAAGGAAAATAGAAAAGCAGCGTTTCCTGCTGTCTGTGACGAGCTCATTCCAGCTCTGGAACTTGGCACTGTTAGAATGCCAGCGTAATATTCTTCATAAAAAATGAAAAACTGTGCCTTCGTCATTTGATGAAGTATTTCGTATGACAGCATTGCTTTTAATGCGATATTTCAGTCGGTTAATATTGTATCCTGGTAAGAATACTGACGTTGCTTCATACATACATACATACATACATACATACATACATACATACATACATACATACATACATACATACATACATACATGCATACATACATACAACTTCATTATAAACTGTTGTGCATTTCAGCAAGTCTCTGTCAGTTTACTAAATGCCGCCAGAATCCTCCATTTCTAACTAGTTCTGAGTCTAACCATCGTATTCTTGGTCTCCCTTTACTCCTCTTACCCTCCATATGAAAATCCACAGCCTGTTTCCAGTCATTCGACCGGGTCAGGAATGGAATGAATGAAGCCTCTATCTTGCGGCGAGGATAGGAATTGTGCCAGCTGCCGAAGGCTGTCGCACTCCTCTCGAGCAATGGTTAATGACTGATAGATGAAATAAAATGATAGTGGAGAGTGTTGCTAGACAGGGAAAACCGGTGTATCCGGAGAACAGCCGGTCCCACCTCTGTTTTGTCCAGCACAAACTTCACATGGAGTGACCGGGATTTGAACCACGGTACCAGCGGTGAGAGGCCGGCGCAGCGCGCTGCTGCCTGAGCCACGGAGTCTATTTTTCTCCTGAGTAATCTATCCTTAGCCATTCGCCTCACATGACCCCACCACCGAAGCCGGTTTGTGCGTACAGCTTCATGCATCGAGTTCAGCATTTCGTGTGTGATGTGGAAGGGGGGGGGGCGAAGATATAAAAACGGGTCATATCACTGAGGGGGTTGATGTTAGCGGCAGGTTAATTTAATTGCGGTTAATGCTGTGTTACATTGAAATTAGCAAATTTATAAGTTAAAAAGGAAAGAAGAAGAAAGACCATGTGTATTCTTTTAAAAACTTACATTTTTCAAATGGAATCACATCTAGTAACATAAACAACATAGATCTAGAATACATTAGAATGTTACTTGTGTTCTAGTACAAGTATTTTACGAGTTATCCGAGTTTGAAAACAGCAAATTCCGACAGTTGTCTGCTTCATTCAACTGCTTAGTTGATGATGTTCTTATGTTTGTTTTCTTTACAGTACACTGGTCGCACTGCAACTTCCTTGTCAGTTAAGTCAAGATGTGGTGGAAGATGGTATTTACAAGTTCCGAAAGAGCCGATATGTTAGTGGTGTAGGAAGAATGCTCTTCTTTTCTGCGAAACCATATCCCAGTACACATCACCTATCTCAAAAATTATTTGTGAACCCCTGCAATCAATTACGTGAAATTAGAAATGTAACACCTATGATACGTAACACAAAGGAATGACAGGCGAAGATGATGAAGTTAATGTTTTAGTTGCTGTTAATATAGATCCACACGTTTGTAAGCCTGCAATCGCACAAGGATGTTGCATGAGTCAGGCAGGTTTACTACGCGTTCCCCGCCGTCCTAAGTTCCATGCTTTCTGCATCAAGAGCTGCATGGAAACGATTTTGAGAATTATGTCAACTTTTGCACATGGGCATTAAGAAAATATACACCAGATTTATCATGTATCTTGCTTAGTGGTGAAGCAACATATACAAATTACGGGCAAGTAAACCTACGAGACACGCACCATTGGTTCGTAAATAATCCCCACTGGCTTCATCACGTGGAACGTCAGCATCCATGGAACTTAAAATGTGTGGTATGCAATAGTAAACCGTCAGATCCTAGGCCCTTTCATCTTTATTCACAGAAGTAACAATAGATTGACAAAAGTATCCCAAACCCCTGACATTGAGTGACCAGATGCCCCGTTACCCCACCAATTTTTAACAGGACGTCAAATGTCCAGTTTTTCCATACTTGGCAATAACCTCATCTTCCTTCTTCACGTCGTTTTATGTTTATAATTTTGGTGTCATTTGGGTCTCACTCAAATTTAAGGGATTGCAATTTCGGAAATGATCTCTGGTTTCCGCTTGCTCTCACATTTCGGTGGCTAGCCCAAGGAAGCAGCTAGGCTTCATTATCTGTTAATAGAAATATGGGGAACAGAAAGTGTACTTTTTCCAAAGCCCTGAAAGGAGAGTTTCTTTTTTAAATAAAACACTGCATCTACGAAATTGGAATGTACTGAACCAGGAAGGCATAGGCCCTGGCACATATGTGTTATAAAATCTTGATTCATGAAAGAACGGCTAAGTTACGATGTCCGAACAGCTGTACGAGAGAACGTTCTCGTCTCTAATGTTCTGTGTGAGGAAGACAGCATGAGAGGGGGCAAGGCCGAGTGATGTCAGCACCACATGTATCTCACCTCCCCGCAGAAACGTCTCGAAATAATTTTTATACTTCTCAACGACTTGACCGATAAATATGAGACTAACACCAACTTGTAGCTCACATTTTAAATGTACGACGTTGCAAATTTGAGATTAATCCGCCCAGTGGTTTAAAAGATATGATGAATTGAAGTTTGGAATGTACAAACACCCCTCTTTGGCTCAGAGAGATTGCTTCCAGCCGGATATAAATAGGTCGACGACCCGAGGATACAGTGTATCTTAAACTCTACGACTCGATCATGAATAAACGTCATTATGCTCCGTCGCGCTTCGCGAGATATATGAAAGTTACAATCTAGAACTTTGAATTTGTGCGAGGTCGTCGTAAGTGAAGTTTCAATCGCGTCGTGACGTGTGAGATGTTGTAAAGTTTTCTCAAACTGAGTTTTCCTTGTATAATATTTACGAGTGTCTTAACTAAGTGAATTTACGATAGAGACTGTGCACTGAAGCATAATTGAGAATACCAGTATTTAATTTACCATTTGACAGTATTGTGGACTTCGTTAACCTCTCATATTTTTGAACTTTGTGACAGCATAATAGGAAATTGTGCGTGATAAACTGAACTTTCAATTTATGACAACTTCATTAATTTTGAGACGCATTTCTTGTATACAATTACGATTGTGAACTGTTTGAAATACTATTCCACTCGAATATTCAATAATTAATAGGACTAAATGTGACTATTTTTCACGTATTTTCTCGAATTTTCTATTATTACCATAAGAAACGAACTGAATGTTAAGGACATTTTATGTCAATATTAGGTCATACAAACTCATTCATAATAAACTCTTAAGCTGTGAACACTAGTATTCAAGAGACTGTTATAGGAGTGATATTAATTGTATTTTCTCGAGTGTTTCACGGACCATGATAGTTATTCTACGATTGAATTAAGACATAATCAGTGATGATTATGAACTGTGATAGTGTTCAATTAATGTTTTACAAACTGTGAGTGAAAGACTGTGCTTTCCATTTTGAAAACGACTTCAGGTCATGACTGCTTTAACTTGACTTATGATTCAAACTGTAACATAGACTTATTCTGAATCACGTATTTAATATCGTATAACAAACGAGTACAAACTGTGCATTAAGAATTATGACAGTGTAAAATACAATACAGCTCGTTGTATTGTGCCAATTGAACTTTCCGTGTTTCAACATTTCTCTTTAAAAGACCATCGGAAATCTTGGCGAAGTGTCGTGATATTACACTACGTAGAACGTCATCTCCAGCGAGGGATTAATCGTGGTTTCTTCGCGGGATATTCGTGGTATCCAGCGAGGGATTAATCGTGGTTTCTTCGGGGGATATTCGTGGTATCCAGCGAGGGATTAATCGTGGTTTCTTCGCAGGATATTCGTGGTATCCAGCGAGGGATTAATCGTGGTTTCTTCGGGGGAAATTCGTGGTATCCAGCGAGGGATTAATCGTAGTTTCTTCGCAGGATATTCGTGGTATCCAGCGAGGGTTTAATCGTTGTTTCTTCGCGGGATATTCGTGGTATCCAGCGAGGGATTAATCGTAGTTTCTTCGCGGGATATTCGTGGTATCCAGCGAGGGATTAATTGTGGTTTCTTCGCGGGATATTCGCGGTATCCAGCGAGGGATTAATCGTGGTTTCAACGAGGGATGATAACGTGGTGTCTTCATGGGATGGAACGTGTTACGCTGCTGGTGCCGAGTTCGAGTTCGGGCTGCACGCTGCAGAAAGTTCCAGTCACCAAGCCGCAGGACAGTACTTCATCTATCCTTATGAGCAAATTACAGGTGATATAAGTGTATTTCATATATTTTTGAGTGAGTAATTACACTTAGACACTGACTGACTTTTTGATAAAGCACTCAATCATTAACAGTGCTATATTCGTCAGAGGAAAAGTGCTGCGTGTGGATTCTAATCCTACTGTTTATAATAATTGTAGGAGGTTATTCAAGAAGACTTCAGGTCATATTTTGAACTACAGGTTTCTCTTCAAAGTTTATGTAAATTGAAGTCATTTCACTTAGATGAACCATAGGGCTTGCCAAAAAACAAGTGCACTATTTTATACAATTGCTTTAGATGAACTGTAGGAATTTTCAGCAAGTGATTGAAAACATTTATTTGAGCTATCAGATGGTAAAAGGAAGTGTGAGTTAATGTTATGTTTAATAATCTTATAAAAACTTTAGGTTCGCATCACAAGTGATTGACTTAATTTCTATACAACCTAGAAATTTGGTTAAATGAAATTCTATGTACAAAGTGTTATTTTGAATTTGAGTCTAAATAGGAGATCCTAGATGAACTGTAGGGTGTTTGAGATCTCAAAAAATTGGTATTCATTTTGTACATTATTAACATCAAATGAATGTCTCAGAATATAACAGTGCATATATTTCATTCTTGCATTCTGAAAAGATTGGTTGAAAATTTAATTTTGATAAATCAACAGCAGGGTGATTTACTTGAGAATTTCAATAAATATTATCAAAAATTTTAGTTACCATCTATTATTCGCCCTACGAAATTATCCTTCTCTGTACCTGCTCCAATAGTAACCGTTCACAACCTGAGATCCTTCCCTATGCTCTGGCCCCATAATCATTTCCCGGTACAGTACAGTAGTATAATAGACGGGTTCTGCGGCCTCCTCCTCCTCCGGCTCTCGGAAGAGGCCTCCTCCTCAGCCAGTGGCCTCTCACCTCCACCTCAGCCAGTGGCCTCCCAGTGGCCACCTCCACCTCCACCTCAGCCAGTGGCCTCCCAGTGGCCTCCTCCACCTCAGCCAGAGGCCTCTTCCAGTGCTGCCAACTTAACCTAACTAGCGCGAGATAAACAAAGCCACGTGCTTTTTGACAGACAACAACGCACCGCTAACCTCAGTACTGCCATCTTGACGGGCCTAAACCTCAGTAGTGCCAACTTAACCTCACAAGCGCGAGGTAAACAAAGCCACGTGCTTTTTGACAGCCACGTGCTTTTTGACAGATTTGTAAACAAAGCCACGTGCTTTTTGACAGCTGTCATCGACAACAACGCATCGCAAACCTCAGTACTACCATCTTGACGGGCCTAAACCCCAGTAGTGCCAACTTAACCTAACTAGCATGAGGTAAACAAAGCCACGTGTTTTTTGACAGCCACGTGCTTTTTGACAGATTTGTAAACAAAGCCACGTGCTTTTTGACAGACAACAACGCATCGCTAACCTCAGTACTGCCATCTTGACGGGAATAAACCTCGGTGGTACCAACTTAACCTAACTAGCTCGAGATAAACAAAGCCACGTGCTTTTTGACAGCCACGTGCTTTTTGACAGCTGTCATCCGCCATCTTTAAACTACAGAGCGCTGTGCTGCCCTCTTTCGTCACCTGTCATCGGCAGTGCTGCCATCTTGGCGGGCCTAAACCTTAGTGCTACCAACTTAACCTCACTAGCTCGAGATAAACAAATCCACGTGCTTTTTGACAGCCACGTGCTTTTTTGACAGCTGTCATCCGCCATCTTTAATCCATAGAGCACAGTGCTGCCCTCTTTAGCTACTTACCTTTGAAATGTGGTGGCGGATAATTTGAAAAATGCTTTTTGACAGCAGCCATCTTGCATCGCAAACCTCAGTGCTGCCCTCTTTAGCTAGATACCTGTGGTAGCAGACAATTCCACGTGACAGCAGCCATCTTTAATCAAGAGAGCACCGTGCTGCCCTCTATGTGGTGGCGGCAAATTGAAAAATTCCACGTGCTCTTGTTTGGAAACAAACTCACGTGCTTTTTTGACAGCTACCATCCACCATCTTTAATCAACAGAGCACAGTGCTGTACTCTTTAGCTAGATACCTTTGAAATGTGGTGGCGGCAATTTGAAAAATTCTATGTGCTCTTGTTGGGAAACAAAGCCACGTGCTTTTTTGACAGCTGTCATCCGCTATCTTTAATCAATAGAGCACCGTGCTGCTATCATGCGGGCAATTTCGTCACCTATCACCCGCCATCTTTAATCTACAGAACACCGTGCTGCCCTCTTTATGGCTACTACCTTAAGCATGTAGTAGCGGGCAATTTGAAAAGTTCTGTTAGCTATCATCCGCCATCTTTAATCAAGAGAGCACCGTGCTGCCATCTTTAGCTAGATACCTTTGAAATGTGGTGGCGGCAAATTGGAAAATTCCACATGCTCTTGTTTGGAAACAAACTCACGTGCTTTTTGACAGCTACCATCCGCCATCTTTAATCAACAGAGCATAGTGCTGCCCTCTTTAGTTTGAAATGTGGTGGCGGCAAATTCCACATGGTCTTGTTTGGTAAACATAGCCACGTGCAGCTATCATCCGCCATCTTTAATCCAGAGAGCACCGTGCTGCCCTCTTTATCGCAGTAGATGTAAATTCGTCACCTGTCATACGCAGTGCTGCTATCTTTAGCTAGATACCTTTGAAATGTGGTGGTGGATAATTTAAAAAGAAAAATTCTACAGCAGTCCTCTCTCGACGCTAATTGCATAAGATGGCGGCTATACATGACTCCTTAAGGGTGCTTACGCAAGACGGCTGCTATACAAAGGTTCTTATGAGACGCCCTTGGGATGCTTGCGCAAGATGGTGGTTATACAAGGCTCCTTATGAGACACCCTAGTGATGCTTGCGCAAGATGGTGGTTGCTCTTATGAGGCGGCTTAAGGGTCCTTGCACAAGATGGCTAGAGACGCCCTAAGGATGCTTGCGCAAGATGGCGGACACAAGATGGCGGCTATACACGTCTCCTTATGAGACGCCTTAAGGGCGTGGCGGTTGCTCTTATGAGGCGGCTTAAGGGTCCTTGCACAAGATGGCTAGAGACGCCCTAAGGATGCTTGCGCAAGATGGCGGACACAAGATGGCGGCTATACACATCTCCTTATGAGACGCCTTAAGGGTGCTTGCGCAAGATGGCTGCTGCTCTTAGCTTAGAGGCTAACGTGTCGTGCTAGTTCGATTCATTAAATTTAGGGCTTAAATGCAAAATGTTAAATATCTCGAAAGCAGTGCACCGTAGAGCAAAACGGACAAAATTTTTCTGCCTAATACCTAGGTTCGCAGTATGAGGAACAAGAAAATCATAGTCTAATGATGGGATCAACGGTTCGGTTCCTACTTAGGCCCTTTGGCATTTGCTCTGTTTTAGCTTGTATTGAAGCGAGTCTTCGTAACATGATCAGGTTTAGCTATGGTAGAGAGTATAACGTGCCGTGCAGGTTCGATTCATTAAATTTGGAGGCTTAAATGCAAAATGTTAAATATCTCGAAAACGATGCATCGTAGAGCAAAACGGACAAAATTTTTCCGCCTAATACGTAGGTTCGTAGTATCAGGAACAATAAAAAACATAGTCTAATGATGAGATCAACGGTTCGATTCCTACTTAAGCCCTTTGCCATTCGCAGCTATCTATTTCTACAAGATGGTGGCTGCTCTTATGAGAAACAAGATGCCTTGAGACGTCCTAGGGATGCTTACGCAAGATGGCAGACACAAAATGGTGACTATACATAGCTCCTTATGAGACGGCCTAGGGGTGCTCGCACAAGATGGCGGCTACTCTTATGAAGAAAGCTAGCTTAGAGGCTACTGCGCAAGATAACAGCTGCTGTTATGCATGTGGTGGAGGGCAATTTGAAATTCTATGTGCTTAAACAACAGAGCACCCTGCTGCCCTCTTTAGCTGAAATGTGGTGGTGGATAATTTGAAAAATTCTTTTGACAGCTATCATCTTTAAACAATGGCGACTATACGTAGGCTGTTAAGGCCTTATCATTCTTCTCCTCCTCCTCCTCATCCTCCTCCCCTCCTCCTCCTCCTTCTCTACCTCCTCCTCCGCCTCTTATGTCAAGGCATAGCTTTATATCGAACAAGTTTAAACCTGCATCGCGAAGGCAAGCGTGTGCAGCGATAACATTATTGCGCATGTTTAGAATTTCGAAACATAAGAAGAGTAGAATCAAACGCTGTACTCGATACGACATGTGATCAGAACATTGATTGATGCGTTCAGAAAACAAAATAAGTGATCAAGACTAGAATCGAACGATGTACTCAATACATCATGTGTTTAGAATATGTCAGGGGATACGCTTGTTCTAAGAAGATCAGATTGAAACATAACAAGACTAGAATAGAACACTGTAATCGATGTTGTTAACTTCAACATGTGATCAGAACATTGATTGATGTGTTCAGAACACAAAATAAGTGATCATGACTAGAATCGAACACTGTACTCGGTACAACATGTGATCAGAACATTGATCGATGTGTTCAGAACACGAAATAAGTGATCAAGACTAGAATCGAACACTGTACTCAATACAACATGTGTTTAGAACATGTTAGGGGGTACCCTTGTTCTAAGAAGATCAGAATGAAACATAACAAGACTAGAATCGAACACTGTAATCGATGTTGTTAACCTCAACATATGATCAGAACATTTGTTTGATGTGTTCAGAGCAAAAGTACAATTTTGATGATTTGCGCAGCTAACTCGCTCGGTAAACGATGTGGCCAAAGTATAACTTCAAATTATTTACCTTCCATCATTCGTCTTGTGTGTAAAAATCAGTCGAACAAGCTATCGCATAAACATAGCTGAAAAAAAATCGTGATAGGGTATGGAACCCAGGGGTTACATCTTGTCAGAAGAGCAAAAAGGATGAAAGGACTCTTCCTCCTCCTTACCGCACATTCCTTGGCTAAAGGGCTAATGGGCTAAAGGGCTAATGGGCTAAAGGGCTAAAGGGCTAAAGGTGCAACAACCTCGTCGATCGCTATCAGCAAGAACGCTTGTACTTTGTAGAAAATTAATCTTTATTTGTAAATGGTTTCATGTTCAGAACAAGGAATGGAACCTAGGGGTTACGTCTTAACGTAATAAAATCCCCGAGGTGCGATGAGTTACGTTTTTCGAACTAGTGTTTGGAACACTGAACTTTTCAAGATGATAGCAGAGAGTTTAGCAATGTTCTGTTGTTGGATTTTAAATTCCGCGCTACAGCATGCATAAGGTGGCAGCCTTGAGGTTTACCGCCGTAAAGATGGCAAGAGTGAGGTTAACAATGTTCTGTTGTTGGATTTTTAAAATTCCCCGCTATAACATGCATAAGGTGGCAGCCTTGAGGTTTACCGCCGTAAAGATGGCAGCAGTGAGGTTAGCGACGCTCTATTGTCCTTCAAAGTGAGGTTAGGGTTCGTCAAGAAGACAGCTGTCAAAAAAGCACGTGGCTATGTTTACCAAACAAGAGCACGTGGTTGTGACGTCACGGTCACGTAGTATACCGCCTCAGCATGCAAAGTTTAATGTCTACAACTACGTAGTAAACATTCTGCTATGTTCACAAGATTTTTATACATAACTATTCTTTATGCTTTAAGTTCATTCACATAGGCTATGCTAAGATAGCAGCACAAACACATGCGAACTTTGTACATTCTAATGGAATAAGTTTAGTACTATGTGCATCATGGATACATGATGTGTGTACGCATTTAAACTTGACTATACGTAATGCTGCTGCTTTGTTTACAAGATTTTTATACATTGCTATTCTTTATGCTTTAAGTTCGTGCACACACAAGCGATAGTCGTACGCTCTGGCAGGAGAAGTTTAGTACGACAGTCGATGCATACATTATCGATAGGTGATGTGTACACGCTTTAGAACATAGCTCATCTTTATGCTTTAAGTTCGTGCACATGGGTTTGGGATACACAAAAGCGATTGCTATATGCTCTAGCGGAAGAAGTCTAGTACGATAGTCGATGCATGTAAAATCGATAGGTTATGCTAAGATAGCAGCACACTTACATGATTTTAGCACAATCTAGTGGAAAAAGTTTAGTATGATAGTCGTTTCGTGCAAAATCATTAGGTAATGTGTAAACGCTTTGAAACAAGGCTATTCTTTGTACTTTAAGTTCATGCGTACAGGTTATGCTAAGATAGCAGCACAATCTAGCGCAAGAAGTTTAGTACGAGATATGCAAAATCGATAGGTGACGTGCACACGCTTTGAAGCATGGCTATTCTTCGTACTTTAAGTTCATGGGTATAAGTTATGCTAAGATACCAGCACAATCTAGCGGAAGAAGTTTAGTACGAGATTCGATGCATGCAAAATCGATAGGTGATGTGTACACACTTTGAAACATAGCTATTCTTTGTACTTTAAGTTCATGTGTATGAGTTATGCTAAGATAGCAGCACGATCTAGCGGAAGAAGTTTTGTACGAGAGTCGATACATGTAAAGTCGATAGGTAATGTGTACACACTTTGAAACATGGCTATTCTTTTTACTTTAAAGTCATGCGTATAGGTTATGCTAAGATAGCAGCACAATCTAGCGGAAGAAGTTTAGTATGATATTCGATACATACATTATCGATAGGTAATGTGTACACGCTTTGAAACAAGGCTATTCTTTGTACCTATCGATAATGTATGCAACAAATATCATACTAAACTTCTTCCGCTAGATTGTGCTGCTATCTTAGCATAACCTATACGCATGACTTTAAAGTAAAAAGAATAGCCATGTTTCAAAGTGTGTACACATTACCTATCGACTTTACATGTATCGACTCTCGTACAAAACTTCTTCCGCTAGATCGTGCTGCTATCTTAGCATAACTCATACACATGAACTTAAAGTACAAAGAATAGCTATGTTTCAAAGTGTGTACACATCACCTATCGATTTTGCATGCATCGAATCTCGTACTAAACTTCTTCCGCTAGATTGTGCTGGTATCTTAGCATAACTTATACCCATGAACTTAAAGTACGAAGAATAGCCATGCTTCAAAGCGTGTGCACGTCACCTATCGATTTTGCATATCTCGTACTAAACTTCTTGCGCTAGATTGTGCTGCTATCTTAGCATAACCTGTACGCATGAACTTAAAGTACAAAGAATAGCCTTGTTTCAAAGCGTTTACACATTACCTAATGATTTTGCACGAAACGACTATCATACTAAACTTTTTCCACTAGATTGTGCTAAAATCATGTAAGTGTGCTGCTATCTTAGCATAACCTATCGATTTTACATGCATCGACTATCGTACTAGACTTCTTCCGCTAGAGCATATAGCAATCGCTTTTGTGTATCCCAAACCCATGTGCACGAACTTAAAGCATAAAGATGAGCTATGTTCTAAAGCGTGTACACATCACCTATCGATAATGTATGCATCGACTGTCGTACTAAACTTCTCCTGCCAGAGCGTACGACTATCGCTTGTGTGTGCACGAACTTAAAGCATAAAGAATAGCAATGTATAAAAATCTTGTAAACAAAGCAGCAGCATTACGTATAGTCAAGTTTAAATGCGTACACACATCATGTATCCATGATGCACATAGTACTAAACTTATTCCATTAGAATGTACAAAGTTCGCATGTGTTTGTGCTGCTATCTTAGCATAGCCTATGTGAATGAACTTAAAGCATAAAGAATAGTTATGTATAAAAATCTTGTGAACATAGCAGAATGTTTACTACGTAGTTGTAGACATTAAACTTTGCATGCTGAGGCGGTATACTACGTGACCGTGACGTCACAACCACGTGCTCTTGTTTGGTAAACATAGCCACGTGCTTTTTTGACAGCTGTCTTCTTGACGAACCCTAACCTCACTTTGAAGGACAATAGAGCGTCGCTAACCTCACTGCTGCCATCTTTACGGCGGTAAACCTCAAGGCTGCCACCTTATGCATGTTATAGCGGGGAATTTTAAAAATCCAACAACAGAACATTGTTAACCTCACTCTTGCCATCTTTACGGCGGTAAACCTCAAGGCTGCCACCTTATGCATGCTGTAGCGCGGAATTTAAAATCCAACAACAGAACATTGCTAAACTCTCTGCTATCATCTTGAAAAGTTCAGTGTTCCAAACACTAGTTCGAAAAACGTAACTCATCGCACCTCGGGGATTTTATTACGTTAAGACGTAACCCCTAGGTTCCATTCCTTGTTCTGAACATGAAACCATTTACAAATAAAGATTAATTTTCTACAAAGTACAAGCGTTCTTGCTGATAGCGATCGACGAGGTTGTTGCACCTTTAGCCCTTTAGCCCTTTAGCCCATTAGCCCTTTAGCCCATTAGCCCTTTAGCCAAGGAATGTGCGGTAAGGAGGAGGAAGAGTCCTTTCATCCTTTTTGCTCTTCTGACAAGATGTAACCCCTGGGTTCCATACCCTATCACGATTTTTTTTCAGCTATGTTTATGCGATAGCTTGTTCGACTGATTTTTACACACAAGACGAATGATGGAAGGTAAATAATTTGAAGTTATACTTTGGCCACATCGTTTACCGAGCGAGTTAGCTGCGCAAATCATCAAAATTGTACTTTTGCTCTGAACACATCAAACAAATGTTCTGATCATATGTTGAGGTTAACAACATCGATTACAGTGTTCGATTCTAGTCTTGTTATGTTTCATTCTGATCTTCTTAGAACAAGGGTACCCCCTAACATGTTCTAAACACATGTTGTATTGAGTACAGTGTTCGATTCTAGTCTTGATCACTTATTTCGTGTTCTGAACACATCGATCAATGTTCTGATCACATGTTGTACCGAGTACAGTGTTCGATTCTAGTCATGATCACTTATTTTGTGTTCTGAACACATCAATCAATGTTCTGATCACATGTTGAAGTTAACAACATCGATTACAGTGTTCTATTCTAGTCTTGTTATGTTTCAATCTGATCTTCTTAGAACAAGCGTATCCCCTGACATATTCTAAACACATGATGTATTGAGTACATCGTTCGATTCTAGTCTTGATCACTTATTTTGTTTTCTGAACGCATCAATCAATGTTCTGATCACATGTCGTATCGAGTACAGCGTTTGATTCTACTCTTCTTATGTTTCGAAATTCTAAACATGCGCAATAATGTTATCGCTGCACACGCTTGCCTTCGCGATGCAGGTTTAAACTTGTTCGATATAAAGCTATGCCTTGACATAAGAGGCGGAGGAGGAGGTAGAGAAGGAGGAGGAGGAGGGGAGGAGGATGAGGAGGAGGAGGAGAAGAATGATAAGGCCTTAACAGCCTACGTATAGTCGCCATTGTTTAAAGATGATAGCTGTCAAAAGAATTTTTCAAATTATCCACCACCACATTTCAGCTAAAGAGGGCAGCAGGGTGCTCTGTTGTTTAAGCACATAGAATTTCAAATTGCCCTCCACCACATGCATAACAGCAGCTGTTATCTTGCGCAGTAGCCTCTAAGCTAGCTTTCTTCATAAGAGTAGCCGCCATCTTGTGCGAGCACCCCTAGGCCGTCTCATAAGGAGCTATGTATAGTCACCATTTTGTGTCTGCCATCTTGCGTAAGCATCCCTAGGACGTCTCAAGGCATCTTGTTTCTCATAAGAGCAGCCACCATCTTGTAGAAATAGATAGCTGCGAATGGCAAAGGGCTTAAGTAGGAATCGAACCGTTGATCTCATCATTAGACTATGTTTTTTATTGTTCCTGATACTACGAACCTACGTATTAGGCGGAAAAATTTTGTCCGTTTTGCTCTACGATGCATCGTTTTCGAGATATTTAACATTTTGCATTTAAGCCTCCAAATTTAATGAATCGAACCTGCACGGCACGTTATACTCTCTACCATAGCTAAACCTGATCATGTTACGAAGACTCGCTTCAATACAAGCTAAAACAGAGCAAATGCCAAAGGGCCTAAGTAGGAACCGAACCGTTGATCCCATCATTAGACTATGATTTTCTTGTTCCTCATACTGCGAACCTAGGTATTAGGCAGAAAAATTTTGTCCGTTTTGCTCTACGGTGCACTGCTTTCGAGATATTTAACATTTTGCATTTAAGCCCTAAATTTAATGAATCGAACTAGCACGACACGTTAGCCTCTAAGCTAAGAGCAGCAGCCATCTTGCGCAAGCACCCTTAAGGCGTCTCATAAGGAGATGTGTATAGCCGCCATCTTGTGTCCGCCATCTTGCGCAAGCATCCTTAGGGCGTCTCTAGCCATCTTGTGCAAGGACCCTTAAGCCGCCTCATAAGAGCAACCGCCACGCCCTTAAGGCGTCTCATAAGGAGACGTGTATAGCCGCCATCTTGTGTCCGCCATCTTGCGCAAGCATCCTTAGGGCGTCTCTAGCCATCTTGTGCAAGGACCCTTAAGCCGCCTCATAAGAGCAACCACCATCTTGCGCAAGCATCACTAGGGTGTCTCATAAGGAGCCTTGTATAACCACCATCTTGCGCAAGCATCCCAAGGGCGTCTCATAAGAACCTTTGTATAGCAGCCGTCTTGCGTAAGCACCCTTAAGGAGTCATGTATAGCCGCCATCTTATGCAATTAGCGTCGAGAGAGGACTGCTGTAGAATTTTTCTTTTTAAATTATCCACCACCACATTTCAAAGGTATCTAGCTAAAGATAGCAGCACTGCGTATGACAGGTGACGAATTTACATCTACTGCGATAAAGAGGGCAGCACGGTGCTCTCTGGATTAAAGATGGCGGATGATAGCTGCACGTGGCTATGTTTACCAAACAAGACCATGTGGAATTTGCCGCCACCACATTTCAAACTAAAGAGGGCAGCACTATGCTCTGTTGATTAAAGATGGCGGATGGTAGCTGTCAAAAAGCACGTGAGTTTGTTTCCAAACAAGAGCATGTGGAATTTTCCAATTTGCCGCCACCACATTTCAAAGGTATCTAGCTAAAGATGGCAGCACGGTGCTCTCTTGATTAAAGATGGCGGATGATAGCTAACAGAACTTTTCAAATTGCCCGCTACTACATGCTTAAGGTAGTAGCCATAAAGAGGGCAGCACGGTGTTCTGTAGATTAAAGATGGCGGGTGATAGGTGACGAAATTGCCCGCATGATAGCAGCACGGTGCTCTATTGATTAAAGATAGCGGATGACAGCTGTCAAAAAAGCACGTGGCTTTGTTTCCCAACAAGAGCACATAGAATTTTTCAAATTGCCGCCACCACATTTCAAAGGTATCTAGCTAAAGAGTACAGCACTGTGCTCTGTTGATTAAAGATGGTGGATGGTAGCTGTCAAAAAAGCACGTGAGTTTGTTTCCAAACAAGAGCACGTGGAATTTTTCAATTTGCCGCCACCACATAGAGGGCAGCACGGTGCTCTCTTGATTAAAGATGGCTGCTGTCACGTGGAATTGTCTGCTACCACAGGTATCTAGCTAAAGAGGGCAGCACTGAGGTTTGCGATGCAAGATGGCTGCTGTCAAAAAGCATTTTTCAAATTATCCGCCACCACATTTCAAAGGTAAGTAGCTAAAGAGGGCAGCACTGTGCTCTATGGATTAAAGATGGCGGATGACAGCTGTCAAAAAAGCACGTGGCTGTCAAAAAGCACGTGGATTTGTTTATCTCGAGCTAGTGAGGTTAAGTTGGTAGCACTAAGGTTTAGGCCCGCCAAGATGGCAGCACTGCCGATGACAGGTGACGAAAGAGGGCAGCACAGCGCTCTGTAGTTTAAAGATGGCGGATGACAGCTGTCAAAAAGCACGTGGCTGTCAAAAAGCACGTGGCTTTGTTTATCTCGAGCTAGTTAGGTTAAGTTGGTACCACCGAGGTTTATTCCCGTCAAGATGGCAGTACTGAGGTTAGCGATGCGTTGTTGTCTGTCAAAAAGCACGTGGCTTTGTTTACAAATCTGTCAAAAAGCACGTGGCTGTCAAAAAACACGTGGCTTTGTTTACCTCATGCTAGTTAGGTTAAGTTGGCACTACTGGGGTTTAGGCCCGTCAAGATGGTAGTACTGAGGTTTGCGATGCGTTGTTGTCGATGACAGCTGTCAAAAAGCACGTGGCTTTGTTTACAAATCTGTCAAAAAGCACGTGGCTGTCAAAAAGCACGTGGCTTTGTTTACCTCGCGCTTGTGAGGTTAAGTTGGCACTACTGAGGTTTAGGCCCGTCAAGATGGCAGTACTGAGGTTAGCGGTGCGTTGTTGTCTGTCAAAAAGCACGTGGCTTTGTTTATCTCGCGCTAGTTAGGTTAAGTTGGCAGCACTGGAAGAGGCCTCTGACTGAGGTGGAGGAGGCCACTGGGAGGCCACTGGCTGAGGAGGAGGAGGAGGAGGTGGCCACTGGGAGGCCACTGGCTGAGGTGGAGGTGAGAGGCCACTGGCTGAGGAGGAGGCCTCTTCCGAGAGCCGGAGGAGGAGGAGGCCGCAGAACCCGTCTATTATACTACTCAGTACTTTATGTCGTTCAGTTTTTCCATTGAAGATGGAGGACCCGAAATTACACAGGACATTAAGAAGGATCACACGTTGGCATTTCCTGTGAGAACTTCTAGTGGCATAAATTTTGTAACTATAAGAATGGACTACAAACTGAGAAAGATAAACGTATCGTTGCTGAAGGAGGACTGTTTGCGTTTCATAGGGAAAAACACAACACAACAATTATGTACGTTCAATGGATTGCGCAGCTCGCAGAGGATCAATTTGAGAAGAAATTCACGTGTTCCAGGACGAAGTGCGAGCCAATTTTAGTACACGTTTTATCATCGTTTGCAATGCCTGAAGTTCAATCAGAATTTAAGGATGCTAAGTATGTGTCTGTGATGGCTTGCATCAAATAACAAAAGCATAAACTTAGTGCCGATTCTCGTTTCGTATTTCATTCCTAAGAATGATGTTCACCGGGCGAGTTGGCCGTGCGTGTAGAGGCGCGCGGCTGTGAGCTTGCATTAGGTTCGAATCCCACCATCGGCAGCCCTGAAAATGGTTTTCCGTGGTTTCCCATTTTCACACCAGGCAAATGCTGGGGCTGTACCTTAATTAAGGCCACGGCCGCTTCCTTCCAACTCCTAGGCCTTTCCTATCCGGTCGTCGCCATAAGACCTTTCTGTGTCGGTGCGACGTAAAGCCCCTAACAAAAAAAAAAGAATGATGTTCAGTGCAAAGTAATCTGTTTTCAGAGCGTTGGTGAAGAAACAGCAGCATTATTGGCTAGTTATGATGTGGACATCATTTAGGTGACAAGATCGTCACGTTTATTACAGATAACTGTAACACTAACAAGAGGGTTGGAACAAACAATGAACATGTGCAACCCAGGTGCAGATATTCTTCCTATCAACATGGAAAGAGTGAAAATGAAAATGATCAGCCTGTTTCCAGTCGCTCGATTGGGTTAGGAATGGAATGAATGAAGCTCCCATCTAACGGCGAGGATAGTAATTGTGCCGGCTGCCGAAGCATGTCACACTCCCTGGGGCAAAGATTAATGACTTATAGATGAAATGAAATGATATTGGAGAGTGTTACTGAAATGAAAAATGACAGGGAAAACAGGAGAACCCGGAGAAAAATCTGTCCCGCCTCCGATTTGTCCAGCACAAATCTCACATACAGTGGCCGGGATTTAAACCACGCAACATAGCCATGAGAGGCCGGCGCACTGCCGCCTGAGCCACGGAGGTTTATCGACATGGAAAAGTAGTGAACACAATATTTCCATATATTCACATCTGCACCGTGTGTGTGGAGGAACTGAAATAATTTTGTAATCTTGTTGCTACTGAATATATGCAGCTCCTGGTTAGTGCTGACACTAGATCGTTGTCGTCGTTGCCGGAAGATATACTAGTGATTGATATGCACGAATTTTTGAAGTCTTATTTCATGTCGCAGTGTAGGCCCGCACTATTGAGGTGGGCATTGGTTTGGTGTCTACCTTGACAACAATAATTCTTTCACTATGCTGGTCGTAGTAGCTTACCCGTTGCCCTATTTACTTATTATTAAACCAACTCCTGCATTTCCCTTGTTTGATTTTGTGTTGATAATTCGGTAGTCACCTGACGAAAAATCCTGCTCTTCCCGCCAACGTACTTCAGTTATATCAACTACATCTAAATTTCGTCTATCCATTTTCTCTATTCAGATTCTCTAACTTACCACAACGATTCAAAGTTCTAACATTCCACGCTTCGACTTGCAAAATATTAGTATCCATATTCCTGAAAATTGACACCGCCTGTATAGTCCCCACCCGAAGATCCGAATGGCGAACTAATTTACCTCCGGAATATTTTACCCGGGAGGAAGCCATCATCAGTACATCATCCATACAGAGAGAGCTGCATGTCCTCGGGAGTTAGTTACGGCTGTAGTTTCCCGTTTCCTTCAACCCTGTAGCAGTATGAACATAACTAAACCATGCTAAATATTATTACAAGATCATATCAGTGAATCATCTAGACTGCCGCACTTGCATCTTCCGAAAGGATGCTACCCCTGTTTCGATGAACCATTCGTTAGTCTGGTCTCTCGATAAATACCCATCCGATATGATTGCACCTACGACTCGGGGACACCTAAGCCATGGAGGGTAGGTCAAAGACATAACACTCAACATTCATTGGTGCCAGCAAAGGACGACACGATGAAGCGCGATGTCACAGGTCAGCAACGAAATAGTCGTTATATGAACATATGTATATTTCTCTTTAATAACCACATTTATTAAAACGTCACATAATTTGACTCTTAATTTACCTTAAGACAATTAATATTGTGCCGTGGGAAGTCTTCCCCGGCCCCTTCTCCTGGCCAGGCTCTAATGTTATGTGTAACTTTATATATGTAGCTGTTTTCTTGTATATATGTTTATGCATTCATTTCTAGCCTGCCTTCCCTTAATAAAGTGTCATTCCTTGATTATTAAGTATGGCTCCAAAGAAAGTGGATCTCTCCCACTCTGGAGCGTTTCCCCTCTTCTTGTGCCTCCATGTCTTGTGCCCCCCTCTCGGGGGATCCAATCGTTGTTGACTCGCTCAGTACGTTACGTTGACCGAACTGAGAGAGGAGATTCTGCTTCTCGTGCTTGAAGGCGACACACATACGAGCCGGTGCCATGTGGAGGTCGAACTAGGTTCCACTGACATGGAAGTAGGAGTTGAAATTCCTATAGTTCCCCGATGTCTTACCAAGTAAGAAAGGGTATGAGGTGGTTGGATTTTCTTAACGAAAATCAAGGTGTTAAGTTTATTTGTAACTATCCTCTGTAAAAGTCTAGTTGGTGCGTTTACGTAAAGATAATGCTCGCTATTTCTTGTACAGTGTTTCACTTCTGCCGTGGCGGTTGTTTGATGAGGCATGTACCCCTTGTACGGGGATGTTTAAATCGTAAAGTTCCTGATTATGAATTGTAAAGCCACGGGTAATGTTATTTGAGGTTCCTTATGATGAAGTGGCAAGGTTTTACGCACCTACGTGTAATGCCAAGTAAAGTGTGCATTAAGTCGCATCTGTTGGAAACTAGAAGAGTTTCTGTGCAGTTCTAAGAGCTGTTTAGATGATGTTATTGTAAACTCGTGCTTACCTAAATTGTAATAGTTAGATTGTTAGCCGCGTTGTTTTCTAGAATTACTTGTTGGTAATTGGCAATTATATGAATTGGGACACCCTCCTCTTTAAACTTGTATTAACTGTATTTTTTAATTACCTGGGCTGGTTCCCGAGGTGACCTTGTGTGACATTTGTAAATTATATATTATACGAAAGTGTTCTTACTATACACTGGATAAAGTGTCTGACAGGGTTTATGATTAAGGTGCGAAGCAAATGTCATCAAAACAAGGCAAATTTAAATCAGTTATATAATAAAGTTTTGGCACTGTGATTCGAGTGCTTGTCTGTCCAGCCCCATAGGCCCACCACTTCCTTCTCTTCCGCTACGCTCGTCATATGTGGGCAGACAGACGTAATCACGAAATTCGATGGACATGATGCGGTCACACAACGCAGAACGGCATTTAAGACCTTAACCAAATTTTAAAGATGATATTACGGGATGTATTTAGAGAAAAGCAATGATCATGTTAGAAATGCATGACAAAAATATTTAAACATACAAAATACTATGACATTACAATAAAAATATAAAAAAACTTCATTGAATCACCTTCTCTCTCCAGTCTGTACACACGCGAGAGCGCTTTTCTCTCGCTATTCCCGGGCTTGTATAATGTACAGATCGTACTGGATAGTACTCCCACAATATTGGATTTCAAGATAGTGGAATGTACTATATGCGAACCTTTTCTTGAGCCCGATTTTTACGGGGTGAGGAGTAAGAAGGGAGCGCTGCCGGTTCCGGTGATACTGCCAACTCGATGGAAATGAAATCTGAATTGAATCGATAATATGATCGATCGATATAAATTTTCTAAACATTTATTATCTTACGTCAACAACTGTGTCACACATACATTATTTAACATTATATAACATTTCTCGATGCGAATCTTATTACTAGCATGAATTATATAGTTTGGCTTTGCTGTGTAAACAACAACACTACTAGTTCGTAAAGTGTACGCCAGATGTCGCTCAGCGATTCATAGTTTGTGTTTCAAAGGTTGCCAATATGGATGTCGAAGATAACCGAGGTCTACCGATTCAGCACGAGGGAGCTCAGGGCTCAAGAAAAGTTTCGCGAATAGTACGTGAAGTAATTTTTTTTGCAAGGGCATGAATTATTTGTCGTGGCAGGAACAACGTCATTTATTTCCCAAAATATTGTCAAGTCATTTAATGTAACACATCACACTCTTAGTTTTGTGCAAGGAGCACCTATTACTTTCAGAGTAGGACTAACAATCCCACATGATAATATATTGATCTAGTTTGTAAGATCACTAACAACATTTTCCATTGTCGAACAAAGTATACTTTCATTTCGTTACTTATGTCTTTGGGATCTAATAAGCTCCATTAGACTATAACTGCAGGTATTACAATCGGAGAAGATTTCTATCGAGTTGCTCTGCACTTCTGGTGATAAGTAAAGAAATAGATGTGACATATGCTCACCTGATTGTCAACGGTCAAAGTAAACGATTTCCCTTTCGGTAGCTACTACAGAACTAATTCGAACATGATGCCCACTGTATAATAATTCCCATGTATAATAAGCATCTCCAAGTGGGTAAAAGAGATCGAGAGAGAAGTTGAAATTACGCTAGAGATGACCAACTACACTGACTGACAGAGCAAATGCAACACCAAGAAGGAGTGGTCAGAACTTTATGCCAATTGCAGGGTAGACTGACGTCACTGAGGTATGCTCATGATGTGAAATGCGCCGCTGTGCTGCGCACGTAGCGAACGATAAATGGGACACGGCGTTGGCGAATGGCCCACTTCGTACCGTGATTTCTCAGCCGACAGTCATTGTAGAACGTGTTGTCGTGTGCCACAGGACACGTGTATAGCTAAGAATGCCAGGCCGCCGTCAACGGAGGCATTTCCAGCAGACAGACGACTTTACGAGGGGTATGGTGATCGGGCTGAGAAGGGCAGGTTGGTCGCTTCGTCAAATCGCAGCCGATACCCATAGGGATGTGTCCACGGTGCAGCGCCTGTGGCGAAGATGGTTGGCGCAGGGACATGTGGTACGTGCGAGGGGTCCCGGCGCAGCCCGAGTGACGTCAGCACGCGAGCATCGGCGCATCCGCCGCCAAGCGGTGGCAGCCCCGCACGCCACGTCAACCGCCATTCTTCAGCATGTGCAAGACACCCTGGTTGTTCCAATATCGACCAGAACAATTTCCCGTCGATTGTTTGAAGGAGGCCTGCACTCCCGGCGTCCGCTCGGAAGACTACCATTGACTCCACAGCATAGACGTGCACGCCTGGCATGGTGCCGGGCTAGAGCGACTTGGATGAGGGAATGGCGGAACGTCGTGTTCTCCGATGAGTCACGCTTCTGTTCTGTCAGTGATAGTCACCGCAGACGAGTGTGGCGTCGGCGTGGAGAAAGGTCAAATCCGGCAGTAACTGTGGAGCGCCCTACCGCTAGACAACGCGGCATCATGGTTTGGGGCGCTATTGCGTAAGATTCCACGTCACCTCTAGTGCGTATTCAAGGCACGTTAAATGCCCACCGCTACGTGCAGCATGTGCTGCGGCCGGTGGCACTCCCGTACCTTCAGGGGCTGCCCAATGCTCTGTTTCAGCAGGATAATGCCCGCCCACACACGGCTCGCATCTCCCAACAGGCTCTACGAGGTGTACAGATGCTTCCGTGGCCAGCGTACTCTCCGGATCTCTCACCAATCGAACACGTGTGGGATCTCATTGGACGCCGTTTGCAAACTCTGCCCCAGCCTCGTACGGACGACCAACTGTGGCAAATGGTTGACAGAGAATGGAGAACCATCCCTCAGGACACCATCCGCACTCTTATTGACTCTGTACCTCGACGTGTTTCTGCGTGCATCGCCGCTCGCGGTGGTCCTACATCCTACTGAGTCGATGCCGTGCGCATTGTGTAACCTGCATATCGGTTTGAAATAAACATCAATTATTCGTCCGTGCCGTCTCTCTTTTTTCCCCAACTTTCATCCCTTTCGAACCACTCCTTCTTGGTGTTGCATTTGCTCTGTCAGTCAGTGTATAAATGAAGAGAGTTCAGAAGAAGATTCGGCATTCGAAAATCACTTGAAGAGAAACTACTATGGTTCATTCCATGTTAAGAAAATAGTATTGCTCTTATGACAACAGGGTTGTCATATCGAACGGCTCTGCGCTGTGATTACGGGGAAACGGGGGCACATAAATCTGTGAAATTCAATATTTAACTTCAAGATAACAAGCGGAATAAGCTAAGCTGCAAGTAATTTGTATGAACTAAAGGGGACGGGGAGTTTACAGGGGGTATTTTTGGTTTGTACAGAATCAGAGGTAAACTACGGCACATAAAAAAAACCTTAGCACTGAAATGTATGGTAAATCGGCGAAGAAAATAGACAAATAATATTTTCATGGGCTCGAAGGATGAAGGATGCATTTCCCCAGACGGGCTGAGTGGCTCAGACTGTTGAGGAGCTGATCTTCTGACCCCAACTTGGCAAGTTCGATCCTGGCTCAGTCCGGTGCTATACGAAGACGCTCAAATACTTCAGCCTCGTGTCGGTAGATTTACTGGCACGTAAAAACTCCTGCGGGACAAAATTCCGGACGTCGGCGTCCCCGAAATCCGTAAAAGTAGTTAATGGGACGTAAAACTATTTTTTTTTTTTTTGCTAGTTGCTTTACGTCGCACCGACACAGATAGGTCTTATGGCAACGATGGGACAGGAAAGGGCTAGGAGTGGGAAGGAAGCGGCCGTGGCCTTAATTAAGGTACAGCCCCAGCATTTGCCTGGTGTGAAAATGGGAAACCATGGAAAACCATCTTCAGGGCTGCCGATAGTGGGGTTCGAACCTACTATCTCCCGAATCGTAAAACTATTATTATTATTATTATTATTATTATTATTATTATTATTATTATTATTATTATTATTATTATTATTATTACATTTCACCAGCCAACGCGGGGTACTACTGCGCTGTCGTATCGCTTAACAAAAGACAACAGTAAAAATTAAATGTGGTCTTAAAGAAAACAGTGGCAATTAAAATACGCTTAAGAAAGAACAGCTAAATAACAAAACCAAGCACAAGCAAAACACTTGACAAATTTTTGTATCAGTATAAGTTATGCCATGACTTATCGTTGCACACCACAGCATCAAAATCTTCAGTAACAACTTCTGTACAGTACAAAAATAATACAACACACACACATACTATGCAATATACACCCAAAGTAAAATATCGGCCATTAGACAACTTTATGGTACTCACTCAACAGAAGACAAGTACGCACTGATTTACAGCCTAATAACACACATGTATTAAAGAAACATTGTATGTGACTTCACTACAGAAGTGATCTGCCCGCGGTCACAGATGCTTGTACCAGAGCAACATAGAAGGCAAATGAAGCAAGGCAACGAAGCGATGGCTGTTCCCGCCATTGTACTTCCTCCCTACGAATGTATTTATGAAAAATAAAATGTTGTATAGTTATTTTAATATCTCACGGGCAAAAATGCCTCATCGTTTTTATCTATCTTTCATAATACATTACAAAGTACAGTATAATATCGCTTAATCACGAGGCATTATGGATGTCTCAGAGGGAGTATGTTCGCTCGTTGTAGGTCCGTAAGAGCAATACTGTTTTCTTAACGTGGAACGAGCCATAGAAAGGAGACACAAACGTCTCATTTCCGAAGGAGAGAAAGTTGAGAAGCGAAAGAATGAAGAGGTTCTGGGAAGAGAAGAGAAGAGAAGAGAAGAGAAGAGAAGAGAAGAGAAGAGAAGAGAAGAGAAGAGAAGAGAAGAGAAGAGAAAGGTCAAGAGCTCTTAATTTCTATGCTGTCCATAGTTGGCCAAATTCGGAAACAAAAATATCTAGCTATGTAAAAAACATACATGAAATACGTTGTTAATTGTGTTTCCAACCCTTGTCCCGTTTCCCTACCGGATCGCGTTTGAGGTGAGAGGAATCTGTTGTGGCGGGTTTTTATGACTGGATGCCCTTCCTGACGTCAACCCCATCAGGGGAGTTAATGGTGGTGGTGATTGCTGTTTTAAGAGGAAGTACAACTAGGCAACCATCCTCTATAAAACACCAATCAGAGAGAAAAATTGAAGGGATACGGCACTTCGAAAAATGAAGATATCGGCCAAAGAAAGACAAGGGACACGGAGGGCGTGAAAATGAAAGACTCCCGAGGCCTCGCAAACCTAATAGCGTCGGGGTCGGAAAAGAACAAGAGTTGACCAAGGGAGGTCGGATAGGATAGATGAAAGAGAGGAGCCTGGGGAGTTAATGAGATGAAATGAATGACGTGATATAAAACAGTAGAAAGCGAGAGGGTGAAACCCGGTGCTGGCACATAGCCTACTCTTCTCGAATAGCACCAAGGGGCCTGCTGAAGCTTAACGTCCCCATCCGACGGTCGAATTACCATCAACAGCGTCATATGCCCTCACTCGATATGGGCACTGCGGAGAGGTTTGGAATTTAATTCAGGCTTTTGGCACGCTATCTAGTGATTAGAAATTGTATACCACCACCTCCCCTGCCCTGCCGGCAACATTCTGATGGTGAAAATGTTTCCGACGAACGAGACTCGAACCGGCTAACCAGGCGGGCTAATGATAAATCACAAAAATTCCTTAGAATTTCTTTACATTCATTCTGACCGTTAAAATATTAACATATTGAACTGCACACAGAAAAGAAAGGAGACATTCAACAGGGGGACGGAAGGTCCTTGGGAACACCTCACACGTACATACATCCATAGCAAAACATCTAGGTCATCTACAAGGAAATCGTACACAGGATATCAAGATAAATTTGAAATTATTCACATGTGAAGCCGGGGTGAGTCACTAGTCTGAAATAAATTTAAACAGGTACCTACTGACATACCAAAAGTTATGGGGTAAAGGTTTTTAAAGCTAATAGTTGCTGGTTTCAGCGTACTGTGACGTCTTGGAAGAGCGCAGATCTGTATCAGGTGTGATCTCACATCTCGCATCTCTTTTCAAAGTGGGCGCTCCGTTGGAAGCGTAAAAAATACGGGCACATATTTTATTCAACCTGCGTTAAAAATTTAACTGTGTACGATAAACGTTTCTACTCCGTATAATTAAACGTAGAATGAAATAAGTTAAATTTTCGTGTAGCTTGTTTCTCTGTGGGATAACGTAGTAACTCGGCTGTCTTCCACGACAGTAGGGTTCATATTCGGCCCATGGACCCCAGTTGTCAAAAAGGCACCATACAGGCTGCTGATAGTTCCATAATTATGTGGAGTATGTTCACATAGTACGGGCTGGATCCGCTGATCCACCTGAACAGGTCGTTGAACTGCTTGGTGTCGACTTGCAGGCCTTGATGAACTTCATGTACCGCTACGACGATGAGATATCCCAGCAGAATAATTCACCATGTCAGACCTGGTTCGAGGAACGTTCTGGAGAGTTTGAACGACTGCTGTAGCCCCCTCATTTGCCTGATATGAATCCTGTCGACCAGTTATGGGACGGGGTAGTGAGGTCCATTCACGCCCAAGACCCTACACCTACAAATAGCAGCAATCTGTGTGTAGCTATAAAAACGGCATGGCTCAGAATTTCTCTACAGGTGTTTCTTCCATTTGTGGAAGAAGACGAGTCGCTGCACTTGGCTGAGCTAGAGCAGGGCTTACAAAATACTGTACCCTTATGCCATGACTTCTGACATGTCAGTGTACCACAGTAAATAAGATATCTTCTACTCACCCTCACTCGAGCTGGAGTGGCAGCATCGCTGGCTTCTCGTCAAGAAAAATCCCTCCCAGTCCGGAAGAAAAGTGGGATGGGTTGATTTTCATGTTAAGCTGAAGTTCTCGTTGCTTGTTCATTTCCTTTCTCTTGCTACACATCCAGTTTCAGGAGAGAGCCCGTACTCCTAAGACGGGAAGCAAACAGGTCATATTAGAGATGTGGTAGTGGTATTAACAACAGAGGAAGAAGTGAAAGAGTTTCGATCTTTACAAGAACGAGAAGGTACCAAGTGCATATTATTTGAGTAAATAAATCCGATGAACCGGTATAGTGTGCCCGCCAGGTCACCACGGTCAGTTCTCTGTGGTCTAATATCGTTGTTGGCCGGTTCGAGTCCCATGCATGGGAAATAGTTTCACCATCTGAATGTTGGCCGCCACAGTAGTAGAGGTGGTGGCTCTAATCACTAGATTGCCTGCCAAATCCTGTCCGCAGTGTTCATATGAAGTTAGGGCATATGACACCGTCGGACAGGAAGCTGAATGAACCTCGCTATTTCAACCGTTTTATGTCTTGAGCTTTAACACTCCCGCATCCTTCTTCGCTGAGCTTCCTTGCGTTCTTCGGTCTACGTCTTGCATGTCTTCTTTTTAGGTTTTGTTCCAAAAACTCTGTAGACCTTCAAGTCTCTTCTCTAAAGGGTCACGTTCCAAGATGTCATCACGTAAGATCTCCAATTCTTGTAAACTCTCTTCCCCCTCGCTGAGCCACATCCCTTTAGTTTTCTTATTCAGAAAGCAGGCAAAGTTTCGAGTGAACAACCCTTCCCATCCCATTCGTGTTCAGTGAAAATAGAAAGAATAGTGACTGTTATTTTCTCTATAGTCAGATATAGTTCATGATTTTGGCTTCTATATTCTCCATTTTCCTTTACTGGGCCCAAGATCTTCCTTGGTATCTTCCTTTCTTTGGCTTCTACCGGTATTGGTTCTGCCAAACCTTTCGTATTCATTGCGAGGCATTCCGCTGCATATAGAGCTTCAGGTCGAATTGCTATACAGTAATGTCTAAGCACGGATTTGAAAGATATTGACAGTTTGTTATAGATATTTTGGTGAGAAAGGGGGAGCATTTCCGTCTTCTTTATTCTTGATTTGAATGCCTCTTTCTCAGAAATATTACGTTCTCTCCACTCGCCTAGCTATTTGAATGATTCGCTCCGTTTTATTTTGTCCTGAGTGACGTGTACATTTCTGGGAGCTGTCTTGATGTTTGTTATGAACTGCGATTTCTCAAATGAAATCTGAAGACCTGTCAAAGACGCTTACTATCTGGTTGGTTTATTTGCTTTTTGGCTGTGTGAAGTGCATGAGGAAAATTCACCAGATCATCCGCGAAGGGTAAGCGGTCAATTGTTAGGTTCTTGCTCTCACAACCTAGTCTTAGCCTATTCTCAACACCTTCATTACCCAGATTTTTGCGCCATTCTCGATTAACTTTCTCCAGGACACAGTTGAAGAGCAGAGGAGTCTTACTCCTCTTCTAAGTTTCACTTTGGGGTCGCGTTTGACAGGGTCTGTTGAATTATTGCTCTTGTCTTATTGTCCAAGCCCAATTCCTTGGGGATCTGAATTAAGGTACCTCGAAAAAGAGTCTTAAGCCTTCCGGAAGTCAATGAAGGTGACCACAAATTCCTTACTTCTCAGTTTGAGGTAAGCAATAATGTTCTTTAGGTTCCTTAGTTGTACCACACATGAACGCCCTTTCCTAAACCAATTGCATGTCCAGTTGTGCCTCTGTCCTGGTTTGAAGTGCTTTCCAGAGAACCTTGTACGTTATTGAGAGCAGTGATATGCTGCAATAGTTGTTTACCTCTGCTTTGTCACCTTTCTTGTGAAGTGGGTGATCAGTCACTTAGCAGTTTCTTAGTTTCCCTTCTCACCTGCCTACTTCCAGAGTTCAGCAACTATTGAGTCCTCACCCGGTGTTTCATTGTTCTTACCACTGTGTGGTAGGGGGCGGTAGAATAACACCCACGGTATCCCCTGCTTATTGTAAGAGGTGACTAGAGGGGACCCCTGAACTTTGGAGCGTGGGGTGGCGACCACGGAGCTCTTAGCTGAGTCCTGGAACAGCTTCCACTTGCTTGTGTCGGGCTCCTCACTTTCATCTGTGCTATCCGACCTCCCGTGGTCGACTCTTGTTGTTTTCCCACCCTGGCGATATTGCGTGTGGAGGCCTAGGGTGACTTTAATTTTCACGCCCTTCGTGGTCCTTGTCTTTCTTTGAGCGAAGTGTTCGAGCCCTTCCATTTTTCCTCTCTAATTAGTGTTAATAGAGAGTGGCTGCCCAGTTGTATTTCTTCTTCAAACAATAATCACCACCGCCTCACACAAATTTAATTCTTTAGAGGTTGGAGAAGAAAAGAAAAACACGGCGTAGTGATGCATCTCACCAGCATTTCCGAATGCGATGAAGGAATAGTGCTTTGAATACAAACAAATGTATGTTGATGAATGAAGTTTCAAGGGTGCATCCTACTTCTATCAAGAAATACCCCATACAGCGAAAATAAAATTCCACAGGAATAGAATGAATGAAGCCCCCCATCTAGCGGCGAGGATAGGAATTGTACCAGCTGCCGAAGCCTGTCCTACTCCTCTGGGGCAAAGATAAAGGACTGGCAGACGAAATGCTATTGGAGAGTGATGCTGGAATGAAAGATGACAGAGAAAAGCGCAGTACCCGGAGAAAAGCCTGTCCGTCTCCCCTTTGTCCAGCACAAATATCACATACAGTCACCGGGTTTTGAACCACGGAACCCAGCGATGAGAGGCCGGCACGCTGCCGCCTGAGCCACGGAGGCTGTACCCGATATGGCATTCTTTAAAAATATATTTTGATCTTCCGGTGAAAAGTCAGTTACAATTACATATCTAAATTTTGTAATCGTTCGCGCCTCAACATAATAGCACATGGCGGCATTTAATGAATTAGGGTTGGTTTTGTTTCACACGGCAAAAGACCCCCCAGTCCACAAATAAGTTTCAAGTGGTGATATCGACTGCTACATGATTAAGAAAAAGGTTGTAAATTAGTTGTACATTATGCAACAAGCCTATAATTAAGACACGAGTGTGTCTCGTATGGAATTAAAAAACTCGCTTCGCTCGTAACATAGGCGAGTTGCATACGACTGTTTATGCTCGATGGTAATTATAAATGTATTTTTTAAATATTCATAAATTTCTGTCAAGATGTCGCTTGACAGTTGAGTTTACTGAACAGAGCGCATGTGCTGAGTTGAGCGGATCAGAGACCTTGACAATGTCATATGTTTGATAGAAGGCTGGCTTAATTTCAAATACAAATTGTTTGTTGTACAGTTCCTGAAGTGAATGTGCCGTGTATTTTTGGAACATTAAAAGTAGAAAATGCACTGATGTTAATACAGTATGTGTGTCCGACATGCTTGATTTTGGAAACAAATGCGAAGCTATCCTTACCTAATTGGTCAAACAGTTGTATCATAATGAAAATCTGAACTCTGATTGGTGCAGAAGCTGTACCATAATGAAACTTGAACTATAATGAGCCTTATTAAGATTCAGTTTTCTGGCATATAATATTTATATCACTGAGCTCGAAGATGGTTTTCCGTGGTTTCCCATTTTCACACCAGGCAAATACTGGGGCTGTACCCTAATTAAGGCCACGGCCCTTCCTTCCAACTCCTACACATTTCCTATCCCATCGTCGCCGTTAGACCTATCTGTGTTGGTGCAACGTAAAGCAACTAGCAAAAAAAAAAAAAAAAAAAAAAAAAAAATGTATATTTCGGCATCGTCGAGCATAAACCCTTTTTCATACGTCGAAATACGTGTCATAAATTACCTTTTCTATTGTTGTTTGTTTGACCTGACCTTAGTTTCTTCTTCTTCTTCTTCTTGTTCTTTTCTAGCCTGTTTCAGTCCACTGCCTGATGTAGGCCACTTCCATATGCTACCATCGTCTTCGGTCTTGAGCCACTTGGAACCAGCGTATTCCAGCCAACAGCTTTATGTCATCGAGCCATCACTTCTGGGGTCTTCCAGTGCCTCCCTTGTGTTCACATGGTCTCCAGTGAACAATCCTAGGGGTCCACATGTTGTAGTCTAGTTGAGTTATATGTCATACCCATTGCCATTTTAGCCTTGCTACTCTCTCTAGGATGTCTGTTACATTAGTTCTTCTCCTGATGTCCTCAAAGGCTGATCCCTAGCATATGTCGCTCCATGACTCGTTGTGTTCGCTGAAGCATGCGAGCACTTGCCTTAGTCAAAGTCATCGTTTCCAGACCGTAAGTAGTAACTGGCAGCACGCACGTATTATAAACCTTGGTCTTCAGTTTATTTGGAACATCCTTGTTGGTCAGGATGAATCTTAGTTTTCGGAATGCTATCCAACTCATACCTATGCTGCGAGGAATTTCTGCACGTCGGTTGTCTTTTTCGGTTCTGTGTCCAAGATAGATGTACTCATCGACAGCTTCTGTATACTGGTTTCCCATTTTAAGTGGTTGACTGCCTGGGATTAGTATTTTCTGTTTACCAACGTTCATTTCTAAACCAGTCTTAGCAGAGGCAGTTTTTAATTCTTGGATCATGTTTTCTAGCTCTTCTTATGAGCACAATGTCATCGGCAAAACGCAGGTGATTTTTATTCCTTGTCTCAAAAAGGGTTTTGAATACATCTTCCAAGGCAAGGGTAAACAGCTTTGGAGAGATTGTGTCATCTTGGCGAACACCTTTGCCTACTGGAATTTTATTGGTGATGAGGTCTTCATCCGCTCTAACTACCAAGTTTGCTTGATCATGAATGTTTTCCAGGAGCTCTGTATGCCTTGAGTTTATCGTGGCAAAGTGCCTTGATAAATCTCCACTGAGTCAAAGGCTTGTTTATAATCAATGAAGGCCAGATGAATCTTGATGTTGTACTCAGTGATTTTTTCAAGAAGACGACGAATAGTCTGGATGTGTTCAACAGTTGAGAAACCTTTACGAAATCCCGCTTGCTCGGCAGGTTGATAAAAATCCAGTTCTCATGTGAGGCGGCTGGTTACAATTTTAGTCAGGAGCTTGTAAAGGTGTGATAACAAACTCACACCACGATAGTTCTTTAAATTTTCCTTATCACCTTTCTTGAAGAGTAGTATCACTTTAGCATGTTTCTAATTTTCTGGTATTCTTGATAAAAATCCAGTTCTCATGTGAGGCGGTGAGGAGTATTCTCACGGCTTCTAACAGATCTCTTCTACCTAATTT
The DNA here is from genome assembly GCF_040414725.1 of Anabrus simplex. Classification (NCBI taxonomy): domain Eukaryota; kingdom Metazoa; phylum Arthropoda; class Insecta; order Orthoptera; family Tettigoniidae; genus Anabrus; species Anabrus simplex. The sequence continues at coordinate 14,067,068 of NC_090277.1, read as the reverse complement.
CCGCATTTCATTCATTTTATCCCTTTTATTCGTTTTATCCTCCCCAGGGGATTTATTTTTCCTTACTTGTTTAAGTGCAATCTCAGCAGTGGTTACTTCCGGTATTACTTCATGTGTATAATTCTGGGCTAGTTGTTCATTACTGGGTGATTTATTAATGGTTGATGTATACAGCTTGTAGTAGAAATCTCTAATAATTTCAGTAATGTTTTCTCTATCTGTGACTGTTTCTCCATTTTGGTTCTTAAGTTTTGTAATTTTTGGTCTTCCTGTTCTTTAAAATCTTCATGTTTTTATTTTCTTCCATTGTTTGCATGATCATGTTATTGTTAAATTTCCTTACATCGTATCTTATTTCCTTGCGAATGGTCTTGTTAAGATTTTTGTATTCTGCTGTGTCTTTTGATCCACTTTTGCATTGAAGTCTAAAATGATGATACAGAGTTGTGCCTTTTCTGAATTTTCCGCTTTGGTGATATCTTCATACAGGCTGTCCTTAATGAGCTGTATGATACTAAGTGAAAGTCGGCTCCTCGTGTTAGTTTTCTTCAATGGGATCTTCTTTGCTGCATTTGAAATACTGGCTGTGATATTCTCATTGAGTTCGTTCACGTCCAAGTATTTCAAATCTTCTATTGAGTTAAGTTTTTTGGTAAGAGCTTGTTGAAATAATGATTTATGTTTTTCTTAGTCCTCTATTCTTGGAAAAGTGTGTCCCTTAGTCATTTTGGACCGTTCAAGTTTGAGATCAAATGTGAAGATCGCTCGAACTAGCCTATGGTTACTTCATGTATTAAATCTGTTTAGAACAGTAACATCTGTACAATATTTCTTCTTGTTGGTCAGGATAAAATCTGTCTCGTTTTTGGTTTGTCCGCGAGAGCTATTCCATGTCCATTTTCGTTGGATGGGTTGTTTAAAGAAAGTATTCATGCAATAGAGATTTTTGGCTGTGAGATATTCTAGCAATATTTCACCTCTTCCGTTTCGATTGCCTAGTCCATATGTACCAATGTTCTCTCGGTCTCCGATTTTCTTTTGATCCACTTTTGCATTGAAGTCTCCAATGATGATACAGAGTTGTGCCTTTTCTGAATTTTCCGCTTTGGTGATATCTTCATACAGCTGTTCCACTTCCTCTTCGTCAGAAGGATTGTTTGGAGCATAGACGTGTGTGACTTGTATGGAGAATTTACTATTTTACGTAAAATGGCAAATTCCCGATGGAATAGTCTCAGCATTTCTCCTTGAAGACAAGTCTCAATAATACCCAGAATATCCAATTTTATGTCATGCAGTTCTTGTTCTAGTCTTCCCAGGTCTTCAGCTAGTCTCATAGTTCTTATGTTGTATGTGGTTATTCTTGCTGTTTTATTCATTATTTTCGAATGTTTGCCTCCCCCATAATCCTTGAGGCAGACAGACGTATTGTCAGTGTGAGATTCTGAGTCTTTCACTCTACTCACCTGGGGTAGTTTCGTTTGAAAATTCGAAGTCATAGGAGTTTATGGAAGGTGTTCGGCTTGCCAGACGTGTTGGTGAGTTGTGATTCAGCCGCCCCTAGCATGAGGAACAGACGCTGTCGGGGTACCGCCACTAACATGTGGAGCCGTCGTGCCGTCGTATTAATCCCCAAGTACAGGGCTGCCTCTTCCAACAACTCCGCCCTACCGTAGGTCACCTTCTCCGCCGTTGATGTCGTTAATGTCTTCACTCGTAACCCTGAGCTGGCACTCTTACCAGATACTACACACGGGGTCAGTGTGCTCTGGGACTCACATAGGCAGGGGCGCCACTCCCTGCGTAGAGCTGCCTCCAAAGAGGATCTCTACCTGCTAGTTTCATATTAAGTAAATAAATAAATCTAGTATTTGAATAGAGGATGACGTAAATCCACTTAATTTAATGAATCGTTTGAAAAATGTCCCACTGCAGTTGCAGGTTTTCATTAATAGAAAGAGTACCTATAGACATACGGTTGATTATTATGTAAACATATAATTTTAAAGTCTGGGTGAACTCAAATAAACCGAGCTCGATAGCTGCAGTCGCTTAAGTGCGGCCAGTATCCAGTATTCGGGAGATAGTAGGTTCGAACCCCACTGTTGGCAGCCCTGGTTTCCCATTTTCACACCAGGAAAATGCTGGGGTTGTACCTTAATTAAGGCCACGGCCGCATCCTTCCCACTCCTAGCCCTTTCCTGTCCCATCGTCGCCATAAGACCTATCTGTGTCGGAGCGACGTAAAGCAACTAGCAAAAAAAAAAAAAAAAAAAAAAAGAACTCAAATAAATGTGTTCCGATTCATAAGCATGCAAACTGAGCCTTTAAGTCGGGATTGGTAAGGTGACTTTCTGAAACATTAAAGGTAACCTTTAGTTCCCCCATTAGTTTATAGGAGTCTGCATTACCAAAACCTGTACAGAGCAATTATTAAGTAATAATTGGAAACAGAGGCTTGGCAGGGAATAGCTCAACAGTATTGCTCAAGTTTCTTCATTTTATCATCAACAAATGAAGGTAAATGCAGATACATTACTTCAATTATATAATCACGTTAAGCCTCCGTGGCTCAGACGGCAGCGCGTCGGCCTCTCACCGCTGGGTTCCGTGGTTCAAATCCCGGTCACTCCGTGTGAGATTTGTGCTGGACAAAGCGGAGGTGGGACAGGTCTTTTTCCGAGTACTCCGGCTTTCACTGTCATCTCTCATCCCAGCAACACTCTCCACTATCATTTCATTTCATCTGTCAGTCATTAATCAACACCCCGGAGGAGTGCGACAGGCTTCGGCAGCCGGCACAATTCCTGTCCTCGCCGCAAGACGGGCCTTCATTCATTCCATCCCTGACTCGGTCATTGACTGGAAAACAGGTTGTAGGTTTTCATATTAGTCATGTTCATATTACCTATAATTGAAGTGCTGAGATCCAAAGCATGTCACTGAACAGTAGTTTTGAGATATATTTTAAAAATTATCACTCTGAATAATAATATTCCTAGAGGTTATAGTCAATCCTGCAAGCTCATTAGGAAGACTAAAGTTATATACCCTACCGAAATCTGTAATTGTCCAATAGAGACGTAGTAGAAATGGATGTAGAAAATCTCAAACATTGTCTCGTTTATCTTAGGGGTCTTGTATTAAGTCATATGAATTTTCGTAGCGAAATTTTACGACCGAAATCAACCTCATCAGAAGGAGTTAGTGGGATGAAATGAATGACGTGGTGCATCACAGTAGGGAGAGAGTTAAACCCGTTGCCGAAACATAGCCTATTCCTGTCGTATATCATCAATGGGTCTACTCAAAGCTCTATATTACCACCGGGCTGAAGAACCACCATCAACCACGTCATACGCCCTCACTCCATATGAAGACTACGGAGAGGCTGAATTCAGTCTTTTGGCTCGCAATCTAATGATTAGAAAGTGTGTACCACCATCTCTCGTACACTCCAGCTAACATTCTGATCATAATTGTTTCAACCAACGGAGCTCGAACCGGCTAACCATAGAGACCATAGAGAGGATGCTGATGATTACTGTTAATTAAAGGGGCCAAACATCTAGGCCATCAGCCCAGACCACAGAGACTTGATGCATTAACGTACATAGCCACCAGAGGCTTTGATTTAAACAACACTCATTCTTACCAGAAATAAAGTGTAACTCAGCAAAATGTGTTTTAGATAATTATAACATATTTGTACATATTCCAAATAAGTATACAAACATGCATCATAGGCCTATTACAATACATCGAGACTTTCGTGGAAAGACAAGTCAATAATTTACTGTATCTTGGTTTGTAACATGGAAGGGAAAGATACTAAATGATCTTCTCATTAAACAACGCAGTTTGTTTGGATAGACAATGATATTCATATTTGGTTTGGAAGCCACATTTCCACACCTGATTCCTGATCACTGTCCCAATTTCACTTTCAGATTCAATTTCTTGCTCTACACCAGTTATTTCATTAATGGCACATTTCCTTAGAATAGTGTCAAAGTATTCATGAAATTGCGATGGGATAACGATAATCATGCGTGAGACATCCTGTAGTTTCTAAGGTTTCAGAGGAATAACCTCCCTGTGTGCTTTCTGCACGTTATAAAATTGGGGCACGATTTCAGTCTTAACCAGAGGAAATTCATATTTCATCATCCTACTGATACTGAGTGAAACAGAGATGCATTAAGACTGCGCAGTGTATTCAACAGCCCATTTTTTCTCCTCACACAGTCACAGACTTCTTACAAATTCATCTACATGTTCTGCTAGTCACGAAACGCATTTTGTTCGCACTATTCAACATGCACGTGTTTCCTTCGCGTACGTGGTATTGTGAACCATTGGTCGCGAGTGTACACTGTATCCTGTTTCCTTTCGAGTAAATCCAGACTTGTAAAATCCCTACAATCATTGTAGGGTTGTGTACATGCGAAAAACGCTGAAAAATCTATGTTGAATTAAGGTATATCATTGTGAGATTCCTGTTTTGTTCTGTACGGGCATCTGAAAAAGTGCATACGAGGTTTTCACACTACGAGCCACATGTTTCGTTATGACATCCAGCAGCACAAAAACCTCTTCATTAGGACCCTCCTTTATGGTTCATTCATCATCCATATAGATGAAAGCTTTGCTGTCATAAAATCTATGAATATCAAATATAAGTTCCCGTGGCTGCCAAAATTACTGGTATGAGTGGAACAGGTGCGTTCTGTATGAAATCAAATGCGATCATCTACGTTATTCCCCTCTCTTTTGGTAGTCAAGAAAGCCATCTTGAGTGCACGGTTCAACAACATGTGTTTCCTTGCCGTACGTATTACGAACCCCAAAGCTTTAACTCATGTTGCGCTTCAATCCTGATAGCTGAGTTGTTCTCTCCTTCAGGTTTGCACTTTAGCATCCCCGGTACCACAGACGTCTACTCAAGGATGAACAGAGCCATAGTTGTAATATTTTTTTGAATAATCAGAAAGATAACGATATTTTACTTTTGGTTTTAGCAATCGTGGATTAGTGATGTTTTGAGACCTATAAATGTTGTACGTTTCGGGTTCATATTGACATGAATATATCTTATAGCTTGGGGCGGTAGAATAACAACCACGGTATCCCCTGCCGATCGTAAGAGTAGATTAATAGGGGCCCCAGGGTCTCGCAACTTGGGAGCGTGGGTTCGCAACCACGGGACCCGCAGATGACTCATGACATTGCTTCCATTTACTTGTGCCATGTATCCTGTCCGACCTCCGTTGGTCAACTCTTGTTCTTTTCCGACCCCGACGGTGTTAGAACACTCGATGCCCAGAAGTAGTATAATAGGGGGATTCTGCCGCCTCCTCCTCCTCCGGCGGCGCGGGAAATTTGAAATCTGGCGAGAAATTTGAATTATGGCGGGAAATTTGAATTGTTGGCGGGAGATTTCAATTTGTAAACAAAGCCACGTGCTTCTTGACAGCTGTCATCGACAACAACGCATCGCTAACCTCACTGCTGCCATCTTGACGGGCCTAAACCTCAGTAGTGCCAACTTAAATTAACTAGCGTGAGGTAAACAAAGCCACGTGTTTTTTGACAGCCACGTGCTTTTTGACAGACAACAACGCATCGCTAACCTCAGTACTGCCATCTTGACGGGCCTAAACCTCAGTAATACCAACTTAACCTAACTAGCGCGAGGTAAACAAAGACACGTGTTTTTTGACAGCCACGTGCTTTTTGACAGACAACAACGCATCGCTAACCTCAGTACTGCCATCTTGACGGGCCTAAACCTCAGTAGTGCCAACTTAACCTAACTAGCGTGTGGTAAACAAAGCCACGTGCTTTTTGACAGCCACGTGCTTTTTTGACAGCTGTCATCCGCCATCTTTAAACCACAGAGCACTGTGCTGCCCTCTTTATCGCAGTAGATGTAAAATTCGTCACCTGTCATCGGCAGTGCTGCCATCTTGGCGGGTCTAAACCTTAGTGCTACCAACTTAACCTCACTAGCGTGAGATAAACAAATCCACGTGCTTTTTTGACAGCTGTCATCCGCCATCTTTAAACCACAGTGCTGCCCTCTTTATCGCAGTAGCTGTAAATTCGTCAAGTGTCATCTGCAGTGCTGCCATCTTAACGGGCCTAAACCTTAGTGCTACCAACGTAACCTTACTAGCGCGAGATTTGAATCAGTAAACAAATCCACGTGCTTTTCTGACAGCTGTCATCCACCATCTTTAATCTATAGAGCACAGTGGTGCTCTCTTTAGCTACTTACCTTCCAAATGTGGTGGCGGATAATTTGAAAAATGCTTTTTGACAGCAGCCATCTTTAATCCAGAGAGCACCGTATTGCCCTCTTTAGCTAGATACCTGTGGTGGCAGGCAATTCCACATGACGGCAGCCATCTTTAATCAAGAGGGCACCGTGCTGCCCTCTATGTGGTGGCGGCAATTTGAAAAATTCTACATGCCCTTGTTTGGAAACAAACTCACGTGCTTTTTTGACAGCCGTCATCCGCCATCTTTAATCAACAGAGCACAGTGCTGCCCTCTTTAGCTACTTACCTTTGAAATGTGGTACGTCACAGCTGTCATCCGCAGTGCTGCCATCTTAACGGGCATAAACCTTAGTGCTACCAACTTAACCTTACTAGCGCGAGATTTGAATCGGTAAACAAATCCACGTGCTTTTTTGACAGCTGTCATCCACCATCTTTAATCCATAGAGCACGGTGGTGCCCTCTTTAGCTACTTACCTTTGAAATGTGGTGGCGGATAATTTGAAAAATGCTTTTTGAAAGCAGCCATCTTTAATCCAGAGAGCACCGTGCTGCCCTCTTTAGCTAGATACCTGTGGTGGCAGGCAATTCCACGTGACAGCAGCCATCTTTAATCAAGAGGGCACCGTGCTGCCCTCTTTGTGGCGGTGGCAAATTCCACGTGCTTTACAAACTCACGTGCTTTTTTCTGACAGCTGTCATCCGCCATCTTGCATCACAAACCTCAGTGCTGCGCTCTTTAGCTTGTTACCTTTGAAATATGGTGGCGGCAATTTGAGAAATTCTATGTGCTTTTTTGACAGCTGTCATCCACCATCTTTAATCAATAGAGCACTGTGCTGCTATCATGCGGGCAATTTCGTCAGCTGTCATCCGCCATCTTTAATCCACAGAGCGCCGTGCTGCTCTCTGTAGTAGCGGGCAATTTGAAAAGTTCTGTTAGCTGTCATCCGCCATCTTTAATCAAGAGAGCACCGTGCTGCCATCTTTAGCTAGATACCTTTGAAATGTGGTGGCGGCAAATTGAAAAATTCCACGTGCTCTTGTTTAGTAAACAAACTCACGCGCTTTTTGTCAGCTGTCATCCGCCATCTTTAATCTATAGAGCTCAGTGCTACACTCTTTAGGTACATACCTTTGAAATATGGTGGCGGATAATTTAAAAAGAAAAATTCTACATCAGCCATCTCTCGACGCTAATTGCACAAGATGGTGGCTATACATGACTCCTTAAAGGTGCTTATGCAAGATGGCCGCTATACGTAGGTTCTTATGAGATGCCCTTGGGCTGCTTGCGCAAGATGGCGGTTATACAAGGCTCATTATGAGACGCCCTAGAGATGCTTGCGCAAAATGGCGGTTGCTCTTATGAGGCGGCTTAAGGGTCCTTGCACAAGATGGCTAGAGATGCCCTAAGGATGCTTGCGCAAGATGGCGGACGCAAGATGGCGGCTATACACGACTCCTTATGAGACGCCTTAAGGGTGCTTGCGCAAGATGGCTGCTGCTCTTAGCTTAGAGGCTAACGTGTCGTGCTAGTTCGATTCATTACATTTGGGGCTTAAATGCATAATGTTAAATATCTCGAAAACGGTGCATCGTAGAGCAAAACGGACAACATTTTTCTACCCAATACCTCGGTTCGCAGTATGGGGAACAAGTAAAACATAGTCTAATGATGAGATCAACGGTTCGGTTCTAACTTAGGCCCTTTGGCATTGGCTCTGTTTCAGCTTGTAATGAAGCAAGTCTTCGTAACATGATCAGGTCTAGCTATGGTAGAGAGTATAACGTACCGTGCAGGTTCGATTCATTACATTTGGGGCTTAAATGCAAAATGTTAAATATCTCGAAAACGGACAAAATTTTTCCACCTGATACCTAGGTTTGCAGTATCAGGAACATGATGGCATAAGAAAAACATAGTCTAATGATGAGATCGACGGTTCGATTCCTACTTAGGCCCTTTGGCATTGGCAGCTATCTATTTCTACAAGATGGCGGCTATACATAGCTTCTTATGAGACAGCTTAAGAGCGCTTGCACAAGATGGCTGCTGCTCTTATGAGACGCCCTAGGGGTGCTTGCGGGAGGTAGCAGCGACAAGACGATGACTATACACAGCTGCTTATGATACGGCCTAGAGGTGCTTACACAAGATGGTGGCTGCTCTGATGAAGAAAGCTAGCTTTCCATCGTGCAGGTATTTTTACAGCACTAAACCTCATACCTTTGAAATGTGGTGGCGGGTAATTTGAAAAATTCGACGTGCTTTTCCTTCACAGCGGCTATCTTTAGACAATAGCGGCTATACATAAGCTGTTAAGGCCTCCTCTTATGTCAAGGCATAGCTCTATCGAACAAGTTTAAACCTGCATCGGAATAGCTAGAGTAAGCGCGTGCTGCAGTGATGACGTTATTAAGCATGTTTAGACTTGCAAATCACAGAAGAAACGTAACAAGGCTGGAATCGAAAACTGCACTCTATGCCGTTAACTTTATCATGTGATCGGAACATTGATTGAAGTGTTTAGAACACTAAATAAGTAGAACCGAACACTGTACTCGATACAACATGTGTTTAGAACATGTCAGGGGTATCTTTGTTCTAAGAAGATTAGTTTACCGCACATTCCTTGTAGGGCTAAGGGGCTAATGGGCTAAAGGGCTAATGGGCAAAAGGGCTAAAGGGCTAATGGGCTAAAGGGCTAAAGGGCTAAAGGGCTAAAGGAGCAACAACCTCATCGATCGCTATCAGCAAGAACGTTTGTACTTTGTTAAGTGTAGAAAATTAATCTTTATTTGTAAATGGTTTCATGTTCAGAACAAGGAATGGAACCTAGGGGTTACGTCTTACCTAATAAAATCCCCGAGGTGCGATGAGTTACGTTTTTCAAACTAGTGTTTGGAACACTGAACTTTTCAAGATGATAGCAGAGAGTTTAGCAATGTTCTGTTGTTGGATTATAAATTCCGCGCTACAACATGCATAAGGTGGCAGCCCTTGAGGTTTACTGCCGTAAAGATGACAAGAGTGAGGTTAACAATGTTCCGTTGTTGTATTTTAAATTCCGCGCTATAACATGCATAAGGTGGCAGCCTTGAGGTTTACCGCCGTAAAGATGGCAGCAGTGAGGTTAGCGAAGCTTTATTGTCCTTCAAAGTGAGGTTAGGGTTCGTCAAGAAGACAGCTGTCAAAAAAGCACGTGGCTATGTTTACCAAACAAGAGCACGTGGTCGTGACGTCACGGTCACGTAGTATGCTGCCTTAGCATGCAAAGTTCAATGTCTACACCTACGTAGTAAACATTCTGCTATGTTCACAAGATTTTTTACACATAACTATTCTTTATGCTTTAAGTTCATGCACATAGGCTATGCTAAGATAGCAGCACAAACACATGCGAACTTTGTACATTCTAATGGAATAAGTTTAGTACTGCGTGCATCATGGATACATGATGTGTACACGCATTTAAACATGGCTATACTTAATGCTGCTGCTTTGTTTACAAGATTTTTATACATTGCTATTCTTTATGCTTCAAGTTCGTGCACATAAGCGATAGTCGTACGCTCTGGCAGGAGATGTTTAGTACGATATTCGATACATACATTATCGATAGGTGATGTGTACACGCTTTAGAACATAGCTCTTCTTTATGCTTTAAGTTCATGCACATGGGTTAGGGATACACAAAAGCGATTGCTACATGCTCTAGCGGAAGAAGTCTAGTACGATAGTCGATGCATGTAAAATCGATAGGTTATGCTAAGATAGCAGCACACTTACACGATTTTAGCACAATCTAGTGGAAAAAGTTTAGTATGATAGTCGTTTCATGCAAAATCATTAAGTAATGTGTACACGCTTTGAAACAAGGCTATTCTTTGTACTTTAAGTTCATGCGTACAGGTTATGCTAAGATAGCAGCACAATCTAGCGCAAGAAGTTTAGTACGATATTTGATGCATGCAAAATCGATAGGTGACGTGTACACGCTTTAAAACATGGTTATTCTTCGTACTTTAAGTTCATGCGTATAGGTTAGGCTAAGATAGCAGCACAGTCTAGCGTAAGAAGTTTAGTACGAGAGTCGATGCTTGCAAAATCGATAGGTAATGTGTACACGCTTTGAAACATGGCTATTCTTTGTACTGTAAGTTAATACGTCTAGCTTATGCTAAGATAGCAGCACAATCTAGCGGAAGAAGTTTAGTACGAGACATGTAAAATCGATAGTTGATGTGTACACGCTTTGAAACATGACTATTCATTGTACTTTAAGTTCATGGGTATAGGTTATGCTAAGATAGCAGCACAATCTAGCGGAATAAATTTAGTACGATATTTGATGCATGCAAAATCAATAAGTAATGTGTACACGCTTTGAAACATGGCTATTCTTTGTACTTTAAGTTCATGTGTATACGTTATGCTAAGATAGCAGCACAACCTAGCGGAAGAAGTTTAGTACGATATTTGTTGCATGCAAAGTCGATAGGTAATGTGTACTCGCTTTGAAACATGGCTATTCATTGTACTTTAAGGTCATGCGTACAGGTTACGCTATGATAGCAGCACAATCTAGCGGAAGAAATTTAGTACGATATTTGATGCATGCAAAATCAATAAGTAATGTGTAGACGCTTTGAAACATGGCTATTCATTGTACTTTAAGGTCATGCGTATAGGTTATGCTAAGATAGCAGCACAATCTAGCGGAAGGAGTTTAGTACGAGAGTCAATGCATGCAAAATCGATAGGTAATGTGTACACGCTTTGAAACATGGCTATTCTTTGTACTTTTAAGTTCATGTGTATAAGTTATGCTAAGATACCAGCACAATCTAGCGGAAGAAATTCAGTACGAGATTCGATGAATGCAAAATCAATAAGTAATGTGTACACGCTTTGAAACATGGCTATTCTTTGTACTTTAAGTTCATGTGTATACGTTATGCTAAGATAGCAGCACAACCTAGAGGAGGAAGTTTAGTACGATATTTGTTGCATGCAAAGTCGATAGGTAATGTGTACACGCTTTGAAACATGGCTATTCTTTGTACCTTAACGTCATGCGTATAGGTTACGCTAAGATAGCAGCACAATCTAGCGGAAGAAGTTTAGTACGAGAGTCGATGCTTGCAAAATCGATAGGTAATGTGTACACGCTTTGAGACATAGCTATTCTTTGTACTTTAAGTTCATGCGTCTTAGTTATGCTGAGATAGCAGCACAATCTACCTGCAGAAGTTTAGTACGAGAGTCGATACATGCAAATTCGATAGTTGATGTGTACACGCTTTGAAACATGACTATTCATTGTACTTTAAGTTCATGGGTATAGGTTATGCTAAGATAGCAGCACAATCTAGCGGAAGAAGTTCAGTACGAGATTCGATGCATGCAAAATCAATAAGTAATGTGTACACGCTTTGAAACATGGCTATTCTTTGTACTTTAAGTTCATGTGTATAAGTTATGCTAAGATAGCAGCACAACCCAGCGGAAGAAGTTTAGTACGATATTTGTTGCATGCAAAGTCGATAGGTAATGTGTACACGCTTTGAAACATGGCTATTCATTGTACTTTAAGGTCACGCGTATAGGTTATGCTAAGATAGAAGCACAATCTAGCGGAAGAAGTTTAGTACGAGAGTCGATGCGTGCAACATCGATAGGTAATGTGTACACGCTTTGAAACATGGCTATTCATTGTACTTTAATTTTATGTGTATAGGTTATGCTAAGATAGCAGCACGATCTAGCGGATGAAGTTTAGTTCGATGGTCGATGCATGTAAAATCGATAGGTGATGTGTACACACTTTGAAACATGGCAATTCATACTGCTGCTCTGTCCCCAAGACTTTTGAGCATAGCTAACCCTAATGCTGCTCTTAACGACGTCCAGCTAAGGATTGAAGAAGACAGCTGTCAAAAAAGCACGTGGCTATGTTTACCAAACAAGAGCACGTGGTCGTGACGTCACGGTCACGTAATCAATCCTTAGCTCGACGTCGTTAAGAGCAGCATTAGGATTAGCTATGCTCAAAAGTCTTGGGGACAGAGCAGCAGTATGAATTGCCATGTTTCAAAGTGTGTACACATCACCTATCGATTTTACATGCATCGACCATCGAACTAAACTTCATCCGCTAGATCGTGCTGCTATCTTAGCATAACCTATACACATAAAATTAAAGTACAATGAATAGCCATGTTTCAAAGCGTGTACACATTACCTATCGATGTTGCACGCATCGACTCTCGTACTAAACTTCTTCCGCTAGATTGTGCTTAAATCGTGTAAGTGTGCTGCTATCTTAGCATAACCTATCGATTTTACATGCATCGACTATCGTACTAGACTTCTTCCGCTAGAGCATGTAGCAATCGCTTTTGTGTATCCCTAACCCATGTGCATGAACTTAAAGCATAAAGAAGAGCTATGTTCTAAAGCGTGTACACATCACCTATCGATAATGTATGTATCGAATATCGTACTAAACATCTCCTGCCAGAGCGTACGACTATCGCTTGTGTGTGCACGAACTTGAAGCATAAAGAATAGCAATGTATAAAAATCTTGTAAACAAAGCAGCAGCATTAAGTATAGCCATGTTTAAATGCGTGTGCACATCATGTATCCATGATGCACGCAGTACTAAACTTATTCCATTAGAATGTACAAAGTTCGCATGTGTTTGTGCTGCTATCTTAGCATAGCCTATTTGCATGAACTTAAAGCATAAAGAATAGTTATGTGTAAAAAATCTTGTGAACATAGCAGAATGTTTACTACGTAGGTGTAGACATTGAACTTTGCATGCTAAGGCAGCATACTACGTGACCGTGACGTCACGACCACGTGCTCTTGTTTGGTAAACATAGCCACGTGCTTTTTTGACAGCTGTCTTCTTGACGAACCCTAACCTCACTTTGAAGGACAATAGAGCGTCGCTAACCTCACTGCTGCCATCTTTACGGCGGTAAACCTCAAGGCTGCCACCTTATGCATGTTATAGCGCGGAATTTAAAATCCAACAACGGAACATTGTTAACCTCACTCTTGTCATCTTTACGGCAGTAAACCTCAAGGGCTGCCACCTTATGCATGTTGTAGCGCGGAATTTATAATCCAACAACAGAACACTGCTATACTCTCTGCTATCATCTTGAAAAGTTCAATGTTCCAAACACTAGTTTGAAAAACGTAACTCATCGCACCTCGGGGATTTTATTAGGTAAGACGTAACCCCTAGGTTCCATTCCTTGTTCTGAACATGAAACCATTTACAAATAAAGATTAATTTTCTACACTTAACAAAGTACAAACGTTCTTGCTGATAGCGATCGATGAGGTTGTTGCTCCTTTAGCCCTTTAGCCCTTTAGCCCTTTAGCCCATTAGCCCTTTAGCCCTTTTGCCCATTAGCCCTTTAGCCCATTAGCCCCTTAGCCCTACAAGGAATGTGCGGTAAACTAATCTTCTTAGAACAAAGATACCCCCTGACATGTTCTAAACACATGTTGTATCGAGTACAGTGTTCGGTTCTACTTATTTAGTGTTCTAAACACTTCAATCAATGTTCCGATCACATGATAAAGTTAACGGCATAGAGTGCAGTTTTCGATTCCAGCCTTGTTACGTTTCTTCTGTGATTTGCAAGTCTAAAAATGCTTAATGACGTCATCACTGCAGCACGCGCTTACTCTAGCTATTCCGATGCAGGTTTAAACTTGTTCGATAGAGCTATGCCTTGACATAAGAGGAGGCCTTAACAGCTTATGTATAGCCGCTATTGTCTAAAGATAGCCGCTGTGCAGGAAAAGCACGTCGAATTTTTCAAATTACCCGCCACCACATTTCAAAGGTATGAGGTTTAGTGCTGTAAAAATACCTGCACGATGGAAAGCTAGCTTTCTTCATCAGAGCAGCCACCATCTTGTGTAAGCACCTCTAGGCCGTATCATAAGCAGCTGTGTATAGTCATCGTCTTGTCGCTGCTACCTCCCGCAAGCACCCCTAGGGCGTCTCATAAGAGCAGCAGCCATCTTGTGCAAGCGCTCTTAAGCTGTCTCATAAGAAGCTATGTATAGCCGCCATCTTGTAGAAATAGATAGCTGCCAATGCCAAAGGGCCTAAGTAGGAATCGAACCGTCGATCTCATCATTAGACTATGTTTTTCTTATGCCATCATGTTCCTGATACTGCAAACCTAGGTATCAGGTGGAAAAATTTTGTCCGTTTTCGAGATATTTAACATTTTGCATTTAAGCCCCAAATGTAATGAATCGAACCTGCACGGTACGTTATACTCTCTACCATAGCTAGACCTGATCATGTTACGAAGACTTGCTTCATTACAAGCTGAAACAGAGCCAATGCCAAAGGGCCTAATTTAGAACCGAACCGTTGATCTCATCATTAGACTATGTTTTACTTGTTCCCCATACTGTGAACCGAGGTATTGGGTAGAAAAATGTTGTCCGTTTTGCTCTACGATGCACCGTTTTCGAGATATTTAACATTATGCATTTAAGCCCCAAATGTAATGAATCGAACTAGCACGACACGTTAGCCTCTAAGCTAAGAGCAGCAGCCATCTTGCGCAAGTACCCTTAAGGCGTCTCATAAGGAGTCGTGTATAGCCGCCATCTTGCGTCCGCCATCTTGCGCAAGCATCCTTAGGGCATCTCTAGCCATCTTGTGCAAGGACCCTTAAGTCGCCTCATAAGAGCAACCGCCATTTTGCGCAAGCATCTCTAGGGCGTCTCATAAGGAGCCTTGTATAACCGCCATCTTGCGCAAGCAGCCCAAGGGCATCTCATAAGAACCTATGTATAGCGGCCATCTTGCATAATCACATTTAAGGAGTCATGTATAGCCACCATCTTGTGCAATTAGCGTCGAGAGATGGCTGATGTAGAATTTTTCTTTTTAAATTATCCGCCACCATATTTCAAAGGTATGTACCTAAAGAGTGTAGCACTGAGCTCTATAGATTAAAGATGGCGGATGACAGCTGACAAAAAGCGCGTGAGTTTGTTTACTAAACAAGAGCACGTGGAATTTTTCAATTTGCCGCCACCACATTTCAAAGGTATCTAGCTAAAGATGGCAGCACGGTACTCTCTTGATTAAAGATGGCGGATGACAGTTAACAGAACTTTTCAAATTGCCCGCTACTACAGAGAGCAGCACGGCGCTCTGTGGATTAAAGATGGCGGATGACAGCTGACGAAATTGCCCGCATGATAGCAGCACAGTGCTCTATTGATTAAAGATGGTGGATGACAGCTGTCAAAAAAGCACGTGGCTTTGTTTACTAAACAAGAGCACATAGAATTTCTCAAATTGCCGCCACCACATTTCAAAGGTAACTAGCTAAAGAGCGCAGCACTGAGGTTTGTGATGCAAGATGGCGGATGACAGCTGTCAGAAAAAAGCACGTGAATTTTTAAAACACGTGGAATTTGCCACCGCCACAAAGAGGGCAGCACGGTGCCCTCTTGATTAAAGATGGCTGCTGTCACGTGGAATTGCCTGCCACCACAGGTATCTAGCTAAAGAGGACAGCACGGTGCTCTCTGGATTAAAGATGGCTGCTTTCAAAAAGCATTTTTCAAATTATCCGCCACCACATTTCAAAGGTAAGTAGCTAAAGAGGGCACCACCGTGCTCTATGGATTAAAGATGGTGGATGACAGCTGTCAAAAAAGCACGTGGATTTGTTTACCGATTCAAATCTCGCGCTAGTAAGGTTAAGTTGGTAGCACTAAGGTTTACGCCCGTTAAGATGCAGCACAGCGGATGACAGCTGTGACGTACCACATTTCAAAGGTATCTAGCTAAAGAGGGCAGCACTGTGCTCTGTTGATTAAAGATGGCGGATGACGGCTGTCAAAAAAGCACGTGAGTTTGTTTCCAAACAAGAGCATGTAGAATTTTTCAAATTGCCGCCACCACATAGAGGGCAGCACGGTGCCCTCTTGATTAAATATGGCTGCCGTCATGTGGAATTGCCTGCCACCACAGGTATCTAGCTAAAGAGGGCAGCACGGTGCTCTCTGGATTAAAGATGGCTGCTGTCAAAAAGCATTTTTCAAATTATCCGCCACCACATTTGAAAGGTAAGTAGCTAAAGAGAGCACCACTTTGCTCTATAGATTAAAGATGGCGGATGACAGCTGTCAAAAAAGCACGTGGATTTGTTTACTGATTCAAATCTCGCGCTAGTAAGGTTAAGTTGGTAGCACTAAGGTTTAGGCCCGTTAAGATGGCAGCACTGCAGATGACAGGTGACGAATTTACAGCTACTGCGATAAAGAGGGCAGCACTGTGGTTTAAAGATGGCGGATGACAGCTGTCAAAAAAGCACGTGGATTTGTTTATCTCACGCTAGTGAGGTTAAGTTGGTAGCACTAAGGTTTAGGCCCGCCAAGATGGCAGCACTGCCGATGACAGGTGACGAATTTTACATCTACTGCGATAAAGAGGGCAGCACATTGCTCTGTGGTTTAAAGATGGCGGATGACAGCTGTCAAAAAAGCACGTGGCTGTCAAAAATCACGTGGCTTTGTTTACCACACGCTAGTTAGGTTAAGTTGGCACTACTGAGGTTTAGGCCCGTCAAGATGGCAGTACTGAGGTTAGCGATGCGTTGTTGTCTGTCAAAAGGCACGTGGCTGTCAAAAACACGTGGCTTTGTTTACCTCACGCTAGTTAGGTTAAGTTGGTACTACTGAGGTTTAGGCCTGTCAGGATGGCAGTACTGAGGTTAGCGATGCGTTGTTGTCTGTCAAAAAGCACGTGGCTGTCAAAAAACACGTGTCTTTGTTTACCTAGCGCTAGTTAGGTTAAGTTGGTACTACTGAGGTTTAGGCCCGTCAAGATGGCAGTACTGAGGTTAGCGATGCGTTGTTGTCTGTCAAAAAGCACGTGGCTGTCAAAAAGCACGTGGCTTTGTTTACCTCACGCTAGTTAGGTTAAGTTGGCACTACTGAGGTTTAGGCCTGTCAAGATGGCAGTACTGAGGTTAGCGATGCGTTGTTGTCTGTCAAAAAGCACGTGGCTGTCAAAAAACACGTGGCTTTGTTTACCTCATGCTAGTTAGGTTAAGTTGGCACTACTGAGGTTTAGGCCCGTCAAGATGGCAGCAGTGAGGTTAGCGATGCGTTGTTGTCGATGACAGCTGTCAAAAAGCACGTGGCTTTGTTTACAAATTCAAATCTCCCGCCAAAAATTCAAATTTCCCGCCAGAATTCAAATTTCCCGCGCCGCGGGAGGAGGAGGAGGCCGCAGAATCCCCCTATTATACTACTCCCAGAGAGTCTTTCATTTTCACGCTCTTCATGGCCCTTGTCTTTCTTTGGTCGATACCTTCATTTTTAAAGTGTTGGACCTCTTCAATTCTCTCTCTCTGATTAGTGTTATGGTTGCCTAGCTGTACTTCATCTTAAAACAATAATCACCACCATGACCTGGGGGTCATCCGAAAATTTGTAACATGACGCGACCAAATGTGTGGCGGAAGTGACGTCACATTAGGCCTCTGTCGCCTTGACACTTCTCCTTCATATAACAATGACTTTCAGTTATTCAAAGACATATTCCTGATCATTAGCTTTTCTCAAAGAAAGTTCCGTATTTTCAAGAAACAATATCTATTGCAGAGAAATCTCTAGACAGTTCTACCACATTGCTTATAATATGATCTGCTCTCATATCGTCAGTATTTTGGTTCTGGTGTCTATCACAACCCACAGCCTCGCTTTGTTATACCACGGAGTGCAATAAAACCTTCCTTAGCGAGCGAGTTGGCTGCACGGTTAGAGTCGCGCAGCTGTGAGCAAGGCGTTCGGGAGATAATGGGTTCGAACTGCACTGTCGGCAGCCCAGAAGATTTATTTACATATAATAGGTAATACATAAAATTGTTTCCGACTTAGTTAAGGGCAGGCCGCTTTCACCCCACTCCTAGGCCTCTATCGTCACCGTAAGACCTGTTTGTGTCGGTGCGACGTAAAGCAAATGGTTCAAATGGTTTCATTGAAGCCAAATTCAATCTGCAAATACAAAAATAAATTTAAATTTATAAATTTTAAATTTATTGTCATAAAACTGAAAGATACATTTCTTAATGCTGCAATCCTATTAAAATATATTCTTTAAACAGCTTTTAACACAATAACATAACTTTCATTGCCAGTTACCTCATAATAATAATTTACTGTCCTTGCACGATGGGTGGTGTCTTTGTACCTGGTATTAAGGGAACAATGTGAGGACTCAAACATCTTCGTTGTACATATTGTTGAATTCTGTCGACAATAATTCCTTCTCGGCAACTGAGAAATTTTCAAAACATCTACGCCGGTATCTGCAAAATTACATTACTCTCGCTTATATTACATGCTTTGTTTCTTTTTTCGAAGACAGAGTTCGCAAATTTCCGGCAACGAAATATTTACCAAGACTTGCAAAACCCTGGTCACGTAGTGTGCGCAAATTCCTTGAAACCGACCACTCTGATCTTTTGCAGACAAATATGGATTAAAATCACGGCCTATCATAATTTCCCCAGTATTTATCTCGAACAGGTGTATAATGTCTGTGGCATAGAACTGTTTATGCGCAAATCCCCTCTGGGACGATGATGGTGCATATATATTAGCAATAAATAAATCACAAACAGATTTCCTCGCGAATTTTCAAGGAAAATCGGTTCGGAGTGTTTAGTATTATCTTTCATATTTATGTCCGACTGGTTGGCTGAACGGTCAGCGTAC
This sequence comes from Anabrus simplex, assembly GCF_040414725.1. NCBI lineage: Eukaryota > Metazoa > Arthropoda > Insecta > Orthoptera > Tettigoniidae > Anabrus > Anabrus simplex. The sequence goes on along the minus strand of NC_090277.1, from coordinate 14,047,988 downwards.
TGGCCTTCGGTTCAGAGGGTCCCGGCTTCGATTCCCGGCTGGGTCGGGGATTTTAACCTTAACTGGTTATTTCCAATGGCACGGGGGCTGGGTGTATGTGTTGTCTTCATCATCATTTCATCCTCATCACGACGCGCAGGTCGCCTACGGGAGTCAAATAGAAAGACCTGCACCTGGCGAGCCGAACCCGTCCTGGGATATCCCGGCACTAAAAGCCATACGACATTTCATTTTTCATTTTCATATTTATGGGTGTGGGTGTGCCTGTGGGTGGGGGCGGTAGAATAACACCCACGGTATCCCCTGCCTGTCGTAAGAGGCGACTAAAAGGGGATCCGAACTTTGGAGCGTGGATTGGCGACCACGGGGCCCTTAGCTGAGTCCTGGCATTGCTTCCACTTACTTGTGCCAGGCTCCTCACTTTCATCTGTTCTATTCGACCTCACTTGGTCAACTCTTGTTCTTTTCCGACCCCGACTCTATTAGGTTTGCGAGGGCTAGGGAGTCTTTCATTTTCACGCCCTTCGTGGGCCTTGTCTTCCTCTGGCCGATATCTTCATTTTTCGAAGTGCCGGATCCCTTCCATTTTTCCCTCTGATTAGTGTTAAATAGAGGATGGTTGCCTAGTTGTACTTCCTCTTAATCACCACCACCTGCCTCGTTTGTTTTCATTTACGTTAACTAATTGTTTGTAACCAAACACTTCCCGCAGCATAGCAAGCAGCTGTCCCATTAGTTGGAGTTTATTTACCACTTGAATATGTTTATATTTAAAGTCATAGAGGTGTATGCAATTAACATAGGAAGTATCCAAAAACCGTGTGTGTGCAGTGTGCTACAACGGGGAGACACTATCCCCTAAAACGAGGGTCATTTGCTTGTGAATACAGTTGGATCTTGTGAACGCCATCTTTCGATGGTCTCGTTGTTTTCACCTTAGTGGAATTCTTGGAGAGAGTTATTTCGTTTTCTTCCCGAATGGTGTTTGTTTCTGAGATATCTCGCCCATTCATTTCGTCAGACCAATCTCTGTATTACCGGTATATTTGTAGTTGTTAAATGCTTCCGAGTTGCTGTTGTTGGACGAGTGTGTTGTAATGATTTTTCACCTAACCCTGTTGTTTTCGAGTTTATAAGAGTGCGGTTGTTATGGCTGACAAGCTCCGTAGATTCCATTCTGGCGATTGTGGTAGGGGGGGGGGGGGGCTGAGTGGCTCAGACGGTTGAGGCGCTGGCCTTCAGGCCCCAACTTGGCAGGTTCGATCCTGGCTCGGTCCGATGGTAATTAAAGGCGCTCAAATACGTCAGCCTCGTGTCGGTAGGTTTAATGGCATGTAAAAGAACTCCTGTGGGACTACATTCCGGCACCTCGGCGTCTCCGAAAACCGTAAAAGTAGTTAGTGGGACGGATAGCAAATAACATTAAAGAAACATTATTGGAGATTGTGGGACGAAGATTTGAGTTTGCAGAAATTATACTTGGTGTCATATTGAGAGAGGCTGACGACTTCACAGTGTCTGTGGTATGACGAGTGTGTAGGTGTCTTGGACTCTGGTGGTGTGGCTTTTGGCTGTGTGCTATCAGAGAGAAGTCTTCTCTGTTCCGAAGCGGAGAAGTTCAGTTGTGATTGCTGTGTGAGAATGGTGTCGGTTTGTGCCACTGTGTTGGTGGTATTTCAGCATTCTGTTGTGTGGGTACGAGTCTTCGTACCGTGCCCGTGACCCGCTACTACACCGCTCATTTGCCTTGGGGCCGCAGTGTGTCGGACGGAGCAGTCCCGTTTAAAGTGATCAGAAGAGTTGCACGGCTTCGGTTGTCCGTCGTAAACTACCTGTTCTCTATATCGGTCAATACTGATCACTGGTGGGACAGGGGATCTGATACCACTGAAAACATTTTCCATGTTGTCCAGCTGGATGGCTTCTATCTGGTCGACGTTTAGATGTAAGGTGTCAGAGATCCATTCGTGAATTTCGGCAGGTACTGGTTTGTTCATTTTTTCCGTAAAGTGCATCTCCGTGTGTGTTTCTTGATGTTTAAACTTGACACATTATGTTATTCATATAACACTGCGCTGAGTCGAACGTTCTTGCTCTACTCGTCATGAAACAGACCATCATCATCATCAGAAGGTTGGTTCATTCCCACTCCTCCGAGGAGGAGGGGCGGGCCACCAGCTCAACTAAGGAGCTCTTTGGCCAGTAGGAAAAGAAAAGAAAAGAGAAATAGACATCATTAAAAGAAAGTATGTATTGTACATACCGAAAAGGAAAGTATGAAAGAAGTGGCGCAAGGGGACCGGGACAAGTCGGGACCCAGGGGAGACCCGCAGAGCACCCCGGACGAAGAAAACCCCCGCGAACATCGGACAAAATGAGGCAAGGATTCCTTTATTAGAGATTGTCCCGGGCGCGTATGTGAATAAGATATTACAGAGTATGACAAAAGGAAGACGTTACAGAGAAGATGTACAAGAGTATTCATAGATGTTGGGTAGAAACAGGTAGAGAGGGTGGGAGGAAGGTATAATTAGATGGACACGGGTAATATTGGAGAAGGAAATAATATAGGTTAGTTGTAAGGTTTGTAACGGAGGTGGCAATTAGACGGAACAGTTCGAGAATGGTAAGAAGCGGGAGGCTGAAAGTGGGTTGTGGAACAGGTGGATAGATCGTTTGCGGCGGTGGGGTGGTTGGTGGTTCTGGACGAGAGCGAAAAAGGGGGAACGGGGGGGGGGGAGAACGTGCAACGCGGGGTGAGGATCGGGAAGGCTACACACGATAAGTTCGATGGTGAAGACGGACTCCATCGGTGAGCAGGCGGGTGACGTCTTCATTGGTGGGAAGCTGAAGGCGTACCATGTACGTCGGACCGCGATCGTTGAAGCGCGTCGTGCCGGAACCCCTGCCATGATGAGATCGTTAAGGATGTCCTGTTCAGAAATCGCCGGGTCGACGCCACGAAGAACACAACTCGACACTGAAGGAGGTTGATTGGTCGTGGTAGCGCCAGATGCTCCGTGGGAGGCTGGCTGAGCAGTAGTGGCGGTATCCAGTGAATCAGCAAGGGGCAGTTGGGGACTGGGGAGGGTCGTAGTTAGGGAGAGGGTGGTGGTAGACATGATGGGAGAAGGATGGCTGAACGTAAGAGTGGCGGAAGAAGAAGATGGGAGAAGCTGAACAGAGGTAGTGACTGTAGTGGACGTAGTAGTAGTAAGGGTAGGCGAAGACCGATGGACGGAGGAGATGGCGGTGGTAGTGGACGAAGGGAGACAGGAAGTCGGAACTCTAGCAGAGAGGGCAGGATCAGAGGCCACTTGTTGTAAGAGGTAGTCGGGAATGGGAAGAACTTTGTGCTGAGCTTGAAAGAGAGGGATGGTGCCTTGAGCGATGTATTTTGGTCCGTGCATGGAGTATTCAAAGAAGACCAAAACGTCGGGCGAAGGTTGCCCAGATGAGGCATCTTGGAGACGGAGAATACATTTGGTTGCAAGGTTGTTGTTCCGAAGTGAGAGCCGGATGTCCTGAGGTGAATGAACGGTGTCCACATTCTTGATGAGACAGGAAGACATGTTGGAGGGAGGCGACAACCAACTAGGCGTCTGCCCATTAAATTATTCTTGGGCCGGCTGAGACAGCGAAGAGAATGAGGAGAAGAGCACCACCCAGCCGAAAAAGTATGTGGACACAGGATGAAACAGCCCAATGTTTACTCCACGCTGGCTCAAAGCCGACTGTATCTAGGGTAGAGGTGTTAGGGTTATGATGGCTGAGGTTCGGTTTAAAACTTCTGTAGAATTTTCTGCATTTGCCCTTCTCGATATTTTCATCCAATTGTTACAATTGGTCCTTTGTGATCTAACGTTTTTCTTGTCTGGTGATTCTGGCATCCGTTGCTCTTCTGCGAGTTCCACATTAGCCAGGCTGTATCCGCGTCACCGCTCCTTTGCAGGTATTTGTCCACCAGGTATGCTTCTTCTTTTTATAGCAATGGAGCTTGAGTGACTTGATTTTCTTCGTGTTCCTAGGTAGAAATATTAGCTTTATTTTGGAGAGGTAGTAATCTTAGTCCAAATTTCCTGATCTTAATACTCTTACATCTGAATCACTCTATTTGACTTCCTTGAGATGGCTACTATATCTATCTTAATTCCTCAAAGAGGTTTTGGCTGATGTCCAAGTGTTCTGGTTCCTCTGTAGTCCCTTGAAGGCCGTTGATTTTTTAACCATTTTAATGGATTTTGACTTCTTGTGTTTCTTGTTAGACGATTTAATTTATTATAATGAAGATTGGGGAATCCTTTAGGTGCGTGTGATCGTTGAGGTTTTGTTACCTTACAGCGTCCCACTAGGCGTTCTCCATTCCTGTTGATCCGTAAATGGGCTGGGTACTCTCCCATAGCGTGTTTTAACTTGAGTTGTTTCCCTAAGTGGGCGATGTATGATTGTATGGTGCTCTGGAATGTTGCTGATGGTATCTTGCAATTCTTTCCTCAAGTTGTCTGTATTTTCAGGGTTACGGTTATTCTCCTCATTCATTGGTGCGTGCACATTTACTACTTTGTAGACCTTGTTTATGTTCCGAGAGGATAGTATGGATACTCGGTAACTGCGTCTGAGTCCAATATCTTACGACTTATGATAAAACCAGTTGCCAACTGTGGAACAATCTACGCCCTACCTTTCTTTTAAGTATGCGGTACCCTGTGAATCCAAGGTATACTTGGTCTACTGTATTGCTGAAAGCAGTAGGCTTGTGGTGTGTCAAAGTGTCTGTTAAATGTTTCAGTTTTCCCATCTTGAGTAGCGAGTTGATACACAGCGTCCTGCCGTTTAAATACGAGGCAGTTTAAATGCGACAATAATAATAATAATACAATACAATTACGGTTGTAGATAAGCCAATGACTTCATCAGAGCATGAGGTAACAAAACCTCAACGATCACAGGCACCTAAAGGATTCGCCGATCTTCATTACAATAAATGAAATCATCTAACAAGAAACACAACAAGTCAAAATCCATTAAAATTGTATAATTACTGTAATTAATTCTCTGATGCTCATTAAACACGCCGTATATTATTCTAAACGTTTTGAAAGACAATGTAATGATAATTACAATTCTGGGAACGACGATCACGTCACCCCAGCGGAAATTTTCTGTAAATAAGATAGCTCGCGCAACGCTAGTGACACCGTATTGTGTGACATCGCACTCCTAGGTGGACCAGTGAGGACAGAAGAACCACAATTATTTGAAGAGTTGACACAGGTTTCTAACGAGTGGTTTTACACATAATGAATACATTAATTCCTACACCTTTTAAAAACCTATGACGATTTGCACAGGACACCGGGGTTTGTCGGTGGCCCACAAGTGGTTCGACAGCTCTGCACTCCAACCGAGGAGAGGAGGGGTGACCAAGGTTCTACGCCTCTGTATTCGGGAGACAGAGGTTTGTCACCACCGTCGGCTGTCCTGAGAATGTTTATGCGGTGGTTTTCAACGAGCTAGAATAACATAGAGAGGCGGAAGCGCTGCCTGGGTGAAGCTAATAGAACGAACGTCCGCCATGTTTCCTGTTGTCACACAAGCAAGGGGGCATGGTCTTTAAATGACGAAAAGTGTAGAAAATACGCATTTTAGAATCACTGGGGGAGAATTAAAGACCGTTGCCGAAAGCTTGAAGCATTAAAGCGAATACCGCCACTTCATCATATTGCGGCACGAGGCCAACATCACGATCAGTTGATTGTAGGGTAGTTCGAAATCATCGCACAGTGACATACGAATAGGCCTCGAAATCGTAACAAGAGCGTTACCCTGCTTGGCTATTGTGGTTAAGCGTAAATTAGAATAAAAACGATGGACATAAATATTTATGACAGGAAGCCTTAAAATCATAGGGATCTACAATAGGTTACAACCTCATTCTGTTCATATTTTTAAAATTATTGCATCCTCATGAATACTGTGTTCCTTTCTTAATCTGTTTACCCTGTTTATCCTTGGTTTTTCCTACGGACTCAGCGACGGATCCCACCTCTACCACCTCAAGGACAGTGTTCTGGAGCGTGGGACATTGGGCCGGGGGATACAACTGTGAGGGAGGGCTGCACCTGCTATGCTGAACAGGGGCCTTGTGGGGGGGAAGGAAGCGGCCGTGGCCTTAAGTTAGGTACCATCCCGGCATTTGCCTGGAGGAGAAGTGGGAAACCACGGAAAATCACTTCGAGGATGGCTGAGGTGGGAGTCGAACCCACTTCTACTCAGTTGACCTCCTCAGGCTGATAGAATCCCGTTCCAGCCCTCGTGCCCCTTTTCAAATTTCGTGGCGGAGCCGGAAATCGAACCCGGGCTTCCACGGGTGGCAGCTGCTCACGCTAACCAGTACACCACAGAGGCGACCCATGAATACTTTACCACAATAATCGTTTAGTGTAATTATTTATTATAATATAGGGGGGATATCATGTTTTTCCCATTACCATATCATACTGGGATTACTAGCTGAAAGGTAAGCTTGAAAGTTGTCCATTATGAAGTGTGGTATAGTTTTAAAAACCAAGGCAACAGACATCTACAATAAAGGCTGTATACATTTCAAAAATAGCAGTAAAATGCTGTATTTATCATACTTGGTGTACGTTTGAACGAAATAAGTGTTTTTTTGTGGTTACGTTTTCTTGGTGGTGGGCGCTCCATTTCCTTTATTTGTAAATGTGAATGAAAATTAAATAGGGCTGGAAATGTACAGAGCATAAGCAACTGAATTGAGTAGGATACCATTTATCTCTTTTCGCCCTCACAACGCATTGTTCCGTTAATTCCTTGTTCTTTAAACGAAATCTGAAACAAAATTCGATAAACAATTACCGTGGCTATCCGTACTTTCGCTAAGTAAACAATAAAATGGATTTAATTATAAACAGAAATTACAAAAAGGAATCTCGGCTATAATTCAGTACGGTAATACTTACTTAAAGTACGATATATCCTTGGTTTTATTACTCCGATTAGTACAACCATACGCTGAGCTTACGGCTGGCATTCTCGAGAGCGTGAATCTATGTTGTCACTTCTTAAAACTTAGGGAATTAAATTGGCATGCACGATCTCCCTGTCACCTCAACATATGCTCTCGCGCCAATTCACTTTGTTTTGACAACCGTTAACATGGCTGCCCCTTATCAACTTGCTTCAAGCAGGGAGCGCTGATGACAGGCATACAGCCCCTCTATGTTATTCTAGCTCGTTGGTGGTTTTCCATTCTTCTACACAGATGTGAATTCCACGGCCGCCAACCTCACCTTACATCTTCATAACAACAAATCGTCTGGCCTAAGGGACTGCGTCACCGTCTAAGTGACCCGCCTCTCCATTCAGGGAGGAATGAAAACAATATAGTAGCAGTGGCGGGGTTCCGTGTCTCCTACTCATAATACAACTAGGAAATAATATCTGCTGAAAATGGATATTGTTACGTGCCAGCCCTTTCAGTACTTCTTCGAATGAGCTAGTGATTCAGACGACCAAGGATGTACCAGCCAACCTGGAGGGCGGGCCGGCCTTTCCGTGTATTGTTCTCGTCGGCTGGGGCTGGTTTACCTGTGACTTTCTGGGAGATGCAACGAGAATGTTCCGTCTCTAGCTATGTCGCGAATATTCTGTTGCACATCACCCGGGCTAGCCGCGGACAGTCGGTCACTGTTGGACTCCGTGGCGGAGTCAGTGTGTTGGGGTTCAATGGCTGAGCTGAGTGCGACCGAGGTGTTGGCTGTTGCTAGTATTCCACCGAGGTCTGAACGAGTTGTTGTTGTTGTTGCTTTGTTGTTCTGTCAGAATGTCCAGTGAGAAACTGGACTGAAGACGGCGTGCGGGGCAGGTGTACTGTGTGTGTAAGGACCTCCCTGAGTCAGCGATTGATGCAGCTATCGTGAGTGTACTCAGAGCTGTGTTAATGTTCGCTCTTGAGCTGTTGCTGTCTGCATGTGACTGTGTGAATTACTGCACTGTCTCTGGAGACGTGTGGCGAGTAGCACTGTGCGCTCTGAACACAACTGCTGTGTGGACTTGGGGAAGTGAAAGCAAGGCGAGCTTGGCAGGTTCGATCCTGGCTCAGTCCGGTGATATTTGAAGGTGCTCAAATACGTCAGCCTCGTGTCGGTAGATTTATTGGCACGTAAAAGAACTTCTGCGGGACTAAATTCCGGCACCTCACCGTCTCCAAAAACCGTAAATGTAGTTAGTGGGACATAAAGCAAATAAGATTATTATTATTATTATTATTATTATTATTATTATTATTATTATTATTATTATTATTATTAAAGCACTCTCAGATTATAACGAGCTGTGTGAAAAAAAAGCAGAGACTTGTCAATAGACAGCAATTATTAAGTGTGGCCAATCATGGTTAAGTAGAAGTATGCATATATTTATTGGGTCACCCTGAAAAGAATTTGAGTTTTATCGTAACAGTAACATTCGTCTGTATATCGAATCAATCGCTTAAAATCCTGCCAATCTGGTAGAATTAGAAATATAATATACAAGTTACTGTAGCCAGCAATAGGAACTGGAATGAAAACAAACTTACCCAGTTCTCCGAGAAGTTTATCGAAGGGAACTTCTTGCAGACACTTTTTACTTGGTTGGTAGCATTAAGTTTCTATAGAGACGATCACAGTGTCATTGAGCAAATACCAACAATCGGAGAAGTGGTACTGTTGCAGGTAAACCTTTATTGGTCAAACTTTTTGCTTTTATGATTTTTTTTTCTAGTTGCTTTACGTCTCATCGACACAGTTAGGTTTTATGGCGACGATTGGACAGGAAAGGCCTAGGAATGGGAAGGAAGCGGCTGTGGCCTTAATTAAGGTACAGCCCCAGCATTTGCCTGGTGTGAAAATGGGAAAGCACGGAAAACCATCTTCAGGGCTGCCGACAGTGGGGTTCGAACCCACTGTCTCCCGGGTGCGAGCTCACAGCTGCGCGCTCCTAACCGTGCGGCCAACTCGTCCGGCTTTTATCTATCCTATCCGACCTCTCTTGGTCAACTCTTGTTCTTTTCCGACCCCGACGCTATTAGATTTGCGAGGGCTAGGGAGTCTTTCATTTTCACGCCCTTCGTGGCCCTTGTCTTTCTTTGACCGACATCTTTATTTTTCGAAGTGTCGGATCCCTTCCATTTTCCCTCTGAATAGTGTTATATGGAGGATGGTTGCCTAGTTGTACTTCCTCTTAAAACAATAATCACCACCACCACCACCAGTCAGGCGAGGATGACATGTACCGACATTAGAGATGGGCGAAATGATACAGCTGACTGTTTCGAAACAGCGGTGGTGGTGCTGGTGATTATTGTTTCAAGAGGAAGTACAACCACAGTTTAATATAAATACAGTCGCGAAGCTCTGGCGCGACACTAGCACCTCTAGCGGCGAGGTAAAGGCAACTTGCTAGCAGACAACAGGGAACGAATTACCACTACAGTCTAAAATGGTCATAACTTCTGAACCATTCATGCAAATAATGTCCTGACAAGGTTATTGTAATCCTTATGAAATAGTGAAGGAGGTCAAACAATTTATTTCGATGAGGAGTTCAAGGAGTCGAAATATGTATTTAATTTTAAGGAGTTACTTTTTTTTTTTACCGCGGACTATAACATAAAATCGCTTCTAGAGGGCAATCGGTTCAAAATAGGTATATACCATCCCGGACATTTTTGTAGAGGTTTTTATGCTCTACAATTCGTGCGCATACACTTGAGGTCTATCGTTGACGGTTCAGGCAGCGTAAGCCAAGAAAGCAAGTGACCGACCATGGTAGAGCGCAGGCCTTCTTAGCCCAACTTGGCAGGTTCGATGTCGGTCGGTCGGTCGCTTGCTTTCTTGCTTCCTTCGACATACTCTGAAAATAAAAAAGAAAGAATTGCATCCTTTACGTAGTCGGAAAGAACGAGTAAAATGTGTATAACAACGGAAATATCCTTATACTTACACATCAAATAAGAAATCTGCTTAGACGGTTACACAGCGCCTTGTCAGTTATACGTACATCTTGTACTAGAGCGCACACACTCGCGTAGAGTCAAATCTCATAACAAAAAAAGCAGATACGTAAGAAAAGTGTCAACAACGTCGTTCATCGCTCTATTCCAAGTAACTGAACAGGGAGTGTAAGTCTCTTGTAAGACCCCAGAGAGTATGGTTCGAGTGTATGGGCTACACCACACCAGGACTACTTGACACGAAAAATTGAAAAGATCCAAAGAAAAGCAGCGCGATTTCTTCTTGGTGATTAGATTATCGACAAGAGAGTAGTTTTACGAAAATGTTGCAAACTTTGGTACTGGGGATTAAGGGGACAAGGTGCTCTACTAACCGGTATGTTTTGAGCTGTCATTATACAGATGGCGTGGAGTGATATTGAGCGCAGCTTTTAAACGTAGGAAATATATTATGAACATAAAGTTGGAATTCAAGAGGACATATTGGAACAAATATTCATTTATAGGGCGAGGAGTAAGGGATTGGAATAAATTATCACGGGAATGTTTAATAAATTTTCAAGTTCTGAATGAAAACGCTAAGGAATATGGTATGAAAATGAATGTTAATAAAACAAACGCATGATGTTTAGGAGGAACGCACGCCCATTGCACGTGATAATCAGTGGAGAGCCTGTAAAACAAGTAGCACAGTTCATATACCTTGGCCAGATCATAACAGAAAATCTTAAATGTTGCAATGAAACAAAAACACGAATAGCAATAGCAAAGCAAGTCTTCAGAGATAAACAATGTCGAAATATTTATTTAATTTTAATGTCCCTCATCTTACGTAAAGGAATAATGAACTATTATATTTGGTCTGTTGCGCAGTATAGTGCTGAGACCTGGACGTTAACCAGGAGTGATATTAAGTGGCTAGAAGCCTTTAAGATGTGGTGTTGGCGTCGGCTGAATCGGATAAGTTGGATGGAGGAAAAGTCCAAAAGTCCAACACTGAAAAAAGAGACAGCTCTTGAGTTAGATATAACTTCGACATAGGAATGTGTTGATAGAAATTTTGGGAAGTAAAAAAAGCAGGAAAACGCCGTCGTGGAAGACCAAGAAAGCCATTAATGACGGCATTTCTTGTGAAATCCGAATGCAGGAGGTATGCAGATTCAAAATGTACTGCACAGGGTCAACCCAGTTGGAGAAGACTCGTCACAGGGGCAAACCAGCCATTAGACTGAATTACTCAAAGAAGAAGAAGAAGAAGATTGATCGCGGTCTCTCTAACCCGACGCTAGTAATAAGGGTACAGAAATTATCTGCCGAGTAAAATGAGGCGCAAGGTATTAGATTTCGTTCAGGTGTGGGTGTTAATAATTAATCATTCACACATCCGAAGTTGTTAGACTTCCTTCAGCGTGTGTATACAGGGTATCGCCTATAAACTAAGACCATCCAAGCGGCGGTTTTACTCTCTGAGGCGTAAGCTGCAGTATCGGAGGCGCGCGCATAGTTCTTGCCCTTGCAAGCAGCGTGTACGTGTTCGACCTCGCAAGCATCAGTCGCCAGTCTGAATCTCAGCTGTTAACGTGGTGAGGTGGCTCCTTCATGAGCACAGATTCGCGTAATTGTAAATACATTTCAAACTACTGGCTGAGCGATCAATACAAGAAACATGAGCGCATCCGAACAGTTTCAACAAAGGAAAAGCTAGATGACATTGGTGCGAATCTTGAACGGTCACCAAATAAATCACTCACAAAATTAGCACAAATAGGGATTTCGGTTTCTTCTGCACGCAGAGCTGCAAGGCGGTTACACATCAAACAGTACACGGGCCCATTGTTTAAAACCTGCTGATCCTACCACCAGTGTGCATCATTGAATGATCCACAGTTTGAGGCCTGGTCATGTGAATAGTCATAACTCTTGCTATTGGGGTGCAGAAAATCCTAATGAAGTCCCTCAGTATTATAGGAAGATTGGTGTTTGGTACGCTCTTACTGCAAGACGAATAACTGGGCCTAAATTTTTTGATAGGGGTACCAAGGTGACGTTTTGACTCCGTTCTCCCATCAGTTAATGGGAGAAGACAAATCGTGTGGGTGTAGCCCCTGCTCATACAATGTATTGCGTAGCTTAGTGTTCCACTTTTAAAAGGATTAGCAAGTTTTATGTCAACCAAATGAGTTTTAGACGACACGATTTTTCTACCTCAACATGTTTTTAATATGTCAATTATGACCATTTAATTCCAAACACTTTATCAGTGTTTTTATTGATTTGAATATATCTAATACTAGCAAGATACCCTGCTTCGCTACGGTATTATACTGAAATTTATAATGTAATGTTCAACATTTTATATATAATCAACCAAAATTCGCGATGTGACGGGAGAGTTCCTCCCATTTTTCAATCTTTCTTGCCAGCAATCGATTTCGTATTTCCCAGGCTAGCTCCAGGTATTTCGCCCCGTCAGTTGGGTCCCAAAATATTTGCCATATTTTCCTATAAGCATTTTAATATGGATCAAATCCTTGAGGAGATCCGGTGTGGTGTCGTCTTGGGTGCCTTGGCGGTGGTGAACCCGCGGCCGGACTGCATTCGTAGTCGTTACCCGGCCAAGACCCGTTTCCAGCGCGGTCTGCACATTTTGACGACGGTCCAGAACATTATTATTATTATTATTATTATTATTAGGGTGGGTAAATGAAATAACGTATGGCATTTAGTGCCAGGAAGTGTCCGAGGACTTCGGCTTGCCAGGTGTAGGTCTTTTTTGATCTGACTCCCGTAGGTGACCTGCGCGTCGTGATGAGGATGAAATGAGGATGAAGAAGGCAAATACACACAGTCCCCGTGCCAGGGGAATTAACCAATTATGTTTAAAATTTCCGACCCTGCCGGGAATCGAGCCCGGGACCCCTGTGACCAAAGCCCACCTCGCTAACCTTTTAGCCATGGAGCTGGATATTAGGGTGGGTGATATTAGTTGAATTTACGTTATTATTATTATTATTATTATTATTATTATTATTATTATTATTATTATTATTATTATTATTATTATTATTATTATTATTATTATTATTGTACCGGGCGGTACACCTCCACGCCGCTAATTTAAAATGTGCGCCTGTTGAAACTCCTCTGCTGGAGGAGGGCTGAACTTTATCTACGCTGTTAATTCTTTACCTTCTCAGAAGATGTCACCACGTGGAAAATTTTGAGTTTTTGAACTGTGTCATTTTTGATGTGTTTTTGTTTCGCCTGAAGTAAGAAGTGTAAACTTTCTCTCCTAGAGGACACTACTGAAGATCAACAATAGTGCACCCTAGTGCGGAGTCAAAGAACTATTTTGTTGGAGAAATTTTTATTTCAAATGTTTGTTTCTTGTTAAATTTCTTTTCTGTTATTGTTTAAGTTGGCTGTATACCCCTCTTTTTCCCCTTGTTTTAGATTTATCCAATCCCGAATTTCTTTTAGTAATTTCCGACCAATCCGATGTATTTCCCCCCAACTTGGATATGTTTCTGTAACCTAGCCAATAAAATAATTGTGGGCGGGTGTTTTCATTCCCCTAACGCCTAGAACCTTCCACGAGAGGATATAAACTGCTGATTTTTGGGTCTCTGCGCCACTTCTGTTCCATCTTTCAGTGTGTTAAGTACATAGCAGGGGGCGGGAAGCGCCTCTTTCTTCGGCAGCGGTCAACAACAAGGTAATGGCCGATTAATAACTTCTTTCTTTGCTAGCTCAGCAGTTTAACTTTCGGGGCGGGTTCTAAGCGTTCAACCATGTAACCTTTTCCTAAAATGTAACTACTCTTTTCATATATTCTCTTTTAAAACGACATATCGGGATAGAGAGTGCTTAACCCTCTCGAGCTCCCACTCACATCGTCTTGAGGTGAACTTATTTTTCTCAACCAATTCTTCCGTAATGTAATGTAAATTGCTATTAAGTCACCTCTGTAGTATGGGATTAGCCCTTGTATTAACGGCCTAGTGCCAAGTAGGTCTTAAGCAAAGTGTATTAGGAGTGCAAGTTCGCCTCCTCTCAAATTGTATTTTAGAGGTCATGTATTAACCTTCTTGTCATTTAACAGACCTCAGTAGGTTGGGTATTTTACCCCTGTGTATATGTCCTTTGAGGACAGCTTAAAGGTGGAGTTCGGAGTGGCCTATGATAGGCTTGTATTTTAGGGGGAAGTTGCCCTTTCTTGAAAATTGTGTTTCTGCCTCAAGGAGGCTTTTGGGTGTAATTGGAAGCAAATGTTTCTGGCATGTTTGGGGGTTTTCGGCCCCTTTGTTGTATGGTGTTCATTGTAAGGTTGGGCTCATTGCTCAAGAATTATGTTTCTGACTTTTGAAGCCCCAAATGGGATACCTATGTAAATGTATTTTTCAATCGTGTTTCGGCTACTAAGTACCTGTTCTATTTTTTGTTACCTAATTTTGAAAAGAAAATATAACCTTGTTAAATTTTAAAATTAATTTCACTTTAGTAGCTTGAGACCTATTCACCACCCAGCACCTTCTTTCATGCATAACTACCACAAAAACACGGTAACAATTATTATTAATGTTCTTGAACTCGCAGCAAGATGCAAGGCTACTACTTAGCGGTAAACTACATCTGCAGCCATTGTCATTGCTGACCATGTGACCAGCATCATTGTCACGCGTAGGCAAGTGCGCGGGATTTCTGACGATACGAATGATATATGCCGTGCATTATTCACCTTATTTCACGGTCAATATCATTCCTATCGTTCATTTCAAATGTGTTTAAATTTTTATGTATATGCCAGGAGAATCTACTGTAATCTAACTTTAAGTTCTCCAAAGGAAAAGACGGCCCTTGAAAACAAACCATGGAAAGATTTAAAATGATCGGTTTATGATCAGAATCAAGTACAGTATGAACAGTAAAATCAATTGGACTCATCTTCTTTTACACCTCACCGGCGTTAAGTTGATTTCCCTCTTCCCCCAAAAGAAGAAGGCGTGTTTTTTATGTTTAATGGAGATTCCAAATACCAATGTTCACGTCTGTTACCTTCAGTCTTGAGATATAAGTATCCCCAGAAAAGGAATTCGATTTTCTTCACTTCCTTTCACACTCCCCTACCCCCTTAAGTGAATTTTCCGAAAAAAATTCTTGTTCCTTTATTAGTAAAGGATCTTCTTAAATACCAATTGTCACAACTGTAACATCTTTAGTTTTTGAGATATGTGTCCTCATAAAAAGAATTCAACTCCTTATCACCCCCGCTCCCGAAGATGATTTCCCCCCAAAAAGCGTTTTTCTTTGTTTGTAAAGGAGATCCAAATAACAATTTTCACGGCTATAACAACTTATGTAAGTATCCTCATACAATAAATTAAATTCATTAACCCCGCCCCTTCATTGGATTTTCCGAAATCAAAGTAATACATGTGTCTTTACTTTTAAAGCGTATTCCAAATACCAACTTTCACGTCTGTAACATCTTTCGTTTTTGAGATAATAGTACTCGTATCTTCACATAAATAATTCAACAAATTTTTATCAATTCCACCCCCTTAAGTGGATTTTTGAAAACAAAAAATACATATTTCTTTACTCTTAAAGGAGATTCCACGTACCAAATTTCACAATTGTAACATCTTCAGTTTTTGAGATATAAGTATCCTAATAAAAATAATTCAATCCCATTTTCAGTCACTTTTACCCGCCACCAAAGTGTTTTCTTTCTAAAAACAAAAAACAAAAATATATGTTTCTTTACTTTCAATAGAGATAAAAATACAATTTTTCACTTCTGTAACATGATAAGTTTTGAGATATACTGCAGACATGCTCATTTTAAAATTTCACCCCTTTTTAGGTCCCCTTAAGTGGAGTTTCCGAAAACAAATCATCTACATGTCTTTGCTTTTACAGAAGATTCCAAATACCAATTTTTACGACTGTAATATTTTACGTTTCTGGAGATATACTGTAGATATAATCTTTCTAAAAATTCACCCCATTTTTCACTCCTGTTTAACCCCCATTAATTAGATTTTCCGAAAACAAGAGAATACGTATTTGTTTATTTTTAAAGGAGATTCCAAATGCCCGTTTTCAGGTCTGTAATATCTTGTTTCTGTGATATAAGTATCCTCGTTAAAGGCATTCAACCCCTTTTTCACCCCTCCTAGTGAGATTTTCTGAAAACCAAAAAATACGTGTTTCTTTATTTTAAAGTAAATTCCAAATACCAATTTTTACGTTGTAAACTTTTAATGTTTTGAGATATAGATACCCTTATTTTAAAAATTCACCCCTCCTTTCACTCCCTTAGCGATAGAATATCCCTCTTAGCTAGCACCTACATTGTAATATAAATGTATCCTCAAAATTACATTTATTTATGTCCAGTAGTTTTGGCTCGGTGATGAAGAATCAATCAGTCAGTCAGTCAGGACATGTTCTTTTATATATATAGATTTGAGCCTCTGCTGAGGATGGTCTTTAGATAGGCTGAAACATGTATGGATATCGTCCCATCTAATATAGTTGGTTTTTTGTATTGAAGAGGAGGATTATATAAGACTTTTTTGTTTGTAAGGTGATATGATAACCGTCAATACGAAATAAGATTTATAACATGCAAAAGAAATGCAGAAAGAGTAGAAATTGAAGATCACTTACCTGCAGAATAACGTCACTGGCATCAAGGTAAGATCCAGCCTGGTTGAAGAGTCCTGCTACGCACGAAGTGCACTCAATAACTTTAGCACCACATTTCACGGTTAATTTCACCACTTTAATCCCGACCGATTATAGAAACTGCCGTACGAGACATTTGTCTTTTCGTATCTAAGTAACTAACGTAACGATTTAGGTCTCCGGGGATACCAATAGCACATGTCTGAAACAATGGAGCTTTTGTCGGCTCTTATATACTTCTTTCCATGCCCGCCTAGTGGTCATGGTCGTTAAGACTATATGGTATGTCGCCGTGGTTAGCCGGTTCGAATCCCGTTGGTCGAAGAAATTTTCACCATCAGAATGTTGGCCGGCATGGTAGGAGAGGTGGTGGTAGATTGCGTCCCTAAAGCCTGGATTGAATTCCAAACCTCTTCGCAATGTCCATATGGAATGATGGCATATGGCGCTGTTAATGGTGACTCGTCCATCGGAGCCGGGCTGAGTGGCTCAGGCAGTTGAGATGTAAAAAGAATAACATAGTCAGATGGGGACGTGAAGTCTTGGTGTTTTTCGGCAGGAGTAGGCTACGCGCCGACACAGGATTTCACCCTCGGCCTACCTCATTATTATCATCATCCTGTCTGGCTCCATAGCTAAATGGTAAGCGTGCTGGCTTTTGGTCACAGGGGTCCGGGGTTCGATTCCCGGCAGGGTCGGGAATTTTAACCATAATTTGTTAATTTCGCTGGCACGGGGGCTGGGTGTCTGTCTCGTCTTCATCAACATTTCATCCTCATCACGACGCGCAGGTCGCCTACGGGGGTCAAATCATAAGATCTGCACCTGGCGAGCCAAACTTGTCCTCGGACACTCCCGGCATTAAAAGCCATACGCCATTTCATTATCATCATCCCACATGAAGACGCGCAGGTCGCCCACGGGTGTCAAATACAGTAGAAAGAACTGCACCTGGCGAGCCAAACTTGTCCTCGGACACTCCCGGCACTAAAAGTCATACGCCATTTCATTATCATCATCCCACATGAAGACGCGCAGGTCGCCCACGGGTGTCAAATACAGTAGAAAGAACTGCACCAGGCGAGCCAAACATGTCCTCGCATACTCCCGGTACTAAAAGCCATACGACAAATAAATAAATAGATGGTGGTGGTTGCCAGGCAACCATCCTTTTTTTACATTTTATTTGGCACAGAACACATATAGGTTTTATGGTGACGACGAGATAGGAAAGGGCTAGGAGTGGGAAGGAAACGACCGTGGCCTTAATTAAAGTACAGCCCCAGCATTTGCGTGGTATGAAAATGGGAAACTTCGGAAACCATCTTCAGGGCTGCCGACAGTGGGGTTCGAACCGACAATCTCCCGGATACAAGCTCACAGCTAACCGCACGGCCAACTCGCGCGATGTAAGCATTGCCAGGACTCATCTAAGGACCCCGTAGTCCCCAATCCACACACCCTTGGGATTCTTTTTATTAGCCTCTCACGACAGGCAGGAGATACCGAGCATGTTATTCTACCGTTCCCACCCACAGGGATATATGTTACAGAATTCAAGATTTGCATTACAAGGTGTAACGGAATGCCTGGGAAAATATTCAGGAATGGGTTCGTGTATAGAGTAGAACAAAAGATTACAGCAACATATTCCGGAAATGCTTAGTTACCGAGTGTTGAAACTTCATTCAAAGAGCACTCTAACATAATCTTACACTTACAATTACATACGGTAAGTTTACACACCCACTGGAGCACTCCGCTTACATGTCCACCACCTGCCTGAGTACAGGCTTCTGTTCGTCTTCGTTTTAAGTTCCGAACACGCTATAAATTACAAGCAGCGATAATTCACGTACGGATATTTGCTGCATGATTCACAGCAGGTGGTGGTGATTATTGTTTTAAGACGAAGTACAACCATCCTCTATATACACTAATAAGAGGGAGAAATGAAAGGGGTCGAACACTTCGAAATATAAATACTGTATATCGACTAAACCAAGACGAAGGGCGTGAAAATAAAGACTCCGTAGGCGCAAACCTAATACAGGTGGGGTCGAAAAAGAACAAGAGTTCACCAAGAGAGATCGGACAGGATAGATGAAAGTGAGGAGCCTAGCGCATGTAAGTGGAAGCAATGTCCCGTGGTCGCCAACCCACGCTCCCAAGTTCAGAGCCCCTGAGGCCCCATTTAGTCCCCACTTAAGACAGGCAGGGGATACCGTGGTTGTTATTCTACCGCCCCGACACATGGTGGGATCATTCACAGCAGTCGAATACAGTAAAGACTACACGTAACCACACAAAAAGTAATCCAATGGGTTTTAATCAGGACGTACATTACAATACGTTCGATTCTTGTACGTAGAACGTGTTCATGCCTACTAACTGAAGCTGCAGTGCAGGTCACAGTATCATGAGATAGATTTGGACCAATTCCTTTTTTTTCTTCTTTTTTTGCTTTACGTCGCACCGACACAGATAGGTCTTATGGCGACGATGGGACAGGAAAGGGCTAGGAGTGGGAAGGAAGCGGCCGTGGCCTTATTTAAGGCATAGCCTGGTGTGAAAATGGGAAACCACGGAAAACCATTTTCAGGGCTGCCGACAGTGGGGTTCGAACCTATCCTTAATCCTAGAAGACAAAACCTACTTCGGTTCTACGCAGACACAAACCCTCGTACTATTTTCTACTGCACTTTACACGTATTACTTTGCAACAGGGATTTCTTCAGTCACGAACAATCCATCAAGTTATTTTCACCACGCAATTTCATACTATCTACACTATGACGCCCTTCTAAGAAGCACGTGTGCAGCAGATTATTAACTTCCTGGTACAGGTCTCTCTTCTGCTTGAGAAAAGTCAACTAAAAAAGGGCCCTTTACAACGCTCAGACATTTACACAGATCTGTCTGTACAGACCTTGTTTGTGCAGACAAGTCGTTGCGTATAAATGAATCACCGACGGGAATTTTGGTCTGAACTGCGGTCTGTGTTCGGCCTGTGCAAAGTCTGGCGGAGTCTGAATTAACACAGACCACGCGCAGACAAGTCTGAGCGTGTAAAGCTTACGCAGACAACGCTGCAGACAGATAGCACAGTCCTTCGTCTGGGAGAGTGTGTGTAGTGTTGTACTGTAGCCTAGTGTTTGCTCTCAATACAAGAACAGCTATGAGTGAGTTTACTCAAGATTCGCGTAATTGTACCCGTACATTTATGACTGAATTCATAGAACTCTATAAATCATTGCCAAGTGTTTGGAAAATCAAGTGCAAAGAATACAGTGACCGGAATAAAAAAAACGCGGCATATGATGTATTAGTTTCTAAACTTAAAGAAGTGGAAATCAGTGCGGACCGTGAAATGGTTGTGAAGAAAATTAACAATCTTCGGAGTGCGTACAGAAGGGAGTTAAAGAAAGTTCAGCACTCAAAGCGCTCAGGAGCCGGAAGTGATGAAGTATATACTCCAACATTGTGGTACTTTGATATGCTGTCCTTTCTACAAGATCAAGAACTGCCTCGGCCATCGATCTCCAACATGGACGAACCAGCACAACAAACGGTAAGTTAAACAGCCAGTGTAGTTGCAATATACTCTTTTAATTAATACAATGTAGTTACGAACAAATATACAGTTGTACACATCAGTACAGTGTAAGGTAATCAATGTTGTCTACTGCACAACCATCAAAACATTTGTGAAGTCTTTTTCATTTCAAAACACAGCGAAAACTGAAAACCATTAACCATTAAGTTGTACTTGTTACTCTGAAATACGAAACGAACATTTCTCGAACGGATTTAGGATCTAATGAACAATTCCTGTTGTGCCCTATCCGCAACCCTACAAGAGGATTATCCTCGGTAGTAAATCCTTCCAGATCTGCTGCAGTAATGTAAGATGAAGCACACTTTCGTCGCAAGAAATTATGCAACACACAACATGCTATTACAACGGCATCTATGTTATCTGGTTTCAAGGAGATTGCAGTATGGAAAATCCTGAATCTAGCACTTAAAATTCCAAACGCGTTTTCCACAACTCTTCGAGCTCGTGATAAGAAGTAGTTGTAAACACGTCTGTCCTCTGTCAAATTCTTCTGGCTGAATGGTTTCATAAAGTTCTCTCGCAGGGAAAACGCTTCATCTCCGATGAAAACAAACGGTAGATCCTCACATGTCGCAGGTTTGGGAACGTTCAACTTATTAGCCTTCTGTAGAACTCCGTATATTCCAGGACACCTCCATCCGATATACGACCATTGACACCAAAATCAACCAGTATGAATTCATAGTTAGCACTGACTATACCCAATAAAACGAGGCTGTGATAACCTTTGTAGTTAAAATAGAATGAACCGCTATTAGCTGGAGGAACAATCCGTACATGCTTTCCATCTACGGCTCCCAGTGCATGTGGAAAATTCCATTTTTCTTCAAAATCCTTTGCAATGAGCCTCCAGTCCTCCTCGGACTTTGGAAACTAGAAATAAAAACACAAACACATTTTCAGGCAAACGTTATCTTGAAATTCGCTATACAATACAGTGGTAACTGTTAATTCTGTAGGAAAATGTGTAATATGCTAACTACTTAAAAACCAATCTTTTAATTTGCTTTAACTTCATTTTATTTTTATTGAGGGACTGTCTAGCTGAGGCGGTGAAGGTGTACTCGGCCCAACCAGAGGGACGCCGGTTCGGTTCCCCGTCAGGAAGCCAAAAATGTAAGAAACGAGACTTCCACTTCCGGAGGTGCACATGGCCCTGAGATTCACTGAGAAAAATACCGTGGCCTTACAACCTTGAAAGACCTTTGACCTACCAACCGACCGCTGCTCAGCCCGTGGGCCTGCAGATTACGAGGTGTCGTGTGGTCAGCACGACAGCCGTTAATGTTGGCTTTCTTCACCGGGTCGCCATATCACCGTCAAATAGCTCCTCGGTTGTAATCACGTAGGCTGAGTGGACCTCGGACCAGCCCTCAGGTGCAGGTTAAAAACTTCATACCTGGCCGGGAATCGAACCCGGGGCATCCGGACAATGGGCAGACACGCTACCCCTACACCGCGGGGCCGGCCAGAAGTACACTTAGCCTACAACAAAAATGAGTACCAGGTTAACCCCTTAACGCTAGTATACCTATGGTAGAAGTGATTAAAAATAGCCAGGCACCTACAGCATACGAATGAATACATTTGGAATTAGAAAAACGCCTAAAGGTATCAAACACAATACGCGTGTGACAGCTGTTGATGCCTTTAAGCGTCAGATCAAGTTAAGGGGTTAATTTCTGGTGGCAAAGGTGGCCGGGTGTAGAGCTGACCACTCTATCCCACCAAGTGCCGAGGTTACGGATAGTGTGGTAGCCTTCAACCTTCCACTCCTCCGAGGGCCTTCATGGTCTGTGCAGAGATGACTTTGCTTTACTTATCCCTCTCATGCGTGGTGTCCTCATATGAGGACATCCAAATTTTTAGGCATTATTTATTACCTGGAGTTTCCAAAGACGAAGGTAAAGTTACTAAAAGATTATTTTAGGTTGGTAAGAGTGGAAAACATCAGTTTTTAAAAGAACAAGCAGGTGGCAGCATTTAAAAGGCATCATTGAAAAAATGATATTCATGGTTCACCATTTTGTGAGAAGTCATCATAGTTTCCAATTGTTTTGAGCTGTTCCTATCTTGAAAATGCCCAAGGTAAGTGTGTAGTTCTTCATTTCGTACATTCTACTATCACTACTACTATAATTCAGCTTATTCCGGCTTGTAGTCTTTACACAATATTGGTATAATACGGGCGTCCACATATGAGGACATCGTGCATCAAACTACCATGTGTTATTTTTGAGGTTAGCTTGTATTCTCAACTGCTTCATCCAATATTTATTTTCCAGGATTCTCCAAATGGTTTGTAATGTTATCAGATGAGCGAGTGATGTTTGTAGGACAAGATTATGGTAGTTTACAACATTCCCACCAGATAGCAGCATTTAATTTACCCCTTGTGCTGAAACTGAAAGAACTTGATATCTGGCTTGTAGGGACCTGCAGAGAAAATAGACTGACGGACGCTACTAAAAAACTGAAAGATGTCAAGGACCTAAAGGAAGAGGGTCGAGGAAGCTCAGCATTTACAACATCAATAGGTGGCATCACAGTAATCCAGTGGGCTGATAATTCGGCAGTTCATATCATTTCTTCCTATGCAGGCTTAGAACCAATTGGTAAGGCCAGAAGATGGTGTAGAAAAGAGAAGAAATTCATTGAAATTGACAGACAAAAGGGTATAGAAATACATAACGGCCATATGGGTGGCGTTTATCTCATGGATTCCTTAGTGGCTCTTTACAGGAATGATATAATGAACTGCAGATGGTACATGAGGATTTTTTACCATATGCTAAATGTCACAGTTCTAAATGCTTGGTTACTATGGAAAATGGACTCTTAAGACCCCTATGGACCTGCTCGAGTTCAAGAGTCAAGTGGCAACAGGACTTATCTTCAGTGGTGAGGCAGAAGCACCACGGAAGAGGGGACGGCCAAGCAAAAAAGGTCTATCACCACCACTCAAGAAACAGGCTACACATACTGTGCCTGCTGAAAAGATGGATGGAGTAAGAAACTATGCGCAGAAAACAGAGGCTAGAAATCCTAACAGGTGCCGTGACAAAAACTGCGCAAGTAAAACCCAGTACCTATATTTGTGGAAAATGTAAAGTACCACTATGTCCAGAGTGCATTCAGAGTTTCCATACCATTGCCTGAAATATGAACATGTGAAGTACATCAGTTACATATAAATGTCCCAGTAGGACCAATGTCATTTCGCTGTACTCATACAATTGCCTCTGGTGTAAAAAGTTCTTGTAAATACTAGTATAATAAACAAAAGTAGTAAGTGTATGACGTGTTGACATTATTCCACTAAATGCATGAAGTCCTCATATGAGGACATCAAATTCCCGCCAAGTATGGTAACTTTGTTTTGTGTTTTATGTTTGTATCATCTAATAGGGTCATTTTAACCAAGAAAATCACATCACATTATTTTTAATTTAATTATTTTTAAATTCATGCATGAGAGGGTTATATATTATTTTCATTCGTATAATAACATATTAATTATGTGCCTATTTCCTGCAGGATATGCAAGAGGTTCCGCCTCCAGATGATTCAGAAGAAAGTGAGGATCAAAGGAAGGAACCGGAATTGGACCCAGAAGAATGCAGTACGTTGGAAGGAATTTCTACCCCAGGATCTTCTTCCTCATGCATTACCACACCATCAACATCTAAGGGTGTAACCATCAGAAGGTCGAGAAAAAGACCAATGAAAGAAGATCCACTATCGGTAGTAGTTGCGAAATTAAATCAACTAGAAAAAGAAGATGGCACCGATGCTGTCGGTAAAGTGTATGCTGAGAAGTTGAGGTGCTTAGATCCAACTCAACGAATATATGCAGTAAAGATCATTAGCGAAGTTTTCTTCGAGGCACAGCTTAAAAATCTTAGCAGATACACGAGACTAACCGCACTAGAAGATCACAATACTTCTGGACAGTTTAGGCCTCATATGCAGCAACCTCAGGGGACTACTCTGTTTCGAGATCAAATACGTTTCCAAGAATTATCAAATAGGGGACCTGAAAACAGCAACATCGTGGCCCAGTTTGTGCAAACATTTGATCCAAATGAAAACAGTACATTTTAATCAGTTAGAATGCGATTTTCCTTCTGCTTTATGTTTATATTATTTCCATTATATTATACTTTTTACAATTTACAATTATGGTTTCACGTTGTTCCTACTACCATGTATTAATTAATTAATTAATTAATCCAGCAATACCACTTATTTTTTTGATTGCACATGAATACATTAACTTAATCACACTAAAACTGGTAGAGAATAAAATACATTACTTCCATCCACCAATTGCGGATCACCTGAAACTAGGAGAGATTGCAATCCAAATGTTGTTTTGATACGCAACATTTCCTTATCACAACTTCTTCACCTATTACGACATTAAACATTAAAATTAAGCCAACTAACTATTTACACCCAATCTTTAAATTGTATTTTAATTAATTAATTAATTAATTAATTTTGTCCTAGATGTTAACAGTGTTATATGATCTAGGAAAACATGTAGGCCTATCTTAACACTTAGTGAGTTCAGTTAGTGCTTCATGTCACAATTCTGTACTGGTACAGTTATACTACAATTACAACACACATTGTGAATAACTGCATGAATAGATGAATGAATGAATGAATGAATGAATGAATGAATGAATGAATGAATGAATGAATGAATTATTGCACGATTGAATTGTATTCATGCATATTTGCATGACCCAATAAATACCGGTACTCTTCTCTCCCTGTCACGGATAACCACCGGCTGAAGAGATAGCCCTTATTATTGATGAATGAATGAATGAATGAATGAATGAATGAATGAATGAATGAATGAATGAATGAATGCACTCAATTTATAGCTACGGAACTCCAGCAGCTGAGGAAGGAACACGCAATCTATTTTAGCTAAGCAAAATAATGCCTTAGAATTCTCACCTTTAAATATTCCTCTCTTAGTACTTCATATATAGCACGGCATGTTTCCGGAATGATGTGGCTTAACGATGACGGAGACACTATAGCAGAAAATTTAAGGTCCGCATAGCTTCTTCCCGTTGCCAGAAACCTCAGTGCTACTACAAGTCTTTCAAATGCACTTATCGATTTTCTCATTACACTGTCTTCTCTCCTTATATACGGTGTGACATACTGCAACAGCACTAAGAATGTCTCTTCGTCCATTCTCAGGTAGTTAAACCAGTCATCTTTTTCCAGTTTTAACTCCTTCAAAAGATTAACGTGCGAAAGCGAAACACGTTGTAGAAGCCAGTCTTTTGCCCACCTTGTACGTTGTAATTTCTTCCTCTTTTTAACTTCCGAAATAACAACACTAGACAGAAGTACCGCTTTGTAATTTAATTTACTTAATCTGGCCATGGTCAGGAAATACTACCTTGCTCGTCTCGACAGGACTGTGCGAAAGCTGTACAAATGGTCGGAACGTGTAAACGCAGCGTGGACAGTGCAGACCAGATGTGCAGACGGTCGTTGCAAACGTGGTCTGTGCAGACAAGTCTGAGCGTCTAAAGGGCCCTTTAATGCGAAGGTTGGAACTTGAATAGTGGCAACACTGCTGTAGAGCCGCCATAATGTCTAGAACACGTTACTTACATACAGCTCGTTGCTTACATACCTACCTTACCCAAAGCCTACTAGATACTAGAAGGCCTGGACAGAAGGCCAATTTCTTGCATTAAAGCGGGATCACAGCCCTCTCGATCCTATAGGAGGATCGAGACGGCGGTGAGCGGGATAATAGTTTTTCTCTTTTCCACCGCTAGGTTCGCGTTTATGTTCTGTAATGTTGTTTGGCGTGAATTCTATGATGACGTGTGTTACTGCAACCTGTTTTATGAGAAGAAATAATATATTCAACTTTATTTTATAAGGTAAGTCCTTATCTAACGTGAAATACGAAGAGTTTTGTCGTTTTTTAATTTATTTGGTCTCACGATTTGCAATATATGGATGGTTGCTGAGATGCATTTACAATAACATTTATTTAGTTAAGTGCTTCCAAATTATCGTCAAGATGGTGGTGGTGATTATTGTTTTAAGAGGAAGTACAACTAGGCAACCATCCTCTAGATAACACTAATCAGAGAGAAAAACTGGAAGGGGTCCGACACTTCGAAAAATGAAAGTATCGGCCAAAGGAAGACAAGGGCCACGAAGGGCGTGAAAATAAGACTCCCTAGCCCTCGGAAACCTAATAGCGTAGGGGTCGGCAAAGAAGTAGAGTTGACCAAGGAAGGTCGGATAGGATAGATGAAAGTGAGGAGCCTGGCACAAGTAAGTGGAAGAAATGCCAGGACTCAGTTAAGGGCCCCGCGGTTGCCAACACACGCTCAAAATTTCAGAGACCCTGGGGCCAATTACCGTCAAGTTTCTCTTTCCATTCTGTAGGTTAAGATGGTTTATTGCCGGGCTGAGTGAGTCAGACGGTTGAGGCGCTGGCCTTCCGACCCCAACTTGGCAGGTTCGATCCTGGCTCAATCCGGTGGTATTTGAAGGTGCTCATATACGTCAGCCTCCTGCCGGTAGATTTACCGACACGTAAAAAGAACTCCTGCGGGACAAAATTCCGGCACCTCGGCGTCTCCGAAAACCGGAAAAGTAGTTAGTGGGACGTAAAGCCAATAACATTATTTATTATTAACACTATTATGATGGTTAATTTTGCGTGCATAACTGCACATCTGACACAGCGAAGAAATATACACAAATATAAATTTTCATCTTTTTCCTAATGGAGAAATGGAGGCCTGCTATTTCTGGACAGGGCAGTAGAAAAGTATCTCTTCCGGCTCCTAATGATAACTCCAGAATTCGTAGCTTGCACTTTGTCGAATCAGATTACAGTGTAAGTACTGTGAGGGGAATTCTGCCTCCCCGACAAAGTGCCGATAGAAATTCTTCTTATTAAAAATGTATTAATATTTACAACGCGGGCGTTAGGATATCTCGGAAAATGTAAACTTGTCCGAAAGCTGAAATTCCTTACCGCTCCAAAGTTTAAAGAGACGTTTCAGTGCCGCGACTGTGATCAAGCACACATCACATACGTTATACTTACAACATTTTTCAGGCCTGTTCTTGATAATAATGCTAAGAAAGTGACTAATGACTGTGATTTATTAAACAAATTCAAGAGCAAGCCTCTGAGCAGAAAAGTGTTGAAATTATAGAAATAGGAAAAAATCGGGTCAGTACTTCTATTTAGGCCTATTTCCCTATTCTTTACTCCTTTGTGATAAGCAAGTGCAAAATGAAAGAACTCTATGAAGTGTAGTGTGTTCTAAGTTATTTTGTATATTTATATCTCATTCACATCGGACATAATAATAATAAACATGTATTATTTCGCGCTATTGTATAAATCTTCAATATAAGGATATAGACAGAACATGAGAACAACAGAACATAAACGCGAACCAAGCGGCCATTGCCTGAACTACTTCGTTTGCCCAGAAATGTGTCGGCTTGTCCAGGCCTTCTCGTATAGGAACTGCGGGGGTTCTAAATACGCACCAATCAGAGGCCACGCTGTGGATCACGTGACTGCGCGCGCGAAATTTGTATTCCACGCGCTCTTATTTGTAAACAAAGCCACGTGCTTTTTGACAGCTGACACCTTTAAACAAGTGACCATCGCTAACCTCAGTGCTGCCATCTTTACGTCGCTAAACCTCATGGCTGCCACCCTATGCACGTGGTGGCGCGAAATTTGAATTCCATGTGCTCTTGAGGGGCCTAACCTCACTTTAACGGCTAGTTGCCCTTCCCGACGCCTAAAAGAGCGAGCCTAACTTTACAGTCGCCATCTTGAACTTATTTAGACCCATATGCATGCTAGTACTGCCCCACATATAGTTCGAAACTGCAGTAATATTTTAAAAATATTGAATTTAGAAAACAAACTGCTTACAACTTTCTTTCCAGTGCAATAGTAGCCAACAAATGAACAAAATGGTCATTCATTGGTGTTCAAGCAAACAGCAAGTTTGTTGCAATATTTCTTGTACCAGTACGGTATTTCAGAAAACTAAATCAAACAATTCAATTCCCTATTCTCTTCAAGCATAATCTAAAGGAAACTTCGCATTCATAGAACATTACATTCAATGATTAAATGAAAATGTGGAATTTTTTGGTCTTTAAATTGTCATTGATTGAACTGTTCCTTGCTTTGTCTCCAGACTAGTCTGGTAACTCACACAGTCAACATGGCTGTTCTACTACTGTATAGTGGACTACTCAGCATGACAATAACATAGCAACCACTCTTCATCGTACTCATTCTAATAACAAGTCTGATGACAGCCAGCACTACTGTTGTTCAACTCCTCTCTGCAGGGCTAGCCTCCTTTTGATATCCCTGCTGATGAACTATTGGAATCTTCGCAATGTGGCTAGAGAACGAACATTTTTGTTTCGCCTTCGAGAAAACAATACGAGCCATGTCATCAGGCTGGCTGGATGTTTCCCAGCTTGACTTACTCACCCCTTACAGAAAATACAACAGGGCTGATGGGTGCCTCAGCATGTAAAAATATTATTGTACGCACAGTGACTATTACCATCAAGTTTATGATGTCTTAACTGATAATCCTATCAAGTTCCATGGTTTGCCGGGCTGGATGACTGTTGACATATATTCTGCAGTACTAATAGAGACCATCAGTTTCGACTTTGAGCTAATTTATAACTGAAAGATAAAATATATGAAACAGGAGAAGTCCCATCTGATTTTGGCAGAAGGTTGTTATACCTATTCCCAAGAAAGCCGGTGCTGACAAGTGTGAAAACCACTGTAGTATCTCATGCCTGCAAAATATTAACACGCATTATTTACAGAAGAATGGAAAAACAAGTTGAAGCTGAGTTGGGAGAAGATCAATTTGGCTTCAGAAGAAATGTAGGAACACGTGAAACAATTCTGACTTTACACCTGATCTTAGAGGATCGAATCAAGAAGGACGAACCCACGTACACGGCATTCGTAGATCTAGAAAATGCATTCGATAATGTTGATTGGACCAAGCTATTTAAGATTCTGAAGGTGATTGGGATCAGAGACCAAGAACAAAGAATTATCTACAATCTGTACAAAAATCAGTCTGCAGAGATAAGAATTGAGGGCTTTGAAAAAGAATCAGGAATCCAGAACGGAGTGAGGCAAGGCTGCAGTTTGTCCCCCCTCCTTTTCAATGTTAACATAGAACAGGCAGTAAAGGAAATCAAAGTGGAATTTGGAAAGGGAATCACAATCCAAGGAGAGGAAATCAAAACCTTGAGATTTGCCGATGATATTATTTTATCTGAGACTGCAGAAGATCTCAAGAAGCTGTTGAATGGTACGGATGAAGTCTTGGGTAAGGAATACAAGGTGAAAATAAATAAGTCCAAAACAAAAGTAATGGAATGCAGTCGAACGAAGGCAGGTGATGCAGCAAATATTGAATTAGGAAATGACGTCTTAAAGGAAGTAGATGAATATTGTTACTTGGGTAGTAAAATAACTAATGACAGCAGAAGTAAGGAGGACCTAAAATGCACATTAGCACAAGCAAGGAAGAGCTTTCTTAAGAAAAGAAATTTGCTCACTTCAAACATTGATATAGGAATTAGAAAGATGTTTTTGAAGACTTTTGTGTGAAGCGTGGCATTGTATAGAAGTGAAACGTGGACGATAATTAGCTCAGAAAGAAAGAGAATAGAAGCTTTTGAAATGTGGTGTTACAGAAGAATGCTGAAGGTGAGATGGATAAATTGAATTATGAATGAAGAGATACTGAAAAGGTCAGCACGGGATAGGGTGGCACGGAGCTGCATCAAACCAGTCTATGGACTGATGACTCAAACAACAACAACAACAACAACAACAACAAGGTTCTGCAGTCTCTCGAAGCTAAGTCAGTACATTTAGAAAACATATGGAAAAAAGATACCATTAATTAAAAACAGACATGTTTTGTTCTTGAAAGAACATCATCAGATTCTATCAAATGAATATTATTAACTAATGTAAAAACATTGATGGTTAAGTTATGTTTATACCCTTTGGTGAACTAGTAGAGAGAGAGAGGAAGTATAAACATTACTTTACTTAGTATCAATTCATTACATGTATGTATATAAATTACAAGTGCAATTTGATAGAATTTAATGTTCTTTCAAGAACAGAACCTGTCATTCTTTTTTTAATTAATGGTATATTTTACAACGCCTTTGCTGGCGAGATGTAGTGTTTACAATGCACTATGTCTTCTGGTATAGTCTAGAGCAATTTTGTTACTTTTATTGATCTGTCTCAGCTTTAACCATAGCTTTGACAAAGTGAACGTAACTGAGGTATGAGCGATGCTAGTATTGCCATTCCTTCTGCAGCCAGTCTCTGCTATGAATGGTGTGAAAATATAGCTCATAGGGTCGGTTGATGCATGCATTTCAGTGGGCTTGGTAGACTGGCAACGGCTGGCTCGGCGAGGAAAGCAACAGGAAACTACCTCACTCCTCATTTCCCTAGTACCCCTCTTCAGTGACACCTAGGCTATTTATGACAGCTGTTGGCAGAGGTGCAGAGGATCAAACCAGCCTTCGGGCTGAATACCCAACATACAAACATACATACATACATACATACATACATACATACATACATACATACATACATACATACATACATACATATTTTACAGGTACTGATATTATTGGTTTTACATACCACTAACCACTTTTTCAGTTTTTGGAGATGCCAGAATTTTTTAATGAGCCAGTAAATCTACCGACACGAGGCCGACGTATCAGAGCACCGGAATGAGCCAGGGTTGAACCTGCCAAGTTGAGGTCAGAAGGCCAGCGTCTCAACTGTCATTGACAGCGATGTTGAGAAAACGAGAAGGTTTCAACAGCTGAATCACCAGCGTGCCATTAAATTCGAAATGTCTTTACAGTGGAAGGGCACATGACGCTGTTGATGCTGATTTGTTTTGGACAGTTGTATGTAGCTTTGTCAAGAGTACGCAGATCCATAGACGGCAAAGTACAACTCCCAGCTACAACTGCACTCAATATCGTTTGTAAGGAAATACTACAATATCCGTTTTCATTCTATTCAAATGCGGCATAAAACCTGGAAAGTGCAAGTTTTATTCTTAAGATATATTAATAGTCCATTTAGAATTTTCAATTACTTTACGCATTGTAATTTCAGCTGTCAAAGACTAGGCTTATCTACTACTCTAAGAATGTGTTGTTTTTCAAGAATTTTCTGAATTTATGTTATACCGAATTAGTTTTGAGAGACTGAAGAACCTCACAGTTATAAATGTATTTAAAAAAAAAAAAATGTTGAAGTATGATCATAACCACAGGCTGCAAGTTTTACACAGAATCTTGTTCATAGGGATATGGCCAAATATTTCAAAATCCCAGGAATGAAAATAATACACATATCCAGGAAGTGCTCTGTTACTAAGAAAAGACTTCTTGCACATGTAAATCGAAATACAGGAAGCTAGGAATATACACAGGATGACAGGTCAGAGGCCAGCCTCACATCTTGATACACTGTTGTCATACAGCAGACAGTAGCTGTATTGTTCTCAGCCTTTGAATGTTTAGTTCAGCATTACTTCACACCATTAGCATGAGCTTCCATCTTGACCTTGTCTACTGTAAGAGTACTGTGTCCCCCTCCCTTCTGGCTAAATATAGTGCTAAAAGAAAGTTTTGCATTTATTACGATTTCACATGGTACTATTAATGGTTATGAATTTCATGTTTTTGGTCCTTATTGAATTGAGAATAATATATAAGTAATAATAATAACAACGTAAACGTTTCCACCTTTTCAATACTAAAATATATTCACACATCAACAAGACCAGCAGTTTTTTAAAATCAGGAGTTTATAGGATCAAATGTACCACCTGTAAAAAAACCTACATCGGGCAAACTGGGAGAAACTTTATTATCAGATACCATGAGCACACTAACGCAATAAAATACAACAGGTTTTCAGCCATCGGCCAACACATGCAAGATTATAACCATAATTTCACCAATATTGAACAAGACATGGACATCCTCGTATTAGCAAACAAGGGCCCTTTACTCAACATAATGGAAAATTACTACATACACCTAGACCAATACTTTAATGCCAGTCACAATCTCAATTAAATCTCAGAGAAACCCAACATACTTTTCGATCTATTTATCACTTTCCTCAAAAACAATAATGCAGCCAACCTAAACTCAATCCTAAATTTAATCAAAGGTACTTTTCCAAGACAATTACACTTTCTCCCGCACCCTTCAGCCCCACCTTAAGCCCTCTTCCTAAGCCATATATAATTTTATATATGTCATTTCAATACAAGAACTTACTGATTTCCATTATTATAATTTTTACAACACCCCATTTATACTTTATTCTTTGTTAAAAACCTCTTAGTATGTATATTCCTTGTATTATTAACTGTTACCATAATAACATCTCATTTCACTTGTTATTCTTTAAAATAACATTTTCTTAGTATATCGCCAAAAGTGATCTTTGCTCCAATATGGCTGATGATGACCCCTAGATGGGTCGAAACTAGTACCGTGTAATTTATAATTTTGTGAATATATTTTAGTATTGAAAAGGTGGAAACGTTTACGTTGTTATTATTATTACTTATATATTATTCACATGGTACATCAAATACAATTCGATGGATTTCTTTCAAAACCTGGTATGTCCAAATGCTCTTCCTATCCACTATTTTCCTTAAGACCACTCACACCTCCAAGCCGCATATGGACATGCCGTACATCAAAACAATTTTTGTTGTGTTCGTTCTCCTATAGTAATTTTTTAAAAAAAAATGTACCTTAAATATATTATAGTGTAGGAATGGCAAGCGGCCTCTGAAGAGGCCTGGTGCAGGTCACAAGCACCCAGTAGGGGAAATAGCCAATTAAGTTTAAAATCCCCGACCCCATTAGGAACTGAACCAGATCATTCAACCAAGGAGTTGGACATATACTGTAGATAGGATGTACACCTACATGCATAGCTCGCAACGAGCTCTGCGACGATCCCCCTCGAGTGATACTGCGTGTTTTTAACTGCCAGATCATCCCAGCAGTACAGAGCGATCCATATGAACCTGAACTGCAAAATAGGTTATAATTTCCCTCTGAAAGCCGCAGAAAATGGAAGTTTGTTTTAATTATCTCAATGGTTCTCTGAGAATCAGTACTGCTGCCTATTTTTGACAATTTCATTGATTGTTGTGACAATAATGAGCCCTGTTGGCAAATTAACAATTTGTACATAGTGTTTAACTGGCAGTCGTAACAGAAACATGCAGTACACACTTTGAGTGTGTTTTTATTATGAAAACATGCTGGAAGACAGAATCACTGGTGATAACATAACGTGCATTCCAAAGAGAATTCAATGTGCGCGATGTTTCAACAAAGGCAACAATTTTATTGATTCCAAAGAAGCTGGAGACCAATGGTGTACTAAACAGTGACAGTGGTGAACATAGACCACAGACTATTGATAATGTTCAAAGATGTTTCAAGAACTCTGTGCCGGCCCCGTGGTGTAGGCATAGCGTGGCTGTCTCTTACTCAAAGGCCCCGGGTTTGATTCCTGGCCAGGTCAGGGATTTTTACCTGGCCCTGAGAGCTGGTTCGAGGTCCACTCAGCCTACGTGATTAGAATTGAGGAGCTATCTGACGGTGAGATAGCGGCCCCAGTTTAGAAAGCCAAGAATAACGGCCTAGGGGATTTGTCGTGCTGACCACACGACACCTCATAATATGCAGGCCTTCTGGATGAGCAGCGGTCACTTAGTAGGCTAAGTCCCTTCAAGGGTTGTAGTGCCATGGGGTTTGGTTTTGAGTTTTCAAGAACTCTTCCAAGAAATTGTTGCCAGGAGACAGGCATTTCACATGGCACATGTCAGAGAGCTGCAAAGAAATTGGGGTTATGACCCTACAGATTGCATGTGATGCAACCATTGAAAGAAGCAGATCATGAGAAACAAATGCGTTATTGTTGATGGTCTCAGGGACTTATTATTCAACGTCCAGACATTCTCTCCATAACTTGGTTTACAGATGAGGCATGGTTTCATCTGACAGGTTACATCAACATACAAAACTCCGGCTCCATGACTAAATGGTTAGCATGCTGGCCTTTGGTCACAGGGGTCCCGGGTTCGATTCCCGGCAGGGTCGGAAATTTTAACCATCATTGGTTAATTTCACGGGGGCTGGGTGTATGGGTTGTCTTCATCATCATTTCATCCTCATCACGATGCGCAGGTCGCCTACGGGAGTCAAATCAAAAGACCTGCACTTGGCGAACCGAACCCGTCCTGGGATCACCCGGCACTAAAAGCCATACGCCATTTCATTTCAACATACAAAACAGCTGTAAACCCCCATATCATCCATGAAACACCACTGCATGATGAAAAGGTTGGAGTGTAGCATGCGGTCACAGTTGCCAGGATTGTTGGCCCCATTTTCTTTGATACAAATGTAGACACTGCAGTTTATACGGGCATCTTCAGTGTGGAGCAGCTGGATGATGTTGAACTGACAGGTAGAAAGTTATTTCCAACAAGATGGAGCAACATGTCATTTGTCTAACATTTCCATGCAACTTGTAACCAGTTTCTCTGATGACCTAATAATCTCAAAAAATTTGTGGAACCCCCAATCACCTGACCTAACCTCACCAGACTTTTCTTATGGGGGTATCTTAAAAGCAGTGTGTACAAGAATAGACCTCAGACAAATGCTGAACTCCATGATGCCATTAGACCCAAAATAAGCAACATGGAAGATGATGTACTTCGCAAAATATGGTGAAACGAGTACAGTTGTGTATGGATGCTGCTGGAGGGCATTTCCAACATATGCTGTAAGGAATCTCCCAACAAAGTATTTTAACCAGTTTCTTTGATGATCAAATAATCTCAAAAAATATGTGCTCCCCCTGGATCACCAGACTTTTATCTCCCAAAGTTGCACGTGTCCTATTATTGATTCAAATGTTATGATTTATTAAAGTAGTTCAGGTTTATATGGATCGCTCTGTAGTTCTGTGGATGTACTTTAGTTCTTTTCAACATACCACACAACAGACTGTGCTATGTGGCATTTCTTCAAAATAATGCCACGTCCACGACTCACACTGCCTTTTGGACACCATCTAAAAGTTATTACATACAATTATATATTTCACAGGTGAGACAGTATTAATACACTGTCTCCTTGTTTGACATTTTCGAGTTGGAGTCTATCTCCGTGGAAATTATTTCACTTTATCTCCCTGCGAGATATGGACTTAATCCTCATAGTAACTTAAATTAATGAACTGCTTCCTTCTCCTACGACTGTGGGTGAGTTACTATTTATTTGAAACTTGATTATACGCAACTACTCGAAGTTACATCGGGTCTGTAAACTCTGTTGGTTAATATGCCCTACCGGGAGTCGTTTAATTTCCGTGGACTGTAACCTACTGCGCAACCTCTGGCGCATCCCGATCCTGGAGTAACGAAAGCCAACTTCCGCTTACCGTTGTAAGAGGAAGAGAGAGGGTCTGCCGAGAACATGGAAGCCGAACAGACGTGCATGTATAGCTCCGCTATGATGTTCAACTTCAAGATGGTGCCTGGTTGATCCAGTGCATTTTCGGGGTCACATTCCCCGATTTATGAGTTCCTGTACTCTGGACGAACTTTTGGAGCATCGCAGATGTTGTATTTTCTACTAGTTTTATTTGTTTGAACTTCGGCCTAATGTAAGTACGGGGTCCTTCCTCTATGTCACCGCCAAGACTGTAAGTTATAACTTTTCCTCTAACTTTATCTACGATTTCGTCGAAGTGATTGTGCTAGTTGGGTTGTGATACATGGAATGCCTCTACTGGAATTACAAATCGAAATTTACCTGAACTTGAATTTAATAATAGTAATAATAACTTTTTCGGCGGTGTGCTGTGATTAGAAATCAGTTCCCATGCTTTGTATCGTTTTCCAAACTAGGAACTGTTCAAAATTGGAAACCTTAAAAATGTGTTACTAATATTGTAAAATTTATTCTGGTCACCTTTCCGTTATTTTATTTTCAAAAAAGGTGATGTCTTAAACCCTTGTTAGAGGGCCTACACTTGGGTAACGAAAGATGCTAAACGAGGAAGTTGTATAAGGTATTTCTGTGCGAATTTTCTGCTTATTTCTGCCTTTTCTTTTTAGACTTTTCTTTTCCCTTTGAGAAATTGCAGTTTTCTTTTAAAGCGGTCTGTTTTGCCATTGTTGCGTTTCTCGTTGGGATTGGTTCACTCTCTTTGAAGTGAATGTTAATTGTTGTTGTTGCTATGGAGCCGGATTTGAGGGTTGTTGACAAAAGGTTTTATGCTCCTGTGGGATGCTGTAATGTTGAAAGCTAATATTTGTCCTTAATTTTTGGCTCGCTTATCTTTGGTTATTGATTTATCTCTTGGTATCCCCGTTTACCCGCGTGATATGATTTTCCTGATTTATTCTCAATTTAATTTCGGGTTTTTCCTTGTTTTCCTCTATTTGGGTGTGGGTACAATGAACTTTGTACCACCTCCTCGCTTAGTACCTCAAAGAATTTCTGTATTCGCTTAGTACCTCAAAGAATTTCTGTATTCGCTTAGTGTATTTTCTAAGAGAAGAAAAGTTAACTTAACAAATTTATTTCATGCAAATTAACTAAGTTAATGGTGCGAAAATAATTAATCTAAACCAAAAGACTTTAATACGTATCATGATTTATTGGTAATTTATAAATAAGAAGGTAGGTTAGGCTAGTACTGAAATTTTATATTGGGTCCCAATAAGTTAGGCCGGTTCGAACCGTAGGTTAGTTGTGTTTTGGTATTATTTCTCTTTGAATATTTTTCTTATTCCTGTTGATGTTCTGAGTCCAGAGTTATCTTAATATTACTTCTTTCTCTGATTAAATATATTTATTTACTTCAAAAGAACCTGGACGTGTTATTATTGTAGTATTTGAAACCATACAGTGATAGTTATTTTCATTCTTTCCATGGCCTCTGGTCGCTTGTCTTATTCGTGGTAAGTACCTTTTGTGATGGTTTACTTTTGGATAATTTTGCTTCCACCTTGTTTGGTTTTTTTTTAAACCTATATTTCTTTTCTTGTTGCTACCTGTGCGGACACTGTGGGGATGGGTGTTTGTGCGGGTCAGTCAGTGGTAGCTTCAGAGCGTGGTTGTCATTTGTTTTCCCTTCGCTCTGGGCGGTATGCGAGCTGTTCCTTCAGAATTGCTCGCCTGTTAGTAGACCCTTGTGTTATTGTGTTTCGTGGGGTCGTAGCTGACCCTCTTGGCATCCCCTTAACGTTGTCACTGTATGGTTTTAAAAGGTGTGTCTGGGTAATGAAAGGCATGTTAAGATATCTATTAAAAAATGTAAAGGAAATGCATTCATCTTGTTTAACTGTACAAAAATTTGTTTCATGTTAATATCTTCGGGGTGTTTTGTCCGGTTCCCTGTCGAGCTGTGTGCTACCTTCTTGGATTGTGTACGTGATGTTGGTATTGCCCTACCAGCTGCTGTTCGTGTGTTTCCCGCCTGCCTGCCTTACTGCTTTCAGGTGCCTTGTATCATTCCCTTCTTTGTTTCTTCGTAAATTGGTGAGTTTGAAGTTTATCAATTACTCTAAATTCTGAATTTATCATCATTTATCTTAAAAAATTGTGAAATGACCGACACTTGAGCACGAATCGATTGGCTTTGGGCTACGAGTGTACCACAGTTTGCCGTGTACTTTGTGATTTTCTTGGTGGTTATTTGTTCAGTATTTTCATGGTCTACCTGCGAAAATGATTTAATCTGTGGTTATGGAATTAATTGTGTTTAATCGAGTTATTGGTTTTGCTCGGATATGTTGCGTGTGACGTTATTTGTTTTACTGGATTATGATCGTTGACCTGTACTCTGGGAACTTATTACTTTATCTGTCCTGACGTTTTATATTGCTTCCCAGGTTTGTTATTATTTTAATTATTTTACCTGACATGATGCTTCGACTGTGCTGAAATCATTCTGCGAGAAACTGTCGTTGTTGATTTTACCTACTGCGTTGCTAACAGCGTGTGAACCTTGCATGTACTTAAACTTTTGGCATGACTACCTTGTGCCTGGTCAGTATGGGTGTGATTTACTGCTGAACTGTTTGGCATTTCATTGTATCCTCCCATCGTTAGTGCTTATGAACCCGTTTTAAACTTTTCCTGGTTTATGTGATTGGCATGTATGTGTTACTGTTATTTGCTCTGTGCGATTGAAATTATGCCTTGCTATCTACTTTGGCCTAAATGGGATTGTGTGCATGCCTGTACCTGTTTCTTTCGAGTACTTAATTCTTGATGATTGTTAAACTTTGAAATTAATCCTGCCTGTGATGTTTCTTTACATTGGGCCGGTTGTTTCCTCGAAATTCTTTGCCTTTACCTTGTCTGGTAAATGTTTCCTAACCTTGTTTGGTTACCATTAGTCCGGAGCGGAACTTAACTTTAATACCAATATATCAACTTAACTTTAAAGCGTAGAGCCTTATATCTACTTGGAAGTCATCATTTATGTTTTATACAACCAGTCGGTGGTGATGTGTTTCCATGTTTGCTGTGTGATTGCTGATCAGAGCTAGCTGCGAGACTTGGCTGTGCTTTTTGCATGAGTGGTTTCCATTTTTACCCTGTCTTGCTGTTGGTGTCCGTTTGGTGTGTCGTTAGGTGGTGGACGGAGGCATGTTACTTTATGTCATCTGTTATTGGGTAGTTGTGGGCTATAGTTGAACTCTGTTAATCGGTGATTGGGTTGGTGACTTGTTGGCCACGTGCCTGGACATTTTAGTGTCTTTGCTTGTTTACCCTTTTCCAAACTATTGATTGCATGTGGTTCTCTGTTTCATTGTGTTCTGTACCCTATTATCGGTTGTATTTGTTACCTGGTTGGAAGTATTTGTACAGTGCGGCCTGCCTCAAGTGTTCCTGCTGATGAATTGTTTATGGTGGAATTATTAAACTAGCTCGTTCTGTCTGAAATTTGTGACCTTGTTGTCATCCTGATGTAAATTTTTGATCATATATGGAGGTTCTTGTATTTGGTAGTTCTCGGCATACCTGACTTGATACCCTGTTGAAGTCATCATGTGTCCAGGTATACTTCTTCTGCAAAATTCATTTAACCTATCCTTATTTGCCTAGTTCCATTTCGAGTTGTGAGTTCTGTGAAACCCTTTACCTTATCTACTTATTGTTTTGGAGTTGAGTGATGCAGTAGGGTCATAACACCTGAGGGCTGAGTTCCTTTTAACCTGTAATGGTTTGGTCGTGATCCTGTGTTTGAAGGAAAGTATACGGTACCGTAAGTTTGATTTTGGGATTTGCATATTGATTACTGAGCATGTTGTTGAGGATGGTGTATTCCTTTAATCCCTTTAAGGGCTAACACGTGGCTTGGGGTAGTCATTATGGTTTTACTATTATTATTGTAGTGTGTGTAATTGTGGTTATGGCATGTCAGGTAGGGGCGATGTGTTGCCTTGATGTTTTACCTTGTGCCTCTGTAGATTTGGGAATAACCCCTCGCATGAATTTATTTCTCGTTTGGAACTATCTTACCTTGTTGTAACTTCCTGGTTTCGTGTTTCCTGGTTCCTTCATTTCCTGTCTCCATGCATTTCTGGTTGATCTGATGTCATCGTATCTGTTTTTGGTTCTTCTGTAATGCTCATTTTAAATTTTATCTGCCACTCTATGGTGTTCTTCTCTCAGTGGTTCTTTGGTGTCTGTTGACATTGGTGTTGACCATCTTACCGTGCTTTGAGTTTGCTACTCTGGTATGGGACGGATTAGGATTCTCTTAGTCGGTACTGGAATCTTCCTGCTAATAGATTATGGGGTCTATTAGTTGAGAACTGCCTTCTTCATGCTTCTGTGAGCATTTTCCATGGACTTGCCTCGTATTCCGCCACTTATGTTTTATTTGCCTGCTCCCCTGGGAGATAGGGGGAGGCACCTGTTGGCTGTAGAGCGACAGTGTGATCGGAAAGTCACGTATTTATAGACCAGGTAATGCTGAGACCCTATTGGGTAACCGGTAGTGTACGCCGTGTTGGTCAGTGCTCGTTATTTTCCTTTTGGGGTCTTCTGATCTGAGGTTTTAAATTTCCTTTTAATTTGATTGGGTGTCCCTTTGTGGAATGAATTGTGATTATGTTTCCATGCAGTAGGTTAGTTACCTGATTCCAGATTTTGTTCCCTCCTGAGTTTCTCCTGTCCCTATTTCTGTCCCGTTGCTTCCATGGAGCTAATTATGGTCCTGTGTTGTACTTAAATTTGATCTGTAAGTTTTGGTAGCTTGGTGTTTGTTGGTTGGTCTGTTGTTGATGACAAACTGAAACGCGTACCCTCCATCTAAAAGATCTTTAAGAGGTCTCCAACCGATCCTGCCTACTCTTCCCTTGCTATGAATTTGTTTACCTTTTTAGCCTTGGATTTTTCCATATTTTATGTTCTATTTTCGCTTACCTGAAACTTTGCTAA